>NC_137620.1:18230803-18242047 GCF_963280865.1 Gymnoscopelus braueri
TCGGCAGCCTCCAGCCCTGTCATGCCAATAAAGCTTCTTTTTTTGTTGCAGAATTTGGAGAGATAGAGACAGGAGATGAGGTTTAAAAATGTGTGTGCCCGTGTGCCCGTGTGTGTGTGCCCGTGTGTGTGTGTGTCTGTGTGTGTGTCTGTGTGTGTGTGTGTGTGTGTGTGTGTGTGTGTGTGTGTGTGTGTGTGTGTGTGTGTGTGTGTGTGTGTGCCAGTGTGCGTGTGCCAGTGTGTGTGTGTGTGCGTGCGTGCGTGCGTTGCGTGCGTGCGTGCGTGCGTGCGTGCGTGCGTGCGTGCGTGCGTGCGTGCGTGCGTGCGTGCGTGCGTGCGTGCGTGCGTGCGTGCGTGCGTGCGTGCGTGCGTGCGTGCGTGTGTGCGTGTGTGTGAGGGTAGGTATAGGGGGAGAGGATGAGGATGAGGAGAATAGAGGGAGGTAAGGAACAGAAGGGGAGAGCGGGAGATAATAAAACCACCTGCAGTACAAATAGTTTTCACACACGCTACAGTAAGAACAGAGACATACTGTAACCATGCCTGCTACTAGTAGTAGTATAAACAATGTCCCTTACAGTGTCACAGTCATACCACTACTACCACTACTACTACTACTATACTACTACACCTACTACTACAACTACATACTGCTTCTGCTACTACTGTACATACTGCTACTACTATTATTTTATGCTGCCTCAGGAACAGAAGGTCCCAGATTTGATTCCAGGCCCTGGCTATGTGTCGAGGTGTCCATGAGTAAGATACTTAACCCATTAAGACCGGGAACGCGTCTGTGTGTGATTTTCAGATTTCTTTGCCTATTCAAAAATAGCAGATATACAAGCTCAAAGCGCGGCGCCGAGTGCCACGCTATGAGCTTGTAGATCCGCTATTTTTGATGTGTGCAAATCTTTCAATATATTCTACAAACTGTTTTTTGAAAAAAACATATGTTGCTATATCAGTGGTGCCTCAACTTTTCCATGTCAAGGACCCCCAAAATGATATGTATTTGGCCGCGGACCCCCATCTTAAAATACGTTGTTCCAGGGACCCCCAGAAGCACAGATCGGAGTAAAAAAACGTTCTCTTTAAAGCATATATATGTTCAAAGATTTGCACAAATGTTCCACATTTTTCAAAAATAGCAGATCTACAAGCTCATTGAATAGCCAAAGAAATCTAAAATGACACAGATGCGTTCCCGGTCTTAAAGGGTTAACCTCCTCCTACTACTACTACTACTGCTGCACGTTATGGTAAAAAAAACTAAAAAGAAGGTTACTAGAGCGCCAATCACGCAACCATTTATAATAAGACAGCATGGTCTCAGACTAACTTTAGATCCTTTTTTAGCTTGTGAAAGCTTGTGAAAATTTTGTACAGTATTTCTTTCATATTATTCATGGTTTCGATTGTAATGAATGATGTACAACTGTATGCTCTGTTTTTTGTGTTACTTCTCTTTTATGTCGGGGACAAAGGATAAAAATGAGCGTCTAAGTCCTATGTATTTACAGTGCATTTTAAATAGCCTAGTATTCATTAATAGCCTGCGTATTGTCCCATCAAAATAAACGAATAAATGAAATGAAATGCTACTAATACTATTTTATGCCTGGGTCCTGTCCTGGCGATGTGTCAAGGTGTGTATGAGCAAAATACTTAACCCCCCCCCCCACACACACACACACACACACACACACACACACACACACACAGCACTCAACAGAACCATCTCAGGCAGCCATCAAATGGGTGAAGCTAGTATTAAAGGACGACTTCACCCCTTTTCAACCTATCTTCATATAATAGGTCCTCCTCACTAATGCTCATGATAAAATGATAAAAAGAAATCTACTTGGTCTGTGTCTCATAGGAGGGCTGTGGACAGTCCAGAAACCTGTCTACCAGTGACATCATCGCTAGGCAGGATTTTTTTTCCCAAAAAGATTACAATTTTTTAATTCAGATTTTTATTAAGGCGAGAACAGTGGGATCTATTATTGCATTGCAACTTTCCAGGAATACAAAGCCTGCAGTTTCTATTAGCTTGGATTCCCCATCGATGATGTCACTGGTAGATGGGTTTCTGAACTGTCTACAGCCCTCCTCTGAGACACAGACTGATTAGGAAAAAATTGTACCATTATATCATGAGCATTAGTGAGGACCTATTATGAAGATAGGTTGAAAAGGGGTGAAGTCGTCACTGCCACTGACGTAAAAAACGTAATTTGTCCCGTTTACCAATCCTGCCACTGACGTAAAAAACGTAATTTAAATATTTTAGTTTTTTTTTTCAAATTTGACCCAAAGACCAAGGAGATATGATTGTTTAAAGATCTACACTCCCATCCACTTCCTTGTTAACTTAAAACTTAAAAATTCTGTATCTCGGCTCCTGCGTACTTTTTTTTTTTCAATGAAAAATCTCTGGCAGTGGGCAAACGCGGCCAGCAATAATTGTGGCAGTGAATGAGTTAACTTACTACTAATACCGTTACTACTATTAGTACTACTACTTCTACCGATACACTACTACAGTAATACTTCTACTGTATTTCTGTCTCATCCCATTCATTCCGGGAACGCATCTCTATCATTTTAGACTTCTTTGGCTATTCAAAAATAGCAGATATACAAGCTCATAGTGCCACGCTATGAGCTTGTAGATCTGCTATTTTTGAAAAATCGTGAAAATGTGTGCAAATCTTTGAATGCACATTTTTTTTAAAGCGAACATTTGCAACTCAAATCTTTGCTTCTGTGGGGGGGGGGGTCCCTGGAACAAAAAAACATTTCAAATGTTCGCTTTAAACATTTGCAAAGATTCACGTTTCTTTAAAAAAAAATTGAATAGCCAAAGAAATCTAAAATGACAGCGATGCGTTCCCGGACTGAATGGGTTAAACAAACAGTGTCAATCACCCCGCTTTCACTCGCTGGTGTTGGTGGAGCTGAAGCACAAAGCTTTGCAGTGGAAGTCATGTGCGTAAAGCGTGTTTTACAACATTGCAATCAACAAAGTAATTACAAATGTACTCGTTCGTTGTTCGTTTGCCATTACTGTAATTGCAGTGTAACTTACCCAGCAACTTAAAGGCAAATTGAGCCGGGGGTATCAATTACGTATTACCTCAAATGCACTGGTTCTCAAAGTGGGGTCCGGGGACCCCCAGGGGTCCTTGGGGGGGGTCCCCAGCAACACAATCGTTTTAACCACTTTAACCATATTTTATACTTTGGCTATTCAAAAATAGCAGATATACAAGCTCATAGCGCAGCACCGAGTGCTGCGCTATGACATGAAAAGGTTTGAGAGCCACTGCTCAGATGAATTGGTTTTGTTTTTGTGATGTCAAATGAGTCAAAGTACCTGCTGCTTGGAGCGACCTGATTGGTTAGGGCACGTACCACATGGTCTCTAATGCCTGGCAGCGAATCCCGAGTTCGATTCCTTGCTGACCGGACCACTTTTTTGCATGTTTACTCCCCCTCTGTCCCTCCAAGTTTCCTGTCTCTCTCTCTCTACTATACAGTATAACTAAAGACTCAGAAAATACCAACAAACAACTTTTAAAAGTACCTGCCAGCTCCTTATTTTCACATGCAATATACACAGTACACAGTTAATAATAACATCCACAGATCATAAGCATAAGTTGCATAATTGTCTCATATGTCCAAAACTGTTACTTGGTAGATCTGCTATTTTTGATGCTTTAGTGTGACGCTGTAGTATGATCAAGTAGGGCGTCAATTTACAAAAAAAAACACACAAAGTTAAAATATGGAGAAAATAGGGTTTTGCCCGACTGCAACGATGTACAGTAAAGAACAAAACTACTATAGGTCACGATGATGCATAATGCTAATGTGTGTAGTATGATGGGGGTTATCACTTACAGAGGAAAAAAACAGAGAACAATGCATTCTCTGAAATGCCACTGCATTTATTCAATGAGTTTAACTTTAAAATAGTATATTTTTTTCCGGCACCTCGTTTTTTTTTTGGGAATAAGCTCCTTGACGCCGTCGAGTAATCAAGTTCATACTGTAAGTAGGCGTGATAGTGTTGAACTCTTGTCAGAAGTTGTATAAGGGCCACTGACTCATAACATGACATGTTCATAAATAGCTGCTGTGGGAGTACAGTATGGGAATATTATGTTCCGACAAGTTTACTTGTTTTTGTGGGGGGGGGGGGGGGGGTTGATGATCTCCTTGGTGTTAAATAAAAAAGGTTCACAAGAGTAGAGTTTATTGTGAGAGCAGAGTTAGCACAGGTTTGCACATGCCACAGTAGGCATCATCATCATTAATGCAAGGGCGTTAACATACAATAATTTCTTGTTTTTCCACACTGAGTGTGTGGGCAGCCCGGAAATATTGCTTTGCCAAAGATTAAAGGCTACTTTATCCTATACAGTGCAGAGTATATACATATACATATATACATATGCATATGCATGTGCGTATATGCTGCATGAGAACGAGTGTGTCTCATTGCCGTCGGGTGCTTTGAAGAGGTGTGTGTGTGTGTGGTGTGTGTGTGCGTGCGTGTGCGTGCGAGAGAGAGAGACAGAGAGATATCTAAAAATAGGCCCATGTAAGGCTGAGGGCCTGGGCCTTGGGGCATAGAGTGTGTAACTTTGGGTGCTTTGAAGAAGTGCGTGTGTGTGTGTGTCTGTGTGCGTGTGTGTGCGCGTGTGTGTGTGTGTGTGTGTGTGTGCACACGTGCGTGCGTGCATGCATGCATGAGTGCGTGCTTACGTACGTACGTACATGCATGCGTGCATGTGTGGATGTGCGTGCGCGTGTGTGTGTCGCGACTGCGAGACGACTTGCGCGACGGACCTCATAACAATTTTAAGGTTTCTACACCGGATTGCTAGAATGCCAACATGAACAACCTCTGTGTGTGTGTGTGTGTGTGTGTGTGTGTGTGTGTGTGTGTGTGTGTGTGTGTGTGTGTGTGTGTGTGTGTGTGTGTGTGTGGGGGGGGGGGGGTAGATGTGCTTTTTGTGATGAGAGGGCCTATGAAAAAGAATTGTGACCAATCTTAAAATGGTGTATTTGCATTTGAGCTTATGAGAGAGAGAGAGAGAGAGAGAGAGAGAGAGAGAGAGAGAGGAGAGAGAGAGAGAGGAGAGAGAGAGAGAGAGAGACCTGGTAGCAGTAGAGAAAGAGAGAAAGTGAAAGTGGGAGGCTGGGCGAGGGGTGGGCTGTCTGTGTGTGGTACAGTACGAGTGGAGGGGGCCTGTGGTTTTTATCGCGTGGTCACGCGGCAGAACTTCCCCACAGACGGATTCATTTCCTTTACTTCACCTTTCCCTGAACCCCCTGGTTCTCTACCCTCTCTTGTTCAGACTGTATCTGGCTCCCACTCCCCCACTGGCTGTGCTGTGATGGGGGATACCTTGCATTCTGTCTCCACCGTATCGGATGTAAACTCTAGTTTTTCTGAGAGTGAGAGACTGTTGATTTGACTCTGAGAGTGTGAAAACGGGCCCAAATTAACCCTTACGGGTCAATGTAGGTCCATTTTAAACTCCTTAAAGTTTGATTTCATACTTTGTCAAGCTCACAACGCGTCACACTGTTTTCGTCATTTTCCATTTTCTTTGGACAAAGTTCGCCTATAATGACATGCCCAGGTCAAAAGTGGGCCTTTATTGGGTACATTTGCTGCATCTAGTCGAGGTCCGGGCGCACTCGAGGTCCATTTCCTTTTAATTTCGCTGAGTTGAAAATAAATGGAAATGTGGATCGAGGCGCAATTCACTCTCTGTGTAATTTCTATACTTTAGACATGGGTAAGCTTTTATTTTGAGACTGCTTCATGGATTGACTTGAAGTTGACTTGGCTCAACCCTGACCTTGATTTAGACAGCGTGACCTTCTCAACCTTGCCAAGTCCAACGACAAGGACATTTGACTGAGAATAGTCTCTGAACATCTCCTCACTCGCAGGCAAAATCTGGAGTGACTGAAAAATGTATTTTTAAACTTGATCCCTTGGTGTGGAATATAGCTCCCAACCAAATATCCAATATTAGACGTGTCTTTGTACATTGCAAAAATCCATACTGGCTGGTGAATGTGTGTTAACAATCTTCTAGTGGCCTGCAGGTAACAAAGTCAGTTTACAGCACTGCCTCGCGCCGCGGCCCATTTCCTCTTCACTCTTTTTTGACTCTTTACTCCTACTACTCTCCCCTCTCCTTCTACCTCCTCGTTCTCAGCTATGCCTCCATCTGCGTGACACCCTGCGCCTCCTTCGCAAGCTGTCTCATCCGCTCTGACTGAATGAAATCCCCCTCTGGAATTGCAGTCTGGACGAGCAGCACAGATCGCGGCAGCAGCAGTCGCGTTAAGAGTAGCTAACAGGGAACGACGCGACGACACCTGCGCGTCTGAGGGAGCGCATCCGAGCTCTGGGAAACATCGCAGCTTCTCAGGGATGGCGAAGTTTCTCCACAGAAGTGAGCCTCTCTTTCTCTTTTTCTCTCTCTGTCACACTCTCAGGTGTCTAAATCACTGAGTGAAAAGTGTCAAGAAACTTTACCGTCTCCGTCTGATATTACTTCACAGACTGACAGCTGTCAAAGAAAGTCTCGCTTTGGTGTGCGAAGATGGCACAATCATGAGCAAATCTGTGCTGTCTTCCTCCCTAAGAGCTTTACAAAGCTTTTTGCACGTTCACCTGTCTACACTGAATTGGGTATCACCTGGAGGCGTTTTGTGGTAGAAAGGCAAAATGGAGAATATGCACTAAAAGCACTTCACACTTGGCTTATGTTGTCATATTTCCTATTCATAAACCCCATATCAATTGTGAGTGACATCTGTCTATCAGTCAACTAATTAATCTTTTGTGACAATTTGGGGCTAATTAGTGATACTTAATTGGGGCTAATGAGTGCTGGCCAGGACCAATGTGAGTTTATTAGAAACCTGACAACAGCACACAACTTTCTATATATAACTATATTCTATTTTTATTTATTTATTTGTTATTTTTATTGACTTGAGGTAGGTATCACTAAGTGTGTGTCAAATGTCCCACTTCATATGAATTCACAGTCTTCTCTGGACCTAAGGGCCAACCAGCACTACCACACTCTTTTATTATCAGCCATAGGGCAGCTTTACTTGGGGGTGAGGGGGGACTTAAGCACATGAACCCTAAAGTCCCTATTCTGGGGCAAACATTTGGTAAAAAGTAGCACATCTACAAGCTTGCACGCTTGTGAGCCTGTAGATCGGCTATTTTTGGCCAAGAGATTTGGCGTAGAGGGGAAAAAAAGGAATGGATCTATTAGATCCCTGTGGGACCCTGGTCAACTAAGGTATATAAGGTTAAACCCATTAAGACCTGAGGCCGATTCTACAAATGCCTTCTAATACCTAACAGTTTTCAGAAAAAACATACGTCTAAAATGACACCGATTATTTCCCGGTTTTAATGTCAGTAACCACCTGGCTCAAGGGCACCTAACAAGAAAAGAAAAAACATCCCTCTTTCGCCCCTTCCCTGCATCCCAAATGCAGATTCAAACCAGCATCACAACATGTGGATTTGAACTGGACAGAGTCCAAACTGCGCATTCCAGCCTGCAACATTCCAGACAGAATCCTGCCAACAGATTCAAACCAGCAACCTTCGGGGACAGACAGCAATCCCTTTTCTTCCACCTTCACACACTTAACGCCACCTCACGTGTCTGGATGAAACCTATAACGTGCAGACGACGTTGGCCTATAGAGAGCACAGTTGATCTGTCATCATGTGCTTGACCTAGTGCATCAAACCACAGCGGGCCTTTAGTGTGCTGCTGTGACCTCCTTAAGACGTGCCTCTCCTCTCGTACTCAACCTCCACGATGACGCCAACCCTTTTTAACCACTTTAACCCCCGGCGTCCCAATTTTGGGCATGTCAGTATATACAAAAAACAATATTTAAATAGCAAAAATAGCCGATTTACAAGCTCAACTCGCCGATCATCAATTGCGACACATTAGCTTGTTGATCTTCCGTTATATGATAAAGTATCATCAGAAAACCAGGGTTCCTAACCTGCTGAACTTAGGGCTTAAGTGGTTAAAATAGGACAGCTCCTGCTTAACCTTGACACAGGCACAGGGCACAGGGGGAGAAAGTGACTGTCTGCCTGTGTACCTTTCACCGTAAATCAAAACAATCTGGCTTTTGACATCAGTCTTAAAGAGTTCACCAGTAATTAGGTGGCACAAATGCAGCGTTATCTGAACACATGTAGAAGGCTAAAAAAAAACATGTCCTGTGCAACTTTTTGCCACAAAGTAAAAGGTCAACCGGTTCCCTGGCTGCACTTTAAATCATAAAGAACAAATTCAACTGGCACAAGTGGCGTAGCTACTATTTAAGTAGGAGGCCTAATGCTCTAAATACACACTAATCCCGGGCAACCAGTGGAACTCTCTCAACAGTCTCAAAATGTCACAATGCAGTAGATTCTCCCTAACTGAGGGCAAGCAGGTGCCTCTCCCACAGCGCACTAATGACCCAATTATATCAATCAGGAGCCTTGATTGGTGCTGCGTTCCTCTCCTTCTTCTCTCTTTCTGTCTCTCTCTAGCTGAAGGCCCACCTGGATGCGTACGTACCCCCCTCAAGAGCACGGTACAGCATGTACAAAGATGTTAAAGAGGAGGGTGGACATGGGAGCAGAGGTGGATACTATGGGAACACACAACATATACTGTGTAGAGAGGCTTGAATGAGGGAAATCCATTAGTTAGCCCTTTTTAATGACAGATATGTTTTGTCCTCATTAGTGGCCAGCTGATGTGTATTCATGAGCGTACTACTGTTCATGAGTGTATGGATGGATAAAATAGCCTATACCTGTGGGGGATGATTGAGGGGGGGGGGCACTTTTCAAACACATGGGGGGCATTCACTCCACTCTCATGTCTGATTTTCTGTGTAGGTCTGCTTGTAAAATATTACAAGTGCATGCTGTAAAAAGCTGTGACATCCATCTAATGCAGTGGTTTTCAAAGTGACCCCCAGGTTACTTGGGGGAGGGGGGGGGCGTTGCAAATTGACCCTTACAGGTGTATAACTCTGAAAGTGTACAGATGGAACCAAATGGATCCCTTACGGGTCCATTTGGTTCCATCTGTACACTCTCAGAGTTATGGAGAAATTATACTATAATACATAGTTTGAGCACCATTGATCTAATGTAGGATATTTCCTTGTGGGAAAATATAACAAGCTATTAGTGCAAATAATGCAATAATACATATATGCTTGCTGGACAAGAAGTACAACGAGGTTGCAGTAGTTAAACTGCACAAGCTGGAAATTGACAACCTATTTGAATGTTCTGCTAGGCCAGTGGTTCTCAACCTGTGGGTCGGGACCCCCAGGGGGGTTCCCACATGATTTTTTTGGGGGGGGGGTCCCCAGATGACAGTGAAGTGACAATTTCACTGTCAGAAAAAAAAGACCATTACTGCATCAAATGTAATCAACAAACTATAGTATAAAAAACTGGTCAAACATTTTGAAAATAGCCAATCTACAAGCTCACACAAGGCGCTGTGAGCTTATATCTGCTATTTTCACAATATTTATCTGTGGAACCGAAAATGTAATGCCTCAACAACTGCTATATTCCAAGTGTTTATCAGGGTGGGGGGTCCGCAGTTCAAATATGATTATTTTTGGGGGGTCACATCATGGCCTGAAAAGGTTGAGAACCACTGGGCTAAAGTGTCAAAAGTGTCAAAAAAAATTGGGTGGACATAAATACAGGGCAATTTCATCATCCCTATAAAAACATGTTCTATTGGATCTTAAAAAAGGAACCACGACGAGGAGTGTCTTTCTGGTCAACCAGATGAGATGACACGTCTGCGTGTCTTATCTGGAGAGGAATGTCCCTCCTCGCCCCGTATGATGTGCGTCAATAACGTGCAACCATTTTCAGTCGCTCTTTTCCCCTCTTTTTCCCTTCTCTCGCGGCCATCTCAATTAGAGCAGGCACTCTCATGCACATTAATGAAATAAATAACCATCACAAACAATGCACTAATAATAAACACTCCCCTAGGAAAAAAAATGAGATCAGCTCCCCGCACGATCGCAGATGGTGTCGGTGGCAAAAAAGAATTAGGCTACAAAAAAATGCGATTAGAAAAACCATATAGATTTGGGGTAGTTTTTTTTTGGCTGTTAACCGGGGTGGCGGTGTCAGCGTGTGTGTGTGTGTGTGTGTGTGTGTGTCATGTATCTATCGCTCTCTCTCCCTCCTGCTCCATTTTGTTCCTAAATTTTCTATACAAAAGATTAAGGGAGGGAAAGACGGAGCGAGGAGAGAGGACGAGAAAAAGTGCCATCATGGATTTCATCTTGAATTCACTGCCAATCTCCCCCGACAGACATCAACCCCCAAAAAAAAGCGACATGTAGACTAATACTGGACCCAGAATCTCACAGTTTTAAAAAACCGTGACTAAAGAAGAAAGAAAGCCGGCAACTTGTATCAGAGAGCGGCTGTAACAATGTATCATATCACCCCCCCCGTAACAATGTATCCAGTACTATTAATGTAACAAGATATACGATTACAAACGTTTGCCATATGCAGCCACACTTGCTACTTTGTTGCGAAATGAGTGTAGCCTGAAAACGGAGGTTGTAGCTCCACTGAGGTGATGTTAGGACAACTAAACGGTCGGAACAGTAGCCGAGTAAAGAGATAGTAGTAAAACACATTATAGTTGACATGAAAACAAGCTTGGATGCGTCCAGTACACATATAACACACAGATGGAAGGGAAAACAATGCCGGACGTGGATCGAGCCTAATGCGCTTCCCAACAAAAGAATTAGTCAAGCTAATCGCCATCTACCTAGAAAATTACACCGATCTGATCTCTAGACCCATACAGAGAGCTTTCTATAACGTGTCAGTGTCTATACTTTATATGGCTGGTCAATGTCAGAGCAGATCAGATCAGAAAGAAATCGAGTTTTAGTTGCGCACGAGAAAAGAAACTCGTGTCTCCCCCCCAAAAAAAAGGAATTCACTTTTTTTTGGGGATATGTCAAACATTTCATATCGGAGAGATAATGTGACACATTGACATGATGAAAGTCAACGAGTTGTTTCGTCATGATCTCTGATATGAATGCTCTTTGATTGCTAACGGATCGCAAAGTGACTGAGCCACACTTT
>NC_137620.1:18242247-18297247 GCF_963280865.1 Gymnoscopelus braueri
TTCAAACAATTTCAAAGAATTTTAAAATGTTTCACAGACTCTCAAAAATAGCCCAAATAGCTCACAACGCATTGCGATGCAAAGGTGTTTTTGAGCTTGTACTGGAGATCAGCTATTTGGGCTATTTCTGAAATATAGGCCTTAAGTGGTTAAAGAAGGAATGGAAGGACCTACGGAGGGAGGGAAAAGCGAGGCAAGAAAGGAAGTAATGGAGAGGAGGGAGGAATTAAAATGATGTCTGTGAGCTTCTTCCTTGCTTTGTGTTTCCGTGTTATCTTCATCCTCTCCTAGTCGAGTTTGAGTTGATCCGTCCGTATGTCTGCTAGAAACGGTTTTCCTCCTCACAAAGTTCACGGTCCAGTTTCTGGCTGGAAAATGAGGGTGGGGGAGAGAGAGAGAGAGAGAGAAGAGAGGGGGCGAGAGGGAAAACAAATGGGAGAGGAAAATGAGAGTGATCATATGTTAGATTTCCAGATCTTGCGTCTGGGCATCAATTACAGAAATGTTAACAGTCGGTGATGATGACTTTGTCTCAAACACGACTTCTTCCACGAGAACCCACAGAACATCTCAAAGTGAACCATGAGAATGACAGAAACAATGATGGTAGATGAGACAGACAGACAGACAGACAGACAGACAGACAGACAGACAGACAGACAGACAGACAGACAGACAGACAGACAGACACACACACACACACACACACACACACACACATATAGAGGCAGAGTAGAGAGAGAGAGAGAGTTGCAAGATAGTTTTCTGTAAGTTGCAATGTAACACAGCTCTGTTTACACATTTCTCTATTCACATTTTATTGTATACGGTACGTTGTTTTGTTTTGATTGTTTTGTTCCACTTTTTCTTAAAAAACATATGTTTTTCTCATGCCAATAAAGCACCTTTGAATTTAATTGAATTGAATTTAAATTGAATTGAGAGAGAGAGAGAGAGAGCGAGAGAGAATGAGTGACAGAGAGAGAGAGAGAGAGATTGAGAGAGAGAGAGAGAGAGAGAGAGAGATTGAGAGAGAGAGAGAGAGAGAGAGAGAGAGAGAGAGAGAGAGAGAGAGAGAGAGAGAGAGAGAGAGAGAGAGAGGGTAACATTGACACGAGCAGCAGCATTGATAGGAGGGAAGATGAGAGATAGGAGGGAGGGAAGGATGGAAGTATGTAAGGAAGGATGGAGTGAAGGGAGGAGGAAAGAGATGTATAACATACTGCAGCTTACTTTGGCTGAGATGAGATGATGTTAGACTGCAGTGGAAGGAGAATTGATTCTGGAGAAAAAAATAACCACAAATATGTTATAATTTATTTTAAGATGGCACAAAAATATGCATGTGATAATAAGCGTTATGTGCTAATGTGCGACCGAGTGCACGTCACCACGAACATACAAGTGATTTCGCCTGGAAGCGTGTCTTTTGTGTGTGTGTGTGTTTGTTGTGTGTGTGTGTGTGTGTGTGTGCGTGTGTGTGTGCGTGTGTGTGTGTGTGTGTGTGTGTGTGTGTGTGTGTGTGTGTGTGTGTGTGTGTGTGTGTGTGTGCAGCTGGTTGCACAAACATGCAGCACAAGCGATTCCGTCTGCTTGCACGTTGTACTGCGTGCGTGTGTGTGTGTGTGTGTGTGTGTGTGTGTGTGTGTGTGTGTGTGTGTGTATGTGTGTGTGTGTGTGTGTGTGTGTGTGTGTGTGTGTGCGTGCACAGTGTGGCAGCATGTGTATGTAGATGTTGGCAGGCGCCAACCCGGCCTCTGATGTCGAATATGCTCAAATATCTGCGTGTGTTTGGGCTGTGTGTGCATGTTTGCTCGTGTGTGTGTGTGTGTGTGTGTGTGTGTGTGTGTGTGTGTGTGTGTGTGGTGTGTGTGTGTGTGTGTGTGTGTGTGTGTGCGCATGTTTGCCCGTGTGTGTGTCTGTGTGAGTGTCAATCTGTTCTTTTCACAGTCTGTTTGCCAATCTGTCATATACTGTTTGCTAGATAAGGAAATTGTGTGTGTGTGTGTGTGTGTGTGTGTGTGTGTGTGTGTGTGTGTGTGTGTGTGTGTGTGTGTGTGTGTGTGTGTGTGTGTGTGTGTGTGTGTGTGTGTGTGTGTGTGTGTGTGTGTGAGAGTGCGTGAGTGTGTGTTTGCATGTGTGATTCAACAAGTCAAATAGCAGCAGCACCACTTTGCCATTTCCCAACGACTAAAAGAAAACAAAAGAATACAATCCACGTGCACTGCATTCCACGCACGTCCACACACACTAAAGACATCATTTCCATTAAGGTTCACCAGACGGAATCAAAAGCAGAGGATTCCCACCCTGGGAAATGGAACTCCGATTCCAGCGACGCAGGGGTAATCCCGGTGACCAAAGGGTTAAATGCATCTGTCACGTGACTACACTGTCCCCCCATTCAACTCTCAGTCGGGGACCCCCCCCCCTCCTTTTCCTGTCTAACTTCAATGTCCAATCATAATACAGCAGGAATGTCTATGACATCATCTCCAGGAAGAAAAAAGAAAAGAAAAACTCAAACCTTTGACCCCTGCTTCTCATTAATACTAGATAATAAAATCAGCTGAAGGAGTAAAAAGGGGAACCGTGGACTGTTTTCCATAACTGACGTTAACCCTTTAAGACCTGAGGCGTTTTTTGGAAAAAAAATCTAACATTTCTAAAATAGCAGATCTACAAGCTCATAGCGCGGCACTCGGTGCCGCGCTATGAGCTTGTATATCTGCTATTTTTGAATAGCCAAAGAAATCTAAAATGACACAGATGCTTCTCCCGGTCTTAAAGGGTTAAGAAGTCATTCGTCTTCATAGAGTGTCAGATGGATGGATGATGACCCCCCACCCCAAGTTCCAATGGAACATTTACATTTAGTTTTGAATCTACTCAAATAAAGGCTTAAAATAGGCTATTAACATTTTGTTACGAAATAATCTCCACCAGTTGTTCACAAACGTCAAGGAACCCCCACATCGACACATTTCTTTTTGTTCATGGACCCCCCAAATTGACCCAAATTTACAGTTCAAGGACCCCCAAATTGACCAAAAATCTTATTGCAAGGACCTCGAAATTGACCCTCAAATTTGACATGGATTTTGCCGCGGGACCCTCATCTGAAAGTATTTTGTGCCAGGGAGCCCCCGCCAGAGAGGATTTGTGTTGTTAACATGTTTGAATGTTCAAACAAGCTCACAATACGTCGAGGTATTGTGAATTGTCTATTTTGAATAGCTGAATAATGAAATGGAGTTAAACTGATTTTGCTGGGGTACTCTTGTAACGTCCTATATGTAAAAGTCACTGATCTACCACACACACAATGAATGTAAGTAATAAAACAAATATTATAACATAACACCTCAAAAGTCACAGTTGAGACATTAATCACATTAACTTTGCCACATTTAAAAAATGTATTCAATATTTTTTCAAAATGTCATTTTTTACATATTGCTGGAAATAAAATAAATCCTGAAAATGTGCAAAAATAGCATTGCGACAAGCTAGTGGTGTGCGATATGACGATTAAAAAGCCGTGAACGATTCGAATGTCTCCACGATCTGACTTTTCGGAGAGATCGTAGAGATCGTAATACAGCGAGTGCACATTCTATGCATTGCAGTTTCTAATACCTTATACTCTATCGCAGTAGCAATGAATGGGCAGACAGAGAGACAAGCTGTGAGATAGATCGGCTATTTGGGCCATTTGTCGTAAAACAAAGTATGGGATTTTCTGTATCAATCATAAACCCTGTGATTAAAACAGACGTGGAAACACGATGAACCCCTGGTGAACTTCACTTCTGGGTTTTTATAGGAGAACTAACTGTAGAACTGTACTTACACAAACAAACAGAAATCAAAGCCCTGTGGATTTACAACTAGCGTGTGTGTGTGTGTGTGTGTGTGTGTGTGTGTGTGTGTGTGTGTGTGTGTGTGTGTGTGTGTGTGTGTGTGTGTGTGTGTGTGTGTGTGTGTGTGTCAGGACCTACCTGTGTGTAGGTGGTTGACCCGGAGCCTCTTCTAAGGTCCCTCCCAGACGCCGGGGAGCCCCCCTCCTTCTGACTGCCCACAGAGGACGAGTCAGAACAACTACTGTGGACTGGAGAGAGAGAGAGAGAGAGAGGGGGGGGGGGGAGGGAGGGAGAGAGGGAGGAAGAGAGAGAGAGCGAGAGTAATTAACAGATGTTGTCATTGGTACAATGTTTCCCAGGTGAATCATCAACATGTACCCTGGATCACACTTAAATCCAGGTATGAAAACAATGATAATTGCATATTATACGCATAATACTTAATACGCATAATTCCTATATTGTCAATATATCATGCACTTTGGCAGTGTATGAATGGTTTTACCACACTTGAGAGAGAGAGAGAGAGAGAGAGAGAGAGAGAGAGAGAGAGAGAGAGAGAGAGAGCGAGCGAGAGAGAGAGAGAGAGAGGGCGAATGGTGAAGGTTGGTGTGAATTCTTTTCAATGAATGAACATCCACCACCATGTTCTCTCACAGAGGACGATTCATGCATTGAGAATTATCCTGTGTGCTGTCCGCTGTGCTCGACGAGACACCTGGTGTGCACTATGTGCATTACAACCCCCTCTATGAATGAATGGGACGGGGTTATTTTGGCTCCAGGGTCACGATTGGATTCGGAGGCTGAAAGCACGTACTCAGAAAGAATACAAATAATAACATTTAGCCAATAACATGTTTTGGCCACATTTGCCCCTGGCTCTCCCACACTAGCACTATGTAAGCATACCCCTTCCTGGAATTGATGTTGTATCATGACTGAGAAGGACAGGCAGATAAGGGGCAGTGGTGTAAAGTAACTAAGTACATTTACTCAAGTACTGTACTTACGTATAATTTTGAGGTATTTGTTTTACTTTACTGGAGTATCATTTGAAAACTTTAGTAGTGGTTACTACTACAGTAACCACTTCAGCCCTATATACATTTTGATACCAATACTTTTGTACTTTTACTCAAGTACATTCAGAATTCCCGACTTTTCCTTGTAACAGAGTATTTCTATATTGCAGTACTGATACGATACTTTTACTTACAGTAAGTAAAAAAATGTAATACTTTTTCCACCACTGATAAGGGGAGTCACACAGCAGAGAAGTTACCCACAAGAAAGCAGTGACCTGTAATAAGACATTTCTGTATTTTGTATGTATGTGTTTCTGCTATATCAAATTTAATGATTTTTTTTTTTGGACAAATACTAGAACCCTCAAAATCCCAAATGCTTTAAGCATGCTCAGCATGGGCAAATAAAAAAAATCACACCCAGTGTGAAGTGAGTGGTGCTATTTATGAGTTATTAATTTCATCATGCATCTCGGTAGCCAATCACAGCACGTCTGCGAAGTTTGAAGTTAATTTCATCATGTGTCTCGCTAGCCAATCACGGCACGTCCTGCAGAGCTTAGCCTATGGGTGTGTTTTCCACAGCATGGCGTCACAGCGAAAGACAAATTTTCACGACGGAAAGAAAAACTTTCGCCACGGATGGGTCCTACACCCTCTTATAGGAGTGGTTACACCGCTCAAAAAGTCAGCACGGGCAAATATGTATTCATGAAAACCTTGTTGCTGCCTATTTTGGACATTCAGGACACATTTGTGACAGGGTCAGAATATGTCACAAGCAGGCAAATTAAGCAAATATGTTTTAGTTTTTAGTTGTAGTTGTTGTTTGTTTTGTTTTTTTGGGGGGAGCCTTTATTTTTACAGGAGAGAGAGATCGGGAAGGACATGCAGCAAAAAGGCCTTGGGTTTCAAATGGGTACCCACAACAACCTTCACATAAATACAGTATTCAAATACATCATAATTATAATAAATCAGTACTTGTATGGCACATCATTTGAAATCTTACAATGGGTAAAAGAAACTGAAGAATGACGATGGCCCACTTTGCAGTTCATTCTAACATACCCTGCCACATTTCACATGTTGTTAACATTTAATTAGCTCCAGTATATTTTAACAGTTAAGTGTTACTATATCTTGCAAAAAAGGGCACACACCCAGTTACACACCATGGGCTCAATCCAACCTCCGGGCCACTTATCATCTCTTCTTTCTTTCCCATCACTCTCCACCATGCTGTTTAACCCATTAAGACCTGGAACTGTGTCATTTTTAGATTTGAGCTAAAAAGCATTATTTTACACTTTGGGCTATTCAAAAATAGCAGATATACAAGCTCATAGCGCGGCACCGAGTGCCGCGCTACGAGCTTGTAGATCTGCTATTTTTGAAAAATCGTGAAAATGTGTGCAAATCTTTGAATATATATATTTTTAAAGCGAACATTTTTAACTCAAATCTTTGCTTCTGGGGGTCCCTGGAACAAGATATTTTGACTGGGGTCTGCGGCCAAATACATATAATTTTGGGGGTCCTTGACATGAAAAAGATTGAGCACCACTGATATAGAAACATAAGTTTTTCAGAAAACTGTTGGGATTTAGGAGACATGTAGAATCGGCTTCAGGTCTCAATGGGCTAATAATACAAAACTTGATTGCCTTGAAAAGTAATCTCCAAGAGAGAAAAACACACTTTGAACAACAATCCGGCGACTTCAAAAACTGGACTTCCTGGACTGACAAATTGAACCGAAACACAATCTGCCCTGACCCTCATTCAGAGAGGTTTGTAAGAGGAGACATAAAAAAAGAAATCAGGCTTTATGGGTGTAACTACATGTGCATGCAATGTGTGTGTCTTCTTCTTACAGAGTTGGAGGGAAAGAAATGATGCTGCGTTCAAACAATGGGATCTAAAGCAGGGGTCTTCAACGTTTTTCAGGCCAAGGACCCCCTAATTGAGAGAGAGATGAAGCAGGGACCCCCACTACATATTGTATAACATTGTGTTGCAGATTAAACGTTTTCATGTGTATGTTGGATTCATGTTAATGTGAATTTTCAGACCTTTAACCACTTAAACCATCGATACTTAGTAAACTTTCACTCCATACTTAATCTGCTTTTTTCCCCTCGACACCAAACCTCTTTGCCGAAAATAGCCGATCTACAAGCTCACAACGCCTCGCACTGTGAGCTGTTCTCCTCAGAATAGGGATGCTAGGGTTCAAGTGGTTAATGTAAAAAAATATATCCTATCACACAAAGATTTGGCGGCCCCCCTGTAGTAACTCTGAGGACCCCCATAGGGGCCACGGACCCCCTGTTGAAGAGCCCTGGTCTAAAGTATGTCGGAATCTGGTGGCATAAAAAACAAGACGGTGTGATGGAGTGAACGTCATGTAGATGATGCCAGTCTGGTCTACATATGGAGGGATGCAGAGACAGTGGATCTAAGGTATTATATCGTTGCCGTGGGGCAGAAACCTCTTATCTATATATCTTAAATTAACCCCCTATTTGATCATACTACATCGTCACACAAAAGAAGCAGATTTACAAGCTCGAAACATGGCGCGAAGCGACGCGTTTTGAGCTTGTAGATCTGCTACTTTTGCATTTTTTTCAATTTGAATCAGTTTTGGACATATGAGGTTTCCACCCGACACAGACGATATTCAAAATTGTGAAAACGATTCACACCAAGATATGAATACAAAAAAATCACAATATGTGAAAAATATTCAGGGATTTACTGTCTTGGCCTACTGGCAGCATGCACAACAAGTTTGGCAGTGATCGCTCCAGTGGTTTCCGAGATTAGTCGTGAAGAGACACAAGACAGACACACGCACACACACACACACACAGACCATCTCCTAGACCTAGACGGCTCGCCCCCCCCCCTAGGTACCACTTCATAAAAACCATCCAATCAAATTAATCAGAATGACAACTCTGTCTCTATTCTCTGAATTGCAGGTCCAGATATTTTCTCTCACTCTGTCTCTACCTCGCTTTCCCCAGAACCAAACGGCATTCTATAAATCCATCAGTGGACGATTAGGGACGGGCATTTGGGCATTTCTTTTTAAAGGTGTACTCGTGGGAGTGATAGCGGTTAACGCGGTTAAACGTAGTGTGACATCCTTTATACAAATGAACATTGCAGTGCATATCACAAGACTTGGACACAGCAACGGTATCATATTGTATACCGAATGCAGCACCGCTGACATCATTACTTGAGCACAGCAAAGTCAACCTTCTCATAACAGACAGAGGCTATAAGATGAATGGCATCTAAATCAAGTTAAACCGTCATCTATCTTTCTGGACATAATGTTCCACTGTCTTATGGTTTCCTAGTTGTTCAGCTACAGTTTCAGAGCAAATCCTTTTCATTATTTCAAAAGATGAGCCATTCAAAATGAAAATTAAACTTACCTGGCCATTGTATGTAAAATACAAAGTCACCATTCCCTTCTTAAGATGTTCCTCGTTTTCTATGGTAATATGATATATTTCGTGCCAGTGGATTAATTCCACAGGGCCAAGCACCAGGCACTGCACTGTGGTGTTCTGTTGTTCCACCATGCGTGTTGCCAAATTAGAATACAGATTAAGGGACTGGGCCGCTGGCCTAGCAGTCCGGGCACTTAGGCTCTGATACCCAGTGCGGCGAGTTCGAGACCTTTGCTGCGTGTCTGTCCCTGTCTCTCTCTCCCTCTTTCCTGTCCATCTTCACTTAAATTATGATTCTTCATCTTCAGTTCAATTATGATTATTTTGGGGGGTCGTGGCATGAAAAGGTTGAGAAGCACTGCTCTATGACTCTACCTCGGTCGTAGATGGAGTCCAGCTCTGAGACCGGGGCTCCTGTAATGTCCAGCAGCAGTTTACTGGACACTCCCATACACAGAGACTCCTTCAGACACAGCTCTGGAAGACAACAACGGAAAGGACAAGTCACAATATTATTGCAAAAGCCCGTTCAAAATGGTCTTCCAATTAATGTAAGGTCTAAATGTAAACATCTAAAGCTGCAATCCGTAACGTGATACAAAGAAATACCAGGTGCTCTCGATTAGAGTTCAAAAGGTCCAGTGGGAGGTGCTCACTATGTCAAAACACAGAACTCAGAACACAGGGGAGCCCTTTGGCTCACTTCAAGCCACACTCATGAACAAGCCAAGGATATCGTTAAAAAAACCTTTAAAAGCCAAGGGAATAAAATAAAACAAAAAAAAAGGTTAAAAAGCCACACAAGGACGGCGACCGGGTTCGACCAGGTCCTCCTAAGGGCGTGGCTAGAAGCACTCAAGCCACGCCCTGAGGGAGACTAGGGTTCATGTGGTTAAAATGTGAAGGTCACAGGTCAAAGTTGGTACGGTACTTGTGTTTAGGGCTGCAACTATCAATTATTTTCAATTATTCTATTAATTAACTTTTCGATTAACACATTGAATGCCAATCGCGTAGATCTACGCGAACCTATTTAAAGCCGCAGCGTGCCAATGACCGCCGGTTCGCGTAGATCCCCCCCAGGTGCACTTTCGGAATTTTTTGATCCATTTCCGGTTCCGGTTTGATGACCGGAAACAGAATTATTTGGGATCCGGTTTTGCCGATCGCGTCGGCCCTCGTTCTAATGACGAAACTGAAACTCAATTCTCTTCCTGTAGTTTTTTCTCCTCGCATATCCCTGTTTAACGTAAACCCTTCTAACTACAACCATGGAGCTCCGTTTGACATGTGGTTTTCACTGGTAGATTCAGTGAGATTTCGCCGATGTAAACAGATAGTGCACAGCTCAATCTTAAGGATTTTAACAAGATCTATGGCGACGTGAAAAAACAACAATAACACGTTGGCACTGGTGAGTACATTATGAGATTAATGTCTGGCATGGAATGTGTTAATAGAAAAGGTGTGTTTTCTTACATTTGAAAAATATCCTATAATATTGGCTAATGAGAGGGAGGGCCATCGGGCGAGCACGCTCATGTCACTATGACTGATTTTCGTGACCAAATATGGCACTGGCCGGCCGGCGGACCACGGCAACAGAAGGGCGACATACTGTACAGTAGGTGTGAGGGCCCGGCCAAACCTCTTGTTTGTATATAAATTAATCGATTAACTATTTAAAGTCGCACAACTGTGTCATGCAAAAACTGTGAAAATAGCTACAACTATTTCACTATTATAGTTTTTTGACATAATAACATGCCCATAATAACATGCCTATAATGATGTCCGAAATAGGGATCGATTACTAATCGTACCCCGGTACGTGTTCCACGTGTTCCACATACCGGTGTTGTTGATGGCGTGCGTCCAGAGCAGCTGGGCGATGTCGTGCGTCCAGGCCTCCCTGTCCTCCGGCTTGTGGGTCTGGAGGGTGAGACAGTCCTTGGTCCGGGGAGCCTGTCGCACCCACAGCTCGAACCTCAATCCATCATCACCCACGCTCTGGGTGAGACCCATCTCCCCCGACTGACCACAGAGCAGGGTGGAGAGAGAGAGACAGAGGGTAAAGAAACAGTTGGAACAGTGTGTATATTGGACTGATGCAATTTGTAAAATAGTATCGTTCTTTGTACGTGAAAGACAGAGAGATACTGAGTCAAAGACAACAGGAAAAGAGAGAGAGAAAATAATAGAAAAGAATGTTTTTGTGCACGAACGAGGTTTGTGTTACGTACCATGATACTGTGTGTGTGTGTTGTGCACTGTACATTGATACTGTGCTTATGCACGTGTGTGCGTGTATGGGTGTGAAAAGAGAGAGATAGAGGGAAAATAATGGATAAGAATGTTTTTGTGCATGACAGAGGTGTGTGTTACTTACCTTTATACTGCGCTTATGTGTGTGTGTGTGTGTGTGTCTGTCTGTGTCTGTGTGTCTGTGTGTGCGTGCGTGCGTGCGTGCGTGCGTGCGTGCGTGCGTGCGTGCGTGCGTGCGTGCGTGCGTGCGTGCGTATGAGAGAGAGAGATAGCTTGCACCTTTGGGAAGCCTTTATGACCACGGTCATTAAATACCAACCACTTCTACAGACCATCTCAGATCTAGGTTATAGGTGCAGACTGTTTGTTTTATATTTGGTATCCAGGGACATATACCATATATATATACCCACAGACTGGTTGTTAGAGGGTTTCAACAACCTGGGATGCCCAAAAAGGAGGCAAAAAGGCTGGCAAAGTATTGTGCTGTCTCTTGCTATAATTGGTAGCCACCACATATGGCGGAGACGCAGTTACTTATACCCATAGAGTACTGAGTGACAAGCTTATTGCATCATGAAGACATATGCCATGATTTTGTGAATGTAATCTTAACTGTACCTTTAATGTGTGTCCTTGTATGCTCTCCTTTATGTGGACATGAATACATTGTGAAAATGTGTCTGTACTGCCTTTAGTGTGTGTGTGCTTGTACGTCTATGTGCGTGCGTGTATGCAACTACAGTATGCATGCGTGCGTGCATGTGTGTGTGCGTGTGTGTGTGTGTACCTTGATGCTGTGTTTATAGGTGTATGCGGTGCGTCCCGGCGCGGGGGTCTTCTGTTTGGTGAAGATGATGATGTGCTGGTAAAGGAACACGCTCCTCAGCCCCGCCCTCTTCCTCCGGGCCCCGCCCCCTCCGCACACCACCAGCTCGCCGTGTCGCACTAGCTCGCCACGCTCCGCCACTGGCACCTGAGAGGAGAGGGGACACACACACACACGCACACACCCCCACACACATGCGCACACGCACACACACACACACACACACACACACGTAAAGGTATTGTACAAGAATGCGTGCAATAAATCAAATACTCATGCAAACAGAAACAGAAAATAGCTTGTACTGTACATACAGTATGTACACATACCTGTGTACACACCCACACTCACAGGCACGCACGCACACCCACACATGCACGCATGCATGTACGTACGGCCGCGCACACGCACGCACGCACGCACGCACGCACACACACACACACACACACACACACACACACACACACACACACACACACACACACACACACACACACACACACACACACACACACACACACACACACACACACACACACCCCTCGGTGGTTTAATAAGAGGGTTGTGGAGCCTGGTATACTGTAAGTATCTCAGTGGGAGTGTTTACGCTGCTATATAATCTCCTCGCTCCCTCTCAGAGCTGGTCGAGAGCTCACACACACACACACACAAACGACTGAGACAGACAGAGCGAGAGAGAGAGAGAGAGAGAGAGAGAGAGAGAGAGAGAGAGAGAGAGAGAGAGAGAGAGAGAGAGAGAGAGAGAGAGAGAGAGAGAGAGAGAGAGAGAGAGAGAGAGAGAGAGAGAGAGAGCGAGCAACTGTAATAGATACAGCTGTGTCATAATAGCACAATGAGGCAAGCGGTTACAAGGCCAAATCCAGTGTTAAGGTTTAATATTGTTCTGGCTTTTTTTTTTACTGATATTACAGTGGAGAGAGACAGGAAACAAGGACAGACAGTAGAGCAGGTGGGGTGACATTGAGCAAACGGGCTGCCCGGGTCGGGTCGGGGGTCGAACCGGGGACTCACTGTCAGGCATCTGAGCCTACAGTAGTATGGTACCTGCCCTAACCACTAGGCTATCAGGTGCCCCAATTCAGAATGTCAATTTCACCCTGAAAGTTTAAAGATGGACTAAATGTTTTACACATACAGAGTTAGATGAACGACTTATTCAGTAAAATGTGCAGTGCTAAGGTACCCAGATTTACAATTTAGGCATTTAGCGGACGCTCTTAATCCAGAGTGATTTACAGTAAGCAAGGTAAACATGAGGTAATACCTCAGATGGAACATGCATGGAAAAACACAGCAGCGCTCTATCAAAATACAAATGAACACTACAGGAGTTCTTCCTATCAATACTGCTTTTATCTCTCTCTCTCTCTCTCGCTTTCTCTTCACTGTCTCACTTTCTCTTCTCTCTCTCTCTCTCTCTCTCTCACACACCATCTCTTCTTTCCCTCCACCACCCCTCCCTCCCTCCTTCCGTCCAAGTTCGGTTCACACATAGCGAACTCTCGCAAACAGGGCACCCCGTCTGAGACGAGACCCCCCCCCCCCACCCCCCCCGTGCCTTTTTAAAAAAAAAGTCAGGGACGTTCAATTCTCCTCCTCACCGGACAGCCGACGATGAGGTCGCTGGCCCTGAGGTCCTGGCCGTGGCGCTGGGCGTGTCTGAGGATGGACAGGGCCGAGTCGGAGGCCGGGTTCAGCCCTCCCAGCTCCTCCAGGGCCTCGCAGTACTGCTCCAGCCTCTGGGTGGGAGCCTGGAGGCAGTGGGGGAAGGAGAGGGGGGAGAGGGGGGACGCCAGGGGGAGCTTTGTCTGGGGAAAGGGGGGGAAGGGGGGGGGGGGATAGAAAGGTATAGGATAGAGATGGACAGGGAAAGGTTACGGCAGTGGTTCCCAAACTGGGGGTCCTCAAATTATTTTTCAGGGGGTCCCCAGATGATTAGCTTAATGTGCAACATTGTTTTTTCACTCAACAGAAAACAAACCAACGTACGATATAAGTGTATACTGGGTATATCTGCACATTTCTAACAATTTAATGACTTTCTAACAATTTAATGGGACCGCGTCGCGTTGTGAGCTTGTCGATCTGCTATTTTCAGCGAAAGCTTTCCCCACAATGCTGGGGTTTAAAGGGCAAGACCACTTTGGTAGAGGTTTGGGTTGTGTAGTTACCTTGCCATGATGTAACTCCAAAGGTGGACAAGAAAATGTCCTTGATAATTGAATTGATAATTCAAAATATGCTCCTCATTGACTTACATTGTACGGTAAAACTGCTCTCAGATCTTCAAATAGTAAAATCAACAGGAAGTTGACATTTTTATTAAAAAAACAAACAGTACTGGGTTTGGTTATGCTCTATATTGTCTGAATCAGCTATGTTTGGGTTCATTTATGTGCTAAAAGAGTGACTTTGAGAGCTGTTTTACCGTACAATGTAAGTCAATGAGGAGCATATTTTGAATGATCAATTTCTAATCAATGGAGCAATTATTTTTGATTTCTTGCCCACCTTTGGAGTTACATCATGGCAAGGTAACTACACAACCCAAACCTCTACTAAAGTGGTCTTACCCTTTAAGTGGTTAAGAGCTTTTTAATACCAAATTGGCCAAATGGTCAAATATTACGTAAAAGAAAAAAGAGGCAAACATTGTGAAAATAGCCGAACTACAAGCTCACATTGCGAGGCGTTTTTCACAATGTTTATCTGTGGAACAGAGTCATTTAAATGTAATGCCTACAATTCCAAGTGCTTGTCGGGGTGGGGGGTCCCCAGTTCAAATATGATTATTTTGGGGGGTTGCGGCCTGAAAGGTTTGGGACCCCTTGGGCTACGGGATGGAAAGGTATGGCATTCAAAATAAATGAACACATAAATGCTTGAGTGGTTAAGAAAAAAATACGCAGTTAAAAAAAAGGATCCTTCAAGAGTGTCTTGCCAAGAAATTGCCATCATCATAATCATCATCATCATCATCATCTTCTTCTTCTTCATCACTATATCCAGTGTCATTATCATCATCATTAGGCTAAAGGGCATCTCCGTAATTATCGCCATGGCAATAATCATGATCGTTCCCCGTCATCACCATAATCTCACAAAATGTGACGTTAGCTAATAGTGCCTCCCTGTGGACATTTGCGGCAATGCCTCCCTGTGTGTGAGCCACAGACAGCCTCATGGTTCATAGCTCTGTATGATAACCTATTTGACCTATGAGCCATGAGCCCATACAGTAAAAAATAAGAAGGCTTAACCCTTATGGTAGACCTGGGGTGAATACAGGTTAACACAATGGACTACTGGAATAGAAAACCAGCAGTGGATAGGGACTTATCCAGTCCACAAGGACTGGATTTAACCCATTAAGCCCTGAGGCCAATTCTACAAATGCCTTCTAAATCAGTAGTTCTCAAAGTTTCTTTCGTGCCAAGGACCCCCTAAATAGACATATTTGGCCGCGGACCCCCATCTGAAAATGTTCTGTGCCAGGGACCCCCCCCCCCCCCCCAGAAGAGAAGATTTGTGTAAAAACGTATTTACGGCAAATTATTAAAAAAGAAAGAATTCAAACACTTATTTAAAAAAATAGCAGATGTACAAGCTTGCGTGAGCTTGTATATCTTCTATTTTTAGAACCACTGTTCTAAACCAATGTTCTAAATCCTAAGACCTTTCTGAAAAACTTATGTCACCATATATATATATATACATGTAGCTAATATCTAAAATGACACAGATGCTTTCCGGGTTTGAATGGTTTAAGAGCCAATGCTTTAGGGGGTACTTGTACGGAATCTCAATATAGCTTCAGAGGTCTTAGTGGCTCTGATCTCCATTCATTGTCCCATTAATAATCTTAGTATCAAACGATGCCGTTGATGTATTCTCCAGAGGTAATTGTATCTCGCGAGCTATAATTAGTTTCATTATAATCCCTTTTTAATTAGCTGGTACCAGTATACATCGTGGAATTTAATTAGCTATACTGTATACAATTGAGTTTTCTTAGTGACCGCCACTGTGTATATATAGAATGAAGAAACATCTTTGTAATTGGGCTTCAGCTTGTGATGCCTTTGAAACAGGCATTGGTTGTTAGATGACGTTTCTTCGCACTGAGCTAGATTTTCTTTCTTTTTCTTGTTCAATTCAATACTATCATTGCATCAGAATGTACTAAACACAGTAACACTAAAGAAGGATTTTATTTATTTATTTTCATTCATTCATTTATTTAAAGCGGTAGCCATTAGAGGTAGGGTAAGTGATCTTCTTTGTTAAAATAAGTGTTAAATAGCTCTATATTCTGATAGTACTCATTGAGTGTTTGTTCAGTAACAGGGGTCTCCATGTCTCTCCAGCTCTTCATTAAACAGAAAAGGCATTTTCAGGTCAGGATACCAATTTTATCCAGTCAGGATAGAGAACTCAATCAGGATACAGATTAAACCAGTGGAATAGGAAGTGATGACACAAAGAAATGAGCATGTGAAACTGCAACTGGAACACTATACATTTTAAGCTGATAAATGGGTACTCTCTCCTGATTCGCTGGAATTTTGTCACCCACTTGTATTTTGGACCCTTAAGGGTCTATTTGGTTCCATTTGCACACTTGGGAGTTCATTTCACTTAGAATTCTAGAATCTGAGAATTCAAAACCGTGGAATTCTCTAGTTTGAACTGAAAATGTGCTTTCATGACCCCAAGTGAAGTAGGCTACCTTCTGAAAAATCCATCGTTGTCTACATTGTAGGGTTTGCATACATGCATCTGTAGGTAAATATCATGTTCCATCTCACCTTGAAGTAGTCAGCAGCCTGTGTCACCAGTGCAGAGTCCAGTTCTGGTTTGGTCCTGATATAGTGGGAATACTGAAGAAACTGCTCCCTCTGTGTGTGTGTGTGTGTGTGTGTGTGTGTGTGTGTGTGTGTGTGTGTGTGTGTGTGTGTGTGTGTGTGTGTGTGTGTGTGTGTGTGTGTGTGTGTGTGTGTGTGTGTGTGTGTGTGTGTGTGTGTGTGTGTGTGTGTGTGTGTGTGTGTGCGTGCGTGCGTGCGTGCGTGCGTGCGTGTGTGTGTGTGTGTGTGTGTGTGTGTAAGATATGGCGTGCGAGAAGTAGAAAAAAGGGAAGAAAATAAAAGGACATGGGCGATTAAGTTGTTCAATCCGTGACAATAAAATTCTAATACAATAGCTTCAATAATAATAGGACTAACGATGCCATTATAGAATCACTAATCTAATTACCCCCCCTCACACCACACACACACACGCACGCACACACGCACACGCACGCACACACACACACACACACACACACACACACACACACACACACACACACGCACACACACATGCACACACGCACACTTTCTCCTCCATCAACTAAAAACTCACATATTTGCTGAAGCAGTCCTGTTGCAGCAGGCTCTGCAGGAGAGCGCCCTCCATGGCGGGGAGGAGGTACTGGGAGTGAAAGCTGCCGAGGCCGGCCCAGTTGGGGAACAGGGCGTCGGCCTTGCCCCTGAGGGCGGCCGGGGCGTCCGGGAGCTCCAGCAAGGGGAGGTAGGTCTCCTCCACCCCCTTCAGGACGGCCACGTACTGCCGCTCCGAGCTCAGCATCCTGCACCACAGCAGGTACAGCTTACTGGGGGGAGGAGGAGGAGGAGGGAAGGAAAGAATCGGAATCAATTTATTGTCACTTCCATTATACACACTCAGCACACATGGGAGCAAAATACCATTCTTTGTAATTCATGGTGCTTGTCACATTAAAAACGACAGACACATTTAAAAGGAGGCAATTAAAAACATTCAAGGAGAGACAGAGAACCATTAAATATTCGGTCCCTATCGGGACGTAACTCGAACAGCGCTGATTCGGCTGAGGCGGACTTCGCAACGTTCGGCACGGCGACTTGCTCGACTAACGGTCGACAGTGCCTCTCGTGGACTCTCAAGTACGCTTTAGACGGTGCGCTTCCGCAATTTTAACTGTTTTTATTTTTTGCTGAGCCGTCACCCTTTTACGCCTTGGGCTTGAGAACGGCACTTCCGGGACTGCGGAAGTGATCGGGACGGCGTCAAACGACGTGAAGAGGACCCCCGTCACGTCAAACGTTTTGGTCACATCCTGTCCCATGAGGTCACTTTATTACTAGATTCAAGAGTGAGGATATGTTGCACTATTCAAAATGCAATTCATTTATGATGTTGAAGTTCGGGGCAGTTTTCGGAGAGTGTTCAGAGCATGGTTATAATAGTTTTAGTTTTGTTTTGTTTTTAGTTTAGTTTGTTTTGATTAGTTTTTAGAGCGGATTTGCTAGTTTTTATTTTTGAAAATGCTAGTTTTAGAGTTAATTTTTGTTATACTTTGGGTTATTTCTCAGGTGCAGGATTTGTAAGTATTGTGTAATAAAAACTTAACAAAAGATAGCATTTAAAAATGTATTCAGTTGCAGACAAACCACCAACCATCCACATATGAAAACTAAGGGCATTTACAGTTTCAGTTAGTTATCGCATATTTTTTTATTGTAGTTTTTATTTAGTTCAGTTAACAAGAATGTTTTTTTTTATTTTAGTTTTCGTCATTTCGTTAGTTTTCTTTATCTATAATAACCTTGGTTCAGAGTTCTGATGGTTTGAGGGAAGAAACCAGCCTGCTGGTTGCCCTGGATGCTCTTGGAAGAGGAGAGGGAGATGGGGAGGAAAGATGAAGAGGGGTTGAAATGGGGGTCAAATGCAAGGGGGGAGAGGGGGTTGCGGGGGGGTCAGAGATGAGAGAGAGACAAGAGATGTGAGGGGACGATCGAAGGAAGAGCAGGAGCGATGAAACATTTGACATGGAGAGAGGTTCAGAGAGGAGAGTGTGGATACAGCATGAAAGAGACAGAGGGATGAGAGCAATGATAAAACAAAGAGAGGTGCGATTCGTATTGGCAGTGCAGCAGTTAATTGAGTTAGTTGATTATAAAAATAAAAATAAGTAATTATTTTGTGTTGAGCCATTGATATATATTTAAAGACAATTCTCGTTCACTTCTCGCTTCTCAGTTACCAGATTAATCAGAAAAAGTAATCGAAAGAAGAAAATGATTGAAAGTTGCAGGTCTAGAGCGGGAAAGGAGAGTGGTGGAAGTAGAGGAGATGGTTCATAATGACAGATGGATCGGAGGTCACATAGTGACTGATAGAATGAGCCTGAAATGGACTTAAAACGATACGAATCAGACGTCTCTTTCATCTCCGTCTGCTCTGCCCCCTGATTTCATTTATAGCGTGGTATTGGTCTTTATCTTGGGGCTGACTGCCAACTCCCAATGTGGGTTTTTTCTCTCTCTGTCCCTCTCTCTCTCTCTCTCTCTCTAACACGCACGCACGCACGCACGCACGCACGCACACGCACACACACACACACACACACACACACACACACACACACACACACACACACACACACACACACACACACACACACACACACACACAGAGAAAGAGAGAGAAGAGACAGACGGGAAAGAGAGAGATTCAAGGGAAAGATGTGTGCAAAGATTTGTGAATGAAGCTGCGTTATACAGACGGGCTGCTTGTATTCATGTCCTAAGGGTGGTTGGTGACGCTCTACATTCATTCACCAAACGGAAATAGTAATCTTTATACTGTAATAAATATGTAATCTCGAAAAACAAAAGTGCAATGCTGTTTTTACATTGCATTACATATGCATACATTTTCAACTACGACCCAAGTTTAATGTTTAATTTGAAGTTTCATTTTCACGTTGACCTTGCCAGGCACATAACCACTTAAGCTCTATTTTATGCTTGTCCAAAATAGCAGAAATAGACGATCTACCAGCCTGCTTACAACAACGTCATGCCCAAAATAGGGACAACAGGGTTAAAGTGGTTACAGACATACAGACCAGCCGTGTTGTGGACGGCTTGATCTTGACCACGCTTGATCAGTGAACAGAGATACAGAAAAATAAACTAAATGCATTCAGTGTGTGCTTTTGTGTACACACACGAACACACTTGTATTGCTACAGTATACTTACGAGATTTTGTTTTCTCGCTTGTAGATCAGTTATTTTCGGCCCGCGACACCAACGCACATCTAAGTTTAAATAACCCTAACCTTCAAATGTCAAAATCTGACCCTAACCTGAATCTTTTCCTAATTATAAACTGTAAGCCTAAATATAATTTTTAACCATAAAACCAGGAAAATTTTCCTCACAATGTCTATTTCACACACACACACACACACACACACGTGCATGCAGTGCACGTACGCACGCACGCACGCACGCACTCACACACACACACACACACACACACCTCACCCTTACCTCTGCCCGGTGCTACCGCCCCTCTCTCCGCCCGTCTCCCGGTCCCCGCGGCCCAGCAGCACGTGTTGGCGTGGTGAGTTAGTGTGGTCCACCACCTCCTTGCTGCTCACCTCCACGCCTCGGATCAACACTCCAACTCCTCCCCCTCCCCCGCCCCCTCCTCCTCCTCCCGCAACGCCTCCCCCCCACCCGGGAACGGCCGCGGCCAAGCTGGCCGCGACGACCGGGTTGTCGGCCATGGCCCGGCGGCCCAGCCAGGACAGGGGCGAGTTGCGGCAGCCCGCGCCAGTGCCCGCCGGAGCCTCCGCGGGTCTGGGGGTGGCGTTGTTGCCCCGACGGGGGGCCAGCAGGGCCTGGAGGTCGAAGCTGGGATGGCGCTTCCTGGGGGGTTTGTGTGGCAGGGGGGCCTCGGTCGGCTGTAAGATAAGAGGGGGGCGGGGCAAGGGAATAACACATTTTACGTTAATCAGTTAAACCCCATATGGTTGAGCTCAGGGCTCAGTGTCTTTTATGTTTTCTGTTATTGTGAGGAAAGCTTTCGCTGAAAATAGCCGATCTACAACACGTTGCAACGCAACGCGTTGTGAGCTTGTCGATCGGCTATTTTCTGCAAAAGCTTTCGTCACAATACGGACTTTGTCCGGGCTTTTGGACTGGTTGACGCATGATGTAAAATAAACCTTGAGTTTGAACTGCTCTGCCTCTGGAGATCAGTGTTTGGTTCCTAATCTCCACTCGCTGTAATATTGTTGTAAATGCCAGGATGAGGTAATGAATCCACCTTAGCCCGTAGCCCTTGACCTAGCCTTGACGACCATGCAGAATTATGCAAAGGTTCAAATGTAATTTACAAAGCATGTTATTTAGACAGATGCTAGGTTCATTGTTCACCTGGTATCCTATAGTTTCTATAGTTTTAATGTACATATTATTATTTTGATATTATAATGTTTAAACTGATGCTAGGTTCTTGGTTTACCTGTGATCCTAGATTACTGAGGCAGTACACTGTCTCTCAGCATTCTATGTATATGTGTTTACCTCGCTTACTGTAAGTCACTCTGGATAAAGAACATCTGCTAAATGCCTAAATTGTGATTGTAAAGCCTATGATACTTAGTTGCACACTGGTGTTGCCTGCTTTAAATAGCAGATCTACAAAGCTCACAACGCGTCACGAATGTGACGCGTTGTGAGCTTGTAGATCTGCTATTTACCGAGCACGACACAGGCACGCATCTAAGTATAACTGAGGCGTAAACCAGCCTGGACGTGGGGCCACAAAATAACGTGAAGGAACGAGCTGGATATGTAAAACAACAAAACAAACTCACGCTCTTCTTCGCCGGGTTCAGCAGGTTCTGCAGGAAGTTCCCTCCACCTCCGGTCCCGCCTCCTCCTCCTCCTCCGCTCCCCGCCACGCCCCCGTCCTTCCTGCCCCCCTTCTCCTCGCCGATCTTGAGCGTGGAGCAGGTCTGCGGCCGGAACAGCGACGCCAGCGACCCCCACGCCTGGAGGCCGCCGTCCCCTCCGCCGGCGCCCACCCCCCAGTCGCCCTCGCCCTCGGAGCCCATCAGGTCCCACAGGCTGCTGGCCGAGGGCGTCCCCTTGGTGGCCTTCCCCTGGTGGTGGCCCCCCGCCCCTCCCGGACCCCCGCCCTGGCCCCGCTCGGCCTGGAGGAGCCTCGGTTTGACCTGGGCCACGGTGCGCTGGTAGCGCTCCACCGTCTGGGTCCAGAGGTCCAGCAGGGCCCCGCCGCCCAGCTCCATGGCCAGGGAGCGGGCGTCCTGGAACCGCGACGGCGGGATGGGCGGGAGGGAGGCCAGAGGGGACGAGGAGCAGGAGGTGGAGGAGGACAACGAGGAGGACGAGGAGCAGTTGGTGGAATAGACGGCGTCGCACCACTGAGAGGCCTGAGAGCGTCGGAGAGACAAGACGAGTTGGTTTCTCTGCTCTTAATGTGATTGTGAAACATCAGTGTTATGTGTGTGTTTGTATATAATAGTTATTTCTGTGTGTATATACAGTAAATGTATTTCTGTAGTCATAATGGTAACTGGTAACACTGGTAACGTATCCATTCCGTTCTCGGACAGAACGCTGTCACTCAGTGGAACCGCATCATGCATAGCTTTAGCCGTTCTAAAATCCACAGTAAACCACAGCCTCTTGAGGCTTATTGCTTCATTAAGAATCAGGAAGTGTTCCATTCATAATCATGACGATAGATCAGCGGTGCCGAGGCGTTTTAATAGTCAAAACCACATCTTGAGAGAACAATGGCAACTTATATGGTCATCGAGACACAGTCACACAGAAGTGGCAACAGAGACCGAATCTTTCTCCATTTAGAGGCGTATTGTATTGGACACAATCCCATGATACTCTCATTCCCAATATGTTTAATGAAAACATTTCATTTACTTGTTTCTTATGAAGTGAATGTAATTTCTGTAGGTTTATTTTGTGTGTGTGATTTTATTATGTATTTATTTATTTTATATTAAATCATTTGATGTTGTAGTAGTAACCTAATGTCTTTTATTATGATGTTTCTATATGTATGCTCTATGGACTGTGTGTCTGGAATAAAGTTTGAATTGAAATGGAATTGAACCTACATTGTGTGATTGTGGCTCCCCCTGCTGGGATAGACCTGCTGTGCTAGTTGCAGTAGATAGTAGTACAGTGGCGTCAGTTCCACTTAACAAATGGAATGGTTGTGTGATGTGCCCAGTGTAGCCCTGCCGTTAACTGTTAAAAGTGTTGCCAGTGCTTTTACCTCGGTGAGCGTGGACAGCAGCCTCTGTGTGTTGTCCAGTGTGGTCCAGCAGTCAGACAGACAGTGGGACATGTCTCTGAGTCTCTCCCTGACCGGAGGCAGTTTGATCTGGACCTCCCCGAGGCCCCCCCAATCCAAGTCACACCAGCCGTCCAGGTCACTCAGCACTGACAGGGTCTCACTGTGCAGCTCCTACAAGGAAGGATACAAAAACCCATTATAGCAAAGTAGGCAAACACCATAACCACTTGAACCCTAGCGTCCCTATTCTGGGGCGAACATTTTGGCTAGAGTAGCAATCAATAAGCAAACAACATGTTGTGTAAGCTTGTAGATTTTGGTGTAGAGTGAAATAATGGCAGACCTAGTATAGAGCCCTGGGTGAAGTATATAATATATAGGTTAACCACTTCATATATGTCGTTGACCGGTGTCCCCAAGGGTCTGCACTTGGTGACCTCCTTTTCCGCCCCTCCACACCAAATCTCTTTGCCAAAAATAGCTGATCTACAAGCTCATGCGACGAGTTGTAAGCTTGTATTTTTCAAACCTTAACTCTGTCCGGAGTTGGTGAGAAAATTGGGGGAAAGAACAGGAAGAAAAATCCAGTGGAGCGGAGGTTTAACTGTCTCTTATTTCGTCCAGGGATGTGTTTTGCTGATCATGCTTGCTCTTTACCAGCAATGGCCAGTTTTGTATTCATACAGTGTAATGTTGCCCACCGGTGCATCAAAACATGTTGTTTTCATGTTTTCATGTCAAGGACACCCTAATTAATTTGTATTTTGTCCGCGGACCCCCATTTGAAAAATATTTTGTGGCCAGAGGCACAAGATTTGTGTTGTTAAAATATTTTTTTTTTAAAACAAAATGTTCACATAAAAAAAAGAAAATGTTTTGAAAATAGTCGATCTACAAGCTCACAACGTGTTGCGATGCAGCGCGTTGTGAGCTTGTAGATCGGCTATTTTCAAAAATAGCCTATTGATATAGGTTTAAAGAGCTCATGTGGCCTATAGTCGCTTGTTTTGGGCTTGTTTTCATAGACCTGGTTGCTTATTTCTCTCGCAAAATCTGGCAATACCGGTCGGTCCACACCCACATGACACCTGCACGGGCACCGATCTGAACACAAAGTGCTCCCGAGACATAAAACTCACATTGGCCGTCTCTCTGAAGGTCTTGAACCTCTGCTGTTTCAGTGACAGTCTGCTGAGGGACAGCGGCGGGTCCTTGTAGTCATCTAGCTGAGCTTGGACTTGCTCTATCTCCTTGTCACACTGGAGAGAGAGAAAGAGGAGAGAGACAGTTGAGTCACATAGAGCATTGTGTTCTCTAAAGTGGGGTCTGGGGACCCCCAGGGGTCCTTGGAGGGGTTGTTCCAGGGGGGTCCCCAGCAAAATCTGTTACCATGGCTATTTAAAACATAGCAGATCTCGTACATCTGTTATTTTCTTGCTTGTGCTTGTCAGGGTGGGGGGGCCCCCCCAGCTCAAATAAGATCATTTTGGGGGGTCCCCAGTTCAAATATGATTATTTTGGGTGGTCCCCATGCCAGTTCAAATATGATTACGGCCTGAAAAGGTTGAGAACCACTTTTTTAATTTCAAGGTATGATTGATATGCATTACGGCTGATCTACACCAGAGAATCTTCGCACACACACGCACACACGCGCATATACGCACACGCGCACTTTTAGATCCAGTCCTATTTTAAAAGTCTGCGTATGGGGGACTGGCGTATCCACGCGCCTGGTGTAGCCGGTACCATTGATAATCAAATGGATCTAAACAAACACGCTTTACGCACCACGCATACGCTCGCTTTGAAAAGTCTGGTGTAGATCGGTCGTCAGGCCAACGGACCCCCAAATTGATACCATCTACTGTATCTCTGGGACCCCAATGTACGCTGTAAAATCCTCAGTGTCAGTTTAACTCTGACAGTGAACAAATGGACCCTTACGGACACGCAGCCACAATGGAGACCTTATTTTGTTTGCTGTTCTTATATACGTACCTTTTCCAGTTTGTCCACCAACCCAGCCAGTCGGCCGAGCGCTTCCAGGTCACGACCTCTCTGGTTGGACACGCGGACGAGGCTGTGGAGCGCGTCGTCCACGCTGTCATAGCGTGTGGAGGTCACCGCTAGGGCAGCCCTGAGGGGACAAAATGTATCAGTTAAAAGCAATATGAATTAACCTATAGCGTCCCTATTCTGGACATGTCATATTTCCCATTAGAATCTGTGTCATTTTAGATATAAATATAGCACATTGGTTGGCTATTAAAAAATAGCCGATATACAAGCTCATAGTGCGTCACTTCGTGCCGCGCTATGAGCTTGTAGATCTGCAATTTTTTTTTAAATCATGAAAATGTGTGCAAATATTTGAATATATAATTATAATTATTTTTAAGCGAACATTTTAAACTAAAATCTTTGGTGGTTTGGAGGTCTCTGGAACAAAATATTTTGAGATGGGAGTCGGCAGCAAATTTTGGGGGTCCTTGATATGAAAAGGTTTGAGAACCACTGATATAGCGACATAAGTTTTTAAGAAAACTGTTCGGATTTAGAAGCCAGTCCTTAATGGGTTAAGCTAACATTTGGTACAGACCCTTGAGGTAACCCTGTCAACAAAGTACGTAGTACTATGTGGCTTAAGTGGATCAGTCATGCAAGTGACAAAATACAGTACAAATGATTGCATCCTCCAAAATACAGATGTCCTGCCAGTTAGCGCAGTCCTGAATGGACACAATGAATATCTGGAAAGGTCTGAATTTTACATTAAAGTTCTTGAATCCTTTACAATATTTGTCATGCCTGGAAGGTCAACATGAAAAAGGAATAAAGGAGTAAAAATGGCAATATCTTTTTCTTTTTTTTTTACTGAGTGTACAGCACTTTGGTTAAACGCGGTTGATTTAAATGTGCTTCATAAATAAAGTGGATTGGATTGGATTGGAGTATCTGAGTACAAATAAAACAACATTTCTGCAGAACTCTATATATTTCTAAACCACATGGAAGCTACTGTAGCATCCCTATTCTGGGGCTAACATTCGGCGAAAAACACAAGCTCACAATGCGAACTTGTAATCTATTTATTTATTTTCCCCTAAGTGTTGAGACTTCGTTTTGGGATGGTATTTTTAGGAGTGAAGGAACTTGTTCTTTCTCTGACACTTAGATGTCAAAAGTGTGTGTGTTTGTGTGTGGGGTGGGGGGCTCTAGCACACAACCAGGACCCTTTTTCTGAAGCTCCAAAACAGACTGCTTTTGTGCGGGACATGGACTAATATAAGGGTGTTGTGTGTGTCTGTGGTATGGTATGGTATGACATGGCATGGGAGTTTGACTATATAATGTGTGTGCGTGTGTGTGTGTGTGTGTGTGTGTGTGTGTGTGTGTGTGTGTGTGTGTGTGTGTGTGTGTGTGTGTGTGTGTGTGTGTGTGTGTGTGTGTGTGTGTGTGCGCGCGCGTGTGTGGTATGTGAGTATACTATGTATGGTATGACTGTTAATGTATGTGTGTGTGTGTGTGTGTGTGTGTGTGTGTGTGTGTGTGTGTGTGTGTGTGTGTGTGTGTGTGTGTGTGTGACAGAGAGAACGCCTTGCTGTTGAAACTTTTCTGAAAGAAATATCTGTGGGTGTGTGGTATGCAAGTACACTGTGTGTGTGTGTGTGTGTGTGTGTGTGTGTGTGTGTGTGTGTGTGTGTGTGTGTGTGTGTGTGTGTGTGTGTGTGTGTGTGTGTGTGTGTGTGTGTGTGTGTGTGTGTGTGTGTGCGGTAGATTCTAGTTATGCTATGCAGATATATGTTGGTTACTTGTTCACATGTCTTTGTGATTTTGAGTAGTTTTGCTTGACCACTAACATTATGTTAATGTTATTAACACATTGCATGCCAATCGCGTAGATCTACGCGAACCTAAATAAAGCCGCAGCGTGCCAATCGCGTAGCCTACGTGAAGTGGTATTATTATTATTTTTCTCTCGCAGTGACACATTTCATTGTAGCACTCTCTCGCAGTGACACATTTCATTGTAGCACTCTCTCGCAGTGACACATTTCATTGTAGCACACCCGGATACGGAAATGACGTCAATCGAACATTTTCGTTCCCATCTGCCGCCGCTCTAAAGCTTCCGCTAAATCGCCATTATCTCGGTGTTGTTTTTCTCCGCGCTGAACGCTGTTTGAAACGGGTTTTAGAAACTGCTACTACTGCAAAATGGAATGTCGCCGATTGAAAATGTCTTCTCTGGGCCACTCACACAACTACCCTGTGTGTCTACAAACAGTTGAACACGCAATCATAAGGTATTTAGCGAGGTCTGTGGCGAGGTGAAAAAAACAAAAATAAAATAAACTCGCTGGCAGTGGGTGAGTACATTATGATATTAAACTCTGGCATGGAATGTGTTAAGATAGCATATTGTTTAGACAGATACTAGGTTAAATATTACCTGGTATCCTAGTTTCTTTGAAGCACTACATTCTTCTCTCTGCGCTCTACTTATGTGACTATTTACCTTATCATTTCTTTACTAGGGTTCATGCTTACTCTGTTTCACACTTTAGCTATGGATAAGAGTGTCTGCTAAATGCCTAAACTGTTAAGTGTGTGTGTGTGTGTGTGTGTGTGTGTGTGTGTGTGTGTGTGTGTGTGTGTGTGTGTGTGTGTGTGTGTGTGTGTGTGTGTGTGTGTGTGTGTGTGTGTGTGTGTGTGTGTGTGTGTGTGTGGTGTGTGTGTTAAGTGAGTACATTTTTGTGATGAGAGACAGAAAGAGATATAAAGAACACATTGGGAGTTGGCCAACCTCCCTAAAGAGGAGGAACAATATTATGAATGAGATTAAGGGCAGATCATATCGTTAAAGTCAGTTCCAGAGTAATACCCATCCATCACCGATGTGGCACTTTTCTATTGCATAGAACTCTGTCTCGACTCGACTCAGCTGCACATGACTAGCTTCGAGTTAACGTTTTAGGAAAGAATCAAAAGTTTGAAAGTTTAACAGTATTCCTGAGCTTCCATGCAGTATAGAGGAGTCTGTCACGATTAAATGTTGACGATTCTCTCTGACTAAATCAGTAGTCTGTTTTCACGTAACTTTTTGGTATTCATGGAATAAAGCAAAAAATAAAATAGCCTTTTTTGATGATGTTTGGTTATTATCATTCTAAACCTAATGTTCTACATCCAACCAGTTGAAGAAATCACATAATGAGGCATTACCCTGCGCTTTTATGGCATTTCTGAGACCATTCATGTTATGAAAGATGCTTCTAAACATGTGTTCTATTTTAATCTTAAAATAACTAATAACCGAAAATAACATGTTGCGCTGCGACGTGTTATGCCAGCTTGTAGATCGGCTATTTTTGGTGTGTGACATGGTTTCATAGAAGACGTGCTGGCTTCTATGGAATCCAAATAACTGAAATCAGTCGTGGCGACTGAGAACTTTAATCCATGGCCTCAGCTCACGCTTGGAAACTTGATGGTTAATGATAACAAATAAGGTATCAGGTACGTTTAGCCCAATGGGAAAACCAACTGGAAATATCGCATCACGGTTGTCTGCCTTTGCCATTTAGTTGCCGTTTACATGTCATGAGATTCCCTCAAGGCATCCATTCCTGAGATACATCACGTTCACGAGGTTGGCACCTTGACCACCTACTTCTAATCAGTTCATTCTAGAGTCCAAGTGGATGTTTGTGCCAAATCCTATAAAAAATTGGCTTAAGGGAGGACGGGCGGGCGGGCAGGCAGACCACATCGTCACACTCATGTCACCATGACTTCCCAATGCAGCTACGCCCAAATATGGAGTGTGTTGTCTAACCTCAATGTGTCGTCATGGCATCAGGTAAAAACGAATCAGTCAGCTCCATATATGTGCACAAATCAGGGCATGCCCATATATGGCCATATACTGATGTACGGATGGACAGATGGACAGGCAACCCGGAAACATAATGCCTCCGCAAAGACACATACAATAGATTGAGTCGAGTCACGTCAAATTGAGCCTGTTCTATGCAACGGAAAGGCCTGTGACCTCAGATACATCTGTCATGTCTGTACAAATGATCTCGAATGCTGCTTTGAGATTTGTGTTGGGGTTCACACAAAAACAAAAACATGAGCAACAGTACAGCTATGTCTTTGGTGTCTGGATCCATTTCCCCTACTTAGGGTTTTCGAGCAGATTTCAGCACTCCCTCAGCCTCCTAACACAGACAAAACGCAGACAGATCTGGGTCAAGAATCTGAAAGTTCATCCAGCAGCAAGAGGACTTCTGCATCTAGACAACTACAAGCACAATGTCATCACTATTGTGACACATTGCAACATTAATATTAATATTTTTGAAACATTTTAACAACACAAATCTTGTATGGGGGTCCGCAGACAAATTCATATTAATTTGGGGGTCCTTGACATGATTTTTTTTGGTTTAAACAACATTAGACAGAAAGCCCACACTTTAGAAACAAGCCCAAAAAAACCGCAACCCGCTACTTCCAATATTTACAAGCAACTTTACAGAAAAAACAACTGCATGTACCCCCTGAGACACTCAACAGGATTGTTTGGGGAGGTAAATCTCAGATTCATGGTGTGTTTCCACTAGACTGATCCACGTATCCCGGGGGAACTATAGTATCCCACTTTGAAAATAGCTGCTCTTGGAGATAATGTAATATGGACACACAAATTAGCTCACAGGCCACCAGCTGGCCGATGTATTGTGCACAGTAAATTCACGAGTGTTAACTTATCTGTAAGGGTCCTTAAAGCTACACTACAGTACGTAACTTTCCTGTTCTACCCCGGTTTTGAACCCGCAAGAGCTGACATGTTTACCACTGAGCTAATAGAGCCTGCCCGCTTAACCCAGGGGAGAAATATCATTTTGACCTTCAGGTCAAATTGTTTCTATCAAAATTTGTGTCAAACAAGTAACAGGATCGTGTCAAAGGTCGTGTCCAACCTAGGACACAGGATCTAAATGTCTCAATAGAAGAGCAGGGAGACCAAATACAACCACCCCCAACTGTATCATTTATATCGTATTATCACCCTCTACCAGATTGGACAAAATAAAAATGTATTCACAAAAAAAAAGGTTACATAATACTGCTTTACAGTACGTACCTGCAGTCGGGGGACTTTTGTGCCAGTCCAGACGCGCTATTGGTCAATCCCGCCAGCCAGGCACCGCCCCTCCGCTGCAGCTCGGTCAGCCGTTGGTCAGCCAGGACGCTCATCATCAGTTGCCTGTGCTTGTCGATGCTGAGGGGCACGGCCTGCGTGGGGAGGGAGGGAGGGGTGCTGTGGTTATTTTTGTGTGCATGTACAGTATGTGGGCTATTCCCTCGCTTAAGACCCATTATTGTCATTTCCCATGAGCAGGAATTTAGGCCATTCATATAATTTCCCTCTTGAGACAGGCCTCGCAATGTAGCATTGTGTCCTCTGTCTGTCTCGTGCCATTAACCCTATTACCCTAAATGTCATTTATGCCCGTGGTTCTCAAACTATTTCAAGTCAAGGACCCCCAAATTGACATGTATTTGGTCACGGACCCCCATCTAAAAAGGTTTTGTGCCAGGGACCCCAAGAAGAGAAGATTTATGTAAAAAAAAAAGAAAATGTAAAATTATTAAAATGTTAGAAATTTTTCAAAATAATTCAAAACTATAGCAGATGCACAAGCTTACAAAGCTCTGCTGTTTTTGAATAGCCAACATATAAATGGAAAAAGTGGTTACAATTATTGTGATGCTATATTAACTATGACCCCCTGGAACCCCCCAACGACCGCTAGGGGTCCCCAGGCCCCACTTTGAGAACCACCGATTTATGCAATTTAGGATTTGCTGGGGGGGGCTTTTGATTGATATCCCCCCTCTGGTCAGTAATTTTTATGGCCGGTGGGGGGATATGTTTTATCACTGCTTCTGGTCAGACTGAATAAAATATGGTACATACTTGTCTGACATATTTGATATTTACTGTTTATATCACAATTAACTATTTAATAAAACATGTACAGTATGTACATTTTGGGCATATTTTCAACATGTCATAATTTGTAAGAATTTTCATTTCATTTTTCATTCAATTTAAAAATAGCCCAAATAGTTGTAGATTGGGTATTATATTTTTGCTACTTTAGCTCAGTATAATGGCTGCTGTGTAAACTATGGTCCACCAAAGTCTTCATACACCCCTAAAATCCATCATTAATAAAGGCATAACAGACTCATATCAGTTGGGGGGGGGGGGGGCACTGGTAAAAACAGCAGATCTACAAGCTCACAACGCATTGCATCGCTTGTAGATCGGCTATTTCTGACACTAGTATGATGAAGTAGGGCATTATGTTATGAGAAAAACATGAAAAGTGAAGTATGGAGAATGGAGATACAAGGTTGTTCTGCCCGACAACAACCAATATGTTTTATCAAAGCTAGACCAATGTCCTTGGAGAATACTCGTTTCCGATTAGCTGGCAGGTGTCTGTTATTATCGTCTATTGGGACAGCTCATTGAATTACCGTTTTAAATCAGCGCTCATTACACGTAACCATAACGACAGCAATAAACAAACTGTACTGTAGCAGCAGCTGTTTGTTGGAGCAGTGGTTGCCAAGACTACACTCAATGTTTATTTGCTGTTTTACCTCAAACATACGCATAAAACAGGACAAACAAAAGGAGTCTTTTTCTTACGGCATGGCACCTTGGGAACCGAGGCGTCTAAAAGCTCTTCCGTGTGTTGGTGTGCACACTGCCAGTACAGGCCAAGGAAGCAAATCCCTTCATATTTTCCACCACACCCTTACTGGTCCGTTTGGTTCCATTTGTACGGTCTCAGAGTTACAGACCCGGTAAGGGTCCATTTGGATCCTAACTGTCAATCATTTAGCTGGGGACCCCCTCAAGGACCCCCGGGGATCCCTGGACCCCACGTTGAGAACCACAAGTCGGGCTGGGGCGGCACCGGTCAACGGGGAGTGCTGGGCGGGAGGAGTAGGACGGAGGTGCTACGTCCTCTCGGTGGGGGCTCCTCACTGGCAGGTGAGCCAGTAGAGTACAAAAACAGTGACAACAGACAGAAAAGTGTGTGGGGAGGAAACAATTGGCATAACGAGTCGACTAAATTGTGGAGGGAAAAGGGTAAAAAAAAAAGGAGAAAAAAAAGAGAACCACTGGTTTAGAGACTGACTCATGAGTCTAACATTGCTCATGTTAATGCCATCAGGCTAAAGACCACTTTTACCGTTATAGTTTCTGGCATTGGCTCAGAGTCCATGGACTGCAGTGCCTCTCCCAGCAGGGAGAGGGCGCTCTCACAACGCTCTGTCAGACTCTCCAGACTCTGTAGGAGGAAAGCAAGAAAAAGAGGGATTAGTGATTTATTTATCTATTTTATTTTACTATTTTGTAAATATAAAATATTTAAGGGTTCAACTTTATAGAAAGAAGGATCAAGTAAAAATACCGGGTATATCCACATATTAAGTGAAACGTTTTCTAAATTGAAACAGATACAAACTGTTTTGCCTCTAACAACTTGCCGTGTGTGTGTGTGTGTGTGTGTGTGTGTGTGTGTGTGTGTGTGTGTGTGTGTGTGTGTGCGTGCGCTGCATGCGCGCGTTGCATGCGCGCGTTGCGTGTGTATGCGTGTCCTGTTGTATATAGTGTAAACAATCTTGCGAACGGGTTAATGTACTCCAAGTCCATGGGAGGTACTGAAACAGCTTGAAATCGGGCCTGTTCCTTTAGAAGTTACTTCCCTCCGGGGAGTGAGTTTATGAGAAAGGTTAAGGGGAGAGCAGAGGGCGGGGAAAACAGTGTTTAGACAAACTCATCAGAGTTGGAAACTGTCTGGGAAACTAGTCCCAAGTTGTCTGCATGACTCCCCCTCTGCCTGCCGTGTCTGCATGCCTTCCAGGTTCAACTCCTCCTCAACACATTCATCAACCTCCATCACCTCCCCCCCCCCCCCGCCTCACCTACGCCACTCTCCAGCTACTGCTCTCTAATTTGGGCTCTATCTTGTGCGCCACCTAACTCCTTATGCCTTAAAAGTTTTAGGCATTTTTTTTTAACTATTTTGAAAAACATATACAAATATTTCAAATAGCAGATCTACAACCTCACAACGTGTCGACGTAGATCGGCTATTTGAACTACTTTAAAATGTTTTTCAAAATAGTAAAAAATGCTAAAAAAAAGTTTAGTCACGATAGGGTCAGGCAGATAATCTGTAATTTCATAAAACATAAACATTTATTTATAATTCTATTGTATTAGGCGTGTCATTATAGGCAAAAAAAAATGTTATGGTGAAGATAGACCAATGTAAAAGCTTATAGATACAGTAGACATTTTTTTCAAGACACAATCTTGCATGCTTTGGTATGACGCTGTAGTATGATCACGTAGGGCAACGATTTACGAAAAAACACAAAAAGTTAAAATATGGAGATAGGAGGTTTCTTTTTAATTACATTAAAAGAACACGCTTCTCGAATATTCGATTAATCGGAAAAAGTAATCGATAGAATCATCGCGTCCCAACTTGTCTGAATGACTCCCCCCTGTCTGCCTGCCTGCCTTCCAGGTTCAACTCCTCCTTAACATCCATCACCACCCCTCCCTCCCTAACTCACCTCAACCTCCATCCAGCTACTGATCTCCACCTCCCACATTCTACTATCTCTCTATCCCTCCCTGTCTTCTTCCCTTCTGTCTCTCTTTCTCCATGTTGTGTCTTTCTCTCGTTTAACCACTTAAACCCCATATCTTTGCCGTCGGGGCAGAAACCTCTTATCTCCATTATTCAAAAAAATTCCCCCCCTACACCAAATCTCTTTGCCTAAAATAGCTGATCTGCAAGCTCACAACGTGTTACGTTGTGACGCGTTGTAATCTTGTGGATCTGCTATTTAATTTTCACCTTAATGTTCACCTATGACTATGTCATAATAACATGCCCAAAATAGGGATGATCGGATGCTATAGGCTTCATTAATCACCTACAGGCACAAGCACCCTGTATGAGGGACTAATCTCTCAAGACAGATTTTGCTAACAGCAGAATCTCCTCAGCACCACTGCCCAAGTGTTGTTGTTACTGGGAGTAAACACAGAAGCACCCGGGAGACTAAGAAAGGGGAGTAGCCCCCAGAGGCAAAAACTAAAGGAATTTATTTTAAACAATTTTTTTTAACTGAATGGGTACCCAGATTGGTCAGTGACAAATAAACCCATCTTGATATTGCGCTCATGAGCTTCAGGCAGTACTACGTTTCAGCCAGTAGGTGTCTACCCGACCAGGGTGTAAACATGGCATCGTGGTCGGTCAGTTATCCAACATTCTTGGTCCCAAACAACATTCAGAATCTCAAAAAAACGACTGGTTTGACATGGAATGTGCTGTGGTGCCCCTTCATGGTCCCCACAGGATGAACCTTACTGATTTCGGTGACCCCATGGCCTTTCCTCTCTAGCGCCACCTCAGGCCCAAATAGTCAAAAGAGTTGGTTGAATAGCATCAATTAGTTGAGTTGTAACAGGTTCCATCTACAGTACCCACGTGGTTAAGCTTCATCTGAACAATTATGTTTATAATTGAAAAAAAAAAAAGGTTATTTGCATTACATTTAAACTGAGTACAGATACAATCTGAAACTGTAATATCCCACTAGTACCATTACACCTTAAAGGGGTAGTTCACCCCCCAAATAACTTTTTTTCTATTGATTACTCACCCCATGGAGCCTTGAATTCATGGATATTTTTTTGTTTTTGTCGCATTCCTTCCTTTATTATTTGATTATAATAAATTTAGCCCCATTGATTCCGGTAGGAGACACAAATGCATTTGTGTCTCCTACCGGAATCAATGGGGACACATTTATTATAATCAAATTATTGGCTTAGGAATGTGACAAAAAACAAAAAATATCTATGAATTCAAGGCTCCAGATGTTCAGTAATCAATAGAAAAAAAATTATTTTGGGGGTGAACTACCCCTTTAACGTCACAGGAACCACCGCCATCCATCTGTTTAGTGCTGACGAAATCTCTATTCACCTCTCTATTTAGTCATTCCCTCGCTCCTTAAGTCCTTCTTCCTTACTCCCCTCCCTCCCTCCTCAGACTTTAGTCTTTTATTTCCACATTAAAAAGAATCATAGTGTGTCATTTTAAGAGATTAAAAAAGCCCTGCAGGCTCATGAAAAAAAAACACCTCACCTCAACAAACAAACCAATAAAAGAGAGAACAAGTGAAGAACTTGAAAGAATTGCAAACTGACGACAGCACGAAAACCAAACGACTAAACTGGAGTAAAGAGGGACGTTGCCTCTATTTAACTTTCTAATTCTATTCTATTGTTCTGGGAGTCAAAGATAATACTCTCACACTTATTAACTTTTATATATAACTGACACAGGCAAGACTTTATTTGTAGACTTCTCACACCAGTCAACCACATCTTTCAGCAGAAAGACTAAATACTCCCCCTAATTCTGCACATTCAACATTGCGGGTGTTTTTAAAGAGGGTTAGAGTTTGTGATTTACATTATTTTGTATTTTATTTTATTACACTGCTTGTACCTGTATGAGTGAGTGACAAATTTGTCAATTGTTTTGACAAATTGTAAAGATATGTCAGGCACAACTTGGATGTGAAGGATGTGACATGGTCCTAACCTGTTAAAAAGGTTCAGAATGTGTATTCTTTATCAATATGATTGTAGAAGCCATTACAGTACATGTTCAGACACATTCGAACGTTTATGACTTTGTCATTGTGAGTTGCCTCCAAAACAGTGCCTCTAAACATAGGTCTATATAAGAACATCTCTTTCATGTGGTGTGACAGCTGTTTCGTCCAACTTAAAGAGATATTTCACTTTCAATCATGTTTGGGGTCATTTTAACGTCTACTCTGGCTTTTGTGAGCACCCCAGACAGTTTTTAAGTTGCTTGATTCAGTATTTAGATGTTTTACATTCATTTTATCAGACTTTTAAAATGTTTAACCATGTTAGATGTAAACACACGTCCTTGGTTCTGATGACTGATATTGTCCTGCGTGAGGGGGCCGTGTTTTTTCATTAATTCTTTATAATTCATTTGGAAAATTTAAAAAACAAAATAGTACAATAAAATACAAGTAGACGTTAAAATGACCTCAAACATGTTTGAAAGTGAAATATCCCTTTAAGGGCACGGTCACACACATACACTTCAGAAGCCGTGTCCAAAGCTTCAACGTTGGTGACCTTTGACCTTTGACCGGGGGTCAACCAAGGAAAGAAGCGCAACGTTGACCCCACTTGACAGCCATTTTGTTTGTAGCTTTCTTTCAGTGACCCAAACCACTCCAGTCGAACAAGTCAAACAAAACTATCAGAAAAAAATGGTACCAGACCTGGCACTGCCCACAAACCACAAGACAACAAGGGAAATTCACACATTTGATACCTTGGCGCGTATTGGCTACGACACTTCTGACGCAGATGCGTAGCCGTATACCCGCATGTGTCTAAAACTAAAAGACATGGCCATCGTTTTTCAAAGAGAACTTCTAGCCATAAAACTTACAGTGATTGAAGAGCAAAACGTTGAACTGGTAAATAGTTATAAATACCGAGGCACAGTGGTTGACCATGAGCTCTCATTTGAGGCGGGAAAAAAAAAGAAAGTCTGTAAAACTAGCCAACAGCATCTGTTCTCTCTCAGCATACTCAGCTTTGTTTTAATGTGGGCTAAACTGGACACCGATGACCCTGATCTGACAGGTCGTTTGTGGAGTCAGTCAACAAACAAACAGGTAACAAGAACAGACTGTGCAGGATCACAAAGGCCACCCCTCTGCCAGATCATTAGTGTACAACAAACGCGGACAAAAGACATCTATTGCGTACAAGCTGTTTGGTAAATGCCAAAGCCATTCTGGAATGCTATACGGCCACTCTTGGCCTTTCAACAGTCATTTCTCCCCAGCTCCTTCCATCTGGACGCTGACCCCAGATGGTACCATCTGAAATCCAATGGAAGCAGAGCGTCCTTCATCCCCGCTGCCTTTAACCCATTGAGACCTGAAGCCGATTCTACATGTCTCCTAAATCTCAACAGTATTCTGAAAAACTTATGTTTCTATATCAGTGGTGCACAATCTTTTTCACGTCAAGGACCCCCAAAAGTATATGTATTTGGCCGCAGACCCCCATCAAAATATATTGTTCCAGGGACCACCCAGAAGCAAAGATTTGAGTTAAAAATGTTCGCTTTAAAAATTCAAATATTCAAAGATTTGAGTTAAAAATGTTCGCTTTAAAAATTCAAATATTCAAAGATTTGCACACATTTTCACGATTTTTCAAAAATAGCAGATCTACAAGCTCGTAGCGCGGCACTCGGTGCAGCGCTATGAGCTTGTAGATCTGCTATTTTTGAATAGCCCAAAGTGTAAAATAATGCTTTTTAGCTCAAATCTAAAAATGACACAGTTCCAGGTCTTAATGGGTTAATCTGCTGAACATGCACTGGTAGCCATGTTGTTTTCGTCTTGTTTTGATCCGACAATGTTATGATTATTTGAGCTCTTGTTTGTTCAGTGTTTGTGTTATTGTACAGCTGCCGCTTCAACCACATGAACCCCTAGCAGCCCTATTCTGGGAATGTCATAATAGGCGACAATTTGGCGTAAGGTGGAGGCGAACATTCTGTGAAAATGTATAAAGCAGGGGTTTTCAACGTTTTTCAGGCCAACGACCCCTTAGCTGAGAGAGAGATGAAGCAGGGACCCCCACTACATAATGTATAAAATTGTGTTGCATATTCAATTTTCATAGATTTCATAGACATGTTTGACAACACTATAATTAATGTTAATGTTAATGTGTATTTGTGAGGACATTTAACCAGTTAAACCGTCAATACGTGGTAAAACCAAGTACGCTCTGTACTTGGTCTGCTCTTTTTCCCCCTCTACACCGAACCTATTTGCTGTAAATAGCCGATCTACAAAGCGTTGTGAGCTTTAGATGTGCTATTTTTGGCTAATGTTCCTCTCAGAATAGGGATGCTAGGGTTGTATGTATTTAATGCAATAAACAAAAAAAAGTCCCTCTCACACAAAGATTTGGAGACCCACCTGTAGTAACTCTGAGGATCCCCTAGGGGTCCCGGACCCCCTGTTGAAGACCCCTGGCAAAAAAAAGTATAAATCAGGCATTGTTTCTCTCACCAGTCGGAAGGCCAGCCAGTCTGAATGAGAGTGGCTGAAGTCTCCGTCCATCTCCGTGGGCAGCTGCTGTTTGTCCACATACTGCTGCAGGACCCCTGTCCCTCGCACCACATGGACCTGAAGACACCAAGAGGACACAAGAGGACACAAGGGGACACAAGGGGACACAAGGGGACACAAGGGGACACAAGAGGACACAAGAGGACAAGTGAAATGAGGAAAGAGAAAAGAAAGTGAGAAACGAAGACATTCAGCCTTAGATTATGAAAACATCTTCTTTTTTAAACCTACATGTTAACATGGATATCGTTGTTGTCGGGCAGAAACCTCTTATCTCCATATCTTATTTATTTATTTATTATTTGTAAATTAACGCCCTACTTGATCATACTACAGCGTCACACAAAAGCATCAAAAGTAGCAGATCCGCAAGCTCAAAACGAGGCGCGAAGCGACGCGACGCGTTTTGAGCTTGCGGATCTGCTACCTTTGCTATTTTTGAATTTGAATCCTGAAAAGTAACAGTTTTGGACATATGAGGTTTCCACCCGACAGAGACGATATGCAATATCACACGTAGATAAGTCATATCACGTCATTCAAGTGTAAGGAATGCATAGGCCCGATGATGTGAAACGACGTCACCAAAGACATCAAATGATGTTCGACGTCATTGTTTCGCGATGGGGAGAAATACACAGAACACATAAGGTTGTTTTTTATAATACTGATCTCCTCACATCAGAATAGGACCAGCCAAAAAAGACACGCAGCAAACGTGAGAAAAGTGTTACTTTTCGCTGCTCGTTGTGCAGCCAGAGACAGTGGCAGCCAACCAGAAGTGCCCTGTTGTGTGAAATAGGCATCCATAAGATAATAGGAGTACAGATTACAGTGTGGAAAGTGTGTGAGGTCACCTCTACTCCTTCCAGGTTATGAGTGGGAGCCTCCTGCTGCTCCTCTACCAAGATCAGAGCAGACCCGAGACCACCGTCAACCAACGCCTGGAACACACCAGGTACACACACACACACACACACACACACACACACACACACACACACGCACAGCAATCACAATCAGGCCTCGAGAGGGTAAAAGCACACAAACATATTCCCACCTGCGAGGAGTAAACAAAAGCAACAAACATTTATCGCATTAGAGTTTTTTTTTCTTTTTTAAACAGCTTTTCGGGTGTCTCTCACCTGGAAGCGTTTAAGAGCAGCGAGGCAGAGAGCGGAGGGCGGGGCCTGTCTGCTGTCTATTAGGACGGTCAGACCTCTCTCCTTGGCTGGAGGCCTGGTGGGGGGGGAAGGGGGGGGGGGGATCATGGGAAGCAGACAGACACAGATGCAGTGGGATTATTAGCCCAGAGGACCAGAAACTGGGCCAAACAACAACTAGACTCAACGGAGGAATTTTAATTCCAAAAAGAGATATCGTCATATGGGCAAAAGGTTACATCTGCTTTTCAAGTCTCCATTATTACACTCACAGATAAAACGGATGCAAGTAAACAAATATCTCTTGAAACGTTGACTAAATGACAACACTCAAACCCCTGAAAGGTTTCTAGGGTTTGTTTAAAGCTGCAGTGTGAAACTTATTGTAATTAATAAAACGTTCTTTTAACCTATCTGTATGGTAGAGTACGTTAATAGTATATCGTCTCCGTCGGGTGGAAACCTCATACTGTATACATGTCCAAAATTGCTACTTTTCGGGATTCGCTTCGCGCCGCATTTTGAGCTTGTGGATCGGCTACTTTTGATAGTTTTGAGTGACGCTGTTGTGTTATCCTGTAGGGCATTAATTTATGGGGGGAAAAAATAACACAAAAAGTTAGAATATGGAGATAAGAGGTTTCTTGCCCGACAGCAACGATATACATAACGGAGGTGGTCTCTCTACTCTTCCATTGAGACATTTAGACCCTGGTGTCGGGTAGGGGACACCTGCTGGTTGACAAGTAGTACTGCCTGAAGCTCATAAGCTTATAACGTCTCCCCACTGTCCCCAGGCCAAGTGGGGATTGCCTCTTGGTCGAGTGGTACACATTTGGTACACAGAGTAGGACATACAAGTTATGGATTGCCGTTTTTAATCTAGCTTGGGTGTGTCATGGTAGGAGAAAACCAAGAACAGTGACTTCTAAAGACGTGTCAAATCATGTTAAATTTAGAAAGCATTTTAGAAAGTGGTTCAAACGAAACAGGTTTGACACAAATTGCTTAATGGACCGGGATGAGAACAGAACAGAGAGCAGAGAATAAGCGTTATTTTGTTTGTCTTTTCTTCTCTTTTTCAAACTTTTCTTTTATTGGCTTTTTTCCTTTACTAAACTGATTTACTAATGATATTTTATTTACATTTGAAGGCCATTTAATTGCTCATTCAGTTAATGAAACAAATATGGGAAAAAATATTAGATTAACAGTTTACACAATTGTGAACGAGCCTAACATACTGTACACGTGACCTTGATTGTGACATTTGACTTTTTGGACCCAAAGGTTAATAGCCTCTGTTCAAATAAAGTGTTTCTTTACCATCAATTCGGAGTGCGGAATCTAAATGGCCTAGCACCCACTGTCAATGTGCATGTAAAATTAGCTATGCTTTGAAGTCTACTGATCATTCCCACCAAGTTTCATGAAAATCCGCCCATCCACTCTCAAGTTATGTTGTTCACAGACAGACACATGCTGCACAGCCACACACACAGGACAGGAGTGATTACAATCCCCTCCCCTGCCATGCATGGCATGCGGGCAGAGTACAGATGATGCTCACCGGGTGATGGTGTGGTAGCAGACAAGCACCCGGGCCAGCTCATCCTCACAGTAACCCTCTTCAGGAAGATGTGCGTCTGTGACAACCAGCGCCCGTCCCAGCCTGTCCACCGTACCTGGAGGAGGACAAGGGACAGATAGACAGACAGACAGACACAGGGATGTTGGATGCTGCTTAAATATTGTCGCTGCCAGGTGGAAACCTTGCATGTCCAAAAACGTTTTTATTCATTTTTTATATCATTTAAAAAACATTGTAAACTAGTGTAAATAGCTGATCTACAAGCTCATATTTTGCATGTATTGTACCAATATCAATATTGGTCATAAATACAGTATGAGATTAGATTTGTGTCTACATCTCTTAGCTGTATGTTGGACATACAAAATAGAAGAGAGCTAGAACTGTAAAGAAGGGTTAATTAATACGCTTCAATTATAGAAACTCAACAAATGTTAGAGCATGTGCATTTAGAGGAGTGGTAGCTAGAGATATAGACAGTAAGCTGAATACATGGATCAAATGTTCATGCATTAGGGTTACATTAATTCTCAATCTCTGGTTGCACAACTCCAGACTTCAAAACGCCCCTCTCAAAACTTCACTTGCCGCCCAGCCAAAATGTAATTTCTGGCACCGCCACTGCTTCCGATACTCAATTAGTAACGTCTGAAATCGGAGCATGCAGAGTGAAGGAGTGACGGGGAGAAAGACAGTGGAATGAAAATGACAGAAAACAAGAAGAGAGTTGAACAAAGACAGCAATAATGGGGAAATCATTCTTGACAAAGATGTGTTTTGTTTGGGAGAAAATAATATCGACCGCTTCTGCTGACACCCAGCAAGACAAACACAAGCGTTCAGGAAAGCTACTTTAATCACTTAAACCCCATGTGGTTGAGCGGAGTCACTCAGGGCTCCATACTAGTGTATTTTATGTTTTCTATTATTGTGGGGAAAGCTTTCGCTGAAACATGTTGTGAGCTTGTCTGCACAAGCTTTCCCCACAATACGGATGCTGGGGTTTAAGTGGTTAAAGGCATAGTATGTAACGTTGCCCTGTGTTTACATAACAAAAGAATGAAATAGATTGTTTACCAATCATTTCTGTCTATATCAGCAGTTATCAACGACTGGAGTTGTGTGGTGGTGTTTACCTCTGTTTGTTTTGTTAGACTGGGATGTTTTTGGGCAACAAAACAAAACAAACAAAACAAAGAAAATACAGCGAGTGGGCGGTGTGTTTCTGCAGGTAAACAACACCACCACACTACTCCAGTGGCTGATAACTGCTGGTATAGTGGGAAATGATGGGTACGAAATGTATATTTTGTTTTGTTGTGTAAATACAGGGCAAAGTTACATACTATGTAATTTGTGTAACTATGTATGCCTTTAACGACACAAACACAGGAAACTGACCTGTCAACTGGAGCTTCCCTGATTGGAGAAGTGCCGTTTCAACTTCCCTTAGCAGAGGAGGCTCTTTGGACGAAAGGCCGTTTGATTGGTCGGGACACGTCTCTGACTCCGCCTCACCCGCAGAGGCGTTTGATAGGGATTGGCTAGGGGAGTCAGGTAAACATTCTGGCTTGGTTTCTGTGGATAGATGCAGAAAGACAAATGAGAATACAATACACATGGACATTTAGGGGTTGCAATAGCTAATCAAACTAATAATTTTAATAGATGACAATAAAAAAAATCTTAATGAAGATTGAATCTTAATACATTATTTAATGATCAATTTTCTAAACCCACCAAAAATAGCAGATCTACAAGCTCACAACGCATTGAGATCCGACATATTGTGAACTTGTAAATCTGCAATTTTTTGGGTATTATTGCGTGACACCGTCATAAAATAGGGCTTGAAAGTGGTTAATCAAACTAATCGATTTAGAAGATTACAACAAATATTACAATAATAAAAAAGCACTTCTCAATTATTCAACTATTCAAAAGAAGCGAACAAAATAATGATCGCTAAGAAGATAAACGAAAACACAATTACACATGACAAAAAATCATAACAAGATATTATTGTATGAAGGCAGTATTGTGTTATATGAACTCTGTATAATCGAACCTGAAGGCTGACTGTCCTCTGCTCCCTCGGTAGACGCAGCGTTCTCTTCGCTGTTGGACCCGCCTGCTGATGTGTGCTGCTGTGCGCATTCTGATTGGTCGTCCTCTGTGATTGGCAGCGCTGCGGCCGAGGAGCGAGTGGAACTCGGCTGAGCAGCTTTGGCCTGTGGTTTGGAAGCTTTCTGGTTGCCACGGCCACCAGACCTGGCCCTCCCTTTGGCTCCCCTCCCCTTCCTCTTCCTCCTGCAACACACACCAGGTGTGGTGGTGACCATTAGAGAAGCATCACCTTAAGAATTGACTACAGAACCAAACCTGTGATCACTCTTTAGAAAGTTTTGCACATACAACCTTGCTGTTATTTTACCAATCTATCTTTATCATTGTAGTCTGTTTTTTAACACATATATTGTTGTATTGTCATGTTTTTTTCCGTTGTTTTGTTGTGGTTTCCGTTGTTTGAGATTACATGGCAGAAACACGTATAGTTTTTTATCTGCAATATCTCTTGTTATTGTTACATGTTGGGACTACGGATGGAAATTTGCATCCTTGCTAACTCTACGTGTTTACACTGCATTCCAACTTTACTGCTGTCGTTTTGTTGCCGTGTTCATTACTATGTACTACTGACGTCCCGTCCAAATAAACACATAAAGTAAAAGTATGAGTGAAGTCATGTGTGCAGGGCCCTAGAGCTACTTCCTGTCAGCTACGGATGGCAGGAAGTGCCGTTCACTTCCATTACATGGGGAAGAAGGAGGTCCCGTTGCGTTGTGTTGACGGAGCTGAAGTGTGTGAAGTCAGATGCATGGGGTTCAACATGGGTGAACCATGACACGGCAGTGGCCGGCACCAACCAAAGGGACAGATGTTGTCCTGCGTTGACCCATCTTGGCGCCCATCTGCTTGTAGATGAATGGCCTGAATACTTTATAATAGTATAATAATTTACTGATTGAATACCCCCCTCCCCCCAATTTGAGGAGCTTGAGTTTAATAAATAGTAATGAGAAGTAGTTGAAACTGTTTTTATTAGTCCTAGTTTCACATCCTATATACATATGTAGGATACAAAAAACAAAACACCTCTGTGCTTTGTCACAAATTGCACCCTTCTACCATACAGTATGAATGTGTCATTCATATGTATTGATGTAATTCATATCTTAATTCTATTCATAACAACGTAATGCAATGCTGTCATGTTTGTCAAGGTGCGCTCTCACAATGTTTTCGTATTGCTGAGCCCATGCATAATGTTTTTTTTAATATTCCACGTGTATGTTTTGGTGTTGGGCACACTGCGTGCATTCCTCAATTCTAAAAATAGTGCTAGTCAAACAAACTACACATCCGGAAAACCGGCACTTTGTTGGCATTGCCCACAGCCCCAGAAGATATTATGGAAAATGGTGGGAAACGGACGCATCTGACGGATCGGCTTACGTTCAGATGCTCTATTCTGACGCAAATGTTTGACGAGCTTTAACCTGTGGGTGGAAGAAGCACTCCTATTTTAATTTAAGTACCGATGCCAGAATGTGTAAATACTCTGTTACAAGTCCTGTATTCAAAATGTTACAAAGGTACAAAAGTACTGGCATCAAAATATACTTAAAATACAAAAAGTAAAAGTGCTGGTTATGCAGAATGTTTCAAAAGTTTTAAAAGTTTGCCAAAATCTTTCAAAAACAGCCAATCTACAAGCTCACAACACGTCGTAATGCGACACGTGAGCTTGTAGATCTGCCATTTTTGAAAAGAAAAAGTATAACATAGGGCTTAATTGGTTTATGTGTTTTGCATCTAAATCTACAAAGTAACTTGTAACTAAAGTTTTCAAATAATTGTAGCTGAGTAAAAAGTACAATATTTGCCTTTGAGATAACCTTGAAAAATGGACCTGCTCAAGTAAGAGTACCTCAAAATCGAACAGTACTAGAGTAAATGTACTTAGTTACTTTCCACCACTGGCCACTAACAAGCCCACAGACTTCTGCTTTGATTTAGTAGTGCATACATTTTTCCTCACCATTTCCCAGAAATGTTAACAAGCCAACTTTCTGTCACCTCTGATTCTGTCCGTGATGGCTTATTTAATGTTCCAATATAGCGTATAACACTGTGCAGATGTTGCATTGAGATGACTGCACGACTATAAAAAGTGATTTGATCAAAGGTAACAAAATACTAACTGGCTATGGCCAAGGCTATTGGTAATTTCTCTGGGCTGTTTAGCATTTTGTGGTTTGTCAAATTTATAGCGCAATAACGTGCACTTTTGGGAAACATTATTGTCTGAAATCTTGTGCAGCCCAATGTATGCATTTTAGCCGCATGCAGCTGAAGAAACAGGCAGCATAATTGTTAGCCGCATGTGTAAACAAGTGGAAGAAATGCACTCAATCAAGACCATAATGCACGGCCATATGTTGTGCATCATGCCCATTTGTTAGACCTACAGTAAATGGAAAGGAAGAAATTACATTAGTTTCAGATTTGTCTTTTTTTCAGTTACAGTGCTTTGCTATCTTCTGCTGAGTGAGCGCATGTGATTAATGTGCAACGCAGATCAATTTTGCATAGCAGTGTGACACCACATTCCATACAAAACTGCAGAATGGATGTGTGTGTGTGTGTGTTGTGAGATTCACAGTACCTCGGTGCTCTGTGTCCTGCTGTTTTGACCTCCTTTCCTTTCGGACCAACTCGATCTTCTGTCTTTCCTTCAGCCCTTTCCTTTATCAAGGTGTCTTTTGAGTCAGAACCAGCACCTGGTCCAGAAAGTTCCGTGGAGTCACCTGCCTCCCCTTCACTACCGCACTGAGATTCCTTTGTGGTAGATCCAGTAACCAAGGGGACGTCGGTATTCCCTCCGCTTCCCGGAACTCCGACAAACGCCCCCCCGGCTTTTAGTCCACATTCTGGCTCGTCTAAAGTGGGCGTAGTGGCATCGCTGTCTCCATTCAGTGGTTTATCGGCTTCCTCGAACACAGAGTCAGACTGAGAGCTGTGATCTGATTGGCCCTCCACACGCGCCTTGAGACCGCTCAAATCGCGGGCCTCGCTCGCCGCCAGACTGTCAGTGCTTCCAGAATCCTTGCTGCCGTGGCTGTCCCTGCATGGCAGCGTGGGGGCGTTGCCGTCCCTCTCCCTGCCCACCCCGGGTCTCCTCTCCTTGAAGGGACCTTCAAAATAAAGGCCCCCTCTTCCCAGGCCTTCTGGGCCTCCGCCTGTTTTATTTCCCTCATCAGAGTCGTGGAGAGACGAGGAACACGACCTGCTCGCTCTGCCCGAGGCCGTGAACCTCGGCGGGGGCCCGGAGGGCGCCGGATCGGTCCTGGGGGTCCCTGCGTCTCTCTTGCTGCCCAGGACCGCGCGACACCCGACCGTGCCGTCTAACCTCCCGTACCCCCAGGCTTTCCCCCTGCGCAGCTTGATGGTTTTGCTCCGTCGGCACAGCGGCAGCGTCTTGGTCTTACAGATCCCGTGCATCTCCAGGTACCTCTGCCGGGGGTCGGCCCCTCCGTCGGGGCCTCCCCTGGGCTCCAGGAGCTCCACGTATTCCCCGTCCGTTTGGCACGTCCTCCCCATGCGCCCCAGGCCGTCCTCGCTCCGCCTCCGCCGCGGCACGGCGGGCTCCGAGTCCACGCCGTCCGGCGGTAAGTTCTCCTCGTCCTCCTCCTCGTCCCAGGACCAGGAGTCCATTTCCCCGGAGGAGGAGCCGCCCCAGCCCACCCCCAGGCTGCTGCCCCCCTCGCTGGGCAGGCGGCCGGGCAGCATCCCCTCGTGGGCGGACATCAGCTCGTCCGTGGGGTCGTGGACGAACTTAGGGTAGACCACCTCCTTCCAGGGGAGGCGGGCGATCCCGTCGCACGTGCTGACCAGGCAGGTGTCCAGACCACCTCCGACTGGTGAAGATGACAAAAGAAAGGTGTCAAGAATAGAGTCAGAGAAAATACATTTTGCATCATTCGAGAAACCGGGCAATCGATATTATATCCATATCGTGATATGGGACTGGATATCATCTGGGATTTTAGATATTGTAATGTCATGATATGTCAGTGTTGTGATATGTCTTTTCCTGGTATTAATCAATTAATTAATTAATTAAGTCTGACATTTTAAGCAGCATTTTACACTTACACATAAAAAAAAATAGCAGGTCTCAAGTGGGACACCAGCTATTTTCAATATTTAAAAAATGTCACAATCACAATACGATATTATTGTCACAAAATCGATATCAATGTATTTGGTCAAAAATATTGTGATAGTCGATTTTGTTTTTCATATCATACTAAATGTATATTTTGCCTACAAGGCTGAATAAAAGCGTGAACATGAGAAAGAAAAGAGGGGTATACTACTCGGATTAATGAAGGTGAAAACCCTTCCTCTCACCCTCTCTTTTGTGCCCCCGTTCCTTGTTGACGCTGTGCAGCCACTCGGTGGTGAACACCAGCGGGTGCTGTGACTCGGGCACCAGGATTTCCTGGACGGTGCGCCCCCCCGGGGCCAGACACTTCAGGGCCAGCCGGGGACAGCGCGTAGAGAAGGGCACCACCTGCAGGTAGAAGTCGGTGGTGCGCAGGAGCCTCCAGTCCAGGGTGGAGAGCTGCACCACCACTTTCTCTCCCAGACACAAGGGCCAGCCGGAGTGGAGGAACAAGCAGCCCAGATACTGAGACTGAGACAGAGAGAGAGAGAGACAGAGTTTATTTTTATTTTTATTTTTATTTTAGTCAAATTATATACATTCCCTTTGCCCTGCTGCTTTACCCAAATGCTTTCAAATGGTTACTAAATGCTATAATATGCACTTTAAAGGCCAAGACCACTTAGAACCACTGGTAGAGGTTTGAGTTGTGTAGTTACCTTGCCATGATGTAACTCCAACGGTGGACAAGACATTTTAAATAATTGCTCCATTGATTAGAAATTGACATGGTGAAACAGCTCTCAAAGTCACTCTTTTCGCACGTAAACGAACGCAAACAAAGTTGATTCAGATGTAGAACCTCACCAAATCCAGCACTGTTTGTTTTTTTAATCAGTACTGATTTATACTTTGCTGCACAACAGTGTTGCATGGAAAGTGTTGCTATTTCTTGCTGTGCCACCCCCGCGTACAATGGAGTATAAATTACGCTTATAGGCCTAGGCTATTTTGAGACTTTTCGTCTATAATGACATGCCCAAAATAGGGACACCAGGGTTATTTAATAGGGCTTGACACACATTTTCTTTTAGAAGCCTATAATACTCCCAACAACCCCCCACTAGTTAAAGTTAATTTGTGAGACACAGATGTCATCATAGCTTAGGCAGGCCACACACACACACACACACACACACACACACACACACACACACACACACACACACACACACACACACACACACACACACACACACACACACACACACACACACACACACACACACACACACACACACACACACACACACACACACACACACACACACACACACACACAGCCTCTGTTCATTCATCCTCGCGTTTTCCCAAATCATCCCAATTTCACCAGTTAGCATATTTGTTCACTGTTGACAGAGCCACTCTCTCAGCTGAAGAGGTATTCATTCATTCATTCATTCAGCAGGTGAAGGGAGGAACAGAAGGACAACCAGTCATACAACTGGGAAACGGAGATGAATCATTAGCGTGTTAACTTATTACACTGATGCGATGTGAAGTTCAGACAGTAGCTAGCCCCTAATATGGGTAGCTGCTAAACTGGCATCTAATATGCATCTAAATCAGGGGTCTTCAACGTTTTTCAGACCAAGAACCCCTTAGGTGAGAGAGAGATGAAGAGAGGACCAGTACATATTGTATGTACAACAATTGTGTTGCAGAATAAACTTTTTCATAGATTTCATAGATAGCTTCATATACTGTATTTTCAGACATTTAACCACTTAAACCGTCAATTAGGGGTGGGACGATATGGGTATCTCACGATACGATATCTGTGGCGATATTAGGCCCTCGATAACAATAATATCACGATATTCGATATATTGCGATATCACGATATTGCATGAAATTTCACCAACGATATATCACGATAGTCCTTGTATTCAATTCATAAACACATAAAATAGCACCAAACAGTTCAAAATCATCATCACACAAATTAAATACAGAGTCGGAAAAAAACGTATCACAAAATGTTTTATTTATTTTTTTCCGGAAGTATATCGATTATTTATCGCGGGAGGAAGTATATATCGTCCCACCCCTACCGTCAATACTTAGTAAACTTGACCTTTGGCTGTGTACTTGGTCTGCTCTTTTTCCTCCTCTACACCAAACCTCTTGGCCAAAAATAGCTTATTTTTGGCTAAAGTTCTCTTCAGAAAAGGGATGCTAGGGTTCAAGTGGTTAATGTAAAAAAGAAAGTTCCTATCACAAAGTGATTTGGCAGACTCCCTGTAGTAACTCTGAGGACCCCATAGGGGTCCCGGACCCACTGTTGAAGACCCCTGATCTAAATTCAACGTGTAAGTAGCCTTGGGATTCAATGGTTCCCGAGCCATGTGGCCCATGGGGCAGGAGTTTATCTCCTGTTTCTGTAGCGTGAGGCGGCTTGATGTACAAGTACACCCCCTGGACAAGACGCTAGTATGTCACAGGGACTTACCCCCCATATCCATCCCTTGATCCTGAGTACCAAGCAGGGAGGCATGGGGTCCCATTTTCATAGTCTTTGGTGTGACCCTACTTAGGAATCAAACCCCAACCTCCCAATCTCAGGGCGGACACTCTAACCACAAGGCCACTGAGCTGGTCAAAAAATTACACGTAACAAAATATTTAAATGTACCACTTTAGTCCTATATGTCCTATATATATATATATAATATTAAATAGCCAGTCTACAAGCGTTCAAGCCTGTAGATCTGGTATTTTTAAATGTTTTGGACATTTCGACATGTTTTGACAATCTTCAAAGAAAGTCACCTACAATGACATGCACAAAATAGGCACACCAAGTTGAAAGTTGCTAAGCACTTATATGAATTGTTTGAACTGTTTCCCACAGGCAATGAAGAGCAATTTACACATAACAGTCAGCTAGACTCTCTCTAACAGTAATAAAACACTTCAGTGGTAGACAAACCCACAGACTCACGTGGGTGTGCCTGCCTGCCTGCCTGCCACACAAATGGAAATAAAGTCAGACATATGACTCACACACAGTGAGTTACAGTATACAATGTTTCTTTCTTTCTTTCTCTGTCAGTGTCAAACTGCTTAGCTAGCATGACAGAGCGCGAGGACAGCGGATAAACCACAGAATAGCCATGAGTGAGTCACATGGAAACGTGTAGAAAGTCGACCCGTCAGAGCGGCCGGCCACCGTGAAAACAAACTCCCTGGCTTACGGACAACACAACTCAACACGGTCCCCTTCACAGCGCTCTGCTATAACGCTATGTGAATACTGGTCGCCTGAACAACACATCCATACACACAGTACAGCGAAGGGTTCAGAGTGCCATAAGTTAAAACCAGTTAGGAGGTATAGAACCGAGGGGCCAGTTTAGCAGGTCTGTGCCAGATTGGCCAAAAGGTTTCAAATAGTGAAAATAGCCGATCTACAAGCTTGTAATGCCTCGATTTGTGGTATAGATCAGCTATTTTCCCTATTCGTCACACATGCAACGGAATATAGGGCTTTAGTGGTTAACTGGCCTATATACAAAACAAACAAACAAACAAACAAACAAAAAGAACATTGATCCATAAGCTACACCCACCTTAAGCAGTCCTGACTCCTGCATCAAACCAGCAACCTTCTCCCTGTCTGCCTGGGTGGAAAGACGACTAAAATACTCATACTCTATACGCCACCATTGCTGCTGCTGTGTCTCAGCTGTTCCCATGCAGCCACATAAAAATCACTGGCTGATGCGGAGGGGCCTCTCCTTTCCTCTCCTCTCCTCTCCTCTCCTCTCCTCTCCTCTCCTCTCCTTTCCTCTCCTCTCCCCTCCACGTCTCAAACCCCCCCCCCCCCCCCCGTGCCCTCCAGACTCACGAGACATGATCAGATTATATTCCTGGCTCAGCCTCCTTTTTCATCACTCCCTGCTCTCTCTTTCTCCCTTTCTCTCTCTCTCTCTCTCTCTCTTTGCTGTTTCAATGTCTTCCCCTCATTAGCCCCTAATCGCCCACTTTCTCTGCCTGTTCTTATTTTTCGTGGTTGTTGAGTTCCAGGGAAGGGGGGGTTTTGTCTGATTTTGTCTGATGTCTGCACAGTAGAATCCACAGTGTCGATTTATCTCAGAGTTGAAAAACTAAATGGACCCATAAAGGATTTGTTTCAGTGTCTGTGAAGCTATAGGGTATAGTCATACTCAGCCTTTTTAATTTAAAGACCCCCCAGTTTTATATGCATTAGGCCACAGTCTTCCATTTGATACAATTTCCATCTCTGGGACCCCAATCAAAGCCATGAAATCCTCAGTGTTAATTTAACTCTAAGCGTGTACAAATTGGTCACCCGCAAAGGTCCATTTGGTTTCTCACTATCAATCATTTAGCTGGGGCCCCCTCAATGGACCCCTGGGGGTCCCCAGACCCCATGTTGAGAACCAGTGAGGTAGCAGTCGAGACTGCAATGCATTGTGTGATGTTTTGACATCGTCGGTGCTCGTCTTTGTATCGCGTCGGTCGTACACACTCACACTATAACTGCCCCCCCACACACACACACACACACACCAACGCCCCCCCTGTCTGTCTTTCAATGTCCCCCAGTGTTCCTCCTTCGCCCACCCCACCCCACCTCCATTTCTCAATTGGTCCACTATAGTCTGGAACTTGAGGCCTCTCTTCTTTTTCTGACACACGCGCACACACGCACGCACGCACGCACGCACGCACGCACGCACGCACGCACGCACGCACACACACACACACACACACACACACACACACACACACACACACACACACACACACACACACACACACACACACACACACACACACACACACACACACACACACACACACACACACACACACACACACACACACACACACACTGAATGAAAGCCACGATCACTCTCCCACGCCCACCCCTTGTCTCTCTCTAAATTTCTTTCTCTCTCTCTCTCTCTCTTTCTTTCTCCTCCTCTTCACAACGCCCGCCCGCTACCTCTCTCTCTTTTTACTCCTCCTCCTCTCCCCGCTCCTTCTCTTTCTCTCTGTCTCTCTGTCTCTCTCTCTGCACAGCAGTCACACAGACACATATGGAAAGAATTATTGTCATGACTCACACTCTCAACTCTCGTTCCACGGCAGCCTCACTCAGCGACAATGAAACACAGTTTGCCCCGATGCAATGTCTCTGGTGTGCAGTGGTGGAAAAAGTTCTCCCATTTTTTATTTAAGTAAAAGTATCAACACTGCAATGTAGAAATATACTCTGTTACAAGTAAAAGTCCGGAATTTATCATTTACTTGCGTAAAAGTACAAAAGTATTGGTAACAAAATGTACTTAACTACCAAAAGTAGGAAGTACTCCTTATGCAGAAAGTCTATATTTTGTCTATTTGAAAATAGCCATCTACAAGCACACAATGTGTCACATTGTGAGCTTGTTGATCTGCTACTTTCAAAAAGACAAAATATAGGGTCGAAGTGGTTAGTGTGTTGTGTGTGTAATAGATGCAGTGGAGTAGAAGTAAAAGTATTGCAAATTGGAAATACTCAAGTAAAGTAAAACTACCTTAAAATTGCACTCAAGTAAAGTACTTGAGTAAATGTAATTAGTTGCTTTCCACCACTGCTGGTGTGTGTGTGTGTGTGTGTGTGTGTGTGTGTGTGTGTGTGTGTGTGTGTGTGTGTGTGTGTGTGTGTGTGTGTGTGTGTGTGTGTGTGTGTGTGTGTGTGTGTGTGTGTGTGTGTGTGTGTATGTGTGTGTGTGTGTGTGTGTGTGTATGTATGTGCGCGTGCGTGTGCGTGCGTGAGTGCGTGCGTGCAAAATGAAATAAACAATATGAGAAGCTGGATGGAAGTGATAGTGTGATAAAGAACGGGTGTTGCATCCATATGTCTGAGATGCTTGCATATTTGTGTGCACATGCAGGGCATTCATCTGTGTGCAGTGTGTGTGTGTGTGCATGTGCATTCATACATCGAATAATATGGAGGAGAATGTTGATGTGAATGACACATCGACCTTGTGCTAGCGTGGTGCACCTTTGTGTATGTGTGTTTGTGTGTGTGTGTGTGTGTGTGTGTGTGTGTGTGTGTGTGTGTGTGTGTGTGTGTGTGTGTGTGTGTGTGTGTGTGTGTGTGTGTGTGCGTGTGCGTGCGTGTGCGTGTGCGTGTGTGGTGTGTGTGCGTGTGTGTGTGTGTGTAAATGATGTGTGTATACAGTGTGTGTATCTCAGAGACAGCAACGTGTGATGAAGAGGCACACAAAGTAAGCAGCCTGTGTATTGTTCGCATCATATTATGAAACACTTAAACCCTATATTATATTATATAGTCTCTGTCGGGTGGAAACCTCATATGTCCAAAACTGTTACTTTTCAGGACTCAAATTCAAAACTAGCAAAAGCAGCAGATCGACAAGCTCAAAACGTGTCGCTAGGAAGACTAGAGGCTCATTCGTGCGTCTCCAATGGGGATCCGTTAATAAACATAAACTGTAAGCAACATATTTGTGCTCATAATTAATTTCATGCGTATTACTCTATACACAGTATACTTCAAACACTTTTCCTCAACAGCTGCAGCCATACTATGTCATGTTTTTGATTGATTGCTTGAATACTTACTGAGTCAGAAATGTAAACAGCACGTGGTACAGTAAGACATTATAACTAAACGGATAACACAACAAATTCCTGGGGACTTGTTTCCATGTGTTTATGATACCTATAGTAAGTTCACTAACTTATCAGTTAGTAAGCAATGGAATCAACCAAATTTGTATTAGTTGACTGAGACTCTGTTAGTCGATTATTCATGTTCTGCTTCTTTTCATGCTGAATGGATTATTGAAAAATCATGACCACATCTCTTGTAAACTCACAATATAGTAACCCTTTAATCCATTACGACCAGGAACGCGTCTGTGTCATTTTTCTTTCAAGATTTCTTTGGCTATTAAAAAATAGCAGATATACAAGCTCATAGCGCGGCACGAGTGCCGTGCTATGAGCTTGTAGATCTGCAATTTTTTTCGATTACTCGACAAAGTCCTGCAGATTATTAGCCACTTGAACCCCATATGGTTGACCGGAGTCCCTCAGGGCTCTATACTAGTCTATACTGTCTTTTCTGTTTTCTATTGTGGGGAAAGCTGAAAATAGCCGATCGACAAGCCGATCGGCTATTTTCAGTGAAAGCTTTCCCCACAACACAGATGCTGTGGGTTTAAGTGGTTAGTCGGCTAAGAATTCATTTAGGCGAGGACAGCCCTAAAGCAAACTGGGATTTGGTGTGTTTTTCAAAGACATTACACCAGGAGGACATGTGCAGTATGTTGCTAGAGATGGATCCTGTCTTGCATTAGCTGTAGTCAGTGTCAAAACTCAACTGTGACCTTTTAAACTGTCTCTCTAAGCACTGGGCCACCCACTTGGCTGTGCTATAATCCATATTTTGGCCAAGTAATTTCATGATTTATTACCTTGTCATTACACAGTAAATTACTCAAAGTTAATTTAACTCTGAGAATGACAAAGGGACCCATAAGAGTCCATTAGGTTACATTTTGTACACTCTCTGGGTTACAAATGGATACACTAACACCGAGGATTTTACTGTGTAAGGTACCGCGAAACAATGGTTGTTTGTACGTCTCTGCGCCAATGTCACCAAGTCAACACTTTAGGTTGCATGCGTATACCCTGTTCTCTGAGTAGCATGACGGAGGCCATGCAATCATTCATTTGAAACCATGTCAAACCTTTTCCTATATTTTGGCCTTCCAGCCACATTTAAGACCTGGTGGCTATTTTGCTCATTTTATTTTGAAGTTTCAGTCTGAAACGGTACTTCCCCAGAAGTATGTTTGTTACTACGTTGCTCATTCCTGACCTAATTCTTTTTTTTAAATGAGTAATACGCCATCTGGACGCCATCTTGAATGAGAACGGAGTAGCTATGTAATTAAAATCAGGTGTGTTTGGAGG
>NC_137620.1:18302247-18364747 GCF_963280865.1 Gymnoscopelus braueri
CTCCCCCGCCTCTCTCTCTCTCTCTCGTCCTTTCACCCGTTTTCACTTTCCTCTTCACCTCGATCCAAGTCCTCTCTCTGAGTCTCTCTGAATGTCATCTGACAACAATTACATTGGGATTCATTCTCATCAACAGAAGCCATATTGTTGCCGGGTAGAACTTCCAGAGGAAGGACAGAGGAACGACATGGGAGAGAGAAAGAGAGAGAGAGAACACAGACATTAGGAGGACACAGTGTACGGAAAACCAAGAACGGGGGTTGGTTGGCGAGAGAGAGCCAGGAGGGAGTGAGCGAGCAAGTCCGGTGTGTGTGTGTGTGTGTGTGTGTGTGTGTGTGTGCGTGTGCGTGTGCTTGTATGACTATGCTTGTGAGGGCCAAATGTTCCCACAAGTATAGTACAATTTTCCTGGTCGTCCTGGAAAAATGATTGTTTTATGCTTTAAAGGGCAAGACCACTTTGGTAGAGGTTTGGGTTGTGTAGTTACCTTCCCATGATGTAACTCCAAAGGTGTGCAAGAAATAAAAAATAATGGCTCCATTGATTAGAAATGGATAATTCAAAATATGCTCCTCATTGACTTACATTGTATGCTGAAACAGCTTTCAAAGTCACTCTTTTAGCCCGTAAACCAACACAAACAAAGTTGATTCAGACGATATAGAGCATCACCAAACCCAGTACTGTTTATTTTTTTAATAAAAATGTTTTTATTATTTGAAGATCCGGATCCGGATCCGCAAATCCAGTCCGGGTTTTCTTCTTAACAAAAATAGCAAAATCAACAGGAAGTTAACATTTTTATATAAAAAACAAACAGTACTGGGTTTGGTGATGTTCTATATTGTCTGAATCATCTTTGTTTTTGTTTGTTTATGTGCTAAAAGAGTACCTTTGAGAGCTGTTTTACCGTACAATGTAAGTCAATGAGGAGCATATTTTGAATTATCAATTTCTAATCAATGGAGCAATTATTTTAGATTTCTTGTCCACGTTTGGAGTTACACCATGGCAAAGTAACTACACAACCCAAACCTCTACTAAAGTGGTCTTGCCCTTTAAAAAGATTGTTAGATTTAGGCTTCATTTATACTTAGTAGTGCACTGCTGTCGTGCGCCCACCATTGCTGATCTACCAGCTCACCCCGCATTGTGAGCTTGTAGATGAGATGGATGTTGGGTGTGTGTCACATCATTTGGTTGATTGAGGTACTTGACATGAGAACCACTGATTTAAACATCATTAGGAGGCAAGCACAAATAAGCAACTACGCTTTAGAAACAAGCCAAAAATATATATAAATGCAACCTGCAACTAACAATATTTACAAGCGACTTTACCGAAAAACAAACCTGAATATAATAAGCAGACCTGGCAACACTGCCCCTGTGCTAAATCCTGTTGGGATGCAGTTGAAAGCATGTTTTAGCGAACGCAGCGGAAGGAGGCGCGGAAGGAGGCGCAGAAGGAGGCGTGCGGAAGGAGGCGCGCGGAAGGAGGCGCGCCTTCGCAAGTGGAGCTTACTATGAAACCGTGCTCGGGTTGTGTGTGTGTCTGTGTGCAGTATTGTGTGCACTGCCTGTGTGCAGCCACGCCCCCATGTGACTCACGCTCTCATTGGCTGCTGACAGTGGCTGAAATCCGCCTGCCCCTGGGTGACTAATTACACTCCTCTGAGAGAAATATAGCAGCTACAGTAAAAAATAACACATCTAAAAGCATCTACACGAGTTCATCTATTGGGATATCTAAGAATTCCATGTCATTTGTGCATATTTCAGGCCGGATGGCAAGTTGAAAACGCCTTAGTTTGAGGACATTTAACTGTACCACCCACTTCTCTACAATTGCTCATTCCTTTCTATTCTTCTTATTGTTATTTTCGAGCTGCGTTCGCTTCCCGCGTTCGCGCGTCTTACTTGTAGTTAAAATGTGCATGTGCATGCAGTTAGTGTGTGCATGTGCATGTGCATGTGCATGTGCATGTGCATGTGCGTGTGCGTGTGCGTGCGTGCGTGTGTGTGGCCCTGGAAGAATGCAGACCTGGCGTTGAATTGTATTTGAAAATACATGTTCTGTTTAGTTGTTTCATGCTTCATGCTTAGATGCCACATGGCCATGTGAGAGGAGTGATGCGGCTGGAGTGTGTGGTTGGTTGAATTGTGTGTAGTGTGTTTTGACAGAGTCAGCCCTGTTTTTCTAAATTGTGCAATAAAGAAATCTCTACAAACATACAGTACTCTACAGCAGTGGTTCTCAACCTTTCCTGGATCAGGACCCACTGGAAAATCTCGAAAGGGTTCGCGGCCCACCCATCTGACCACTTGACACAGTGCGTTAGGCTGTCAGATGGGTGGACCGAGTGCATTTTCAGAGCATGCTGATTTAACGATCAATCAATCAATTGTGTTCCAGCTTGGATCAAAGGAACTAACGTAGTATACTATTACTTTAAGTTCTAAGCTATCGTTATCACAATGAAAACTACATTTTCAGGCAGGCGGATGGACGGACCTCTGACATCATGCCCATGTGACCATGACTCAGCCATAACTATGTAAGGAGTTCCCAATGCAGCTACGCCCAAATACGGTGTGTGTTGTCTAACCTCAATCTGTCGTCATGGCATCAGGTGCAAACAAATCACTCACATCTGTATATGGCCACAAAAGGGGGCATGCCCATGTATACCACTTTTTTACATTAATGTTATAATATCAATAAGATCTTAGTGTTTTGCCAATTGTTTGGGGGCCCACTTTCAACATCCTCAAGGCCCAAACAGTGGGCACCGTTCCACAGGTTGAGAATCACAGCTCTGCAATACAGATTGGGTAAAATTATCTTTTATCAATTCACAAATGGATTCCCGGATTGCAGCTTTAACTTGAGTGTCCAAATGTTCGCTGAGAATTATTTGCAAACACTTATTTGACCCCGGGGGACTGGAAGAGGGAGTGAAAATGGAAAAGTAGGGACTGGGGGGAAGAGAAAGACTAACAAACTGTACTGTAGTAAGATGATGGAAAATATATTTTTTTTCTTCTTAAAAGTGGGATTTGATGTGAGGTATTTCAAAATGGAAAGCTCGGGGGGAAACAGTGGTGTGTAATATAGACTACTCAGAAAGTACATGAGGTTGAATCGTGCCTTCTCAGATGGGGTGACTTAGGGTCAGTGGCATAATTGATTGTAATAGCTCTGGATCAGACTCCAGCCGTGTTGCCAGATTTTGCGAGAGAAATAAGCAACCAGGTCTACGAAAACAAGTCCAAAAGAAGTGACTACTACGCCACATGAGCACTTTAAACCTAAACCTATATTTGTTTTAAATAGCAGATCTACATCGGCTATTTTCAAATAGACGATGTAGATCTGCTATTTAAAAAAAAAAAACTTGGAGAAAAAGTGGAAAATGTGAAATATTTTTGAAACATTTTAACAACACAAATCTTTTATGGGGGTCCCTGGCACAAAATGTTTTCAGATGGGGATACGCGGTTTACATGTTAATTTGGGGGTCCTTGACATGAACATGTTTGAGAACCACTGGTTTAAACAACATTTAGAAAGTTTCTAAATGTTGCTTAAACCAGTAGTTCCGAATAGGAAGCAAGCCCAAATAAGCAACTACACTTTAGAAACAAGCCCAAAAAAACGCAACCCGCTACTACCAATATTTACCAGCGACTTTTACAGAAAAACAAGCCCAAAGTCGCTTATAATAAGCAGACATGGCAACACTGGCAGAGGCAGAGGAGCTGTTAAGACCCTATGGTCCTCTGGCTGCTCCTGTTGGCTACCCAAACCAAGCTGCCTTTTTTTTCCCCCAACCGCGGTAGCGTGAGCTTCAGGTTCAAATGGCTTTATTTTTCCATAGTAACTGGGGGGAAATGAATACAAACAAAAGAACTTATAGAAGTTCTGTCAAACTTGATGCCTGCGTTTCCCAGAAATCGTAAGCCTTTACATCATTTTTGCCCACTGCGTTTCAGTGGAACCGAAGAGTATGGTACTATAAAAAATAGCTCCTTTTTGGACACCTTAAAACAGGGGTCTTCACCAGGGGGTCCGGGACCCCCAGGGGTTCCTCAGAGTTACTACAGGGGAGCCAGAAAACCTTTGCGTTATAGGATTTTTAGTTTTTTTTACATGAACCACTTGAACCATAGCATCCCTATTTTCGGTGAATAGGTTTGGTGTAGAGGGGGAAAAAAGAGCAGACCAAGTACAGAGCCAAAGGTCAAGTTTAGTACTGAGGGTTTAAGTGGTTAAATGTCTGAAAATACACAATACACATTAACATGAATCTCACATATATCAATCGGAAAAAAAACTGATTCTATGAAAAAGCAGCCAATTTCATTTTTACAATATGTAGTGGGGGGGTCCCTGCTTCATCTCTCTCTCAGCTAAGGGGTCCTTGAAAAAAATGTAAGACCCCTGCCTTAAAATTGTAGCGCGGTGCAAGCACAACGTGCGTTGCAGGCAGCAAGGGTTTCTGTAGCAGGCAGGCAACAACAGAATGAAGCTGTCTTTGATTTGTGCTCTCTGCTCTATCTTTCATAATACTAGACTTTACTCAGGAGCGATGCAAGTCGGGAAGGATGCAAGTTGGGAATGCAATGCATGCCCCACCCGTTTATGCAATACCCTCCTTTGTACTGGTTGTACTTGTTGTTAAGAGAACCCAGTGCGGTTCCACTACCATACGACTGATTGACTGATTGGAGTGACATACTCTGATTCAGACTCCATATTAAACACACACACGCACACGCACACACACACGCACACGCACACACACACACACACACACACACACACACACAGTTTAACAATTTATTTATGTCCACACACAGGGAAAGCATACAGGGACACAAATATTTTAGGTGCAGTAAAGGTTACATTCACAAACTCATGGATATGTCCTCATGATACAACACGCATGTCACTCAGCACTCCAAGTAGCAGCGGCTCCGCCATATATGGCAGCAGAGACAGCACAATACTTTGCCAGCCTTTCTGCCTTGTCTTTGGGCATCCCTCTCAAGTTGTCGAAACCCTCCACACACACACACACACACACACACACACACACACACACACACACACACACACACACACACACACACACACACACACACACACACACACACACACACACACACACACACACACACACACACACACACACACACACACACACACACACACACACACACTGTACATATTAATATGGTAGCAGTCCACACACTATATTGTCTCTGTCGGGTGGAAACCTCATATGTCCAAAACTGTGGACTGTGCCCGAGTTAGCTACACAGATTCACAGCAGACTGTAGGTTCAATTGTAACAATGTGGGTTTATTACATCTACCGGTGCATAAAACTGCATGTTGAGTAGGTTTGTGCCGGCCGTGCCAAGCATTGTGAATTGCATTCGCGTACTTGCGTGGAGTTTCTTGCAGCTGGTTTCTTTTACTGCATGTCCCCCCCCCCCTCTCTCTCTCTCTCAATTTCCTGTATGTCTACTCACTGTCACTGTCATATAAAGCAGAAAATTATCTGTAAGAAGAAAAAGATGCTAAATTCTTCATTGGGAGCACCACTGGTTTGCATTGTGGTGACACAGTCAATCCCCAAGGAGTGCACATGAAAACACAGGACAATTAGTCCCAAATTAAAAACAGCACATTATCCCTCCCCTGACACACTACTACTTAATAATATAAAATAACAATTAACAAATAGATGTCATACAGAAATATCAATCAAATATCCACCATTACAAGATGCATTTAATTACAAAGTGATTGCTGGCATGAAATCGGTGTACTACTATTTGCCAACTATATTCTCAAGGGTCCTTCTGGCCTCAAGGGTCCTTCTGGCCGATCCACACGGTCACGACTCTTTTCTGTTCTGGCCCCACAGTGGTGGAATGAACTTCCCACTGATGTTAGGACAGCAGAGTCACTGCCCATATTTCGCCGCAGACTGAAAACCCACCTCTTCAGGAAACATTACCCTTCCTCTCTGCCTGACCTACTTGTTGTTAACTAGTTGTACGAACGCTTGTTCTCTATTGCTGTATTGTTTATTGGATTATTGGATTGTTTATTGGATCTTGTTTAGTCGATACACTTATTTGTTTTAGCTCATGCTCATTTGATTTAGCTATTTTGTCTCATCTGTTTAAGGAAATAGGTAGCTGATATATTGCACTTTTACCTTAGCGCTAGGTATACTCTTGGTTGCTTGTTTTTGCAGAAAATGCACTAAAGACTTCTGGTGATTAGTAGTTTTCGTTCCCTACCTATGTTGAATACACTTATTGTAAGTCGCTTTGGATAAAAGCGTCTGCTAAATGACTGTAATGTAATGTAATGTAATGTATATTGGTGTCACCTTAAAGACCTTTGCTTACAAATCAGCAAACAATTACCGGTATGTTGTTGTTAATGGCATCTGTTTCGAAGCACTGACTGATGAAGTTCAGGCAGAACATTATTTCAAAGAGCAAATACTGTAGGTAAGGTCTAGTTTACCATTTTATCAAAAAAGTGTGCCTCTTAATGTTTTTGACAAAAATGAGAGAGTGGTCTACATAGTTTAATCCACAATAGTTACAGTTCCAAGTTAGTTTTGACAAAGAGAAGAGAAGGAGTGAGAACGCGTCAAAAAGGTTTGGGCACAGGTTTCCCTGTGCCCAGCCGAGTGCCTAAAGATAGTTCAAGATAGTCACTACACAAAGAAATAAATAACATGGCCCTCTCCACACACTCCAGAGTGTGTGTCCGTGTGTAGTGTCGGTCCGTATTACAGGATCCTCAACAACAGCTCTTGTCCATTTTTACACCAAGTGTCGTGATTTGTGAGTGAGTGACACCCACAGCCACAACACCAGCCGGAACCATGATCTGGTATACCACCCAAATTTAGAACAAACATGTGAAAGTTCTCGTTCTACTGCTCTGTCACCAAACTGTGGAATGTCCTGACACCATCCATTAAAGGATGTGTAACATTGGTTTCTTTCCAAATTGGCCTGGAAAAAAAACATCAGGAGACCAAAAGAGGAGGTAAATGTAATTTCCCCATTTCTTTTGTACATATTGTAGCCTGCCCATGTCTGGCCATAACTAACTCCACTGAGGGATAGCTTTCCTGGCGCAGGGGGGTTGTTGGCCGGACTGGTGAGCAGTGGAGGTGAAGGTTCGATCCCGGCTCGGGGCGCTGCACTGTCGGTCGTTACATTGGTGTCAGAAGTGGCGCGTTGCTCGCGTGTGGGAACTCAAGAGTGAATGGAGTCTGTCACTGGAGTGAAGCGCGAGGGCGCGCTTGGATTCGAACCATGGGGAGAGTGTAGCGTCCCCATATATCTAGCCATACTGTAACTACCTCCATTAAGGGAGCTCGCTTTGTTGGCCGGACTGGTGAGCCGTAGATTCGAGGGCTCGATCCCGACTCGGGCGCTGCACTGTCGGTCGTTAAAATATAGTATTTGTATTTGTTGATGACATGTATTATTGTGTTAATTTTGTATGCTATGTTGATTAATTGAATACATAGGACCACAATGGAAACAAGTCCCCAGGACTTTTTTGTGTTATCCTTTTAGCTCAATACTGCCAGCACCGTTCTCTCTAGCATTTAGTGTCACAGGAACTAGGAGTACTTGCACTACAGTAGCGACGGTTTCTATGTACAGTTTGGTGGATCTGTCAGTTATTAAATACAAGTTAGATCCGGATGAATCACTTGTGTACTGTAAGTCAAAATGCATAAAAGCTATTTTGTTCTGCCTCTGGGGGATTTGTGGGAAGTTTTTTGATCATTCACGGCGGGTGTCCGTGAGTCGATCTCATGTTTTCCAGGAGAATCCTGCAACTTCTTTCTGGGAGAGAGAGGTGGGCTGTTTGTGTAGAATACAATGGAATTGAATCCTTCCTTTACACAAGGATTAGTTTTATTTGCAGGGTTTGGGCTGTGGTAAACAACAGGCTAACAGCGACCGCATGTGTCAGAGGTGTAGGAGTAATAAAAGGGCTCTAAAAGACCTTCTGGCTCACTGACAGAACATATAGCGGCTAGTAAAAGCACAGGGGGGGGGGGCTGGGGAGGATCGCATGGGAAGCTAGCAGGAACTTCGCACTCAGGCTAAAACCCATATTTCTTCAGCATCTGGCGTGACTTGAGTCAATTGCAAAGCAAAAGGATATCCCCCAAAGCTAAGTGAAGTAGCCTGAACTAAAGCACTGTAAAAAACTAAACCAAACAATGTTAAGCTACACTATTATGGGTAAACTAAATAAAACAAATCAAAACGAATAAAATAAATGCTAACATTCGGAGCTCATGAAACACTTGCCACTATTTGTACAGTAAGTGCCACATGAAACAAAGGACATTATCAATGTACAAGACATACTGCCTTGTGTGCCTTTCAACTAACAATTGAAAAGCTCTTAACATCAGCCCTTGTACCATAACAGACTGTTAGTGACATCAGCCACTCAAAGGGAGTACTATTATGTGACTTCAATGGAAATGCGAGCAGTGTTGCCATATCTGCTTATTATAAGCGACTTTGGGCTTGTTTTTCTGTATAGCCGCTTGTAAATTGTTAGTTGCGGGTTGCGTTTTTTTGGGTTCTAAAGTGTAGTAGCTTATTTGGGCTTGCTTCCTAAATGTTTTTAAATCAGTGATTCTCAAACATTTTCATGTCAAGGAAACCCCCACATCCTACTTTATAATTATGTATTTATCTGCGGACCCCCCATCTGAAAATAGTTTGTGCCAAGGACCCCCAATACAAGATTTGTGTTTCACAAATATTCCACATAAAGAATGTAACAACAAAAATCAAGATTTGTTTTGAAAATAGCAGATCTACAAGCTCACAATGTGTCGTATCGCGACCCGTTGCTCAAGTGCTCATGTTGCCTATACTCTTGGTTTTGGGCCTGTTTTCATAGACCTGGTTACTTATTTCTCTTGCAGAATCTGGCAACACTGAATGCGAGCACTCGTCAAAACAACAGACTTTTATCGGGTGCGCGGTTCAAACATAGTTGAATAAAATCACAAGATCCACAAGGTACACATGGACACGTTTCGGCAAGAGCCTTCCTCACTCCTCAGCGTGTCACATGCTGAGGAAGGCACACAGTGAGACGTGTCCGTGTACAATTGTTGCCCCTGCCAATTAATAAACCAGAAGAATTTGAAGAGAGTGCTGGTGATCTTGTGATTTAGTCCTATTATGTGCTCATCTTTCCTCATAACGCTCCCCCACATTCAACGCTCTCACAGAAGTGAAAGTGTTTTGACTGTTTCAGAGCACCCCTGTGGTCACTTTGTAATCCCTCCAACTACTTTATCTAGGGGGTATACTGGTGGCTTGACCAGGTACATAACACATCATTCATAATAGCCTGGCTTATACTACATCGTATGACGGAGTCGTGCAGCGAAAATAGAGTATAAATTAAAGACGGGGTGCCGTGATTTTCAGTGATTGCCCCCCCCCCCCTAAAACATAATCATCAGGTATTATGGTTATACTAGGAGGAAGATTTATTTAAAAAAAGTGTAAAGAAATTGTTAAAATAATGTTTTTATGTGGGCACGCCTCCAGTTCATTAAGTATACCTGGTTCTCACCTTAGCACCTCCTCCACCACCTTAGCACCACCCACCTTTCCTAGTCCCTCCTCCTCCTCATGCCCACACCTGTTGGTTATGATAATGAGGGGGAGGGTATATTTTTACTATGTCACTAAAGCGCTGTTTCTCTATTGGCACGTTTGACCCTCAAGGTTTCAGCCTCCAGGTAGAAACTCAAAATAGTCAGAGAAGACATAAAACACCATAAAAACACCACCAGGGGGCTTAATGAAGTTCTATCAACCTCATAGACACATGAAAAACAGAAAAAGTGCAAAACCATGGCACCACCTCTTTAAGCAATTCATCGCCGGGCCATGTGGCCTACTGCCAACAAGAAGAGACTGCACAACAGAAGAGTCATCAAACATCATCGACGCTGCAAAGGCGTCAAGATGGATGGCTGTGGATCAAGCGGGGGGGATCCGTGGACCACACAAGCTACTTAGACACAAGCTGGGGCCTGATCAACCCCGGATGGGTCGCCTGACTGCGAGGGTGTCTGATGTTGCAAGACCCGAAACACCCAGTGAACCCAGGATACATCACTGATGATGTGTCTAGGTTGCACCAACAGTGTTTATTAGAACTAGCAATAGACCTAGACCTAATTGGAATCTGGCTCATGACCTATGACCTGCGATATCATGGAAAAATGCTTCACTTCCTATAATGTGTGTAGCTCACAGTTCTCCCTTTCTGTCTGCTATATTTTTTTAAATAAACAAGAGGTTGTCTCACTGAAAAATGGTTATAATGTAATATATTCAATATTCTACATTGTTTTTATATGCTGCTGTTTTGTGGCCATCCTCCTAGCCCCGCACCGGGGGGTGTGGTAAACCTCAGTCTGGTTGCAAGCAGACAGCTGCATCCTCAGTGGTGACCTGACCCTGAAAACATAAATGGATGCTTATCGGTCCAGATTTGTTGCCATTTTTCAGACAGCCGGCTCGCTGATTTGATTATATTCCCAGTTCCCAGGTTGCTTACATAGAAAGCTGCAATCCGGAACTTATTTTAATAAATAAAACGTTATTTGAACCAATCTGTAGAGCATACCAGAGTACATCTGCAGTGGATGGAGGTGGTCTCCCTATACTCTTCCATAGGCTCTATGCACAGCAGCCATATTATCACATCCTTCACAGGTGTTACCAATGATACTAATGAAGGCTCTGTTCCATATTGTAGCACAGTGGTTTCCACGACCCCCATAACTCTGAGAGTGTACAAATGGAACCTTACGGGTCCATTTGGTTCCATTTGTACACTCTCAGAGTTACACACCTGTAAGGTGCCATTTGGAAGCCCATGAGGGTCCCTGGACCCCAACTGTAGACCCACTGGTGTAACAGAGTGTTTCCAGTGAGCCAACATGCACAATAACAGCACCCTGACTCTGTTTGACCAGAAATGAATGGAGTTAATTAATGAATTAGTATCATTGGTAACACCTGTGAATGTCTTCATCATATGGCTGCTGTGAATAGAGCCTATTGAGACATCGTTCTGGACCCTGGTGTCAGGTAGGACACTCTACTGGTTGACAAGTAGTGGTGCCTGAAGCTCATGAGTGCAATATCTCCCCAGGCCAGCCAGACACCGGATTCTGTCACACAAGCAGTAGAAGGTTTGGTCTCCCATTCGGGATACTTGGGCTCAAATCCTGACTAGGACATGAAACTTGCGGAGAGCAGCTTTACTGTATAATAAGCCAAGTCCCCACGGGGCTGGCTACAGTATCAATTTAATCCAAATCATTAAAAAAAGAATGCGATGTTGGCCATTTTAGGAATGTGGCTGAAATGAACGAGCCTCGTCTAACCAATTAAGACCGGGAACGCATCTGTGTCATTTTTTTATTTGAGCTAATTAGCATTATTTTACACTTTGGCTTTTCAAAAAAATTGCAGATCTACAGTACAATCTCATAGCGAGTGCCGTGCTATGAGCTTGTAGATCTGCTATTTTTGAAAAATCGCAAAAAAGTGTGCACATCTTTGAATTTACATAATTCTTGTAAAACTCAAATCTTTGCTTATTTTTTCCCCTGGAACAAAATATTTTGAGATGGGGGTCGGCTTCAGGTCTTAATGGACTAAGGAAGGAGACAGGCTGATTGATGCAGAGCTGTGTTGAATTACAGTGTAAACTGTACTCCAGTGTTTCCAGTCCAATCAGTAGCCAATCGTTGTCTTTCTCTTTTCTCTTCCCACAGACCTGTGTGCAAGTGCACATGAAACAAACGTAGCCGTGATTAGATTTGTAAACAAGGTTACCGTTTGAGACGTTTAGACAGGAAGAGAGCGTCACGCTTAAACCCGGCGCCTCCTCTCCTTTAAGTGGTTCAGTGTGAGTTATCCAATTTGGAATATGACTCTGCGCTGCTAATGCTACTTGATGACTGCTGTGTGTGTGTGTGTGTGTGTGTGTGTGTGTGTGTGTGTGTGTGTGTGTGTGTGTGTGTGTGTGTGTGTGTGTGTGTGTGTGTGTGTGTGTGTGTACGATGCAAGCGTATCCATTTGTCTTTGTCTATGTTAATATGTATGTGCAGGTGTTCAGACGAATTTACTTTCACACAAGAAAGTGATACCGCTGTGCAATGAAGTATTAGGCTTTCTGGGTTTTTTGTGTGTATATGTGTATGCTTCAGTGTGCGTGTGTGTGTGTGTGTGTGTGTGTGTGTGTGTGTGTGTGTGTGTGTCTGCCGGTGTGCGTACGCATGTGCGTGTGTGAGTGTTTAATGTGGAGGCTGAATCAGAGCATGTCACTCTTCCGTCAGGCTTCCTGTCTTTCTCTCTCTCTGTGCGCAGACAGACTGAAACGGAAAAGACCAGAGCGGTCTTCTGAACGGATGCTTGTCACAGAGAGAATGACGGAGAGCAGGAGGGAGACAGAGAGAGAGAGAGAGAGAGAGAGAGAGAGAGAGAGAGAGAGAGAGAGAGAGGACGGAGGAGAGAGAGAGACAGACAGACAGACAGATAGAGAGAGAGAACAAAAAGTAATGCAGAGATGGTGTGTGTGTGTGTGTGTGTGTGTGTGTGTGTGTGTGTGTGTGTGTGTGTGTGTGTGTGTGTGTGCGTGTGTGTGTGTGTGTGTGTGTGTGTGTGTGTGTGTGCATGCATGCCCGTGACACATCACATGCGTGTGTGTAAGGGGGAATAGGAATGATTGGAATTCATATTGTATTGCACATCATGTAAATAAATCTAATTGAATTGAATTAAGAGAGAGAGAGGGGCTCACACAAAGGGTGGGAGAGAGGGATGGAAAGCAACGGAGAGATAAAGAGAGGAGGGGAGGAAGGGAGAGATCGATGGGAAACAAAAGCAGTGGCAGCCATGATGGAAACCAGATGTGGGCCCACTGCGGGACCGGGTGAACGAGAGAGAGAGAGAGAGAGAGAGAGAGAGAGAGAGAGGAGGTTGGGGGTGGAACAGCAGAGGAGTGTAAAGCAAAGGACAGAGGGAGACAAAAAGTGAAGAAAAGGAGGTGGGGAATGGAATAGGGGCGACAACACAGAGGAAGAGAAACTATGCAGAAGGAGGGAAGAGATAAGAGAGAGAGAGAGAGAGAGAGAGAGAGAGAGAGAGAGAGAGAGAGAGAGAGAGAGAGAGAGAGAGAGAGAGAGAGAGAGAGAGAGAGAGAGAGAGGGTGTGTGATGAAAAGGGGGATAGAGGAAGAATAGAGGGGGAGGAGAGTAGACTAGATGAGAGATGGGGAGAGAAAAAACTGAAAATCCAAAAGGACAGGGAGGGGTGAGAAAGAGGAAAAGAAGAAAGGGGGAATAGGTGGAGGATTGCGAGAGAAAAGAGAGAGAATAGAAAGAGGAAGTGAAGAGAAAGACGTGAAAATGAGGGGGGTACAACAGATGGGACGAAAGAGGAGGGGGAGAGGGGTGAAAGAGAGAAGAGAAGAGGACAGGAATGTGGGAGAGATATAGACAGAGAGAGAGAGACAGAGAGAGAGAGAGAGAGAGAGAGAGAGAGAGAGAGAGAGAGAGAGAGAGAGAGAGAGATATGCATAATACAATAGGAAGAGAGGATAGACTGTTAAGAGACTGGTTTCCTTTCCTAAATCCCGCTGTATCATATTGTAGCCAGACCTGGGGTCACATAGCATGGCCAGACCTTATGGTTTGTTTTCTCCATCTTATAGGTGCCAGATGGGTGGAGCCTGTCACACAGGACCACACCACAAGACACAGATGGTTTAGAGCAGTGGTTCTCTACCTGTGGGTCAGGACCCCCAGGGGGGTCCCCAAATGATTTTTTTTATTTTGGGGGGGGGGGGGTCCCCAGATGACAGTGAAGTGACAATTTAAGGACTTTTAAGACCTTTTTAATACCTAAGAAAAATACCATTACTGCAAGTAATCAACAAGCTATAGTATAAAAACTGGTCAAACATTGGCCAAATTGTCAAACAATATAAGAAAGAGGCAAACATTGTGAAAATGTACAAGCTCACAACGCCTCATGTTTCTTGTGAGCTTGTAGATATGGTATATTTGCACAATATTCATCTGTGGAACCGAGTCAAACTAAATTGAATGCCTTAACTCCTACATTCCAAGTGCTTATCAGGGTAGGGGGTCCCCAGTTCAAATATGATTCTTTTGGGAGGTTGAGAACCACTGGTTTAGAGTAGACCAGGGGTCTTCAAAGTTTTTCAGACCAAGGACCCCTTAGCTGAGAGAGAAATGAAGCAGGGACCCCCATTACATATTGTATAAAATTGTGTTGCAGATTAAACTTTTACATTCTATATAGTTTCATTCTTTGACAGCGCAGTGCGAGGCGTTGTGAGCTTGTAGATCTGCTATTTTTGCCAAACGTTCTCCTCAGAATACGGATGCTAGGGTTCAAGTGGTTCATGTAAAAAAAAAATCGTAGATCACAGAAAGATTTGGCGGCCCCCCTGTTGTAACTCTGAGGACCCCCTAGGGGTCCCGGACCCCCTGTTGAAGACCCCTGGAGTAGACGATCCCAGCAATGCATTTCCTACTGAAAATCAGGCTGATAATACACATGTCATGTACGTGATGACTTATGCTACGGACACACGGTATCCGGAGACTGATGTCAAGTCGATGGATCCAATACATTGCTATGGAGAGCATCCGATGAGACTGCACAGTGCTTGATGGATATGATATGGCAAGGTTTTTGATCAGTCGCTGCATATGAAATTTACAGGAAAGTTGGTCGAATTCAACTTTCGTCCGCCACTCACGCTGCAACACGGCTGGCTTGTGAATTATCCAGTCGAACTATCAAACTAGGCAGTGCTGATCAAATAAGAATCAAGATTCTGTTACTGCATTGTATATTTGTCACCTCAAATGTTCCTCTCTCATTTTGCTGTGACCTTGCCGCGGTAGAGAGGCTTAAGGTGGCTGCATGGTACCATTTTAGGTGATCACCCTTTCACCTTTTAGGCGGAAACGTTTTCACCTAAAAGGTGATCATGATACTAGGCGCTCATAGTCCGGTGACTTTGGTTAGTTTTCAAACCACCGCGGTGAGAGGATGATCAAATGGTAGCATGCGCCCCCCTTTAGTCATTCAATGACCCTGGGTCCTATGCTGGTGGAGATTGATCCTGACCACACCGGATTGGTCACAGGAGAGAGTCCAAACTAACAACAGCAAAATCTTTCTGTAATTAGTGAGGTGTTTCACTAAGGAAAATTATTAACGAGCGTACATATGTACGCTTAGATTTCAAGCATTTGTAATAGGATGATTCATCAGCTGTCTGGATGGCTTGATTCCAGGCTTAAAAACTCAATATAATGATTTTCTGAAAGGACTATGGAGTGAATGGATGGTGGAAAAAAATCCAGAAACTATTACGAACTCTATACAAACCACAAGGAGAAGATCGGATCGCTCATCTTTCCAGATGAGCGTGATCTCAGCTCGTTCTCCTGGTTGTTTGTCGTTTGTCAGGCTGGGCATACAATTTCCAGATACCTAGTTCAATTGCATTTAGCTGGGGACCCCCTGGAACTCCCTCAAGGACCCCCCCGGACCCCATTGAGAACCCATGGAGTAAATAATCACATACATAGAATGCAGAGAGAGAGCAGTGTAGTGCCCCAAGAAACTAGGATACCAAGGTAAACCATGCAGCAACTGTCTAAACAATATGCTCCCTTTTCCTGTATCACCCTTTTCCTCCTGTATCCCCTTTTCGAGTATGTGTTGTTACATTAGGTCTATGCCAAAATATATTTAACTTTCCAAGGTGCAAGGCTTGCTACTGTGGAGTAATCGACGGGGCTATCCCAGAATACTGTTGTAGAGCAGTCAGTGGTCCTCAACCTTGTCAAACCGCGACTATTTGAACTGGGTTGTGTGCTTGCAGATATGCTATTTTCACAATTTTTGCCTCTGTCTCAATTTGGCCAATGTTTGACCAGTTTTTATAGTATAGTTTGCTGATTACTTTCGATGCAGTAATGGTCTTTTTCTTTTCTTTCTTTATTTGTTGAGGTATTAAAAACAGTCCTTAAATTGTCACTTCGCTGTCATCTGGGGACCCCCAAAAAAAACATGTGGGCCCACAGGTTGAGAACCATTGTTGTAGAGGACTGGATATCCACGACACTATACAGAGAACCAGGCATGTCAACCCACACTCAGCAGTCAGCACTTATTCCTGTGTTCTGACGTTGCTAAATGTTTGAGCTTTAACTAGTATGCTTGTTGCCAAGTGTGGCTAACTTCCTAGACACGAGCACAGATCGTGCAGATAATGAATAATAACCATGGCGGTGTTGGCCATGACACGTGTTGTGCAGACATCCCGCTGCTCCCAGTAGCTCTGGAAGTCTCCCAGAATTTGGCGTCAGCTCCCTGACACCCGCGAGAGGTCATAATTCTCTCGCAAATCTCCACCATCACAACCTCAGAATGATGGCGGCGTATAATTTGCACACTTTAACGCGCGCACGAACACAGACCATTTCCGCATCCACTCTAGAACCGGATATGCAACCTGCAAAGCAAATTGTTCCCAGTCTACTCCATTGGTTCTCAACCTGTGGGTCGGGACCCCCAGGGGGGTCCCCACATGATTTTGGGGGGGGGGGGCCCCCAGATGACAGTGAAGTGACAATTTAAGGACTTTTAAGATATTTTTAAACCTAAAAGAAAAAAGAAAGAAAGAAAAGAAATAAGACCATTACTGCATCAAAAGTAATCAACAAACTATATAAAAACTGGTCAAACATTGGCCAAATTATCAAATAATGTAAGAAAGAGGCAAAGAAATTAAAATAGCCGATCTACAAGCTCACAATGCCTCGCAACGGTTATTTTCACAATATTTATCTGTGGAACTGGGAAAAAAAGGCATGGGTTCCCGAGGCTAAACTAAAGGTAATGCCTCAACTCCTACCAAGTGCTTGTTAGGGTGGGGGATCCCCAGTTCAAATATGATCATTTTGGGGGGTCGCGGCCTGAAAAGTTGAGAACTACTGTACTGGTCTATTCGACCAAGGAAGGGATCTTTCCCTCTTGTTTGGTCCTCATCCGTCACCAAAGCGTCAGTCTGGCAACATGGACCAATGTCATGCTGCGTTCACACGGGCAGACACAAAGATACAGTCTACAATTCATTTTCAATGGAAGCCAGCAACATGAAGATAAAAAGACACATCCGACGTTTTTTAGCTGCTTGAAAAGATACAAAGATACGAAGCTACAAATTCAAGTTGAGCTGGGTTCAACTTCCAGATACAAAAGATACAAAACTACAACCGATGACACAGTGCGCTTAATGACGTCAACGACTGTGCTGAGCAACACAGATACAAAGGGACAGAGTGACAAAGATGCTGTGTGTTTTTGTATCTTTGTTATCTGCCCGTGTGAACGCGGCATCATTCACTGTGGGAGGACCTGGGAGTCAGCTTGTCACAGATTGACCTCAGTATATATGCAGGCATTTGTGCATTGTTGCTGTAAGGGTATGTATACACGCGTTTGTGCCCACGTGATGCATGTTTGTTTTTGTTTCAAGAGCCCTTTTCTTCCAAACCTTCCAATTTGGGCACAGAGCAATACAAAATCCTGTTCTGCTGCGTACACTGCAGTCCATGCCACCCCTTGTTCCATCTCTCTCTCTCTCTCTCTCTCTCTCTCTCTCTCTCTCTCTCTCTCTCTCTCTCTCTCACAGATCCAATGTGGAAAATGTGGCATCACTGTAACCACACTGTTGTCGCTGCTGTCCAAGGTTCCTAAAATTAAAAAAGTAAACCCTTGCTGCCTTTCCTCTCTTATATCCATCTCTTTCCAACTCTACTTCTTTCTATTTCTCCCCCCTCTCTCTTTTCTCTCTCTGCCAAACTGCTCCGCCCTGCCCTGCACACACACAGAAGGGGGAAACACTAAAATGATCTCTCGCTCTCGCTCTCTCTCTCTCTCTCTCTCTCTCTCTCTCTCTCTCTCTCCCACCACTGAGTCAGTCTGCCTTGTTGTGTCTGCCACTGTCTGTGCTGCTTTCCTCTTTGTGCGTCTGTGCGTGTGCGCGTCTGTGTAGCCTGCCCTATAGACTGCTCAGACAGAGAGCATGAGTCCAGCAAAAGGGGTGGAGATCAGATGATAAACACAATGCTCAAGAGATGAGATGAGACTTGTCCTGAAAGATATCTCACTTCCTTTCGGATTCATTGAACTTCAAACATCACAGATGATGACATAATGTAGCCTACAGATATCTTGTCGTCATAATTCACTCTTAAGATCAATTACTTTGACAGCTTCATTAAACACAAAGATAAGTTATACCTACTGAATAACTTCTCCACATCAGTCAGCTACATGGATTTGACCAGAAAATTGTTGAGCAATAATCACGTAAAAGACCAGAAAAGGTTAGGCCTAGATTTAAGTATGATTTGCTGACCTATAGTGGCACATTTTACAAGTTCATTCATGACATTCTAAAATGTATAGCCATACATGTCTGAATAACAATATTCCATATCTAAAACTCTCTTAGGTATTGCAATAAACATGTTTAATTTACTGAAAAGCCAGATGACATATAGTGATACACTAAAAACCTATAGACCCCACCTTTGAGTTTGTTTTTTTAAATACTTTTTTATTGGGGACAATTAAATAGCATATGGCAAAAGCCATTGCATATAATGTCACCCTTTTTCCTTTTTACACATCACAAAACAGACGAAAAAACAACATACAATCCCCCCCACCTTAGTCTTTACCCCCCGACAAATTTTCAGGCTTTCCATGCAGTCACAGTCAAAAGCTTAGTAAAGGGGGGGACTTACCATGACTTCAGTCCTGAATTCCTACATAGTTGACTTCTCCTTTCATGCAGACTCTTCCTCTCAGCATTCTCTCTGGAACCAACTTTCTCCCCTTAAAAAAAAAAGAGAGAGAGACAAAACGATCTAAAAGACAATATATCGATCTACTGGTGCCATGACATTTATAGATCTACAGACTCTCCTCCCTCACATTTAGTCTGAAGCCAGACAGACGACAGGAGAAGTATCCTGCATCTGTTCTAGTTCTAAAATCCCAACTGCTGGCCGCTATTTCCCAGCCTGCGAAATAACTGCAATTCTTTTTTCTTTTTTTTTATTCCGTCTGCCCGTGAGTGAGCGAGTCCCGTGCACGCCTCATGCACGCCCCCACCCGCCCTCCCATACATACCTAAAAGCCTGCAGTTGTTTGTACTGAATACCAAAACGCTCGCCCCAAAACACAGTCGCACCCGGGGCAAATCCGGCGACCTCAGTACGGTCGGCCGGTTGCCACCTGGTATTCCTAAACGTAACCTCAGTAAAACTACCTATTCAAACCTAACCTCATTCCTAAACCTCAGTAAACAATGCCTAAAACTAAACTTATTCCTAACCTTAACCTCAGTAAAACTATGCCTAACCCTAAAATTATTCCTAACCGGCTTAACCTCAGTAAAATAAATACAAGAATACACGAACCGCTGGGGGGAAGAGGGATCGGCGAAAAAAAATAGGGGCGAGCGTATTTTGGGGCGAGTCTTCCGGTTACCGTTGTGAGCTTGTGGATCTGCTATTTTTCGGGTGCGCGACACCGGCTCGCAACTAAAGTCTAAATCAGCCTTTAAAACAAGAACACTACAGTCTCAACTCTCCCAACCGCCGGGGCGCTTGAAAAACTTTCCATTTTTCCCTCTCCAGAGAGGCAAATAAATGAATAGACAATGGAACACTGTTACACCGCACCCAGGCGTAATTGCAAAACCCTCGATCTCTCAAGTTTATTGCCTCAATGAGTGTTAATATATAATTGTTTATCTGCTTGCTTCAATCATGTGCGGCTCTAATTACGTTTTTTTTTCCTCTTTTAGTATAAACCCCATTTTCATTTGGTTTAATTGGCGTGAAAATGGTCGCGGGCATTCATAAAACAGATTCGAATAATCAGTGCTCAACATTTAAAAGCTCATATAGGCTACTGATACTGTACAGTGGTGGAAAAAGTGCTCATATTTTTTACACGAGTAAAAGTATCAATACCACAATGCAGAAATACTCTGTTACAATAGTGTTCAAAATTTACGAGTACAAAAGTATTGGACAATTTGGCATCAAAATATACTTAAAGTACCAAAAGTAAAAGTACTCATTATGCAGAAATGTCCCATTTCATGTTTTCAACATGCATGAAAATCTTTTGGCATTTATTTTTGAATGGGGCTGAATTAGCTAATGTATGTTTTGTAATAATAATCAAAATCTACAAAGTAACTAGTAACTAAAGTTTTCAAATAATTGTAGTGGAGTGAAAGTGCAATATTTGTCACTGAGATGTAGTGGAGGAGTAGAAGAAGTAAAAGTATAGAAAATTTGAAACACTCAAGTAAAGTAAAAGTAGGCCTACCTCAAAATTATACTTAAGTACAGGACTTGAGTAAGTGTACTTAGTTACTTTCCACCACTGATAGTAGGCAGTGCGTAGAGGAATATTATGCTATACTGAGTGAGTACTCATTTAGCTTGTCATTAAACTTCATGCTTGTCATTAAAAGGTGAGGTTTATCATTAGGTTAAGGCTTTTATTTTTAGCTCAACAGTGACCTCTCGCGTTCACTTTGAGATGTTGCGTTAGCTCAGAGCTGGAGTGCCATGCCAGGGCCATGAAACATTCACTGATGATCAGTGGTGGAAGTACTTTACTTAAGTAAAAGTAGCAATACCAAAATACTCTGTTACAAGTAAAAGGCCTGTGTTCAAAAAGTTACTTGAGTAAAAGTACAAAGTATTGGCATTGAATATACTTTTAAAGCAAAAGTACAAAAATGTTTGAAGATAGCAGATCTAGGATATTTTCAGATAGCCTACGTATAAAATAGGGCTAAAGTAGTTGATGTAGGTTTTATGATATAATGATTTATATCTGCAAAGTAACTAGTAACTTAAGTTTTCAAATAATTGTAGTGGAGTAAAAGTACTATTTGTGCCTCTGATATGTAGTGGAGTAGAGTAAACTAATAATACCTCAAAATTGTACTTAAGTACAGTACTTGAGTACTGCTGATGATGCCTACATGCAAACATTATGTGTTCTGACAGTGTGGACATGCCCACTCCAGGATGCTGGCAGCTGACAATATTGTCCTTGGCTCAATCTGTGGTGAGTTATACACAAACTCACATTGTCTCTGGATGATTAGAGGCTCAAATATTACAGACTTTGCAAAAGTTGATTTATTTATAGATTCTTTACATACAAAATGCACATAATGGAAAAGTCGCCCTCCACAATAAATCATAGTTTTTTTTGTTCTTCTTTTATTTTACATGCACTAAACCATTTCCCTTAAAGAATGTGAACAATGAATCATAACTTTTACATGCACTTAACCATTTCCCCTTTATAAGAATGTGAAGAATGAATAGGCGTGTCACACTGTGACACTTTGTGTGAGAGCTTGTAGATCAGCTATTTTCGCTGAAGATAGTGTCGAAGGTCTATGTTGTGATGTACAGCAGTTACCATTTAAACAACTCCTCATTCAAATTATCAGCAAAGTGTACTTTTTAAGCTAGTTAAGCAATATATTACATGTACTGATTGCCTTAAAAAAGTGAAGTGACTTCAGTCAGCTGATCCACAATATCTTGCAGGTTTTCAGCCGTCTGTCTGATTGACCAGACAAATTTCATGGTCTCCGATTTGATGTTTTCTCCGTCCGGATCAGAACTGGCCAGTAACGCTGCAGTAGAGTCGTTCTCCATGATTTCCAGCCTATTGGCAGGCATATTCGTTAATCGTCCAGCCTCCAACGCCTGCGCCTGCCGGATGTGGTAGATTTCCTTGGCATCCATGGCGATAAAGAAGACGTCGACGGCAATGAACAAAGCGGACAGCACCCCAGTCGCCACTTCCGCCACACGGACTACCCTGGCTGTCTGGGCAGCTACTTTGCCAAGGCTCCCCACCTGGACCAGTCGGACCATCTCCGCGATGCCACCCAGGCCTCTCCCGGCTCCGGTGCTGATCCTCACCAGCTTTTTTGACATTTCAGCGCCGCCCTCCGAGTCGGGCACCTCTTCCTCGTCCTTGAGCTCTTCTAAGCCCTGATTGATGAGCTCAAGAGACGTCACCGCCGACTTCATCTTCTCACTGAATTCTTTGATGATGCTTTTGATGGCCTGTCGATCACAGGACTCATTCACCATGTTGGTGATGTTTGATACGCCGGCCGTGGCGCCGCCCGCTACAGCCACACCGACACCGACTCCAGTGACGATGAGAGAGGCGCCCAGGGTAAAGGGGGCCAGGATGAGACCCACGATGGAGGTGATGCCTCCCACCGCTCCGATGACCCCGCCTGTCAGGCTGCCGATGGTGGTGCCTTGGTGCACTTTTTCCAGACCATCAGCCAAGGTCTTCAACTTGTCCAAGTTGGCCTGAAGTTCTTCTACAGTCGTTTTACTCTGAGATAGGGAGAGAGAAAGAGGTTGATATATTGGTGAGAGGAATATGGGGCTTTGACACACAGAGGAAGACAGACAAATGGAAGGAGGGAATGACAGATAAGACAAACCTTTCTCATGAGAAAACTGATGATGAAAGCCCTTCCCAGAATTTCACTGGCTGTAGGTCTTAACTCCGTTTTTTTCTGGAAGATGTCGTTCAGTAGTTGGTGTAGCTCTGGTGAGAAATGCCCTGGCAGAGTTGGATATGTACCTCCCAGTACTTTGGGGATCAGTGTGACCGTTGTCTCTGCAGTAAACTGTTTGGAAATACAAGTTATAAATTAAAGCTATTCGTCTAAAAGTGTGATTTTGAGACCCGTTTTTGCCATACAGTGAGAGTGAATGTCAATCACTTCTTAAAGATAAAGACGACTGACTGACATGACTTATCATGCCAGGCAACTATAAAACCCATCACTCTAAAACATAAATGTCTACAAAAAGGTGAAAAAGAGGCTCCATCCTCCCGTGTGTGACGGCAGCATGGATCTCTCTAGAGAAAAACTGTCACCCTACATAGTGACTGGATTGAAAATATTTTTTGTTAAGCGGCTAAGTGACTGCTAACTATGTCAATGAGGCTGTGTGTGTAAAGTATGTACATATGTATGTATGTCACTCTGGCAACAATGATTCAAACTATATACCGGTAATCTAATCACAAGGCTATAAAACTTAATATGATTAGATCTCTACCTCAATATCCGACATATGGTGCAATTTGGTGGTCAAGGTCAAGGCAAATTATAGATTAACATATTGTCATACAGAACTTCTGAACTATTCATCGATGAATAGTTGGTTTTGCATTTTGAAGCTTGTTCCAAGCCATTTCACTTCTTTCAATTGTTTACTTTATCAAAAGAATGGTGTTGAGCTTCTTGGCTCATCTATGACTATGGACACCTATATGCGTTGTCTTGTTTCACTTAGCCTCGGAAACCCAGGCTTTTTTTTTTGTTACAAAAGAAAAAAAGCCTGGGGGAGCCATGCAGGAACTATGGTCTTGGACCTTGTTATCTCCTAACCAATCAGAGTGCAGAGGGGCGTCGCTCTAAATTTGGTGACGTCAGCGTGCTCCGTGCACAGGCCGAGGGGGGGAGGGGAGGGGAGGCGGGGACATAGATTGGTGAAGCAATAGGAAGCCACGCACAAATCCGGGCGGCTGTGTTTGGGTCCGCCCTTCAAGACCATGGATTGAGCTCGTAGCCTCAGGCTATGTTTCACTTGACTACTGTCTGAAAGTTTCTCACATCAATTGACAAGAACGTGGCAATTGTCGACCATGAGTTTCTTTCTGGATTTTAAGGCAGTGAAAGGTAAATAGGTTTGTTTAAATACCCGCTTTCGACCCTGGCAAAACATTTGCACATTATAAATGAAATGCAATCCTACTATAAAATGAAGATAAAATAAAGAAACCTCTGCCTGCCTGGAACCGGGTTCTCCTCAGTGGGCTGACCAATTGCACACAGGCATTATAAACAGTGATGAAGCCAATGTTTTGTTTCCCCCAAATTTAAGGCGTTTTAGTTTTTGTACACGGTCCTTGCAGACGATGGGATCTGTAGTTGTGGTTGCAGTCCCATAGCCCGGATGGACGGTGGGTGGAAATGACGGGTATGGCTAGTTACATTTTTTTTTTTTTCAAAAATAGCAAATCTATAAGCTCACAACATGCCACAAAGTGTAAGTACAATACAACTTTTATGGTCTAATACAGTGTTTCTCAACCTTTTCAGAAATGGGGACCCCCCAAATTAAACTGTTGAACTGGGGACCCCCCCACCCTGAAAAGTACTCGGAATTGTAGGAGTTGAGGCACTACATTTAAGGCATGTACACACTGCAGGAGATTAGGTCCGATATTGCTGTCGCAGACCTTTTTTGGCGCTCGCCGACAAAACCTCCCGATCTGACGCAGATCGGCCTTTGATCGGCGAGATAATGCTCGCTGTGTGTGAAAGGCTCCGCGAGACGATATGGCCGCGATTATCCGCTCTGCGACGGCTTTCCGACCGTTTTCAGATAACTACCCTGTTAGATCTGTCTGGGACAGGACAGGAGACAATATCATACAATATGAAAGGAGCTGCGATCACCTTGCGAGGAGATGCACGCTACAACCAATGAGAGCACATTACAGCCACCGTGGCTATGGAAGGTCGGTGGACCTGACCACAACAAACTGATCCCCCGCACAGTTACCGTCCAGTCCAAACATTATTATAAAACAGAATGAGAATGAGCGAGCGTGCTCAAAGGGGGGCTGTTTATTTGAGACTATGCTCAGAGATAGAGAGAGAAAGACACAGAGAGCGAGCGGTGTGTGTGTGTGTGTGTGTGTGTGTGTGTGTGTGTGTGTGTGTGTGTGTGTGTGTGTGTGTGTGTGTGTCGTGGTCTGTGAGTGTTGCCAGATTTTGCGAGAGAAATAAGCAACCAGGTTTGTGAAAACAAGTCCTACAAAAGCGACTATGAGCACTTTAAGCCTATATACAAATACATTGGATACTTGAAAATAGACGATCTACAAGCTCACGTTGTAGATAGGCTATTTTTAAAGAAGACATTTGGAGGGGGGGGGGGCGGAATATTTTCCAAATCCACATAGATCTTGTATGGGGGTCTATGGCACAACATATTTTCAGAAGGGGGAGGTCTGCGCCCCTGCGGACAAATATTAATTTGGGGGTCCTTGCCATGAAAATGTTTGAGAACAACTGGTTCAAACAACATTAGGAAACAAGGCCAAAAAAGGAACTACACTTTTTCAAGCAACTTTACAGAAAAACAATCCCAAAGTCGCTTATAATAAGCGGACATGGCAACTCTGTCACTGACTGCTTCTGCGCACTTGACGTGCGAGAGAGTGAGAGAGAGTGAGAGAGGGAGATCGAGGGGCATATCACGGGATACGTCGATTAAAATGAATTGGAATAAACACAAATGTATGTATTGGGTCTGACTCTGGAGATAGCATCCTAGTGAACTATCCTACAGTGTGTAATCCCTGGTCGGGGATCAATCTATAGTGTGAAAACCACAACGATATATGACAGCCGATTTCAAGAAATAAACTCCTGCAGTGTGTAATGCTTAACGATCAGATGACCCCCCGACCACTTAAAGGTCCTGCAGTGTGTACCTGCCTTTAGTTTGACTCGGTTCCAGAGATAAATATTGTGTAAAATAGCCGATCTACAAGCCGATTCACAAGCTGTGAAGCCAATCTACAAATATTGTGAAAATAGCCGATCTACAAGCTCACAACGCCTCGCGTTGTGAGCTAGTAGATCGGCTATTTTCACAGTATTTGCTCACAACGCCTCGTGTTCTGAGCTTGTAGATCGTCTATTTTCCAAATGTTTGCCTCGTTCTTATGTTATTTGACAATTTGGCCAATGTTTGACCAGTTTTTATAGTACAGTTTGTTGATTACTTTTGAGGCAGTAATGGTCTACTTTTGATGCAGTAATGGTTTTTTGGTCTTTTTTAATTTCTTTCTTTATAGGTATTAAAAAGGTCAAAATCATGCGAGGGTTCCTCACCCAGAAGTTGAGAACTACTGGTCTAATAGGCTTCTTTTTTTTCTTTCATAATTGTATAATTTCACTTACCGCTTTCTTCAGTGTACAAAGCTCATACAGCACACAGCCCATTGACCAGATATCACTGGAGGGAGAAACAGAATCATTATTTATTTATTAATTTCAATTGACCAGTACCTGCAAAACTGTAAACTCCACGGATCATTTCACTGGGAGATTTAATGTACATCTGTTTTTGAAAATAATTCGTATTCGTATTTCCCCCCGTAGTTTAACTAAACGAGACCAAGATTCTAAAAGCACCTTTCTAGCTGTTCCTCAAGGCCAAACGGACCAAAGTGGTTTTACCACATGAACCCTATAGCGTCACTATTCTGGGCATGTCATACTTGCGGACAGTTGACAAAAATAGGAGATCTATAAGCTTACAACAGGTGGCGACACGTACGTATATACACTATGTTGTCCGAGGTCTCCCAGGCGTCTGAACTTGGCCCCCTACCTTTTTCCCCTCTACACCAAATATAATCACTGAAAATTGCTTCTACTAGCAGATGTTCTAGTACAGTGGTTCCTAAACCTTTTTAGCTTGGGACCCAAAGTAGTGAAAATAGCCGATCTACAAGCTCACAACGCGTCACATTGTGACGCGTTGTGAGCTTGTAATCTGCAATTTTCACTATTTCGTGTTTTTTTCTTTTTTTAAATGTTTGAATTTGTTTTTAATTCATGAAAAGCTATAGGGTGGAACATTTTTCTAAATATTTTGAAGTAATAATTAAAAACTAAATGTAGGAAACCAAAAAATAAGGGATATTTAGTCGTGACCCATAAAACCACAACAATGGGTCCCGACCCAGTGTTTGGGAAACACCGTTCTAGTAGACATGCCATTTTCGCAATCTATTTTTGCCACATTTTCACATAATGACATTCCCAGAATAGGGGCACTAGGGTTCAATTCAATTTCAATTCAGCTGCTTAATCTCACAACATAACATTTTCCACCTTTGGGTGTTGTACAGGGAGTGAGAAATTATTCAGGACTTGAGATAAAGTCAGGAGGACCTATGCAAGTACCATTCAGCACCTAAAATGTTTGTAAAGTGTTAAAATCAAGTGATGAAACAGATCTATGGTTTAGTCCTCTGTACCTTTTGGCGTCATATATGCCATCTTGCAAGGTTTCAGGACTTATGTAGCTTAAGGCAGCATTCTGTGAGGGAGTAGTTTCTGCATCCAATCTGTTGAAAGAAGAATGGATCATTGGAAGGCAGCACTTAAATCGATAAATAGATATGTTTATCACTTACTAAATTGCTTTGCTTTATACCTCTCACTCTCGCTGAGTTTTCCAAATCCTCCCAAACAAATGGTTCCAAATTCGGTGAGAAGTATCCTCTGAGAAATTGAAAAAGAAAATTATATTTAATTTTTTTTTTAAATACATAGAAATACACTTCCTAGAGCTCATTTCTTACACTGTGAATATTTTTTAAACCAAAGTTCAAACTATCTGCCAGGCACCTTTCTGTAGAGTGTAAATGTGAGTTGTACCTGGGGTGTGAGGTCTTTGTGGAGCAGACCTTTCTCATGAATGCATTTCAGAGCCATGCACGTTTGGACAATCCACTGTATTATCTGTTAAGAGAAGTAGCATTTGTGAATCTGCATACAAACTGTCTAGAAGCAACATTTGAAGACAATATTTATTCCAAAATTAGATTTAAAGGAATAGTTCACTCCCACCCCATGGAGACTTGAATTCATGGATATTTTTTTGTTTTCCTCGTATTCCTGAGCCAATAATTTGATGACCGACAGCGGTTCCGTATGGAGACACAAAGAGACTCTTTGTGTCTCCATACAGAACTGCTGCCGGTCATAAACGTATTGGCTTAGGAATGCGACGAAAACAAAAAAATATTCCATGAATTCAAGTCTCCATGGGGTGAGTAATCTATAGGAAAAAAATGTACTTTTTGGGTGAACTATCCCTTTAAGTAATAATAAACAAGACTTTGGTATTCTATAGACGAATCCACAGACGCGCTGCCTGTAGGCGGCCATTGCTGCGGTGTCGCGTTGAGGCAGTGCGTCTGTGGATTCGTCTATATCAGAGGGTCCCAAACTTTTCCATGCCAACAAGTCAAACAGCCATAGCATTGTGAAATGGCTTTAAAAAAATATTTCTACATGTATAAATGATTTATATATATATTTTTCCCACTCATTTCCAATTGCCTCCCCTGCACACTACACTTTGAAAACCACCCTGTTGTCACGACATGAAGCAGAGTGCATTAAAAGCCTGTAGCCGTGCTATAATCGATTTATCATGGCCTTGAGTCTATTATTGGTTTTTTTAACAGTCGCCAGCAATAACCAACAACATTCACTCACAAATGTATCCAAATCCTCAGGTGTAGCATGATAGTGGGTTATTGTTATTATACAGCAGAGAACCTGAATGCCTTTGAATAGGGTTATAAATTACAATGATCTACGACACCAACATATAGTGTGTGTGTGTGTGTGTGTGTGTGTGTGTGTGTGTGTGTGTGTGTGTGTGTAGTATGCTATCCAGGGGGATCCCTAAATGATTTTGGGGGGGCTCCCAGATGACAGTAAAGTGACAATTTAAGGACTTTTAAAGACCTTTTTAATACCTAACAAAAAAGAAAAACTATACTATAAAAACTGGTCAAACATTGGCCAAATTGTCAAATAATATAAGAAAGAGGCAGAATTGTGAAAATAGTCGATTTACAAGCTTGTAGATCTGTAGATGTATCTGTAAATGTCAAACTATGCCTCATCTCCTAAAATTCCAAGTGCTTGTCAGGGTGGGAGGTCCCCAATTCCAATATGATTATTTTGGGGGGTCCCCACTTCCCAGTTCAAATGAGATTATATTCTACACCATGGGTTCCCAAACTTTTCAGCCCGCGACCCCAAAATAATGCAGCCATTGACTCGCGACCCCACCTAAACCTGCCGGTAATTTACGCACATAAACTTGCACGCTCAGTGTGCATTTGTAATGTATTAAAATGGTAAAATGTACTATTTGTAATCATTTTTCAGTTATTATTTTTTTAATGACCCAGAATAATTTCGTGACCCCACCGTCAGTCTCCCACGACCCCAAGTGGGGTGACTGGGGTCTCGACCCCAACTTTGGGAACCCCTGTTCTACACTACGCAACCCATTCGTTACCTGCTCTTCCTTAAATCCTCCTCCAGACTCTCTCTGTTCCTGGATCTTTAGAGCCAGATTCCCACCCTTACAGTGGTTCATCACAACATGTAAGCAGTCTTCCTCTGTCAAAAGAAAAGACAAATACCATTTTTAAACACATTATTTATTTAGGACGGCCCACATTTGTGTTCATTTCAAAGCAGCATTTATCCCACCAACACCAACAACCAATATGCCTATAAATATAAGATCTAACAAAACAAATACAAAGTAAATAAAAACATAAATATCGTAAATAAATAATAATATATTATCAATGGATAAATGTATTTGGAAATAAAGACATTTGTTTGGCTATTATGACATCCCCGAAATAAGGACGTAGAAAAAGCAGTCAACAGTACAGTGGAGGCTGTAACTTTGTTACATGTGATACGTCTTATTATGTTATGTTATGTTGTGTTGTGTGTGTGGACACCAGGAATAGTAATGGGGATAGATAAAGAATAAAGATGAATAAAGAATTGGTTTACAAATGGTAATAAATGTAATTCCTACCTTCAAAAGATTTCCCATAGCCTACAATATGTGGATGGCTTGTGTTTTCAAGTGCATCCGTTTCGGAGGCTATTTCCTGATACGCTGAGCTTGACACCTGTTGAGTGTTGATTTATCATCAGTATTTCCAGGTTTACAGAATAGACTTGTTCGCTAATAGCACAATACCTTTTATTGCTATAGACCAGTGGTTCTCAACCTTTTCAGACCGCGAAAATGAAAAGAACCGAAAGGCTTGTATTGTATTGGTTAAAGTGGTTAAAATCTAAAATGACAGAGATGCTTTCCCGGTTTTAATGGGTTAAAGCTCCACTATGAAACATTTTTAGTAATTAAAATGCTATTTTCACCAATCTGCATGGTAGACTATGCCAATACAATATATAATAAACACAAATGCAGTGGTGGTTGTAGTTTGTCTCTCTGCTCTTCCATTGAGAAATGTAGATTGTGTGGTCTGGTAGGACCCCTACTGGTTGTCAAGTGGTACTGCCTGTTTTTGAAAGGGTGTTAACAAGCATGTTGACATTGTAGATTGCGTTGGCTATTAAAAAATAGCAGATCTACAAGCTCACATCACGTCACTTTGTGCCGTGCTGCAAGCTTGTATATCAGATTTTTCTGAACATTTTTGAAAAAGCTTGACTTTATAATAACTACTGATTTTGAAGGCATTTGTAGAATCGGCCTCATGGGTTAACTAAATAAAAAAGGTACAACATAAACTGTATGATACATACTGAGACATAGACGTATTGCTTTGAAAGATACTGTATAAATACAACTGTGACCTGTGTACAACTTACCTTGATCTTTTTAATGACAACCTCTTCGCCCTCCTTTGAAGTGGCAACACTCCCATCCTGTGTGTCGGAGCGGACAGTGTAGCCATGTTTGTCATAGATGCTCTGTGTTTGCCCCATCTTGATGTCTGTCTAACGAACCTGCCTGTGAATCCAAATCAAACGAGGAAGAGGTGAAGATATTATGCCGTCAAACTGCTGCTTCTATGTACAGGGTGCCTGTGTGGAGTTAAGTTTCACTTTCGTTTCTGGGTTGTTATTCCACAACTGGTCATGCAAGTCAAGCAAGTATCACATTGTATTTAGTCACCATTGTTTTGTACATTCCTACAGTAGCCTAAAGCAGTGGTTCTCAATGTGTGGTTCGGGGACCCCCTCAGGGGTCTTTCGGGGGGTTCCCATAAACAGTTTAACCACTTAATACCCATTTTTAAACATAGTGACAATAGCCGATCTACAAGCTCACAACACGTGGCACAAGGCATTGTGAGCTTGTAGATCAGCATTTTTCAATATTCTTTTACATACGCCATGAGCAAATTGGGACGCCAAGTTGAAAGTGGTAAATTTCACTAATTTCCCCAGATAGAAGGTAATCTAATGAGAATGTACTGTATAAGAATGACCATTCAGATCATAGGTTTCCCTCTCCCACAGGCAGCTACAGTATAGATGGTTGTAGAATAGAATTCTGTACTGTATCGAATCCAACAACTACGATCGTCTTATGGGGGACACTGGCATCAAATCCTTTCAAATGAGGTGTCTGCTGCTTAATACCCATCAACTTGCTTGGGGTCCTTGACATGAAAATGTCTTTTCAGTTAACTCTTGCTGATTATTACACATTAGTCAGGTTGAAGCTGTGTGGATCTATGCTGACCATTTATTTTGTCACCAAAAACAAAAAGGTATACAAAAAATATATATATATATATATATATGAGTCAAAAATAATCCTAACAAGTTCATTATTGGGCCCGCCCTTACAGAGCTGCTGCAAAACAAAAATAGGAGTGTGAGGAAGCTGTCGATCAAACTTAGCTAGCTAGTGCACGCCCGCAATTTAAAGCCCTGGTTGAGAAGGGGTGTAATCAGTGTTGCCAAGTCTGCTTATCATAAGCGACTTTGGGCTTGTTTTTCTGTGAAGTCGCTTGTAAATATTGGTGTTGGCTTGTGGGTTGCGTTTTTTTGGGCTCGTTTCTAAAGTGTATAAGTGTAATTGCTTATTTGGGCTTCATTCCTAATGTTTAAACCAGTGGTTCTCAAACATTTACATGTCAAGGACCCTTAATGCATTTGTCCCGGTACGCCCCCCATCTAAAAATAGTTTGTACCAGGGACCCCCCATACAAGATTTGTGTTGTTAAAATGTTTAAAAAAACATTCCACATTTTTCTACAAGCTCACAATGCATCACGACGCCTTGTGAGCTTGTAGATCGGCTGTTTTAAAATAGCCGCTGTGTTTAGGTTTAAAGTGGCCAATGTTGTGGGCTTGTTGTAGAATCGGTTGCCTATTCCTCTCACAAAATCTGGCAACGTCTGGGTGTAGGTTCTGTCTGGCAGACTCCCTTAAGGGTCCAATTGGTTCCATTTGTACACTTTCAGAGTTATAATAGGGGTTCTTGAAATTAAAAAAGTTTGAGAACTGAGCCAGGGGAATTGAAAACACCTGCATGAGTGTTTCAGGAACTTGTTTGCATTTATTCTCTGTGGATAAGCTCTGCAAACATGTGCGATTGATATAATTACCTCTGTGTAATCAGGAGTGACGTGTGTGTGTTTGTAGGGCTGTTGCCCTCTCCTGAATAATGTTCCTCCTATTTGTATCATTCAGTCATTCTGTCTCACTCTCTTCCTCTGTTGTCTTCTCTATTTTTCTTAGGCCCCATTTTTCTTAGGCCCCATTGGGACTTGACATACAGTGTAAGCCACATATTCGAAAAAGTACATATTATTTATGGCAATTAACATGCTGTACATATAAGCTTCTGTTGTCTTCTCTATTTTTCTTAGGCCCCATTGGGACTTGACATACAGTGTAAGCCACATATTTGAAAAAGTACATATTATTTATGGCAATTAACATGCTGTACATATAAGCTATCATGTGCATAGGCTATCGTTTACGGTAATTAACATACTGAACATATGTTATGGTATTCACAGTATCACTGGTTTATGTTAATTCAGTATCACTCAATGGTAGGGGAGCAAAGTTGTGTTATTTCTTCTCCACTCTTTGACAAGGAGTTTTCCATTTTCAAATTAATGTTGTGGATTCGTTCTGTCGAAAAGAATCCGAAATAGTAAATAGTAGGCAGAGGTGGAAAGTAACTAAGTAAATTTACTCAAGTACTGTACAATTTTGAGGTATTTTTTACTTTTACTGGAGTAGCCTATACTTCCCAATGTCAATACTTTTACTTATACTCCACTACATCTCAGAGGCAAATACTCCACTACAGTTATTTGACAACTTTAGATAATTTGTAGTTTTGAATGATTATTACAAAACATTAAGCCCTACTTGAAAATAGCCGATCTAAGCTCTGTGTTGTGTCTGCAATTTTCACCACTGATTAGGCTAGCCTGTTGTCAACATGAACAGCTTCCTGACAAAGCAACATTGAGGTGCAGCCAGGAACACCAAAACGCTCGCCCCAAACACAGTCGCCCCGGGGAAAATATGACGGTGTTCACCAGGTATTTATTCCTACGTAAGTAACCCCAGTAAAACTATGCCTAAACCAAACCTTATTCCTAAACGTAACCTCAGTAAAACTATGCCTAAACCAAACCTTATTCCTAAACGTAACCTCAGTCAAAATGCCTAACCCTAAATTTGTTTCTAACCTTAATCATCCTCAGTAAAAAAAAACAAATACAAGAACCGCTGGTCCGCGAAATAAAATGGGAGGCGAGGACCCCAATGGAAACAAGCCATAGGCTTTCTTGGGTTTAAAATCTTCTTAGCAGACCTTGTATTGAACTGTACTTTCCTGTGCTTTTTTTTGCGAACTGCTAATAAAGTATTCAATCAATCAGCGTGTTTTGGGGCGAGTCTTCTGGTTACCCAGGGAAGATACAGATGATGATGACGACGACGACAGACAGACAACAACAGCTGCACCTTTGCTTCATTTTCTGATGTTGCTTCGCTCTGACCAGAATGTTAAAATAATAATTACTCACGGGTTTCACATGGTAAACATGTTAAGTGTAGCAACAACAGTCTTCATCCAGCCTCTGCTCTCTGTTTCCTTCTCTTTTAGCGTCAAGTTGATCTCGCGTCACCACTAGTATTGCCAGATCTTGCGAGAGAAATAAGCAACCAGTGTCTATGAAAACTTTATAAACCTGGCTATTTGAAAATAGCAATTTTAAAAAAAAAATCTTGGAGAAAATGTGAAAATGTTTGAATATTTTTTTGAAACATTTTAACAACACAAATCTGGTACGGGGGTCCCTGGCGGCTGGCACAAAACATTTTCAGATGGGGGGTCCGTGGACAAATACATATTAATTTGGGGGTCCTTATTGACATGAACATATGTTTGGGAACCTACCAATATGGCAACTACCAATATTTACAAGCAACTTGTAAATATTGCAAATTAACAAGCCCAAAGTCGCTTAGAATAAGCAGACATGGCAACACTAGTCACCACCCAGTTCTTATGAGTTCTTATTTGTCATTTGCATTTGATTTCAAAATGTGTGTCGCAAGTTTCTTCCATTTGACAGAGTCAGGTTAAGAGTCAATGTGGACTTCACAATAAGACTAGCCTCAGAAACCCATGCCTTTTTTTTTTTTTTACAAAAGAGAAAAGGCTGGGGGAAGATCCCAGGAGCTGTGGTCTTGGAGCGGGAGTGAACCTTGTTATCTCCTAACCAATCAGAGTGCAGAGAGGCGTTTCTCTAAATTTGGTGACGTCAGCGTGTTCCGTGCACAGGCTGGGGGGGGGGGGGGGGGGGGAGGGGAGGCGGGGACATAGATTGGTGAGGCAATAGAGCGTCGCAGTTCCCGCCCACTTCCTGTTTTTTTTGGTGCCGGAAGAAAAAACTCAATGCATTTTTCCATTGACATTTCCAAAAATATTTATATCTATTAATTTAAGCCTCGAATCAAGCCATCATGACATGACATGAATCATGACCATAAACGTTTGATTCTGTGATTTTTTTTTGTTGAAAACGGCAAAACAAAGGGTATTTATTAAATATAGTATATCATATAATTAAATATAAAATAAAATAAAAATCACAGAAAAAAACGTTTTATGGTCATGATTCATGTCATCTCGTGATGGCTTGATTCGAGGCTTAAATTAATAGATATAAATATTTTTGGAAATGTCAATGGAAAAATGCATTGAGTTTTTTCTTCCGGCACCAAAAAAAACAGGAAGTGGGCGGGAACTGCGACGCTCTATAGGAAGCGGCGCAGGAATCCGGGCGCCTGGGTTTGGATCCGCCCTTCAAGACCATCGATTGGGCTCGTTCTTTCAGTCTACAATAAGACAGGTTCAAGGTTCAATGGTTGTGCTTTATTGTCACATCTTTAATGGGGACAGTTGGGTCCTGGGGGAGGCCCGGAGTGTCTGGGGATAACCGGAACAGTACGTGGGCCTCTTCAGAACACTGGCCACCATTCTTTTTAAATATGTTTTAAATGTATTTATTTTATATTTTATATTTTATATTTTATATTTTATATTTTATATTTTATATTTTATATTTTATATTTCATTTTATTTTATAAACAAGGGGCCAAATACATATCTATTATTACATTTGAGGCGCCATATTTCTACATGTTTTAAATTGCTACAAAACCTGTGACACCCAGTCATTTTGGGGATAAAAACAAAAAGCTGCAGAGTACATTTTGGACTGATAATGATTTCTAATTTACTTAACCAAGGTATTGTTAAAGGAGAGATCCGGACATTTTAAGTGTTATCTTTGATGTGTCGTTAGTCACTCACCGATGTAGAAAGTGGCGTTGAGTTTTTCCAGCGATTCCCCTGTCGTCATTTTTTCGACCTCCGTTGGCATAAGTCCATGAAAGGTGTGCCCCGATGAGACTGCAGCAACTATATTGGGACACACGTCAGCAGATCAAATGCAGAAGAACATTCTATTATATTCTAAGAAAGACCTGGCAATATGTATGAGTGTTTCCTGGACTGGCCATTACTCTTAATGACATATTCTAATTTGGAGATATGATTGCAACATATAATGACACCACACCTGACCACTGCTGAGATGAGGCTAAAGGACTGTGACCCGATACCTACTCACAGAGTCACACCAGCTACGAATACCATGCCTGGAGCTAAATAAACCGTGATCACAAAATCCATTGTGACTATGAGGACATCTTATTTGACCTGTAACTCCTGTATAAAAACAAAACATCTGAATCATGTCAGATCCTTAGCAGACCTGCCGCGGTATCGCTTGTAATTGGCTTTGCATGGCTGACTATTTGAATAAACTGATATGTAATTATAACTCGTCGTAGTCTTGATTAATACGTTAGCAGTATTATTAACACATATTTTCCTTTAAAATAATTTCAATTGTTTTTCATAACCTCTGCAAAGTGCATAAGTGCAGTTATTTATGTAACCCGGTTGGGTATATATAAGTTTTGATTTCATGTTTACTGTTTGAGGAAAAGAAATGTATACTCACCTTTTATTTATCTGTAATGTTTTATTTTACCTGTTACTGTAAAGGGTTTTATTTTACTTAATTGAAGGAAGGGAGCGTGTGTGTGTGTGTGAGGTGAACACAGGTGTGGGGAATGAGTAATCAAGAGGGAGAGTGGAGTCTAGCAGAGAGACAGAGTGAAGGAAGGAGAAATGTTTGATGAAGAGAATTAATGTAACACACATTGTTTCTTTACCAGATTGGTGACCAAGCAATCTGTAAAGTTAGTTGCAAGTGTTGGACTGGTTCATGTACAGTGAATTCGACGAGGAGTTACTATGACATTTATCAGCTTCACTGTGACTATGGGTATGCTGTTTGGATGCTAGTTGGCTAAGCTAGCTGGACAGTGTATTCATCATAGTGGGAGGAGGTAGCCTGTTAGCTAACTCAGCCAAGGTACAGCTACTAAACCTTCCTGAAGAGGACGTCGCCTGCAGCAAGATATCCCAGATAGCGGGTTGAGCTACCAGGCAACGCTCAACCTTCCTCTGGCAACGTGGGATTTGCCCCTCTCATCAGATAGACTCTGCCCACCCAAAGTCCACCTACACACGGATCACCTGCACGTGTGGACCACCCGTGCATCATTCACACACAGAGCTCTCACACCACCATTCACCTGACCTGTAAGTCTGCCCTTTTTTGCTCCTAGGAGTGAAGACATTTTTTGGACATTATGGTATCAGGCCTGCAACGGGGGGTTTGAGTACTCATTTTGGTGATTTCATGGTAATTAGTTATAAGGGAACTGAAGCTTATATTAAAAGTTTAAAAAAGCTAGGTACTTTTAAGTTAAAAGAACTTAGGGGCCCTGCCCATAAGTCATAAGGGGTAAAAGGGGCTACATTTACATCATACATTTTCAGGCTATGTAGTTAATAATTGTAGTTTTTCTGTATTTAGTTAGTTTAGGCCTAGTTATTATTTAATTTAGCCACAACGATCCTCCTGCTCACCCCCTCCCCTCTCTGTGTGGCCCTGACTGAGAGACTGGTTCCACCTCGGCTACCCAGCTATAGGCTGTGTAATTGGACTTTGAAATGTATTTTAATGAGTGTTCTGTTATGAGTTAGGTTGCTTGTTCGTTGTCGATCCTTCCCGGGAGTTTGTTCTAGTTACAGTTTGATCCCACTGTGAAAGTGTACTTATGTTTCTTGTGTATTCAAAGGGGAATACCACTCATTTTCAACATTGAACTATGTCCTTAAAGAGGTGGTGCCATGGTTTTGCACTTTTTCTGTTTTTCATGTGTCTATGAGGTTGATAGAACTTTATTAAGCCCCCTGGTGGTGTTTTTATGGTGTTTTATGTCTTCTCTGACTACTTTGAGTTTCTTCCTGGAGGCTGAAACCTTGAGGGTCAAACGTGCCAATAGAAAAACAGCGCTTTAGTGACATAGTAAAAACATGCCCCCCCCCCCTCATTATCATAACACAGCAGGTGTGGGCATGAGGAGGAGGAGGGACTAGGACAGGTGGGTGGTGCTAAGGTGGTGGAGGAGGTGCTAAGGTGAGAACCAGGTATACTTAATGAACTGGAGGCGTGTCCACATAAAAACACAATTTCTGTACACTTTTTTGAAAAAAATCTTATTATGTTTTAGGGGGGGGGGGAGATCACTGAAAATCACGGCACCCGTCTTTAATACACCTTAGAGCTGTTGTGTGGAAATAAGAATAGAGTACGATTCTACTTCAACTCTTGGTTTCCTGTGTGTTCCTTTATTATGGGTACGAACAAGCCATTCCTGGACCCAGCAGAACACGTGGCTCGCTGTGGTGTCCTCATGTGCCGAGGGCAGCGGCGAGCCGACTAGAGAGACCGAAGTAGGCAAGAGCACTTTTATCAGTGCTGCTTTAAGTTGATTCACCCGGTGTTATGTTATCAACTGTACCCTCACACCATAAAGATAAGGTCTAAGAAGTACATCAGAAATAACCAAGGTGCGATTTCAGGATTCTGTTGAAATGAGGAGTTAATACCCTTGAATAAGACTCGCTACACGGGTGATTTACAATTGTATGAATCCAATTATTTTATTACCCTTAAGTCTAAGTTTACAATTATTTATGAACCTGTGAATAATCTGAACGCAGAATGATACAATACCAATCATCTGTACATCAGAGCTCTGGTCGCATTATCTGTCCCTGACACATGTGTGAACCAGTGGCAGGGCGAGACGTCTGCACACCGCTCTCTCTCCCTCCAAAGCATTTTATATTTTTTACACATTATAATATCAAAAGTTATCAGAAGGAGTCGCTATTGATCCATCGTTGGGGACGGGCTGACGGCCCCCTCCCTCTTGCTGACCATCTCTGTGGAATGGAAATACTCCCTAAACTCCTATCTTGAGTGCAGAATAGATAACTATGCCTACTGTATGGAGAATTTGACTGAAACTGGGCAATGGTACACTAAGTTTTGCTCCAGCAGACATTGACGGCAATTGACATCATCCTAAAGCCCTAGCTATTACCAGTTGGCACTACAATAAAAGTATACAATCGTTTAGACCAAAAAAGACTAACTTTATGAAATCATTAAGGCACTATATGAACATTAAAGCAATAGTTTGCCTGCAGTCAGTGAATCACTTCCTTCGAGGGAGAGAGGGAAAGAGAAAGAGAGGGCCCCGAGAGGCTACGCTACAGTGATATGATCTCATCTCATGCTGATAAACACAGTTTTGGAATATAAGGTCATAGTGACACAGTTATACTAAAACTCATAACACTTTTACCGGGACCAGTCCCTCTCAACGTTTTGTACCTGTTCCCCGTCTGGTGGTCTTCACGTTCCTGGTGTGTCTGAGTGTGTGTCAAGAAACTCTCCGGGTCACCGGGTGTTTTTGTTCCATGGGGTTACGCCCCCTGGTCTTCGCTGGTGGCGGGTTCCAGAGAGAGTCGTCCTCGGCAGAAAATGTTCTGACATCATGGACATACGATATACGATACGATAATAATTTATTGTCAGTTCACACTGACATTTGTCTTGCGACCCAGCAGCCATGTATGCAACACATAAACAGTACACACATTTGACACGACACAAAAAACAGAAACAAAAATACATACATAAAGACACATAGAGACAAGAGCAATGTCCACCACTCAGCCTACCCCTAGCCTAAACATTGTACATTATCGTTGCCCGGGTACCTTTCCGTCCCGGGCCCTCACCTTTTCTCCCTACCTGGCCCTCCTGTGTCCTGCTACGCGAGTACCCACTGCTGCCCAGTGTTCCTGAGGTCTCCACTGCCCAGCGCCGGCTCGATGAGCGGTGATGGTTCGCAGGTCCATCCCTCGCCCTCGCCAGTGCCGACACCAGGGGTTCCTGCATGGTGGGCCGTTTCTCGGGTACAGTCTGCCCGGGTGGTGACGCAGTGCCCCGCGGTCCAGTGCCACCGAGCGCCTTGTTGCTTGTGCCCTCTGCTCCACTTAGTGCCATAGCCCTGGCAGTTACACCCCACCCCCCACCCCACCCTTGTGGATCTCCGTTTTCCCTGTGGCCAGTGGTCTTGAGCGGCGCCCCTGTTCTTGCCCTCCCTCCCTGTCACGATCTACCCTGTTCTGGCTGCCCTGCCCCTGTCTTTGGCCTGCTGTGACTCTGCTCCTGCTCACCCCCTCCCCTCTCTGTGTGGCCTTGATTGAGAGACTGGTGCCACCTGGGCTACCCAGCTGTAGACTGTTGTGTAATTGGGCATTGAAACGTATTTAACAGCGTGATCTAATGGACCAATTATTTGCTTACTAACATTGAGACTGGATGCACAGGTGATTGTTTCATGCAATCAATTCTCAACCTGTTGTTTTGGGGTGCACTGGTTTCAGCCCAACCCCTTCCTGTGTGTTGGCTAGTGAGGCACGTCCTAGCGAGACCTGACAGAATGGGTTTCAATTGGAGCCAGTATGACGTTGGAGCCAGTGTGACGTTGTCTGTTAAGGGGTCTATATGAGAGTGATTACACTAGCGTTGACTGCCATAGAGCACCGAAGTCCTGACGTCACTCGTTCATCCCCAGGTTTGCGGAAGTAATTTCTCTATGGAGAATAACATTGGGTCATCTTAGAATCGTCTCATATAAGAATTGTGGTCCAAAAATAAACACTGCGTGTCGGCGTTATTGTCAGGGAGGAGGTTCTGTATCGTTTATGATAGTCAGTCACTTATATTTGATAGTCTGTTTCTGGCGAAAATGTAACTAATTCGGCGGAAGTAACATTAGCGGAGAGAAAGATTAAGGTAATTACAATGTCCTATATTCATGTTCTGTTAAGAAATATACGTATTTTATTTTATGAACATTAAATACTGTCTGTGTGGATAGGACCATGTTAGCATTCACATTTTGAGTCAGACCAATGTTTGAAAGTTATTTGTTTGTTTTCGGGGGAAAAGATGTGGATTTGTGGAGCAAGACTGGGCACTACACTACTTCAGTCACGTCTCTAGCACATATTCCAAAAGGACTCATACATTTCACATTTGTGCCAAATTCGCAAACTATCCACAACTAACTAACAACATCCATTGTATTGTTGTATTTAAAGCTTTATTATTGTCATATTTAGAACGTTTCAAACAATATTTTATTGTGCAAACCCCAAAACCAGACATTGTGATGAATATGTTATTGCCTTAACTCTGCACAACAAGCATCCTCAAGTATTTTGTCTTGATATTTTGTAATATTTCTGTGTTTATATTTTTGACAACAACAAAACTAGAAAAAGTGCTCCTCAGAGCCAGGCCAGGTAGGTTATTGTGGGCCAGCAATGTTCAGAATTCAATCATTATAGAGGTGAGTGGAATCTGTAGAAGTTGAGGGATTAATGTTGTATGAAGTTATTGCACAGACACGCCATGTTAAGTTGTTGATGTGCATGCAAAGTTTCACGGCAATCGGACGCATCATTCATTATTAGAGGCCATCTCTCCCAATATTAGATAATCAGATTAATAGAATAAAGATTACTTTGAAGTATTCTAGATATTATAAATTCAATTGTAACAAGAAAAAGTGCTCCTATAGGAGCACAGGTCAGGTAGGTTATTGTGGGCCAGCAAATTGCCAATCAGGATGGAATATGAAAAATCAGACAGATCCGTCTTGATCACATGACAGAGATAATGTGTACCGATTTGCGTGATGTTTGGACAAAATCTGTAGGAGCAATATCAATAAAATTGTTTAGCGAAACCCGGCCTCCGGGTGGCACTATAATAACACGACAATGTGAAAAGGGTGGCCTATTGGCAATGTGCGAGCTAAGATTCAGATCAGATTAGCTCACAGATGGACACACACACGGACGGACGGACGGACGGACGGACGGACGGACGGACGGACGGACGGAAGGAGGGAGGGAGGGACGGACGGACAGGGTGCAAAACATAGTATCGGCCTTGCCTTCGACCTGGCGGAGACAATTAATGTCAATTGCAGCCAAGCTAACATGTCTTTCCCCTAATCCCACACTGATTAGCTTAATGTAATACTTCACGTACCCACCAGTGCCCATTCTGTTTTTGTGCCCAGACTTCTCAGGTGCCCACTCTGTTGCGGTGCCCAGTATTCCTTGTGCCAACTCTACATTGGTGCACCGTGCCCAGTATTCTTCTCCCAGGCCCACTATGTTTTGGTGCCCACTCTTCATGTATTCACTAAACCCTGCTTCAGAGGTCAGGGTGACACCAAGGTCACTTCAGAGGTTTGGGTCGATACAGGACAGTAACATTACAAAAGTCAGGATGTTACTGTAGCTTTCACCAGAATACAGAAACATTTATCATACAAATGTGCAATGCCATACAGATGAAGACTGGATAGCCGAAACATCTGTCATCTTTCCTGAGGCATGAAAAAAATAACTTTTATTTCTGAGTGCGACCCTCCTTGTTTTTTTATTTATTGAACAGTTTATTTGAACGCACCAGCGTGGTCAGAGCAAGGTCAAATAAAATGCAATGCAATGTGTATGGTGACATGAGGCCACGCTTTGTGCCGGCTAGGGCCATCCAGCTTGAGGCTTTTGTTGCCTACCAAGATGTATTATATTAACAGCTATTGTCCAAAATTGAGCCAGAGTGAATCTAGTGACACAAATATAGCAATGGCTGTAAAAACAAACATGTAAACTATCATTCCTACTTTAGGTGTATAGATAAAATATAATGTACTATACTGTATGCAAACTGACATTAAGCTTAAGACGTGTGTCACCTACCCCTACTCTATTTGCTTCCTCTCTTCACTTTATGAGTAATGCAGAACATACATTTGTATTTAATTCTAACTCTTATGTTATTTTTCCTCATGCCTGTTTGCCATTTATTACTGAATTATACTGTGTCTCTTACACAGTTCAGAAAATGAGTCTCCAAACTTGCCACTGTGGTTGGTCCAAAGTGACCACCTATCAGGGCCTGAGAATCCACCAAGGGAAGAACCAATGCACACCAAAGGGAGTGGGCATCCCACAGGGAGTGAGCATCCCACAGTACATCCCACAGAGAGTGTAAATCCCACAGAGAGTGTACATCTCACCGGGACTGTGCATGCCACAGGGAGTGAGCATCCCACGGAGCCAGAATCTTAATTTCAATTTTCATGATATCTGTACCCCTGTGAAGGATGGTGAGTGTGTTTCGTTTTGTCATGTGACACGTAAAGTTTCTCCAATGTATGACTATGATATATCCTTCTGGTCAATGTATAATGTATTGGTTTATGCCACTGTTTCCCATTGGTTCTCGTGAGTCGTGACCCATTTTTATGCGTCGCGACTCGCAAGTAAATATCTCCTTTTTCCCCCCCGTTTCTTACATTAAAAGAAATGTATGTTATTTCAAAATATTTTAAAAAGTTTAATCACAACTTTTCATCAATTAAAAACTATTCCAACATTTTTCAAAAGTATTTCGTAAAATGAAAAAATAATTCCCATAAATAAAAGTTTAAGAAGTAATGAAAATAGCAGATCTAAATGGTAAATTGTGCATTTATCTAGTGGCATTATCCAAGGCGCTTTACAATATGCATTACATTCACCCCGACAGCGGAGGAAACCATGTAAGGCAGTGTCTTGCAAGGACACTTCCAACACTAAAACTTTGGGGCAGCCTGTGATCGAACTGGGAACCAACCTTCCGGTCCCCAAGCGGCAGCTCTACCTCCTTTCAGCTTTCATGTTTGTGGGGTGTATGAGGCAGAGTGTAGGCTATTTGTAATTGTTGTTCTGTTGTGGTCACAAGATGCCGATATGGAAATGGAATGGTCTCCATATGATGTGGGCCTTGGAGGTCACCTGAGTGTGGAGGTCGATTAGCCAAGGTTAGTACAACATGAGTATTGTTTATTTTAGTTTTTGTTGTACATTTTACAAATGTCACAATGTATTCATGTATTACTAATGTGTGAGATGTTTCTATGCCTGCCATCTGTTTTTGTAGATGTCGTGACGGAGGATCGAGGCCACTGTCATGGACGCCACAACATAGCTTGTTTACTACGTATTGTTGTGTGGGGTTTGGCGGGGTGGGTGGGTGCATGGTGTGCTGTGTGTGAAATTCTATTTTAATTTACCACTATGTTAGTAAAATATTGTGTGGTGTGAAATTTGTTTAAATAAAAATTGGCATGTAAAAGCTGTGTTCCGCTGTCTTCTTCAGTAGTTGTGAAGAAATGATCAATCGAACAAGCTGTATTGTGTGTTTTACATTGTATTTGGATGTAAAAGGTGCAGGGTAGTATCAGCTAAATTGGGTCACTTTTTAGGTAAATCACCTGGGAAACTAAGAAAAAGAAAAAATGTAAAGTATGGCACATCAAAGCATACAGTCTGTACTTGCATAATGGCTGGGAACATTACAATTCTGTGATAGTGATTGCATACTGAATCCTGAGTTGGGGGAGGATAAAGTATCCCCACAAGATAGAAAAGGAACCAAAATTGTATGTTGCTTAAAGATGCATCACTGTCTCCACAATGCAGACAAATGTTATAAACACTAAGTGCATTTCGTGTTTGAAATAAATGCCTGTCATGTAACATAAGGCATGACAAAAGATACAACTACACATAATACAACTAGAATTGCCGTCTTGTTTATGTGGGAGATGTGTGTATAAAAGGAAAAGTGCAAGATGTTTGGTCACTTGTAGGCTTATACCTTGAAGAGTGTTTATTTGCAGAGTGGCTTACAAGTAATTTAAGTCATGACAATGTTATGTATACTGAAACTGTGTTAGGTAGACAAATTGATTGGTTCTAATAGCAAAAAGTGATTTGCAATAGCGTGTATTAGATTGTGGTGTGTAATATCTGTAAGCATGTACAGCAGTGACGGTTGGGAAGTTGAGGGCGCTAAGGACCACAGATTTAGCAGGAATATAAACTCAAAAAAGGTTTGGAAACTTAAATTTGGTTTATTATTTCTCCCCTTCAATAATAACAATTGGTATTGTATTTTATATCCTTGTTATCGTTGATTAGTCACCTTTACAACGAGGTATAACTTGTAAGGATCGTCCAATCGTGGAACGAGCAACACAGCTAAACATGTAGGTAGCGCCCCCCAAGAATTTGCCAAAATCCCCCATGAACACTTTAAACCTATACCTGGCTATTTGAAAGCAGATCTGCAAGCTAACAACGCGTCTCAATGCAACGCTTGTAGATCTGCTATTTTTAAAAGAAATCTTTAAGAAAAGATTTTGGAATGAAAACCTCAATTCAAATGGACCTCCTTAGCACTTCTTTTTTTGTGTAGGGACTTGTCTGCTTTCATTGTGGTGTCATGCAGGATGTGCCAATTGCAGTTGTGGAAAAAGTAGTAAAATGTTTTATTTACATAGAAGTAATAATACCACAAGGTAGAAACTCTTAAAGGTAGGGTATGTGATTTTCTTTTGTTAAAATAAGTGTTAAATAGCTCTTATATTCTGATAGTACTCATTGCTATAGAGTGTTATAGAGTGTTTGTTCAGTAAAAGGAGTCTCCCATGTCTCTCCAGCGCTTTATTAAACAGAAAATGCATTTTCAGTGCTCTCTCCTGATTGGCTTAAACTTTGTCACCTACCTGAAAATGTACTATATTCTGTTTACTAAAGAGCTGGAGAGACCCCTGTGACCAAACAAACGCTCTGTAGCAATGATTACTATTTGAATATAGAACTTTAACCTTTTTGGTGCCAAGTCATTTATGGCACTGTTTGGCTGAGATAATGGACTAATTGTTAAGTGACAGGTAGCTGTAACAGAAGATGAAAAGTGAAAGTGATTTATTGTTTTTCTACTGTCCAACTAGATAACCCTCCTATTTTACACACACATTTAGTGTTAAAGGGGTAGTTCACCCCCAAAATAACTTTTTTTCTATTGATTACTCACCCCATGGAGCCTTGAATTCATGGATATTTTTTTGTTTTTGTCGCATTCCTTCCTTTATTATTTGATTATAATAAATTTGTCCCCATTGATTCCGGTAGGAGACACAAATGCATTTGTGTCTCCTACCGGAATCAATGGGGACAAATTTATTAAAATCAAATTATTGGCTTAGGAATGTGACAAAAACTAAAAAATATCTATGAATTCAAGGCTCCAGGTGGTGAGGAATCAATAGAAAAAAAGTTATTTTGGGGGTGAACTACCCCTTTAAGGTCCTTACACACCGGCGAATATGCGAATATACGCAAAATTCGGACTCGTTCCGAATAATTAAAAGACGCTTTTTTCACTCCGCGAAACTGGTGTGGAAGCTTGCATTGACTTTATAAGGTTTTTTTAAAAAAACGTATTATTCGCATGAAAAAAATCGCCCCAGTGTGTAAGGACCTTTAGTCTTTAAGAAATTAAGTTCTTACATCAGACATCGAGAAGTGTCTATCAGAGGCAAGGCTACACCGTCCAGTCTAACACGGAGACAGGAGTTGTTGCTAGTGGTAAGGAAGGTGACCACTTTGTCATCAAAGAGGTCAAAATGTCACATGTTAGTTCCTCGAAAGCTATATTCTTCTACCCTACAAAATGTAAATCATAGTTCAGTGGTTCTCAACCTGTGGGTCCTCCAAAATACACCAACATTTTATTAGCAAACTGCACAGATTATGTTGGTGTTGGTGATAGTAGACATTTCACTGTCCTCACTTAATCACAGTGACTGTCTCTGTGTTCTAGTGTTAGCCTGCCAAGTGCTAATGCTAAACAAAAACCAGGGTAAACCATAGAGTTAAGGGGTAAACTCACTCACTCATCATAACAACACACTCATACACATCTTCTTTTGTACTATTTTGTCCTTATAGCAGCTCTTACCTGTGAAACAGTTGAAATATACTGTTTACAATTACATTTGTAGTGTCTGACTGATGTCTTGTCTTGACTGATCTGAATACTATTTCCTGTTTCACGTAAGAGCAGGGAAGTCACTCATTAAGCCTCACAGCGCCCTCTGCTGTCCTTTTACTGTCACAGGCACAAAACAGTTTTTAGCAGAAATACATATCTGTATGTTTTAAATGGAGGGGGGGCGGGGGTAGTATTTTAGTAGATAGTACTTAGTTTTTTGTTGTTGTAATGCTTTACTTTTATAGTCTTTTGATCCAAATAATCCCTTAGGGACCACATAACCACTCAAATTTCCACATGATACACTTGTGAATGTGTCCCCCACGTCTTTCATTGAACTGTTAAGATGTCTTAGAAAAGGATAGATGAAATATAATAAGATAAAATAAAAATGCTTGAGTATTATAGTGACTAGTTGAATAGTATCAGATGTTCAGAACTTTTGAACTTTTCAAGAATCATTTTTATTCAGCACCTTCAATTATTATGGATGTATGGATGGGTTGTATTATTTTAAAAATCATCCAAAGTAGAAACAAAATGTATATTTGTGACGTTATGGCCTATTGTCCAAAGCATGAAATAATGGAATGTTCATCACATTTTAATCAACAGGTTCCTGATGACACTTATCAGAAGATCAAGTCCGAGACTGATAAGCTTAAAGATGCAAACCATCTGCATATTGTGAGCTACGAAAAATCCTTTGAAGAGGGTAGGCTTACATTAACATTTTATTCAGTTAAAGCATTAACCAGTACCCGTACAATCTACAGCAGTACAGGAGAAACAAATTCTATGTTACCCATGGGAATTCTGAGAGGTAGATACAGTTTTTACACATATTTTTGAAAACTTTTTTCTCCAAAAGCCTGAGCTTTTTAGGATGTGGATGTGTCATTTACAACATGAAACTAAGTAAAGTAAATGTAAATACTGCAACTGCATTTACTGGCACTAAGCATTATATATATGCATATGTTAAAAATGTAATGTTTGCCTTTCAAAATGGAAAATTGAATTTTAATAGATGGAAACTGTCTCTACATTGTGATGGACCATTGCCTGGGTGGAAATCTTGCTCAAAAGATTCAGGAACAGAAAATGTCTGGAGGTTCATTTGAAGAAAACCAGGTAAACTAGCTGTGCCATGTATCATAGTAGATAAAAGATAATAAATATGTGTATATACTGTAGTTGCTGTCAGGCAGAAAACACCTAACTCCATATTCTTTTTAATTTTTGTGTTTTTTTGTAAATTAACACTCTAGTACTTGATCATACTAACTACAGCATCACACAAAAGCATCAACAGTAGCAGATCCACAAGCTCAAAATGCAGTGCGAACGACACGTTTTGAGCCTGTCAATCTGCTATTTCTGAATTTTAATCCTGAAAAGTAACTGTTTTTGACATAATGAGGTTTCCACCCGATAGAGACGATATGCAGGATTGGTGAGTGAATTTCCATGTGTTGCTTAGGGTTAGTGATTAGTGTTAGTGTTACATACAGTAGGGTTAAGCCTGGCATGTGGAAAATAATACATACATAAATCAACTATTACTTTGTGTGACATAGGCCTCTGTACTGCAGCATAAGCTTGGACATGAAATGTTTGTTGAAATGTTTCCAACCCAAGAAAACTGTCTATTATAGGGGATGCAACCAAACCCCTACTTCCAAAGTTAAAACGAAATCCTTGTGTGGCAAATGGGATGATCTCATATTGTATCGACATTTTGGAAACTCTTTGCAGCCACGTTGCACAGATATTCATGCACTTGTTACTTTTTAAACAGATACTACAGTGGATTGTCCAAACTTGCATGGCTCTGAAAGGCATTCATGAAAGAGATCTCCTCCACAAAGACATCTCACCCCAGGTACCACACATGCACACACCTGCACGCACACCTGCACGCACAGTACCCACAGAGAGAATAACCAACCCAAAGGTCATGAAATACTGCAGGCCAGTTGCCCTGACCATCAAAATAGAAAGAATGCAAGCAAAACTCATTTACAAATAATTATAGATTTACCCGGTGCACAGCTTCAAAGAGTTAATTAAAAACAAAATGCCAGTATGTAATGGAAGTGTCCTTCAACTTGAAGGCTTCAAGTACTTTTTATTTAGGCAGGCAAGGGCAACCCGTTTCGACGGTGAGGAAAGCGAAACACATAAAAATGAAACTTATAAAACGGGAACTTCTGGACAACACCCAAAACCTTCTTGAGCCGTTTCAGTTTGCATATCCGGGAGGGTGGGGTGTACAGGATAATACTGCCACCTTTATTGTATCTTTTATTCAAACACCTCGAGGGAATTAAACTTGTGCCAAGTTGTTTGTTGATCAGCTTTCTCTTTAAAAATGTTATCATGAGAGCCAACTGACCTTCTTGTCACCTGACAGGGGGGAGTTTCCCTGGTAGGACGTAGCGCGGGAAGGAACACGTTATTCCAACCAGTTCCCTTCCCCTCCATCAGGTGCCCCGGCTGTCATGGGGGAGGCGGTATAGCGACCAGGATTACTACATGTTTTTGTGAGGGTATTAACTACCCTAGGAGACACGGGGAGAACATGCAAACTCCACACAGAGTAGGCCCTTTCACCAACCCCACCTAGGGATTTTCTATCAGCTTTCAATACAATTTAACCCCACCTGTTGGTGGATAAACTAATTACTTTGGTGTATGGTTTTGCTGGTTGGATCCTTGACGGGTGATATGCTACATATTACAAGTGACATGATAGACATGTATGATTGAATTAGAAACATAATTTCGCGAAACCATTCAGTAAATTATCAAAGACAAGTATCAATCCATTCAACAGATTGGATGCTGCCAACACCACTCCCTCGCAGAATGCTGCCTTAAGTTGCACAAGTCCTGAAACTTTGACAGATGGCACATGTGATGCCAAAAGGTACCAAGGACTATAGATCTGTTTATCTACATTTTTAACAGTGTATGGCTAACCAAAGATGTTTGGTTAGCCATACACTGTGAAAATGACTAAAGTGAAAATTACTTGAAAGGGGCAATATTAAATGAATAATATAAAATATAATATACTGTATGCAAACTGACTGGCTTAAGACGTGTGTCACCTACCCCTACTCTATTTGCTTCCTCTCTTCACTTTATGAGTAATGCAGAACATACATTTTTTATTTAATTCTAACTTTTATGTTATTTTTCCTCATGCCTGTTTGCCATTTATTACTGAATTATACTGTGTCTCTTACACAGTTCAGAAAATGAGTCTCCAAAGTGACCACCTTTCAGGGCCTGAGAACCCACCAAGGGAAGAACCAATGTACTTAAGGGAGTGGGCATCCCACAGGGAGTGAGCATCCCACGGAGCCAGAATCTTTATCTCAATTTTCATGATATCTGTACCCCTGTGAAGGATGGTGAGTGTGTTTCGTTTTGTCATGTGACATTTTCTCTAATGTATGATTATGATATATCCTTCTGGTCAATGTATAATGTATTGGTTTATGCCACTGTTTCCCATTGGTTCCTGTGACCCATAAAAATGGGTATAACTTGTAAGGATCGTCCAATCGTGGAATGAGCAATACAGCTAAACGTGTAGGTAGCTCTCCCCAAGAATTTGCCAAAATCCCCCATGAACACTTAAAACCTATACATGGCTATTTGAAAATAGCAGATCTGCAAGCTAACAACGCGTCTCAATGCAACGCTTGTAGATCTGCTATTTTCAAAATAAATCTTTAAGAAATGAATCAATTCAAATGGACCTCCAATTTTGAGGGTGGCCTCAAATAATAGGCCTAAATAAATCACAGTAATACTCTTGTGTGCAGGGTAGGCCTGTCACAATTATTACATAATCGTAATTATTTTATATAATCGCAATTATCTTTGCATAATCGCCATAATCGTCATAATCAATTCCATGTTAAAACATTTCATATATTTTAAAAAAATGTCAAAAATAGTGGAAATAGCAGATCTAGGCTCAAAACGCGTTTTGAGCTTATAGATCGGCTATTTCCACTATTAATGTTTATTTTTTAAGTATAAATTAATTAAATATGTGTTATTTCTTATTTGTCATATCTGCCCTGTGCAACTTTTGTTTACGAAAGCTAAAAGCCAAACAGAAATGTAATTTTTATTCATAATGTTCCATAAATCTTCAACGACAGAAACACAATTAAATCGTTAATTGCAATTATTTGAGGGATAATTAATCGTCAACTTAAATTTGTAATCGCCCTAGTCCAGGGTTCATCACCATGCCAGTTTGTGGACATTTTCATTGATATTTTATTTTTACCAGACATACAAAATAAGAATATACCAGAAATACATAATGAACTCCAAATGTGCCATATTGTCTATGCCAATGTGCTATACATTTTACAATGATAGTATATCTGCATTAACCACTGAGCCACAAATAAATATAAGCCATTGTTTTAAAAGCTAATCTACATGCTCACAACACATTACATCATGACATGTTGAGAGATTGTAGATCTGGTATTTTTGAAACATTTCAGAATTTATTCTAATTATTTATGTATTTACTTGGCCTATAATGACATGTTCAAAATGGAGATGCCAGGGTTAAAGAGGTTACCTATTCTGAAGAAAACCATAAGACTGCCAGGTGGCAAAGAGTAAAGGTCCTTACACACCGGGGCGATTTTTTCGTGCGAATAATAAGCTTTTTTAAAAAACCTTATAAAGTCAATGGAAGCGTACATGGCGCGAAAAAGCGTAAAAGCGAAGCGAAAAAGCGTCTTTTAATTATTCGGAACGAGTCCGAATTTTGCGTATATTCGCCACATTCGCCGGTGTGTAAGGACCTTAAGACAGGCATTAAAAGTCTATTCCGTGTTTGGGATTTCAATAATTGGGTCTTCAGTACAGCATGCTTCCATCACACATTACATGAGCAAAGGGCCATTTAGGTGCAGATGTGAGTGGGTGCGTGTCATATGGTTAATGTAGAGATTGCTGGCTTTTCAGAGGACAGTGTTACTTGAGGTCAGGAGGAGATCAAGTTCTACCAGTTCTACCTTACCAATCCAAAACTATGTTTTGGATTGGTATGGTAGCTTCGATAGTTGTGGTTTCTTTCCATTACGGGGATATCTTGATGAGAAATGCTCTATCGATGAGAAAGTCTTAGACCTTGCATGTAAGATATGTGGAACAATGGAAAAAGAAAGGTCAGAGTCAAACATGATGAGTGATTAGATAATGATAAAGGGCATGACAGAATTGAAAGGAATGCAGTGTCACAACTACTTTCATGCAAGGGCTCCTAGCTTTAATCAGAGGTGAGCAAATTTATAAGCTGGAGGTCTGATGGTGATTGTGGACCCCAGGCTGTGGATCATGGGTTTCCACTGATTATGATTATGGAGTGTTATTATTATAGTTATATACTGTTATTTTTGGACACTTTGAAACACTTTCGCTCAATGGTGAAAATCTTTTTCAACAAGCTTTATTTGTCCAGTTCTGCCCTCCTTTGCTTTTGTAGCAAATGGATCCTTCTGAACAGATCTGTTTTTGATATTTTCCTAGTTTAATTGTCTGACCACACCACATGAACCCATTGTCTTAAAAAGGTTTCTCCAACAAAGGATAAAACACATTTTGCTATTTTCAGGGCATTAAGGTAGCTATTATCAAACATGACTTCTAGCTGTCTTGTCCTCACCTGATGCAATCATGTACAGTACCATGTACTATACCACAAATCTCCTGCAACATATCAATAAGCATGTCATTCCGACACTTTATGAGTCACTAACATTATTCAAACAAAAAAAATATATAGACTATATATTTTTCAAAATAAATAAAATAAAATAAAATCGACATATAAAGTCTCGCCACGTACACGTTTGTCCGTGTACGGCCATGTTGATGACCCCTGCGTGCCTGTACACAATATAGCAGTGAAGAAACCTTGGACCTTCAACCCTTGAATAAAGACACACATGCCTGACTTTGCTTATCAGGGCCTGACTTTGGTTATAATGACTGTTTGATCCAGGTAAAAAGTAAATGAAAAAGCTGTTGACATAAGTAGGCTTAATGAACTGGGCAATCAGTTTTGGCAAACAATCACTTTTTGGCACTTCTTTTTTTTGTGTAGGGACTTGTCTGCTTTCGTTGTGCTGTCATGTGGGATGTGCCAATTGCAGTGGTGGAAAAAGTAGGTTTTACTTATGTAAAAGTAATAATACCACAAGGTAAAAATACTCTTAAGTAAAAGTCCGGTATTCAAAATTTACTTGAGTAAAAGTACAGAAGTGTTCACATCAAAATATACTTAAAGTACTAAAAGTAAAAGTACTCGTCAGGCAGAATGTCCCCTTTCAAAAGTTTTCAAAATAGAAATCTTTTGAAAATAGCAGATCTACAAGCTCACAATGCGTCTCATCGCGACGTGTTGTGAGCTTGTAGATAAAGTGTTGAAGTGGTTGTTAATGTATGCTTTGTAATCAAAATCAAAATCTGCAAAGTAACTAGTAACTAAAGTTTTCAAATACGTAATTGTAGTGGAGTATAAGTACAATATTTGCCTCTGAGATTTAGTGGAGTAGAAGTAAAAATATTGAAAATGGGAAATACTCCAGTAAAGTAAAAAAAATACCTCGAAATTGTACTTATGTATACAGTACTTTACAAGTAAATGTACTTAGTTACTTTTCAGTACTGGTCATGTATGGCACTGTTTGGCAGAGATAATGGAATTGTTCTCAAGGTGACAGAAGAATGAAAAGTGAAAGTGATTTTTTTTTTCCTGCTGTCCAACTAGTATAAATAGACTAGATGGCCCTCCCATTTTACACACACATTTAGTGTTAGCCTTTCAGAAATTAAGTTTGTACATCAGACATCGAGATGGGGAAAACGCAAAGTGTCTATGAGAGGCAAGGCTACACCGTCCAGTCTAACACGGAGACAGGAGTTGTTGCTACTTCGAAGGAAGGTGACCACTTTGTCATCAAAGAGGTCAAAATGTCACAGGTTAGTTCCTCCAAAGCTATATTCTTCTACCCTACAAAATGTAAATCATAGTTCAGTGGTTCTCAACCTGTGGGTCCTCCACAAAACACCAACATTTTATTAGCAAACTGCACAGATTATGTTGGTGTTGGTGATAGTAGACATTTCACTGTCCTCACTTAATCACAGTGACTGTCTCTGTGTTCTAGTGTTAGCCTGCTAAGTGCTAATGCTAAACAACACCAGGGTAAACCATAGAGTTAAGGGGTAAACTCACTCATCATAACAACTCACTCATACAGTATCTTCTTTTATACTATTTTGTCCTCATAGCAGCTCTTACCTGTGAAACACAGTTGTATTTTAGTAGATAGTACTTAGTTTTTTGTTGTTGTAATGCTTTACTTTTATAGTATTTTGATCCAAATAATCCCTTAGGGACCAAATATATACTCAAATTTCCACATAATACACTTGTGAATTTGTCCCCCACGTCTTTCATTGAACTGTTAAGATGTCTTAGAAAAGGATAGATGAAATATAATAAGATAGAATAAAAATGCTTGAGTATTGTAGTGACTATAGTTGAATAGTATCAGATGTTCAGAACTTTTGAACTTTTGAAAAATCATTTTTATTCAGCACCTTCAATTATTATGGATGGATGGATGGGTTATATTATTTAAAAAATCATCCAAAGTAGAAACAAAATGTATATTTGTGACGTTATGGCCTATTGTCCAAAGCATGAAATAATGGAATGTTCATCACATTTTAATCAACAGGTTCCTGATGACACTTATCAGAAGATCAAGTCCGAGACTGATAAGCTTAAAGATGCAAACCATCTGCATATTGTGAGCTACGGAAAATCCTTTGAAGAGGGTAAGCTTACATTAACATTTTATTCAGTTAAAGCATCAACCAGTACCCGTACAATCTACAGCAGTACAGGAGAAACAAATTCTATGTTACCCATGGGAATTCTGAGAGGCAGATACAGTTTTTACACATATTTTGGAAAACTTTTTTCATGTTGTCATTTACAACATGAAACTAAGTAAAGTAAATATAAATACTGCAACTGCATTTACTGGCACTAAGCATTATAATTGTGCATATATGTTAAAAATGTAATGTTTGCCTTTCAAAATGTAAAATTAAATTTTAATAGATGGAAACTGTCTCTACATTGTGATGGACCATTGCCTGGGTGGAAATCTTGCTCAAAAGATTCAGGAACAGAAAATGTCTGGAGGTTCATTTGAAGAAAACCAGGTAAACTACAGTAGCTGTGCCATGTATCATAGTAGATAAAAGATAAATATGTGTATATACAGTAGTTGCTGTCAGGCAGAAACCTCCTAACTCCATATTTCTTTTATTTTTTCATTTTTTTGGTAAATTAACATTCTAGTACTTGATCATACTAACTACAGCATCACACAAAAGCATCAACAGTAGCAGATCCACAAGCTCAAAATGCAGTGCGAACGACACGTTTTGAGCCTGTCAATCTGCTATTTCTGAATTTGAATCCTGAAAAGTAGCTGTCTTTGACATAATGAGGTTTCCACCCGACAGAGACGATATGCAGGATCGGTGAGTGAATTTCCATGTGTTGCTTAGGGTTAGTGATTAGTGTTAGTGTTACATACAGTAGGGTTAAGCCTGACATGTGGAAAATAATACATACATAAATCAACTATTACTTTGTGTGACATACTGTAGGCCTCTGTACTGCAGCATAAGCTTGGACATGAAATGTTTGTTGAAATGTTTCCAATCCAAGAAAACTGTCTATTATAGGGGATGCAACCAAACCCTTACTTCCAAAGTTAAAACAAAATCGTTGTGTGGCAAATGGGATGATCTCATATTGTATCGACATTTTGGAAACTCTTTGCAGCCACGTTGCACAGATATTCATGCACTTGTTACTTTTTAAACAGATACTACAGTGGATTGTCCAAACTTGCATGGCTCTGAAAGGCATTCATGAGAGAGATCTCCTCCACAAAGACATCTCACCCCAGGTACCACACACGCACACACCTGCACGTACACCTGCACGCACAGTACCCACAGAGAGAATAACCAACCCAAAGGTCATGAAATACTGCAGGCCAGTTGCCCTGACCATCAAAATAGAAAGAATGCAAGCAAAACTCAATTACAAATAATAATAGATTTACCCGGTGCACGGCTTCAAAGAGTTAATTAAAAACATAAAAATGCCAGTACGTAGCGGAAGTGTCCTTCAACTTGAAGGCTTCAAGTACTTTATATTTAGGCAGGCACGGGCAACCTGTTTCGACGGTGAGGAAAGCGAAACACATAAAAACGAAACTTATAAAACGGGAACTTTTGGACAACACCCAAAACCTTCTTGAGCCGTTTCAGTTTGCATATCCGGGAGGGTGGGGTGTACAGGATGCTACTGCCACCTTTATTGTATCTTTTATTCAAACACCTCGAGGGAATTAAACTTGTGCCAAGTTGTTTGTTGATTTTTTATCAGCTTTCAATACAATTTAACCCCACCTGTTGGTGGATAAACTAATTACTTTGGTGTATGGTTTTGCTGGTTGGATCCTTGACGGGTGATATGCTACATACAAGTGACATGATATGATTGATTTCACAGTCTTCTCTTTTGTCATGTCTTACTTAGAGCATACTCCTCACAGAATTTGGAACCATATGTTTGGGAGGATTTGGAGAACTCAGTGAGAGGTATTGTACATATTGAATTAGAAACATAATTTCGCGAAACCATTCAGTAAATTATCAAAGTATCAATTCATTCAACAGATTGGATGCTGCCAACACCGCTCCCTCGCAGAATGCTGCCTTAAGTTGCACAAGTCCTGAAACTTTGACAGATGGCACATGTAATGCCAAAAGGTACCAAGGACTATAGATCTGTGTATCTACATTTTTAACAGTGTATGGCTAACCAAAGATGTTTGGTTAGCCATACACTGTGAAAATTACTAAAGTGAAAATTACTTGAAAGGGGCAATATTAAATAATACTGACTTTATATATTGTGTTGCCTTCCAGTGATATCTGGTCTTTAGGCTGTGTACTGTACGAGCTTTGCACACTGGATTTGGCAGTAAGTGGACCATGAATGTTTTCAATTTAATCATTAATTAATTCTTTTTTTTAAAGATATAATATATATATAAATGTATGCTTTTACTATTTCCAAACAGTTTTCTGCAAACACAACAAAACTACTGATGCCCAAAATACTGGGAGGGGAATATCCAACGCTCCCACTGCATTTCTCCCAAGACCTCCACCAACTACTGAAAGACATCTTCCAGAGAGACCCTGGGTCAAGACCTGCAGCCAGTGAAATACTGGGAAGGCCTTTCATCCTGTGTTTCCTCATGAGAAAGGTTTTTCCACCTGTCACCCTTCCATTTTGTCTGTCTTGCTGTCTGCGTCAAAGCTCCTCATTCCTCTCACCAATACAGCAACCCTTTCTCTCTCCCTCTCTCAGAGTAAAGCAACTGTAGAAGAACTTCAGGCCAACTTGGACAAGCTGAAGACCTTGGCTGATGGTCTGGAAAAAGTGCACCAAGGCACCACCATCGGCAGCCTGACAGGCGGGGTCATCGGAGCAGCAGGAGGTATCACATCCATCGTGGGTCTCATCCTGGCCCCCTTTACCCTGGGCGCCTCTCTCATCGTCACTGGAGTCGGTGTCGGTGTGGCTGTAGCTGGCGGTGCCACCGCCGGCGTATCAAACATCACCAACATGGTGAATGAGTCCAGTGATCGCAAGGCCATCAAAAGCGTCATCAAAGAATTCGGCGAGAAGATGAAGTCGGTGGTGACGTCTCTTCATCAAATCAGTCAGGGCTTAGAGCTCAGGCAGAACGAAGAGCTGCCTGACTCAGAGAGTGGCGTTGAGAGTTCAGAGAGGCTGGCGAGGATCGGCACCAGGGCCGGGAGAGGCCTGGGTGGAATTGCGGAGCTGGTGCGACTGGTCCAAGTGGGGAGACTGGGCAGAGTAGCTGCCCAGACAGCCAGGGTAGTCCGTGTGGCGGAAGTGGCAACGGGGGTGCTGTCCGCTTTGTTCATTGCCGTCGACGTCTTCTTTATCGCCATGGATGCCAAAGAAATACATCACATTCGGCAGGCGCAGGCACAGGAGGCTGGACGAGTAACAGATAGGGCTGACTCTAATGCTGAGTTACTGCCCAATGCCGATCTAGAAAAAGCAAACATCAGATCAGAAACCATGAGATTTGTCTTGTCAATCAGGCAGGAAGTTGAAAAGCTGCAAGAATTTGTGAATGAACTGAAAGAGCTCACAACTGAATTTTAGGTATAAAATCCCTTAATTGAAACCCACCAAATGTTGACACTTGATTGATTGATAATCTTCATGAATCTACCATACACAAATACAACATTACAATGCCAGTGGCATTACATTTCACACACTAATATGTGTTATCTCTCAAGTATTGGGCACATAACAGGTCACACTTCCCTGTCATGGAGGTGATGTTAATTTGTTGTTACTCAAAAGAGAGGCATTTTGGATTTACACTCAATCATGATATCAATCTGTCAGTGACATTGCAACACAAGTTTGTATTGTTTTTATATTATTCAGCTTGTGGGTCATACAAATCTTTTCTACATTTTGTATTGTGGTATTATTCATTGCTTTCTTCATTATTACCGCCTCATTTAGACTAGCAAGGGTGCCTCTTATATTTTCTTTATTGTCTCCGCCAGGCCGAAAGGCATGGCGAGAGAGTATGTTTTCGCCCCTGTCCGTCCGTCCGTCCGTGTGTCCGTGTGTGTGTCCGTCCGTCCGTGTGTCCTGTCTGTGTGTTACCACCAAATCTCAGGCACCGTTGGCCCGGTCGCTGCGAAACTGTGCACACACACTCCCTGGATGCCAATTCAGAACCTCTGCCTCAAATTTTTCACATAGGCCTGTCATAGCGCCACCAGGAGGCCGATTTGTGCAAAACCCAATTTTCCCCATTACTCCTACAGTTTTTAACCAAACCTCATGCAAATCAGTACACAGTATCTCTATAGTCATGTGATCAACCCTGATCTGTCCGATTTCCCATATTCCATCCTCATTGGCTAAGGTTACCATCCAAAGTTTGCAGGATTGGTCCGTTTTGAACAAACTGCCTCAAATCATGAACGCAGCTTGCCATTTCCATAAAATTGCACACGCACATTCCCACTAGGCCGAGGAAGAAATGGCACTTAAAACTTTTCACATCAGCCTCATGGTGGCGCTATAACAGGCCGATTTGCATTTTTAACTATAACTGCACCGATCTGCGTGAAACTTTGCACGCCTACTCCCTAGAGGCCAAGGAAAAACATCTGCACTGCATTTTTCACATCTGCTTTTTACAGCGCCACCAGGAGGCCGACTTATGTCAAATACATTTTTGGATATTAATCCTTCAGATTTTATCCAAACATCACGCACATCGGTACACTGTATCTCTATAGTCATGTGATCAAGACGCATCTGTCAGATATTTCATATTCCATCCTGATTGGCTAAGGTTGACTTCCAAAGTTTGCAGGATTGGTCCGTTTTGAACAAAATGTCTGAAATCATGAACGTGGCGTGCGATTTCCGTGAAAATTTGCACTCACATTCCCAGTAGGCCGAGGAAGAAATGCCACCCTTTTCACATTGGCCTATTATAGCGCCACCAGGAGGCCACAATAACTTACCTGACCTGGCGGAGACCTGTGCTCCGAGGAGCACTTTTTCTAGTATTTTCTTTCTTTCTTCTTGTTATTGCCTGCGTGCTTTGCATCTTAATGTTTTCAACACGCTGTCACTAGGTATTTTATGATTCTTTTGTATAGTACACGGTGGTGTAATTTTACATTGTGGTGTAATTTCCCCAAAGTTTTAATCACTGTGTTCTCATCATCAATGTTTTGGGAGAAGGTCAAGTGATGTCATATGACTTCAGTGGGTATTTGAAGGTGTGTGCCCTGCTATGTGTGTATGATCTCTTTGTCTGAGAAGAGCGTTGTGAAACGTCACCTTGGTGGTAACTCTTTAATTAAAGACATTTTGGAAGCTTGATCCAGTGTGTGGTTTCTATTTTTCTCTATTTTCTTCTGGCCAGAACCTGGGATTTAATTTGTTTGGATGTGCGTGCTTTCTGAATGTTTTGTTGAACTCAAATCATGGCTCATGGATTGAACTGAACTCATCATTATTTAACCGAAACATTATGCAGCCTTCACACAAAAGTTACTACTGTGATGAATCGATGTGAGCACTATGGTTGTTATTGTGTTTTCTGTATTGTTCCAGTCTGTGTTTAATCCATGAAATTGGATTATGCAGCTTGATCATAGTGTTAAAGTAAACGGGGAAGACTCCCAAATAAACCAACTTGGTTGTCTTGGTATTTTTCTTTGGGGTTGGCAAACAAGAAATGGTGAATTTTCCCAGTTGGTCACCACACTGCCATCTATTGATCTCTTGTAGCCACGACTACTTGCAGTTAATAATCACACCACTATGATGGGCAGCATAGTTTACTTTAGAGTTTAGCCATTTGGGGGAAAAAAGTTATGCATGGTTATTTGGCTGTACTACATGGTCGTAAGGCATGTCATACTATTTCTTTATAACAATGCTGAAGCTCTTCTTCAGAGTTAATCTGAATTAATTGTTCTCCCAATAATTCCAACAGTAAAGTTTATTTCAAACAGTGATGTAAGTGATATTTTCTTTGTTAAAATAAGTGTTAAATAGCTCTATAATATTACCATAGTAATCATTGCAATAGAGTATTTGTTCAGCAGTGCAGTCATACTTTTGTAGTTCTGATTAGGGCAGCTTAACTGCTGAAACTTTGTGTGACAGCTGGGGACTGGGGTTCCCCAGGCAGGCTCTCTCACCATTCAGTGATGCCGCCCCAAAATAAAGTATTGTATTGGAGCTACAAGTGTGCAGCTATTTCTTTGTATATTTTTAGATCAGTTCAAGGTCCAAGTGGGGAGACTGTGCAAAGTCACCTATGATGAACCTCAGTTGCTATGTGTCTCTTTATTTTCATTCAACATGGCTACAGTGTATAGGTTATTAGATACTGGTTGCAATGCATTCAATTTGATATAATATTCCAGTATTCAAAAAAGCTTAAAGTCATTGTGATAAATATCTAAAGTAGTCAGTAACATCCCAGTGTGTTCCTAAGAAAAACCTAAGGCAGTTTGTTTTTAGTTGAGTCATGAAAGCGAGCCAGAGGTCAGTTAATAAATATACTTTACAACCTTACTGTGACACACAAACGACATTAGAGGGAGCCAGAGGTCAATACATAATTCACAACAACCTTACAAAAATAGGCCCTTTTGTAGTAGGGGGTGGCATTGTGATGTCAGTAACATTAAAATCGGAACAGGCATGAATTCATAATACTGAGATGACATGTTTCAATGAAATTGGCAATTAACAAAAACAAACAAACAAAAACAATTACGAGAAATTGTTGTGTCTATCTTCTATAAAACCACCTTTGCGGTTTAAACAAAAAGAAAAGTGCCTCTTTAGGTTTGGTCACTATGAAGATGTGCCTTTGTTGCTCCAAATCTGAATCATAAAATTGACAGGAAATTGACATTTTTATTTTAAAAAAGCGCTGTTGGGTTTTATAACCTATACAGAATTGACAAAATCTGTGACTTTGAGACCTGTTTGTAATTTCCTCACCAGAGAGCTGGATGGATGTGAGAGGTGAGAAAGCATGCTGTTATTTTTAATTTCCTTAAATAAATAAATGAAATTTGCAATATTATGATGTGATGATAGTCCTTTCAATATTCCATTTATCGATTTTCAAACTTAAATTTCCTCCTGTGGCGAGTGACCTTTTAGAATCTAACCACCCTGCATGAACGTAGCGTATTACTATACTTTTGAGGACACCAACATTTTTGGATGCCGATTTTTGCCATTTTTAACCCAAAGCCTATAATAGCCAATCTAGATCGGCAATCTTCGCTGCACAAGACCTGTATGCAGTAATCAGTAACCCACCTAAGCCTATAACCTCTACTGTACATTCCTAATCCTAACCCAGCCCTTGGGTTTTGTGAGCCCCTGCAGTTTAGCATCGTCCTGTCTGACTGCTTGGACCATGAGGACAACCACCTCATTCACCTGGTGCTGTGTCAGTCACCACTCACCAAGGCCTGGTGACGTAGTGGTACTTTTCAACCACTTTTTTCTTTGTTCGGCTGTCATGTAAAAAACTCACTTAGGTAAAAAAAGAAAATGCTGTGAGTGAGCTTTCATTGGCGGGTAGCTGATGTATATTCTCAATTGGTTGTATTGTATTGAGTTTCTACTATATACCCATTTTAGATCTACACTAAATATCTTTGCGGAAAATTGCTCATCTACAAGCTACAAGATAAAGAAAAAAAAAGTTTCCAAATTTGTCCACATGAGCTAAACTCTTTCTTTCTTTCTAAAAGTATCAAAAGAGTGAAAATAGCAGTTCTAGAAGCTCAACCCTGGCATGTAGGTTGGCATGTGGGTGGGTGGTTTAAACACAAGGAGGAGATGA
>NC_137620.1:18367247-18384747 GCF_963280865.1 Gymnoscopelus braueri
ATTGCTTTAATATCATTTGTGTCAGAATGTGTTCTAAATGGGATTTAATTTCTTTGGTTGTGATAGGTCGTGGTGAAGTTGACCTCGCAGCTCAGACCTACACTGACATCACATTCACAGAACCGGCACAGACCACCAACCCCACGGGTAAAGTTCAATACACATTATAAAAACACTTTTTTTTATCGTCAACATTATATTAGTAGGCACAACAGGTATTCATTCAAATGTATCTTTATGGTTTTTTTTTGTGTTTGTGTTTCTTTTTTGTTTCTTTTTTTGTATGGGTTGACGCAACCATGGCTTATTTAATTATTCACTCTCCTTCTTGTCCTTTGTCAGATTGTAGTTTTGCTATAGTTGTTAGTTTACTGTCTGCTTTCCAATCTTCGGTATTCTCTTGTGAGCCTTTGTCTCGTAGTTCAAAGAATTACGATTGACTAGATCTCAAGCGAGATCGTATCTGAATTACTATTTCCCGGGGATTCTTCCTTGTCTTCTTTATGGGAACCCTTCCTTTACAGTACGTTCCTTCCGGGCACCCTTAGGTTCTGCTTACTGGGTCCACCAACCAGTTGAGGTCCTTAACAATTTCTTCTTTTTTTGTTTTCATCAAGGAGGGTGGGCGATGGACTCTCCTTTGTATTCGCTCTTCATTCAGATGGACAGCCGGGCTGAGGAGGGGCACAGAAGGATGTCTCCGGCGGGACTCGAACCCTGGCGGACAGCAGGGTCTCATATGGTTCTGGAGGTGAGTATACACACAGCCACACAATCAACACACAGACAGTCTAGTGATGAAGACGTGTGATGTCATATATCGTCTCTGTTCGGGAGGGTAAGGACTGTATTAGGCGGTAGGATAGGATAATAGTATTCGCCACCGGGAATCAATAAGAATTCACAAGGAGACAAGGATGGAGTGTTGCCCGTAGGCACAGTCTTTGTTGAAAGTATTTCAGAACAATTTAACAGCACAGTATGGCAAGACACATCGCCAGGGTATGTTTGTATGTGTGGTTCTAAAGGAGGGAGGGGAACAAAAGAGGTACTCAATATAGTAGGTTACAATAATTATCAAACAAATACAATATTCCTCCTATGACTGCAAAACAATCCTACTCCACAAAGCACAGAAATCTCAATACACAATACAGCATACATGTACACAACATAGCTGTTCAAATATACTCAATACACAGCAGTTAAATATACGCCTTGACTTACTTTATGTCAGTGACGCACACAGCTTAAAGGTTCATCAAGTAGAGAAATAATGACTTCTTAAATCTAAATAATATACACATTGCAATCTGTGCTTCTCTCTCCTCTCCTCTCCTCCTCTGGACTGAGAAGAAGGGCTCTAATCAAGAGCACCAGCGCACCTGCTGAGTAGAACAGGTCACATTGACCTCGGTCGTCAATCTAATTGAAAAGCACCTGTGCTAATCAGTGCACAGGTCACATTGACCTTGATTGTCAATGTAATTGAGGGCCTTTTGTACAGTCTCTGTCGGGTGGAAACCTCATATGTCCAAAACTGTTACTTTAAAGGATTCCAATAAAAAAATTGCAAAAGCAGCAGATCTACAAGCTACTGGACTTTGTGTGACGCTGTAGTATGATCAAGTAGGGCGTTAATTTAAGAACACAAAAAGTTAGAATATGGAGATAAGAGGTTTCTACCCGACAGCAACGATATGTCGGTTTCAGGTTATTGTTGTAATTCTGCCTGCCTGTCTATGCATGTAGTGTGGGATAATGGTGGTTGTGTGCGTGGGAGTACGTTTGTGCATGTGTGTGGTTACTCAGATTAGTCATGTTCATAGCCCAGTCCTTCTGCTGTTATTTTACAATTACTAATCTCTCTCTCTCTCTCTCTCTCTCTCTCGCGTGTGTGTGTGTGTGTGTGTGTGTGTGTGTGTGTGTGTGTGTGTGTGTGTGTGTGTGTGTGTGTGTGTGTGTGTGTGTGTGTGCGTGCGCGCGCATGTGTGCGTATCTGTCTATATCTCTTACCCTAGATGTGACAGTCCAATCCAAATCTGTCTATTCCAACAGCGTCGAGCCAGATACAACCTAAAATATTGACAACAGAGCAAGTGTTACCTAGCAACGGCAATCATTTCATTTATATCGATTTCAGATATGAAACAGTAAAATGCTTGACACGGCAGTGTGCTGTTCTGAAAGTGTGTGATATGATTAGTAATTTAATTGTGGAATTCAATGTTCATCAAATTAACTGTATAGCCTATGCTGTCCATAATAAAAGAGACATTGTTAAACAACGTTTACTTTGATTTCTGTGTGTGCATGAATCCATACATATTAGGTTTGTCTATTTTTAGGGGACATAATGTAATCACAGGTTTCTCAACCAGTGATTCAATAACCTGCTTTAGAATAGTCAAAGGGACAGTGCCCTCAATACCCTCATACCTGACTAACAACTTCTCCAAAGTGAGTGACACCCACAGGCACAACACTAGAGCCTTGGTTCTCAAAGTGGGGTCCGGGGACCCCCAGGGGTCCTTTTAGATACCAGGGGGTTCCCAGCTAAATTAGTTCCAATTAGTTACTAAATTAGTGTCACAATCATTTCAACCACTTAAACTTTTTTTCATCGTGAAAATTTGTGAAAATCTTTGAATAAATATATATGTTTTAAAGCCGAACATGTTTAACTCAAATCTTAGCTTCTGGAGGTCGCTGTCACAAAATATGAGATAGGGGTCCGCAGCCACATTTGTATCATTTTTGGGGTCCTTCACATGAAGAAGTTTGAGAACCACTGCACTAGAGGGAGCGACAACGATCTGGTACCATCAGGAGACTACAAGGGGAGGTTTAATTGATTGATTGAATACTTTATTAGCAGTTTGAGCACAGCACAGGAAAGTACAGTTCAATACAAGGTCTGCTAAGACGATTTTAAACCCAAAAAAGCTTATGGCTTGTTTCCATTGGGTTCCTTTGTACTCAATTCATTGAAACATTAACATGACAGACACATATACACAACTATGCAAAACATCATATAAACAGTTTGAAAACAAAAATATGTACAGTAAACAGTTTGAGGGTCTTTTAGGGCGGTGTTGAAGGAGAGTAGGGATTTACACTCCTTTATGACAGTTGGTAGGGTGTTCCACATTTTTGTGGCATAGGTCAATACAAATTCCCATAGAAAGGTGTGTCATCCACTGCCTCGTTTTTCCTTTTTCTCCTTTGTAAATATAGTGTTTGTATTTGTTGATGACATTGATTGATTGATTGATTGAATATTTTATTAACACTTAGCACAGAGGTACAGTTCCATACAAAAGGATGCTAAAATGATAAACCCAAGAAAGCACTATGGCTTGTTTCCATTGGGGTCCTGTGTATTCAATTCATCGAAAAATTTATTATTGTGTTAATTTTGTCAGCTATGTTGATTAATTGAATACATAGGACCACAATGGAAACAAGTCCACAGAACTTTTGTGTGGTATCCTTTTAGCCTTAATGTCTGACTGTACCATGTGCTGATTACATTTCTGACTAATAAAGTATTCAATAAATAAAATAAAAAATAAAAACAACTTCAGCCTATTTGGTACATCTGCTACAGCAGTGATTCTCAAAGTGGGATAGGCCTACTTAAAATAGCATCAAAACATAATTTGAAAATAGCCGATCTACAAACTCACCATAATAGCCGATCTACAAACTCACCATGTGTCGCATGGCGACATAGATGTGCTATCCAAAAATCTTGAAGAAATGTAAATTATAAATCACTTTTTAAAAATATTTTAACAACACAAATCTTATATTATGAGGTCCCTGACACAAAATCCATTGGAAGTACAGTACACAGCCAAATACATAATTATTTGGGGATCCTTGACATGAAAAGGTGTGAGATAGTGATGTGCGGGTCGGGTTTTTTCATGACCCGCCCCGCCCCAACCCGCGACGGAACGCGACCCGCCTCAACCCGCCCCGCGAACCCATATATAAATCTATGGCTCAACCCGCCCCGCGACCCGCGGTGGGAATATATATATATATTATATAGCGCTCTTTTAAGTACCCAAAGTCCCTTTAAATGTCTACAGTAGCACAACATTGTCATGGGCTGAATAAACAAGCATGTTGGTCAAAATAGGTTTTTTTTTTTTTTTTTTCGTGGAGAGTGGCTGACCCGCTCACCCTCAGCCCGCATAATTTTCTCTGAAATCCTGACTCGACCTACCCGCGCCGCGGGTTGACCCGCGGGTCCCGCGGGTTACGGGTCGACCCGCTCATCACTAGTGTGAGAGAACCACTGCTCGAAGCGGAGCACTTATTTACTCTTATATGATGCTGCCCCCTACAGGCAAGCCTGTGTCAATGGATTAAAGTGACTAAATAGATAACTATTTATATTTTGATGGAACACATGTGTGAGCAAATGTTTGGCATGAAAAGAAGGGTCACAGATATCACAGGAATTTACATAACCACACCATTCTCCAGTAATGTGTATTTGGTAACACACACACACACACAGCAGGAAACATTGTTTTCTATGTATTATGCTTTTATTTAAAGGTAGGGTAAGTGATTTACTTTGGTCAAAATAAGTGTTAAATAGCTCTATATTGTGATAGTACCCATTGCTATAGAGTGTTTGTTCAGTAAAAGGGGTCTCCCATGTCTCTCCAGCTCTTTATTAAACAGAAAATACATTTTCAGTGCTCTCTCCTGATTGGCTTAAACGTTGTCACCTGCCTGAAGATGTATTATATTTACTAAAGAGCTGAAGAGACCTAGCCTGACACTCAGCCTGAATTTTCATTTCGTTTCACTCCATTAGGCAAAGGATTCAGGGGGTGGAGCCAGGCTAGAAGAGACCCCTGTGACCGAACAAACGCTCTGTAGCAATGATTACTATCAGAATATAGTACTTTAACCTTTTTAACAAAAAAAAGAAAGAAATTATTTTTAAGTAGACACCAACTAATATGCATGTTGTGGTATGATTATGCCTTGCATCAATCTCTTGCACTGAATCAAAAGGAGAACCATGAGTCCAGACAACTAATATGTAAGACACAGGTGAGCTGATACATTTCCAACTGCATTGAAGGGAATTAATGCCTATTAGTATTAGGAAGTAATGTGGACACTGTTGAGCCACTTATATCTAGAAAATCTAAATTTAACAGAATTAAATTTATCAGAATTGTCTTAAAGTATAGGTACAAGCCAGAAACATGCAAATTAATAAACACTTTAATTAATTAAAGTTCACATCAATTAAACAATGAGAGCATAAAAACGCTACCCGTGCAGTAGCTTGGAACAAAATATGGTTTTGAATCATTTTAACACTACAGTAAAGGAGAAGTAAATAACAGTGGGTAGAAATATTTTGCATAATAATTTTACAAACTCAAATTTATTAGCAACATAATTTCTCCAACAATATTTGGGAAATAATTATTATACTATACAATCCATTCTCTCCCGTCTTGTCAAGTTAAAATTAAGATGATACACCATAACGTCATTTTCAACACTTGAACTTGACGAATGGGTGAATGTATAAAGGAAACTTTTTTTCATTTTACCTAGAATTATCACAATGCTACCATCTAGTGGACAAAATGAACTACAGCAAGTAAAACTGCTCAACACATTCAAAGCAGTAGGCCTGGCTTATTAGTTGGTGCAAATATCATATGTAATAATAATAATAATAATAATAATAATAATAATAATAATAATAATAATAATAATAAGTATTAGGATATATCAAGGGTATGCAATTGTCTTTAAATGCTCAAAGTTTGTTACAGATATAAGTGGCTCAACAGTGTCCACATTACTTCCTAATACTAATAGGCATTAATTCCCTTCAATGCAGTTGGAAATGTATCAGCTCACCTGTGTCTTACACAGAGGTGACACTACTGCAGATGGTTCAGGTCATGGATATAACTTTGGCTTGTATTAAAGCTGCCCTATGTAACTTTCCTCTTCTATGCCGGATTTGAATCCAGGTTTCCTGCCAAGTGCTGAAATTTTTACCATTAAGTTACAGATAGAGCCTACCTGCTTGCTCAGTGGATAAATTGAATCTTGACCTTCAGATCAAAATTCTTGATAAACCAGAAACAGGATCGTGTCAAAGGTCATGTCTCACCTACACACAGGATCTATAATGTCTCAATAGAAGAGCAGAGAGACCAAATAGTATAAGTTATATTGTATTAACATACTCAAATAGAAAGATTGGACAAAAATAAATTGTATTCATTAATAACAAGTTAAATTTAGATTTTCTAGTCAAATTGAACTCTTGACGGTACAATGATATCTTTTACATGTTTTTATGTATTTTTTCTGAGTTTCACTCCTCATGTAGCGGTGGCATTGGAGGCCACACGTGATAACCACACTGGTAAGCCAGCGAGTCATTTCATGTACACACATGTAGGGACTTGCTACATGAAACAGAAATTAAGGTAAAAGCTGCAATCCAGAACTTATTTAATGGACAAAATAAATATGTTAACAAATCAGAACAGAAACATATTAAAAAAACAGCAAAGTTCATTGTTTGAGTTAATAGAAACTGTTACATTTAATGGAATGTTTACTGCAGCAACTTGAACCACTTGAACCCCAGCCCAGCATTCCTATTCTGTGGTTAAAGTTTCATGTGTTTAATCATTTAAGTCAATAAGTGATCACTGATCCAGTTTGGTGAAAAATGTCATGTACATATTATCAGCTCCCTTTGGAAAATTGCCAACCCATGCTGTCCTCTTCTGCAAAGTCCAGACCCACAGGTCTACAGTTTCCTCCTCTCCTTCTCTGGATTAGTTTTCTGGAGGTAAAGCACTGACCTGGCATGCGTTGGCTGACGTGGGTTCGCTCACACAATTCAACTCACACAGTCTGACAACATCATGATTTGAACATTTTCTGTCACAGAGAGACATCCAAAATCATGCAGTGTGCAAGTCCCTTTACAGAACATCATGGACATTATAAAAAAGAAAAAAGTCCAAGGCTTCTATTCTATCTAATAAAAATATGTATATAACCACTTTCACATATGCTATCTGTACTGTATTTATATATCTTTATTTGTTTTATTTAACCTGTTTTCTATCTCTTTCCCTTTGCTGTCATTCTACCTCTATCCTTTCTCTTCTCACGGAATACTACAAAACAATGGAGCGCACAGCAACACACTGCTTTACACCTGTAAAACTGTGATGTGACAAATGAACGGATTCTATTCCATTCTATTCTATTCGTACTCAGGGCGGTGGGGCGTTCATACAATGCTGTGGAGAGGAACAGTTACATTTATCAAAGTATTTTTTTTTGCATTTTCACAAGGACGGCAGAAGCAATTCAAAGAGGTCAAACCACAGAGAGCGCTTGAATGTCAAGTTACATCGACTTCCCCTTCATAGCTGCATAACCACACTTTAAATAGAGCACGTATACCTGTTCATACAGAGAGAGAGACAGACAGACAGACAGACAGACAGACAGACAGACAGTAAACAGAGAGAGAAAGAGATCAGACAGACCATGAGAGGGGCTGAGGGTGGCTGACTGCATGCACCTGACAGCATGAGAACATTCATTTCTACATACAGTAGTGCAGTGGTTCTATGTCAAGGACCCCCACATTAATGTCATACCTCTCAGACAAGATTTGTGTTGTTACAATGTAAACTTTTCCCCATTTTGGGGGGAAATAGCAACCAGCTACAAGCTCACAGCGCGTTGTAAGCGTTGTAGGCTATGCATGAGCCACAATGTCTTCCTTCTGTTAAAGTGACATTCTAACAATTTCCAATGACAACTTAATCGTCAACGTTTCTCAAATGGGGGCACTAGGACACCCAGAGGTACTACTGAGCAATCTGAGCCGATCTACAAGCTCACGTGTCGCAGCGCGACGCGTTGTGAGCTTGTAGATCTGCTATTTTCAGAGCGCAACACCCGAACATAAAATGACTTGTCTTTTAGTTCTACTGGATCTCTTCTCCATTGGTCCCTCCCTATCATTTTAGTCTAGTTTTTGGTTTCTGACGAAATTGTGAATATATTTAGTCTTAGTAGTCATCATAGCTTAGTTTTTATTTAGTTTTCGTCAGTGAAAAAAGGTAATTGACGAAAAAATTTCGTCATAGCTTTAGTCGACAAAATTAACACTGATTTCAACTTGTTTGGACGCTATGGGCTTACTGTGGAGTTTTCCCACATAGTAGAGCTCTGGAATATCACTTTTAAATTGCTTGACCTATTTGGGTTAGGGTGGGACAGAACTGACAGAGCAGAGCACTAACTATGGTTTGTTTTTTTCCCACCGTGCTGTATGTGAATCGTGCCATTTACCCACAGTAGAAAAGTATGTTATGGTTGTTTGTTTCATTGTCATGTTCACGGTTTGACTCACTGTGGGTGGGTAGCCTACATGAGACGACGAGGAAGCCCCAGATATAGGTGGTGTCGTCCTACTTTCAAAGGCTACTTGCTTCTGCTCTGCAGTCCTTGAACACTAACTACACTATGTTCCACAACAAAACACAACTGGGCTGATGCACAGGGCCAGCATTATAGCCAGTACTGTAATGAGCCCATGCCGCTGTATGGATATTGTACCATTGTAAACAGTTCTATGTTATTAAAAACGTTGAATTAAACATGTTTTCATACATTCAGTGTTACTGTGCTACTACTGCAGTATGATAGCATGTTATTTAGACAGCTGCCAGGTTCATTTGTTGACCTGGCAGTTTCTCAAATGTACAGATCATTTATTTTGTGATATTATATTGTATAGACTGATGCTAGGTTCTTGGTTTACCTATGATCCTAGATTACTGAGGCACTACACTGTCTCTGCCTTTGATGCATTTACCTCGTTTACTGTAAATCGCTCTCGATTAAGAGCATCTGCCAAATGCCTAAATTGTAAATTGTACTGCCTTCTGTCTGAAAACTCCTATTTTCTCCTCAGGAACATTCTGAAGACACCAGACGGAGTCACCCGCTTCCTCTTGCAGCCCTGGCCGTTTGGCTTTGTGGGGTGACAGAGGTGACAACCACACTGGTAAACCAACGTGTGATTTCATGTAGCCTGTAAATGAGGCGCAGTTTACGGAGCTAGTTCAGGCCAGGCAACTCAAGGGATTGGGCTAACCGATCAGGTGACTAAGTCACATGCACTCTTCTCCTGGTCGGTGAGTTATAAGTAATGCTCTGCCTACCTGTTCAGTCTGGTTGCGCTCTTCTGCTGCTCTGACGTGCGACGCTGCTGCTGCTGCTGCTGCTCTGCTGCCGAGATCCTGCCGGATCTGCTGCCCTTGCTTGCTACGTATGCTGCTGACCATGAATAGTCTCATATTGTTCCTTGGTTGATGGCTATTGGCGTGCTGCCATTATCCATGCTGCGCTAATCATAGCTACTCAGCTGTGTGCTACTGGTTCTAAACGTGGTATTACTTTCTTTACTTAAGTTAAAAATCGCTTGCTAAACGCTCAGCTCAAAAGCAGTAGCGTTCGTCATTGATCGATCTCAGTATGGTCAACTAGAGAGTGTAGAAATAGAGTAACGACACGCTTGATCCCGCCGCAAACGGGCTCCTTGGGTATAGTTCCAAACATTGGGACTGCCTGCCTCATTGAAATAGACGGAGCACTTCCGCATTCCATTCTTACAATGGGAGTCGACGCTAGTGTCAGAACTCTCTTTATGGCACTGGGTTAACGGTAGTTCACCAACAGCGTTGCTTAAGTTTCTGTTTCCTTATCGTAGCAACGATGGGCTTGGGGTTTCGTTATGGTCCCCAGTTTAGCGTGTATTTGTTCGAAGTAGTTCACTTTATCTCAAGATTGGGTTTCTAGACCTAGTTGCTTGCTTCTCTCTCAAAAGATGACTTCACCGATCTATCGTTCACAGAGGAACGGATGCGCGCGATATGGCTGGTAAGTGCTACTGCCATGATAGATAGAGAGAGAGGGCATGGCGTCACTTTGTGAGTCGCTTTGCTTGTTCTGGCTCTAATGTTCAGATTAATATCTTTATGTAGGCTACTGGTTAAAACACGGATATGCTCAGTTGGCTGCATCTTGCTTAATTTATAGTTATTGTATTCATGGATAGTTCAGTGGCTTTAGACGGTGCTCTTATTCTGAAGAGCTCGTCCACCGGATGTTGTTGAGGCTTATAGTTGATGACCGAACACTTCTCTACCCATGCGAAGGAGAGAGGGGAAGCTAACTTGTGAGTAGTGTTCAAGAAGTAGTTGCACTGCAGTTTAAATGTTAATGCTGCTAGAATTCATTGCAATTAGTTATCTCTCATGTAGCTGTCTGGCATCTATTTGCAGAGTAGGAAAACTCACTGTTCATGTTGATGCTAAAGTTGCAGCACTAAATTGCTGCCATCATCTCAATGTTCATGTTAGTGCTGAAGTTGCTGTACTAAATTGTACTAGATTGCTGCCATCAACACGATGGTCTCCATTATGCTAAAGCTCCTCAATGCATGCTTCTACTATTCAGATTATGCTAGTCGTTCTTCAACTGCTACTAACTGACGGCTGATCATGATTAGGCTAAAACTGCTGACATTGTTTCTGCAGTCAATGCATGCTACTCATACTAGTGCCATCATGATGATCATGCTAATTATGTTGACTGCATTCCTAGGCTACTGCATTAATGCTACTCATTCTGCAATTGCTGGCAAAATGTCTGCTAATCATGATTATGCTAATGATGTGGACTACATTGCTACCACTGCTATAATCGACTAATGCTGCTAGTACTAAAATTGCTGCAAACGTGCCGATCATGAACATGCTAAGTTACTACTAGTGCTATGGCCACTACCTCATTCATACTGCATTCATCTACCTCACATTTAGCAATTGAAGCAATATCACGCAAAGTCATTTATCAGCATTCATTGATATTCTGCTTTGTGTTTCTTTTTCCATGTCCGGCTTAATGCATGGTGATGGGATGCCTAATGCCGATGGGGCTGAGTGCTGTTCACCTTGGATACTGGGGAAGTCAGGTTTGCAGGCCTCGTGTCTTCAACAGTGACAGTGTCAGTGTCAAATCATGTAGCAGTTCAATTGCTCTAATATGTGGTGGAGGTAAAGTAGGCCGTTTCATATTACGATGAAATAATCAAATGAACTTGCAGTGCAGATTAGACGTTATTGGTTGCATTCTACCGTTGTTTATGCTTGTATTGCTAAATTACACTTGCTAAGGATCAGGATGATTTTGCTGCATACACTTGGATAAGAGATGGTAGAGACGTTGTAGCTCAGGCTAACACAGTACGTTTGCTTCTTTGTAGAAGCTTTAGATTGTCGTAGCACAGCTGTTTGCTTATGTGGAAGCTTTAGATTGTTTGCAGCACAGGCTAGCTCAGCATATTTGCTTCTACAGTATGTGGAAGATTAGATTGTTGTAGCACAGGCTAGCACAGCATGTTTTGCCTATGTGGAGGCGAATTGTTTAGCACAAGCTATCACAGCATGTGTTGCTTCTTAAGTGGATAGCTCTGGATTGTTTGTAGCATAGGCTAGCACAGCATGTTTTGCTTCCCACGTGGGAGCTCGGATTGTTCGTAGCACAAGCTAATTCAGTTGTTTTGCTTATGTGGAAGCTTGGATGGTCGGTAGCACAAGCTAAACACAGCATGTTTTACTTCCCATGCGTAAAGCTATCAAATTGATTGTAGCGCAAGCTAACTCAGCATGGCTTGCTTATGGGGATAGCTCTGGATTGTGGTAGCACAAGCTATCATGGCATGCTTGCTTCCATGTGGAAGGTATATGGTACAGTATATAGAAAAGTTGGTTGCCAAGTGATGTTGTCATGTTATGAGCAACAAGCTTACAGAAGTAAAGTTATTGCAACAGGATAGATGGTGGGGCTTTAGTAGAGTCAAGATATCAGTCATTTGTCAATGTTGGCTGGTGCGCACCAATCCGCGAAATATCTCGCAGGACGGATAAAGAGGGACTCCGATCCTGGCTGCTCCTGTTATCAATAGTTACACTATGTTGATGGGCTCTTTGCTTTTCTCATGCTTATCAAAAGCTGGGTGACTGGAAGTCTTTGTCCCCGTATAAAAGGCGCTGCTTTATCTGCCAGATTGGGATGCTCACGGCATATTTGGCACCACATCAAGGTGTGTTCATCACTGGTGACGAGTGTTGCAGCGCAACCAGCAGCTTGCGGTGTGCAACTGACTGTGTCAGGATTGAGGCCACACTCGCGCATTGGCGTGCAGCATGCGTCCCCACACATCCACAGTGAAGCACGCACTTTTCACTGTGGATGTGTGAGTGGCTTCAGGAAGTAAATTCCTGTCCCAGCGGTCTATAACGGCGTCATCTCGTCCAGGGTGGCTTACCATGGTAATTGCAAGAATAATTCTGCTTCTGGTTCTAGATTCCAGGTTGAACTACCTACGCTCTTGGCGGCTCTGTGAGCTCTCAAGGCAGCGTGAGAGAGCTGCTCGAGATGTGGGCTTCTCAGTGTTCTCAGCACTATGCTGCATCATCTACTGTGCGGGCCAGCACAGAGCTGCTTGAGATGTGGGCTTCTCAATGTCTTCTCGGCACCTATGCTGCATCATCTACTGAGCTGCCTAGCCTCGCTGCAAAAACTCTGCTAAATCAATTCTGCCAACCCTCTGGCGTCTGGCTCTGTCGGGCCGATTCAGACTTGCAACAGATGGCATTTCGTGCTAAATCTATTAGGCTATGGATGGAGAGGGATATCGGCGTTAGTTAATATTATTCACATGTCTAATAATCTGCGTCAAGCTCTGCAAGCTATAATTTAAGCTTGTATACCATATTCTTTCTGCATCAACTGCTATGATGCTAATTGCTAACATGCTGCCACATGGCGCTTAACCCATTTAGACCAAGGCCGATTTATAAAAATCGCCTTCTAAATCCTGACAAAGTTCTGGAAACTTCAAATAGTTATTAAAAAATATATATAAAATGCATGTTGCTATACGGTAAATGGCAACATGAACCCAAAATGGGTTAAATTGGTCATAGGATGGCCGGGCTAATCCAGAATTGCAATAACATTGTGTTTGTCTCTCCATCTGTAGGCCTAAACTTGAACTGGTTCACTGCAAAGCTGCGAGAGATCTACTCAAGCTGCGGGCTTTCTCCATCCTCCGTATTGGTGTAGCTACACCTGCAGCGCTGCTTGTCTTCTGCTTCTCTAAATCTATAGGGCGATGGTCCTCAGGAGCTTACGTAGATATTGGTTAATAAGGATGACATTCTGCAGGCAAAAAAAGCTCATGAGTATGAGTGCTCTCGCTGTTCTATCGCTAATTCAACAAATGCTGCTTGAGCATTATTGACGCTTTAATTACAACTCGGGTGGATTGCTGGGGATTTAGTTTAGTGGTGATGTCATGGTGCTAAAAAATGTTGGTTTATTCTATAGCGCTAAAAAATGTTGGGCTTTCCTTGGTAGCGCTAAAAAATGTTGGGCTTTCTATGGCAGCGTTAAAAAATGTTGGGTTTCTATGGCAGCGTTAAAAAATGTTGGGTTTCTATGGCAGCGTTAAAAAATGTTGGGTTTCTATGGCAGCGTTAAAAAATGTTGGGTTTCTATGGCAGTGTTAAAAAATGTTGGGGTTTTCTATGGCTATGCAGTCAGGCTAATCATATCAAGCTCAGTCTATTAGTAATTGCTGCTCCAGTTATCGTTGGGTACTGATTCAGATTTTAAGTAAAGATAGCACGTCTTTACACACATAGTCAGTACACTTTATTTATTATGGATGATAAACAATAGTTATCATTCATCATAGGATGACTCATTATATATATATGCGTATATATATAGCAGATTTCTTTGAAAAAGAAATAAATATAGAATGTCCTCTTCGAATCCGAGTTGGTGCGGCACAGCGTGGACGCCATATTAGGATACCGTCTAGGACTCCTGAATTCAGGGATCAGCGGGTACCTGGATTCATCAGGCTCGCTGAACACATGGTGCATGCTGCATTTGCAAGTTAAACTTAAAAAAAAAAAAAATTTAATGTGAGGAACACTATCATGTTAGTAAGAAATAAGTCATGGAGCTCCACCATTCTCACAGATGGTTGGTCCGGCGTCAGGCCCTGTGCTCTCAAGCCGTTTTGGGGGTTCTTGCTGTTTTGGGGGTTTAATTCATTCCCTGTAAATGCTAATTGGCATGTAACATTCATTAAAATGTTATCCTTACAGGGAATGAATGGATTCAGAGGCCTGACGCCAAACTATGCTTCCTCTTGTTCTATACCATGCTCAAGCTTGCTAAATATATATTGCTAATAAATATATATTCTAATCCAATCTAAGAGTTGTCTGACTGAAATGAGGCGCAGTTTACGGAGCTAGTTCAGGCCAGGCAACTCAAGGGATTGGGCTAACCGATCAGGTGACTAAGTCACATGCACTCTTCTCCTGGTCGGTGAGTTATAAGTAATGCTCTGCCTACCTGTTCAGTCTGGTTGCGCTCTTCTGCTGCTCTGACGTGCGACGCTGCTGCTGCTGCTGCTGCTCTGCTGCCGAGATCCTGCCGGATCTGCTGCCCTTGCTTGCTACGTATGCTGCTGACCATGAATAGTCTCATCCCACCGCCTCCCCGGCATCCACCTGTAGGCTCTGTTTCTAGATCCCCTTGGGGGTTTAATTCATTCCCTGTAAATGCTAATTGGCATGTAACATTCATTAAAATGTTATCCTTACAGGGAATGAATGGATTCAGAGGCCTGACGCCAAACTATGCTTCCTCTTGTTCTATACCATGCTCAAGCTTGCTAAATATATATTGCTAATAAATATATATTCTAATCCAATCTAAGAGTTGTCTGACTGAACTGTACGTTTCTGTAGAGACTCTGCATGAAAGGAACATGAAGGTTTATGTTAAAAGAAAAAGAAAAGTGACACCAGACGATTTTGATCAGTGGTGGTCCTGTGGACAAAGTATATACACAAGTAAATACTCAAGTATTCAAAAGTACAATTTGCAAAGTACATTTTCTTTTTAATATCAATGCATCGCTGTATTGAATTTTGTAACATTGCCCCCCCCCCAAAAAAAAAAGAATTCAGCAACTACAAGTCACGACACGTGAGCTTGTAGATCGGGTATTTTCACTCTATTTTAAATAAGGCTTATAGTAAGTGGTTAATTCACAATAATATTATTAATCAACCACTTAATGTAAGCCCTATTTCAAATAGAAGGGACTCTAGGTACCCAAACTTACATTTATTATATTTTTGGGTCCCTAGAGTCCCTTCCTAGAAAAGTACTTGCGCCAAAAGTACAATAGTTCAATTTGAAACATAGCCGAGTGAAAGTCATGAGCTTACAATACATTTTTAAAAATGTACGTACTGTAAGTACAATACTCAAGTAAATGTACTATCCACCAATGGTTTTGATTGAGACGACGCTACGATCAACGTTCCCAAGCTGTCTGATGGAGCCAAGTGCTCTCTATGTTACCTCTCACTCTCTATTTCTCCATCTGACCTCTGTCCGCTCTATCTCTGTCCGATCTACAAGCTCACACACGTGTTGCATCGCGACGCGTGGTTAGCTTTTAGATCGGCTATTTTTGCTGTGCGACACATATGAAACAGGGCTTAAGAGGTTAAAAAGGGTTGTGTTACTCTGTTGCACAAACAGAACCACAGCTGCTATGTGTTCCAATACAACTGCTATGTGTTCTAACAACAGACGGCCTTATAGTGCAACAGTTCATACCATAACCACAGTAAGAAGCCACCATACAGTACATGTACAAAAATGGGTCTTCGTTTCCGAGAGGTAGACACTAGACACACATCACTTCCCATAAACAGGGTCACAAAAAGACACGAGTCTTTGACGCATGTGACCGACGCGGTGGTTAGCCACGACCCGTGGCTGAAGAGACGGTATCGGCTCTCACCGCCTAAACAAGAACAACTACACCCCCATCAAACCCACTTACAGATGAGCCCTTGCACCATATCTCTAAATCCACACATAAAGACAGAAGACAGAAGGGCTGCATGGCCAACATCCACGGCACCTATCAACAGATAAATGATTATTTCCTTCATTGACACTGGTTCGCCCATGGATTTTAAAACGTCTTGTTTATGAGCAAAACTGGGGAACTGTAACAAAAGCAGTGGTGGAAAAAGTACTCAAATGTTTTACTTAAAGGAGAATTTTGGACTAAAGTTTTCTTACCTTTTCTATGACGTTATGATATCTTAGGATGAATGGTACAGTAGAAAATAAAAAAAACTCCACCCCTGAGCCGCCACAGCTTAAAAGGTGCGCGGATAGGCCTTAGGTTAGATCACATATTTTAATAGCTTTTTTTCTTCTTTTTTTTGGTGAGATTTGACGTTCATAGTGACAAAACACTGTCCCAAAAAAATCTCGAGATTTCAATCTCGTCTAGCGAGACTTCTGCTTTTTTTTTTTTGGTTGCATAGTGTTCTGTCACTATGAACGTCAGATCTCACCAAAAATAAATTAAAAAAAAGCTATTAAAATATGTGATCTAACCTAAGGCCTATCCGCGCACCTTTTAAGCTGTGGCGGCTCAGGGGTGGAGTTATGACATTTTTCTACTGTACCATTCATCCTAAGATATCATAACGTCATAGAAAATGTAAGAAAACTTTAGTCCAAAATTCTCCTTTAAGTAAAAGTATCAATACTGCACTGTAGAAGTACTCTGTTACAAGTAAGAGTCTGAAATTCTAAATTTACTTGAGTAAAAGTACAGAAGTATTGGCATCAAAATGTACTTAAAGGAGGAGTTCACCCAAAACAAATCTTATTTTCTATCAATTACACACCCCATGAAGCCTTGATTTCATGGATTTATTTTTGTTTTTGTGGCATTCCTAAGCCAATAATTTGATGACCATGTGTATTTCCGGTAGGAGACACAAATAATCTACTTTGTGTCTCCTATCGGATACATTAGCCGGTAGGAATGTGACAGCTTAGGAATGTGACAAAAACAAAAAATAATCCATGGATTCAAGGCTTCATAGGGTGTGCAATTGATAGAAAATAAGTAATTTTTTGGGTGAACTCCTCCTTTAAAGTACCAAAAGTAAAAGTACAAAAATGTTTGAAAATAGCCGATCTACAAGCTTACAACGAGTCGCAAAGCGACGCGTTCTGAGCTTGTAGATCTGCTATTTTCAAATAGCCTATGTATAAAATAGGGCTAAAGTGGTTAATGTATGTTTCGTAAATCATAATTTATAACTGAAAAGTAACTAGTAACTAAAGTTTTCAAGTAATTGTAGTGGAGTAAAAGTACAATATTTGCCTATGAGATGTAGTGGAGTAGAAGTAAAAGTATTGGCAATTGGAAATACTCAAGTAAAGTACAAATACCTCAAAATTGAACTTAAGTACAGTA
>NC_137620.1:18387247-18389747 GCF_963280865.1 Gymnoscopelus braueri
AGGGAAAGCTTGCATGTAGTGGAGCAACTGATGGCTTAGATTGAACTTAGATTGCTTCATTTTCCAAGTGTGAATCCTTGTTTGTTGTCCTACCTCTCTTCTTCTTTGTTACTTCAGCATATATGACTCCCTGAGGGGCTGGATCATCAGTTGCTCCAGACACTGAAACACAAGAAGTTGTTAAAACATATTTTAGATCACACTGGTTCCCTACCTTTTCTGGATCCGGGCCCACTTGAAAAGCGTGCATTTTCAGAGCATGTTTATTTTAATGATCAATCGATCGATTGTGTTCCGGCTTGGATCAAGGGAACTAAGAGTATACTTTAAGTTTGTATTTCTCTGTATCACAATGAAAACACATTTTCAAGTAAAAAAAACTAAACAGAACACCATGACATTGTTTTTTAAAAAAAAGTTCTCCGCCAGGCCGAAGGCGTGGCCGAGACTGTTTTCGCCCCTGTCCGTCCGTCCGTGTGTCCGTATGTGTACCATTCTGCATTCTACTCTACAAATTGTGTACAAACATCACACAAATCAGTACACATTATCTCTAGTCATCATTATCTATAGTCATGTGATCAAGATGGATCGGTTTGATTTTTCATATTTCATCCTGATTGGCTAAGATTGGTTTTAAAAAATGTGCAGGAATGGCCCGTTTCGAACAACATGCCTCAAATCATGAACACAGCATCCGATTGCTGTGAAACTTTGCCTGCACATTCCACTAGGACAGGGAAGGAATGTCACCCTACATTTTGATCTGTGTGTCAGTCCCGTCCTGCGTTAAACACACAGTGGTCCATACCCTTATTAAAAAGCCCGATATAGACCCAGGAGGTCTCAACAACTTCCAGCCTATCTCAAGCCAATCTCATGTTTTAGGGCATGCCATGGCACAGACAGCTTTCCTAATGGATTAACCATTAACAAGTTGGCTACTGATTCAGTGCTATTTTACTCCTGCTGGACCTTAGTGCCTCGTTTCGCATGGTCAACCAGGCTTTAGTACAGTTAAACCTTTTGTATTAGGTCTTTAAACACTTTTAATCTCGTTAAGAGACATTTTAATACAGTAGTTCATGGACATAAGATTTGTTGCGTCTTAATTTTTGTCATGTGCTGTTTTAGTAAAGTTTTTAGGTCAACGTTTGTTGTTTTTAAATGCGCTTTCATTTACTTTCTCTCTGTCTTTCTCTCCATCTCTCTCTCTCTCTCAGTCTGAACATACACCATATGGGTTTAGTTTATTTTGGTCCTACATTACCTTTGTGTTTCCTGTAGCAAAGCACGCTAGCCAGCACCAGTAGAAACAGGAAGGAGACGGCTGTTCCAATCAGAATGTGGAGAAGCAGGGAGGGGTCAGAGGTGGAATGTCCTGATTGGTCGCCAGGAGGGATGGCGGACAATTCATTCTCTGAAATGTGTACGATTATGACAATTGAAAATGCTAAAATAAAATAAATACATGAAATCATAAACATAATTATGATGTGATAACAAATGAACCACTTTTAAATGGAAACTTATGATAACAAAGAATGTATTTATAAACAGCGAAGATGCATTTTAATGGTAGAATGATAAGCCAGAAATACTTTTATTTATTCATATCATATATATTTTATTTATTTATTCAAATAATGTTGCATTGATTCACAGCACTCAGCAGAGAGTATAAATCAGTAAGGTGGAGATAAAAGTGTTTTCACAGTCTAAACTCACACACATTTATTCTGTGGTTGACAAGAATGAATCTTAATCTATATAATTTTACTGACAACAAAGGCACAAAAATAAGCAAATCTCAAGAGTTTTAACTGGTAGAGATGGGAGGTTCTAACTGGGTCAAGACAAGGAACGTAATATATTTTGTCCCTGACGTGCCACTTCTAGTTGATAACCCAGGCTGAACACTTGTTCATGTGTTTGTATGTAACTGCATGACTCACCTCTCACATCCACCCAGCTCTCTGGTGACTCTCCACGGCCTGAGATGATACACTTGTAGAATCCTGCATCAGACTGGTTAACATTGTGGATGGTCATGTTCTCTGTAGATGTGTTGCTGATGAGGGATCCATCTTTATAGAAATCAGCTGGAAGGTTTGAAGAAGGCTTTGGTTGTTTCTGATGCTTATCCCAGCAGCGCAGAGTGACCTCACTTCCCTCCATCACAGGAAGTACAGGGCTGTCCAGGATCACAGCACCTTCTGAACAGAATTACGTTAAATGTCATTTAAGACATCATTTTGATATAGCATTTGTCCACAATTATGCACTGCTACAAACAATCTGAAACATTAGATCAAATAGGAAGGCATATAAAACAGTTGATGATTTCACAATAATATGAACTTACCAGTTACAGTGACATTTACTTTATTACTTTTTTTCTGTTTAGACTCACACCAATAAACCCCATTGTCTGATTTGTATGCACCAGAGAGTTTGCAAGAAGACTCATTTGCTGTCCCCCAGTCACCACCACACTGTA
>NC_137620.1:18402247-18437247 GCF_963280865.1 Gymnoscopelus braueri
CTAATCTCTCTCTCTCTCTCTCTCTCTCTCTCTCTCTCTCTCTCTCACTCTCTCACTCTCTCTCTCTCTCTCTCTCTACCACACAATGAAATGCAGCTAAAACCCAAACAAGGATGGTAAAAAGAAGAGCAGAAGAAGGTAAGAGATGGAAGGAGGAGGGGTGAGGATACTACCTGATGAAACTCAGACAACTTACGTGATCATGAAAGAAATAACCTTTATTGAGGATACTGTATGATGCAGCCTAACACAGACAGTCAACAGACAGACACTCCCCACACGGAGGATAAAGTGGCGTGGAGGTAAGGCAAGAGAAACTAAATCTTCTCAAAAAATAAAATAAAATAACACACATGTTCTGATCTCTTGTTTTTTGATGTGCACACTAATGTTATTGAGGTGTCTAAATAGCACAGAGTAGGTTTCTAACTGGGAAGTAGGCCTACTTGCTCTGGCAGATCTGTCAGGTTTCAACATGAAATATGTCCTTTACATCATTGGTTCTCAAAGTGGGGTCCGGGGACCCCCAGGCATCCTTAACACAGCATCACAATCATTTTAACCACCTTCTCCATATTTTTTGTACGTTGGCTATTAAAAAATAGCAGATGTAGCCTACAAGCTCACAGCAAGCTTGTACATCTGCTATTTTTGAACCATTAAAAAATAATAACCTCTTTTTTTTTTACACAAATCTTCTCTTCTGGGGATCCCCTGGACCCTGGGACAAAACATTTTAATGGAGGTCCACAGGCAAATTATACATCAATTTGGGGGTCCTTGTTTGAGAAGCACTGCTTTACATGTCCTTGAGCAGCACCAGCACAGACACAAACAGGAGGCAGACAGCGGTACGAACCACAAAGCGGAGAAGGAGGGAGTGAATGGAGGAGTGATGTCCTGATTGGTCGGATGGAGAGGTGACAGGACGTTCATTCTCTGTAATGTGTAAAAAGTGAATAAACATGATTGATGACATGAACAGTAAACCCCTCTAATGTATTCAGGCGTTTACAATTGTGGTGTAAATTGTTTAAGTGATTAAGACGGTAGTGTGTGTGTATAATATTTTTATTGACAATAAAGACACAGAACATTGACAACAACTAATTATATTATGTCGTCTCTGTCGGCTGGAAACCTAATGTCCAAAACTGTCACTTTTCAGGATTCAAATAAAGAAATAGCAAAAGTAACAGATCTACAAGCTCAACACACGTCGCTTTGACGTGATACAATCCCTCCCGTTTTTCAGTTCCAACATAAAAAGATTAATAGGATAGGCTCAAACCTTTTGAAAAACGTTTGAGGGACATAAACAATATGATACTAAATATTAAATATATATTTTTAATTCATGGTGTAGATCCTTTAAAATATGGAGACAGGAGGTTTCTGCCCGACAGCAACGATGTCATGCCACCTCTAGATGTCCCTGACTGTCTGAACACTGTATTTGCATTACGGTTCTACTCACGTCTCACATCCATCCAGCTCTCTGGTGAGTCTCCAAGGTCAGAGATGCTGCACTTGTAGAATCCTCCATCAGACTTGTAAACACTGTGGATGGTCATCTGTCCTGTAGACTCAGTCCTGATGAGGGATCCATCTTTATAGAAATCAGCTGGGAGGTTTGAAGAAGCCTTTGCTGGTTTCTGATTTCGGTACCAGCAGCGCAGAGTGACATCACTTCCCTCCAACACAGGAAGTACAGGGCTGTCCAAGATCACATCACCATCTGAACACAATTGCATCATTTGCCATGGTAAATCATTTGATAGGCTACTGTAAATCATTTTTGATATAGTACACTGACTTTTCAATAGAACATTGGTTTAGAACAGTGGTTCTCAAAAATAGCAGATCTACAAGCTCACAGCGTGTCACTTTGTGGTGTGCTGCAAACTTGTACATCTACTAATTTTGAAAATGTTTGAAAAATCTTGGAGGTGTTTTGAAAAAATGTTGAATAAATCATCTCTACTGGGGGGTCCCTGGCACAAAACATTTTCAGATGGGGTCCCCGGCCAAATATACAGTATATCATTTTGAGGGTCCTTGGCACGAAAAAGTTTGTACTGATTTAGAAGGCATTTGTAGTGGGTTAATGAACTTACCAGTCACAGTGATATTTACAGTATCAATTCTGTGTGGTTTCTTTTCAGACTCACACCAGTAAACGCCACTGTCTGATTGGCCTACACTAGAGCGTTTACAACCACGCTCATCTGTTCTCCCCCAGTCATGACATTTTCCAGCCTTTCCATTTGCATTCCTCATCACTGTCCACCCAGCAGAGTCTCCTTGTGGTGTCTCACAGTAGAAACTGATAGATTCATATCTGAAGAACTGAGACCTGCTGGGACTGACAGTCAGAATAGATGAACCTGGAGAGAGAGAGAGAGAGAGAGAGAGAGAGAGAGAGAGAGAGAGAGAGAGAGAGAGAGAGAGAGAGAGAGAGGTTTATACTAATAATACATCCAATTTATATAGCGCTTTTTTATAATTTTTTAAGTGACTTTACACAACAGAACAACTTTATTTAGAGAATAACTATTGTTAAGGAATTTCTTCATTGTAAAATTCTGGGGGCAGTGACATAGACACACACGGCCGGAAGAGGGGCGCCTACAAATTCACGCCCACTTTTGACACAGCGCCGCTACTCGAGGTCCTTTAGAGCGTTGAACTGCAGCTCTCAATGCAATCTCTATGAGAGGCATTGTAAAATACCGTAATTTCACTGGTTAACTACTGAGGCTGTAGCGATTTTTTGGTGTTCTAATAAAGTGTCCCATTTGTTTGATTTGTCCTTTTTAATGTGACATACCTGCCATCTCAATATACAACCCACAATATACTATAATATTCTCCATCAGTATCTCAAAAGTTCTAGCATCTGAAATCTAAGGTTTAAGTCGCATGGTATATACGTCACGGACGCATCCCTTGAGGTCTTCAATACCCAGATACGTTTGTGTCTTTATAGGTTATTTATTTTGAACAATTATTCAAACAGCATCTTGCAAGACTATTTGTATATTAATACTAACCTGGAGTATTCACTAAGTATTCCATTTAGTTGGGTTATTTCCCCAACTTACATTCAGGCAAGTTAATACAACAACGGTAAACCCACACGTTTTAATTTGTCATGTACCGTCGGAGCTCCGTGGTGGGTAGAAAATTAATATAAGCCTATGAGATGTTCAAAATATAAAAATCTGAACAAAGTCAGTCGGGATTGGGATGAGAATTCCCCACTTCAGAGTGGACGCTCGGCGCTTGCGTAAAGACAGTGATGTCACTGAAATGCGACTACTGTGTCTGTGTGTCCCTCTGCGGTGTTAAAGACGGGGTGCCGTGATTTTCAGTGATTTTTTCCCCCCCTAAAACATAATCATCAGGTATTATGGTTAAACTAGGAGGAAGATTTTTTTCAAAAAAGTGTACAGAAATTGTTAAAATTATGTTTTTATGTGGACACGCCTCCAGTTCATTAAGTATACCTGGTTCTCACCTTAGCAACACCCACCTGTCATAGTCCCTCCTCCTCCTCATGCCCACACCTCTTGTGTTATGATAATGAGGGGAGGGTATAATTTTACTATGTCACTAAAGGGCTGTTTTTCTTGGCACGTTTGACCCTCAAGATTTCAGCCTCCAGGTAGAAACTCAAAATAGTCCGCGAAGACATAAAACACCATAAAAACCCCACCAGGGGGCTTAATGAAGTTCTATCAACCTCCTAGACACATGAAAAACAGAAAAAGTGCAAAACCATGGCACCACCTCTTTAACATTATATGGGTAACCCATAAAAGTGGCAAATTAAATGTGAAACACATCAACTATTAAGAAAACAAGAAGATATGTTGACAAATACACTCCATACATTTGGAAACATATTTTTATTTAAATCAATATCGTCTCCAGTTAATGTAGGATAATCTTAAAAGTAGGCTAACTCTCATATCCTCTCATGCATTGGCAGCTGCAGTACATCGTTCTCGGACCTCGACTGGAGGCACTGTCTCAAAAGTGCATGGGCGTGAAATTTGTAGTTCCCGTGTTAGTCTATTGACTAGAGCCACCACTAGAGGACACTGTGAGGCACCACATTTGACAAATAGGGAAGTCCATGTTGGAAAGGGAGGTGCAAGGTAAACCGCTGTGATAGTTTTTTTAACCTGACACATAGCAATGTATTTAGTTAATGTTGCTAGGTTTTTGTCACATGTCATGCTTGGTATAAAGTAACTCAATATTTACTGAAGTACCGTACAATTGTGAGGTATTTTACTTCACTTGAGTATTTACATTTTTCGACTTTATAGTCCACTACATCTCAGAGACAAATATTGCTCCACTACAATTGTGTGAGTATTCTTTATATTGTAATGCTACATTGATGTTAAAAACTGAGGAGAAATCCCCAAACATACCTGTTGAAACTTGTTCAGATGTTAGTTCATGTAGAAACAGCAGTATCAATGGAATCAACACTAGGAGAAATAATCAAGAACTTATAATGCTGTTCCAGCTGTACTGAGCATGTGACAATAAAAACGCTGGACCTTATATTTGAATGCGCGCACACACACCCTATACTCACACAATAAAATGTATAGAGGTAAGAAGTCCATGTCTTTGCTGTATTTTTTCACTTTTTCAGAGAAACTCGTCCTGGTTTAGTGAGGAAACCCACCTATCAGATTCACACACACACTAGAAGTCTGTGATGACACACATGCGTGTATGGGTGCATGCAGTATGAAAACAATAAAAAAGGGGGACAGGAAGAAATGCCGCAATAGCTCACAACGCACCACAGCAATATCTATCAGCTATTTCCCACGACAGGACGCCTATTATGACATACCCAGAATAGGGAAGTGGTTGAGGGGTGAGTGTCTATGAGGTTCCGCAGTTACAGTTATTTGCAGATATAGATTATTATTACAAAAAACATAAATCTACAATCATACCTGTTGAAACTTGTTCAGATGATAGTTCATGTAGAAACAGCAGTATCAATGAAACACGAGGAGAAATAATCATTAACTTTGCTGTACAAGATGTACTGATACAGTTGTTGTTCTTTTTCTGTCGGGAGTTCATTACTTTGCTCCAGTTGTTTTCTGAGTTCTTGGTTGATATTTTCTGTTTTCCAGATGTTTGTTATTTTCCTTTGACTGTTCCTCAAGCTCTGTGATTCTCACCATGTTGTACCCTCTCTCTGTCATCAGCAGGTAGAGCAACTACACAAGCATCAACAAATGGTGACTGCACTGTTCCAATGTGCAAGAACACATTTGGACAGTCTGCCTTCTCAGTAAAGGGGGCAAACCTTTGGAACTCTTTGCCTATATCGTCCCGCGATATATCGCGATACGTTTTCGTGTATCGCTTTGAAGAAAAAAAAATCGTTTTGAAAATAAAAATTAATAATCAGGCATGCAAACAGCCCCGAGGTGAAAAGGGTGACAACATGTTGTTTTTTTTCGGGTCAGGTGTCACGCTATTGCCCTATTTGGATTCAAAACGGCTATTGTAGCTGAAAAGCTACAAGTTTGCGTCTGAATAATGCAAAAACAGAATTATTTGTTTGCATTTTTTCTCCCCCATATATTTTCATAATAAAAAAGTGTGTGTCGTATCGTATCGAAATCGTATCGAAGTTGTGAGCCAAATATCGTATCGTATAGTTTGGTGAAATTAGTGTATCGGCACACCCCTAGTTCTAAAACTAGAGACGGATGGTAATGTGTTAAAGGGGAAATCCACCCATTTTCAATATTTAACTATGTCATTAATATAGCATAAAGGAGTTGTGTGGAAATAAGAAAAAATTAAAAAAAAAATTAACATTGCAAAAAAATGTAACATTGCAAAAAAATTAACATTGCAAATTACACTGTGATGACTCATCATGGTGTAATTTGCAATGTTAATTTTTTTGCAATGTTACATTTTTTTGCAATGTTAATTTTTTTTTTAATTTTTTCTTATTTCCACACAACTCCTTTATGCTATATTAATGACATAGTTAAATATTGAAAATGGGTGGATTTCCCCTTTAACAGAGGACTCAAATTATGGTTAAAATCAAAGCTCAAACCTTTTTAGGAGAGCGGAAGCAGGTTTGAGTCTATCGATTCCAATGGAAGAGTGAACATGAACACAGCTTCTGAACCATTCTTTAGCCCCATGGTCACTGAACTAAATACTGGACCCGATCGTCACAAGCCACTCAATATTTACAAGATCTTCGTACTAAAATGGCTTTTTTTTAGAGACACAAATTAGATGAAAATCAACTTATATCTTAACTGATATCTGAAGAGTCCATCTGCAGTCTGACGGACGAGACATAGAGAGCTCTGGCCCTTATTGTCTCCGCCAGGCCGAAGGCATGGCGAGAGAGTATGTTTTACCCCCTGTCCGTCCGTCCGTCCGTGTGTCCGTCCATCCGTGTGTCATTTTGTCATTCTGTGTACAGCTAATCTTCGGCACCGTTGGCTTAATCGCAGCGAAACTGTGCACACACACTCCCTGGATGCCAGAGCAGAACCTCTGCCCCAAATATGTCACATGGGCATGTTATAGCGCCACCAGGAGGCCGATTTGTGCAAAACCCATTTTTTTATATTACTCCTACAGATTTTATCCAAACATCACGCAAATCAGTACACAGTACACATTTACCGATTTACCATTATAACTGCACCGATCTGCGTGAAACTTTGCACGCACACTCCCTAGAGGCCAAGGAAAAACATCTGCCTTGCATTTTTTTATAGCGCCACCAGGAGGCCGACTTATGTAAAACACATTTTTGGATGTTAAGCCTTCAGATTTTATCCAAATTTCACGCAAATCGGTACACATGATCCGGAGACCTGTGCTCCGAGGAGCACTTTTTAACACTATGCTCTGTCCCCATAAGATATTCTAAAAACTGATAAACTGAGATACTATATGTGAATATAGTATGTGAAATCATTATGGACATGTTAAAAATGTAATAAAATGTGTGTTCCAATGCTCAATAATATGATTTTCCATTATTAACTGTCTTGGTTAATTTTGCTAAACATTCATGCTAAACACACTAGTGGTAAAATATATGTCTGTCTGTCTGTCTGTCTGTCTGTCTGTCTGTCTGTCTGTCTGTCTGTCTGTCTGTCTGTCTGTCTGTCTGTCTTCTGTGAGGATCTGTTCACACTGTACATTAAGTCAAATTCATAGAACATGCCAATATAGTATCCAAGTATCCAGCAACAATAAAGGTGCTTGTGACTTTGATCTATGTTTCAGACAGCCAGGCTGGCCTCCATTCCTCCTCTCTGGGGTGGTGTGTTTGTTTCTCCCTCTTATCACTGGTTCTACTGGGCCTACTGGCAATAATCCACTGGACGCGACTCATTGGTACGGAGAATTAATGACATATTATACTACTGTACAGTACAGTACATACCTCATTGTATCTCCCTTCATCTCCTTTCAATCATGGATTTCATGTTTCTACTGTATCTGTCTGTCTGTCTGTCTGTCTGTCTGTCTGTCTGTCTGTCTGTCTGTCTGTCTGTCTGTCTGTCTGTCTGTCTGTCTGTCTGTCTGTCTGTCTGTCTGTCTGTCTATGCATGTCTGTCTGTCTTTCTTGGTTGGACTAATTCACTGGAGAAAGGAACAAAACAATAACTTACTGTAATGCCTCTTCTCCTCTCTTCCTCTCCTCCATCCTCTTCTCCTGTCCTCACCCTGTCTCCTCTCTTATATTACTATGTCTGTCCACTAAATAATTATTTCTATTATGCGTGGCATCTTATGCCTTATGACTAATCTTATTAGGCATGTTTTATTATTTTGGAAAAACTTTTGAAAATAGTGAAAATAGCCTAATCTTCAGCAACACGTTGTGAGCTTGTAGATCGGGTATTTTCACTACTTAAATGTATTTCTAAAAAAGTGCCTAATAAGTCATAAGGCATAAGATGCCACGCAAAAAAGGGCCCTTTTTCTCTTTAAAACGGATTGGCTAATGCTCTCTCTCTCTCTCTCTCTCTCTCTCTCTCTCTCTCTCTCTCTTTCTCTCTCTCTCTCTCTCTCTCTCTCTCTCTCTCTCTCTCTCTCTCTCTCTCTCTCTCTCTCTGCTGATTGGTTCTAATGTATTCTACAGAGCGGGAAGCTCGCAGGATGCAACATACAGCATCGCTAACCAGAACAGAGAGGAGGAAAGGTACATTCATCTATATCTACCTATCTACAGTGCGTATGTATTTACGTATACTGGTAGAAACACACTGGTCTATCATTGTTGTGGTCTGGGTGTGGGTGGAGTATAGTGTATCTGCTACAGATGATGATTACTTGAGCAGCTGTGAGAGAAGACATAATAGGATCATCTTAAAGGGATACTTCACTTTAGGGCCGGGGACACATTTAAAAAAAATATTAAAAATAAATGAAAAAAGTTATGGAAAATTCATGGCCCCCTCACGCATTAGAGTGTCCTACTAATGTGTGAGGGGGCCATGAATTTTCCATAACTTTTTTCATTTATTTTTAATATTTTTTTTAAATGTGTCCCCGGCCCGAGAGTGAAGTATCCCTTTAAATTAGATAAAATGCTCAGAAAACAAGACATCACAAATAAGCTTTGGGTTAATTTGTTGTGTTTGTGCATGTATGAGTGTTGTGTATGATGAAGTCTGTACGGTTGTTCTTCATCTTGACACGTGTGTGTTTTGTGTGTGTTTGTGTTGCAGGTGATCATGAGAGAGTCCTGACAGAAGGAGAGTGAGGAAGACCTTTGGTTAAAGGATGTGAGCTGTGCTTCATCCATGCTTTCTATACCGGATAGTGTGTTGTTGTTTTTGATGATAGTTGAATATTTGTGTGTAATATTGTGTATATTCCAATGATCCACCATGGTATCACTGTGAAAATAATCAGACTAATAAGATGTAGGCTACAACAACTAGCCTGTCATTGCCAGACTGATGACGTGGATTCACTCACATGTTCCTCCACCGTGGAGGAACGTGTGAGGCTAGGCTAGCAGGCTATAGGCTACACACAAACACACAGTTTTGTCAAATACACTGAAATCATGAAAACTGCAACACGTCACACTGATAAAACAGAATAGAAACATGACAGTTTGTTCACTGTAGATGTCATTTCATCAGAGGATTGTCATTTTATATTACACAGTAACAATATGGAGAATCGGAGCAGCAGGAGCGGTATTGCAGTCGCTGTACCGCACTGTGGTGACAAAAAGACAGCTGAGCCAGAAGGCAAAGCTCTCGGTCTGCCGAGCAATCTTTGTTTCTACTCTCACCTAGTAATTTTAAATAGTTCTCATGGTTTTCTGTTTCCAGGTGTCAGTCAGCTTTCTATTTCTGCTCTCTCTAAACCACCTGCTCTGTCCACGCACGCACGCACGCACGCACAGCATCTTAATTTTTAATCTATTTCAGGAGAGACTAGCTGTACTTCATAGTTTCCATATAGTCAAACAACTGTGCCTTGCGCTGTTCTGTTCTCACGTTTGAGGATGACGTGTACAAAAACAGAGATGGTGAATGTTTTTAAAAAGATACTACTGTATGTGGTTCAATATAGACCCAAAGCACAAGTTATACAAACAGGGTCTGTGGTATCTTACATTAGATGACATTTGCATCTTGATAAAAATAAACCATTTGTACACAGCACCTTTCATAGTATTGAGTTATGTTGAGGTTCAGAGAACCATGGGCCATCTGTCTGTCTGTCTGTCTGTCTGTCTGTCATATTGTTCCAATGGATATTGTGTTCCAATGGATCCAATGTAGTTAATATTCAGTCACAAGCTCTATTTTGATTGGTTATTTATAAAGCCCACAGACAGACTTAACCACTTTCACTCTCAACCACAGAGGATAAGACGCTATATGCAGTTTGTTAAAGATGGAGCCTTCTCATAGAGGCCAGTGTGAATTAAAGCACTAGTGGTGTCCGGGGACCCCCAGGGGTCCTTGAGGGGGGATCCAGGGGGTCCCCAGCTAAATGATCTATTATAGCATCAAAATCAGTTTACCCTCTTTAGCCCTATTTATACATCAGCTTTTCAAAAATAGCCGATCTGCACACTCCGTGACGCGTTGTGAGCTTGTAGATCTGATATTTTAGAAAATGCTCAGATGGGGGTCCCTAGAACAAAATTCTTTCAGATGGGGGTCCGCGGCCAAATACGTATCAGTTTTGGGGTCCTTGACATGCAAATATTTGAGAACTACTGAATTACATAACACACAATGAAGATTGAAACACTATGCATTAGTGTCTATTGTTGATTTACAACGATAATGTCAAAATAATGTGACGTCATAATCAGTTCAACTTTATTCTCAGACTCAGGGTGCGTACATACAACCCAGAACCCCAACATGGCACACATTCAAAAACAATGAATAAATAAAATGACACAAGCACAGTGCAATGTAAATTATTGTTTATTGTTGATGTACAGTAGTTCTTTCTGGTTTATGATTTGGCGCCCCCTACAGTTCTGACAAGCTCAACCTACCAACCTATACCATACAACTTGACATGACATTGAAGAACATTTTTATAAAGAAAATACCATTATAAAACAAATCTGGCATTATTAGTACTTGCTATAAGCTATTTTAATTGCTGACAAAAGGTTAGCAACATGATCTTCAGCTATATGAAAAAAAAAAACACCTTAAAGTTGACCTTGAGTACCTTTTATATTAAATAATATAGTATTATTTTCCATAGGCCCATATCAATTTACACATTATCCACTGCACATACCCAAGATGGGGTTATTTGCTGCTATTTTCATTTTACAGAATGTTTAGACTGCGGGTCTTGCCTGTATTGTTTAACCTTATAGACCAATTATTTGTTTACTAACATTGAGACTGGATGCACAGGTGATTGTTTCACGCAATCAATTCTCAACCTGTTGTTTTGGGGTGCGCTGGTTTCAGCACACCCCAACCCCCTCTTGTGTGTTGGCTAGTGAGGCGCGTCCTAGCGAGACCTGACAGAATGGGTTTCATTGCGCGCATACTGGTTGCACGCATACTGGTTCTTATCAGTGTGACGTCGTCTGTTAAGGGGTCTATTTCTACCTTTTTATTTCATCTTATTTGTCTTGATTCTTGATAGGAGGAAGTGTAAGTTTTACATTTTACCACCGGAGTTCACTGTTGAGTTACATGTACAGTGTACCTGAGGCCTCCACAATTATGTGAGCTATTAGCGACTGAGGTTCAAGAACAGACTTTACTGGAGTATTCCCAATTTTCAATACTTTTACTTCTACTCCACTACGTCTCAGAGGCAAATATTGTACTTTTTACTCCACTAAAATTATTTAAAAACTTTAGTTGCTTGTTACTTTATAAATTTGGATTATTATTACAAAACATACTTAACCACTTATATGTATGGTATGTATACTTCTACTATTTGAAAATAGCCGATCTTCAAGCTCACAACACGTTGCAATGCGATGTGTTGTGAGCTTGTAGATTGGCTATTTTTATACATTTTTCAATACATTGTGAAATGGGACATTGTGCATAATGAGTAGTTTTACTTTTGGTACTCGAGCCAATTTTGAATACAGGACTTTTACTTGTAACAGAGTATTTTTACATTGTGTTATTCATACTTTTACTTAAGTCCATCACTGATCACAACTACAATAGATGCCTTATCCAGCTTGTCTGACCTTGATCAACCTGGCTCCACACATCTACTACACCCAGATGCAGAAGACATCTCAACCGTACCAGAGACCAGAGACATTCTGACGGCCTCCTTCTCAACAAAATGAAAAAGATGATCTCTTCCACTCATATTTATTTTCACTGAGTGTTAACCAGGTTCTCTGAACCTCATGACCTCCATTATGATACAGAATTATATTGTTTAGTCATTGTTTTATTGTGTGTACACATTGTTTATTTTTATTAAGATTTTAATTGTCATCTCTCTAATCAATACCTCAGACCACTTGTACTTTGTGTCTACATTGAACCACATAGCATATATTTAAAAACATTCACCTTCACTGTTCTTGTAAATGTCATTCTTAAACGTGTGAACAGAGCAGGACACAAAAAAACCTAAACAACAGATGATCTCTCCTGAAATAGACGTGAATGTGATGCTGTGTGTGTATAGATGGACATTAATTAATGGTTAAGACAGTTATTAATGGTGAAGATCCATTGACGTGTCATGTTGGGTTGTCCTACACCACTGTGTACCTAAGGAGTTTAAACAAAGTTACAGTGTACATTTAAAACAGGAACTCTGTCAGAGAACAGTACACTGTATTTATGTTATCCACTGCTTTTCCTACAGTATGTGGAATAAAGAAATGAATTCACATCTTATTCAGTTGTGAGTGGTGTCATTCATTAAAGTTACATTTTCATTCCATCTCAACAGATCACTATTTGTGAATTTTAACCCTGAAAAGTAACAGTTTTGGACCCGACAGAGACGATATGTAGTGGATGGAGACTTAATTAATGAACAAACTACTTCTAATTTATCCTTGAATCCATGTGGACATTAATGCCAAATATCATCAAAGGTTGGCACTTTGGTACGTACGTACTGTACGTACTTTCCCAATGTTAATATTCTATAATAAAACCATATGAAATAATGTCATATGAACCATTACTGTACCATTCTCATAGTCATCAGAGTGATCCATTACTTCATAGACGCTTGTGTCACCTAAAGGTAAACAAAAGTACACATTAATGTGGTGCTTATTGTTGTTATTTCACACATGCTTTCAATTTAGTAAATGATTCTGCTATTTAGAAAAAAGGAAAGGACATATGTTAATATACTTCCAAAAAGCACATTCATTGTTTAATGAATGAAGGTTTATTTTGAATTTGAAGTTGTAAATTAATTCATATTAACATAACAATAAATGTTTTTTCCCTTTATTTTGCAGAAAGAGAATCATATAGGCTGTCCTACTCTCAGTCCTAGATTATATTATATATTATATCATTTATAGATATGCTGCTGCCACCACCCTTAAGCCCCTAGATGCCATCTACCACTCTGCTCTCAGGTTCATCACAGGTGATCCATATAACACACATCATTGCACTTTATACACTACAGTTGAATGGCCCTCTCTCTCCATGAGACGAGACCATCATTGGTACATCTATATTAAATAAATCACCAACATATATTTCATCACTGTTAAAACCAAATACTTCCACCCATCAAACACGCTCTCAGGAATACCCATTATCCCATTATTGGTCCCCAAGGCCAACACCAAGCTAGGCAAAACAGTTTTCAGTTTTAGCGCTCCCTTCACTTGGAACGAATTACAACGCACTTTAAAAATGGATTCCATGGTCTCACTGGGTCAATTTAAAAACTTGCTAGCTAATCTTGTTGTTTTAAATTGTCACTGTTTTAATTAAGCTGTCTTTATTACTGTTTTATTCTGTTTTTTGCTGTTTTTACATACATAACTTGTTTATCGTGTAGTTTTTATTCATCGTTATTATTTACACTGTTGCATTATGCTTTTGTAATCTCGGCATCATTGAAAATGAGGGCTCTGCCCTCAATGTATCCCGAGAAAATAAATAAAGGTTAAATGGAATTTTTGTTTGTTCTTGTCAGAATTGTCCTTGACCAACATGATTGGTTCAAAAACTGACCGTGCTGCAGTGGGCAGTACTGATCATCATGAGCCCCACTTTGAATGGTCCCCTGGTCTCCAGCGGAGGCCTGATTGGTTCCTTGAGACTGAACTGGTCTGCAATTAAAATATATATTTTGCAGAAATGAATAAGAAATCTTTTGAAATCTATAGACATACTATGAATTATGTCTTGAGACAACTTGTTGTGATTTGACACTTTAATAAAATTGAATTGAATTGAATTGAATTAAGTAGGAATCTATTGCTGTACTTACGGGACATAACATTGATCTGTAAGAAGAAAGAAAGAAAAACTGAATTGTACAATAAATCTTTGAATATTTAAATTGCTATGCCATGGAAATCAACAGCACACACAACACATGTTGAGATGAACACCAATCATCATAACACGATTCATTTACAATTCACATACATACATACATACATACATACATACATACATACATACATACATACATACATACATACATACATACATACATACATACATACATACATACATATCATTTATTTTTAATAGGGATGTCCGATATTATCGGCCTCCCGATAATATCGGGCCTATATTAGCATAAAAATCAATATCGGAAAATTTCGGTATTCGTTTTTTTTTAAATTATTTTTAAATAAGTTACATCACTTTTAAATTAGAGCCCTGCAGAGGGCAGGTGTGTGTATTTTTTTTTCTTTTTCTTTTTTTCCCCTTATTTTTTCCTTATTTTTCTTTTTTTACTTTTTCCACATAGAACCAGGAGATAACGTGCATACAAACTGGCTCAATAGCGCCCCGTGCCAAACAGGACAATGTGGTATTGCAGGTGAAAGTGCTTTATAAGCCAGAGAGAAGTTAGTTGGAATGAGTATATCTGAGGCTTGATTTAGGCTCAAACCTTTTGAAAAACGTTTGAGGGACATAAAAAATATGATATTAAATATATATATATTTTTTTTAATTCATGGTGTTGTCCCTTTAAGTAATATAATATTATGACCTTTTTAAGGAGTAATATGTAATAAGTAACATATTACTCTCCTGAGTAATATTGGCCAACACTGTATCTGATACAAACACAGACAAAAGCCATTTTGTTTCACCTCACAGTGAGGAGTTTTACTAAGAGAGAGCGAGCATGAGGTTCATGCTCTCTCTCCACCTCCCTAACTGACCAACCAGTAGAAACAATTTACAATATACAATTTAGGCATTTAATCACTAGTTCAGCATCAAGGACACCCTTTTGGAAAGTGTTCAAAATGTGTTGATTATTTCTCTTTACCACTACGTCTCTTCTGGTAGATTATTCCTATCAGAATTCCCGCCAGTAGAACCAATGAAAAGACACAGACACAGCTCCACTGCAGATAGGAGAGTACAACAGAGGAATGGTTGCCAGCTTGGCTGTCTGAAAAATACAAAAATATTAGATAGATAATAGATGAATATGTAGACAGAGTGATACACAGATACTAATGTTTCCTTGTAGAATCTCATATATAGAATAACTCTATAGGCATACATAAATAAATATATAGATACAATTCAATGTACATACTGTAATTATGCAAATACAAATACAATTACCTTTCTCCTCTGTGCGCTTGTTAGAGACATTGTGTTGACTGTTGTAGAAAATAAAACAGGAAAAATAAATGTGTGTGTGCGTACATGTGTGCTTGATTGGTGCGTGAGTGAGTGTGAGTGCGTGAGTGTGCACCTCTCACACCCATCCAGCTCTCTGGTGACTCTCCAAGGTCAGAGATGTTACACTTGTAGAATCCTCCATCAGACTTGTTAACACTGTGGATGGTCATCTGTCCTGTAGACTCAGTCCTGATGAGGGATCCATCTTTATAGAAATCAGCTGGGAGGTTGGAGGAGTTTTTACCAGTTGTCTTGTTCTTGTACCAGCAGCACAGAGTGACATCACGTCCCTCTGTCACAGGAAGTGCAGGGCTCTCCAGTATCACAGCATCATCTGAACAACATGGCATTGATAAACACAGGGTAAATGTTATCCCTAGTGACAAACACTTGGAATTAATTGATTAATACTCAATCAGCCTTCATTTCAAGTATCTGTCACCAGGTACTACATTTAAACCCTTTGATGTGTGAAGAACTATTCTTCGTCACACAATATGCATTTCTATTCATTACTCCGTCCTCACCAGTCACAGTAATGTTGATAGCATTGCTCCTTCTCTTTCCATCTTCAGATTCACACCAGTACACTCCGCTGTCTTCAATGAAGGGCCCATCGATGATGCAGGCAGACCCTTTTGCTACCCCCCAGTCAGTAGGACATATTTCAGCTTTGCCCTTATTGTCCCTCATCAGCCTCCATATATCAAAGCCTGAAGACCCCTCACAGCTGAGAGACAGACTTTCAGAACGAAAGAACTGCAGCCTGTTTGGTTCAACACTGAGGACAAGATGTTCTGAGAGACATAGACGGAATGAGAGACAGATGAATGAGAAAGAAACTAGATAAAGTGCTCCTCGGAGCACAGGTCTCCGCCAGGTCAGGTACGTTATTGTGGCCTCCTGGTGGCGCTATAATAGGCCAATGTGAAAAGGGTGCCATTTCTTCTTAGGCCTTGCACGGCAAACGGACACTGCACTCATGATTTGAGGCATTATGTTCCAAAAATGTGTTTTGGTAAATTAGACCTGCTGGTCTAATTACCAAGCCAATGTTAAAATGGTGGCATTTGTTCCTCAACATAGTGTGAATGTGTGTGCAAAATTTGACCGCAATCGGACGCTGCGTTCATGATTTTCGGCATTTTGTTCATAACAAGCCACTACTGCCAATTTTGAATGTGAATCTTAGCCAATCAGGATGGAATATGAAAAATCTAACAGATCCGTCTTGATCACATGACTATAGAGATCGTGTGTACCGATTTGAGTGAAATGTGGATAAAATCGGAAGTAATATAATATCAAAAAAATGTTTTACATAAGTTGGCCTCCTGGTGGCGCTATAAAAGGCAGATGTGAAAAACGGAGGGCAAAGGTTTTTCCTTGACCTCTAGGGAGTGCGCATACACAGTTTTACACTGATCGGTGCAGTTATAGGTAAAAACATGAATCGGCCTGTTATAGCGCCACCATGAGGCTGATAAAAAAAGTGGCATTTCTTCCTCCGCATAGTGGGAATGTGTGTGCAAAATTTCACGGAAATTGCATGCTGTGTTCATGATTTGAGGCATTTTGTTCAAAACGTGTTTAGCAAAAAGCGGCCTCCTGGTGGCGCTATAACAGGCCAATGTGAATAATTCGGAGCAAAATTTCAGCTTTGGCATCCAGGGAGTGTGGTTTAAAGTTTTGCAACGGCCGGGCCAACATTGCCGGAGATTAGCTGTTCACAGACAGACACACAGACGGACAGACACACGGATGGACAGGGTGCAAATCATACTCTCGCCATGCCTTTTGGCCTGGCGGAGACAATAAGTACTTATGAAGCCAATCAACTGCTAATTTACTGCCTTTTACCATTGTTGTGAACAGGATTTTCAGCATGTCCCGTCTGCATCATCAATAGATTGAATCCTGTACAGAGAAACATACATTTTCCCAAAAACTGTTAGGATTTAGGAGCCATTTTAAGAACCGGCCTCAGGTCTTAATGGGTTAAATAGCTAAAGTGAAAAAATATATATGGCCGAGGTACAGAGACAGAGAGACAGTCAGTACTCACCCAGTGTGAGACAGAGAGTTGAGGTCTCCATGCTGTCTGTCTGCTGAATGCCTCAACACTAGTCTCGCGTAGCCAGACAACTATTCCACAATCTCTGAATGTAAGACCGGAAGCATTTGAAAATTGTGGGAGGCAACAGTCTGGCCACGCGAGACTACCTCAACACTAAACTACACTCTAGTCTAGATACATTCTACTTCCTGTTCCTGTCCAGCTGGAAAGACCAACCTGTCACCAATACAATTTACGATTTACAATTTACAATTTAGACATTTAGCAGACACTCTTAATCCAGAGCGATTTACAGTAAGCAGGTTAATACAAGGTAATATATCAAATGCATAGAAATAGCAATCTAGGATCAAGGTAAACCAATAACCTATCATCAGTCTAAACAATATCAAAACATAAATAATCTGTACATTGAAACTAGACATACTATATAGGATTCTAGGTCTACAAATGAACCTGGCTAGCGTGTGTGTGTGTGTGTGTGTGTGTGTGTGTGTGTGTGTGTGTGTGTGTGTGTGTGTGTGTGTGTGTGTGTGTGTGTGCGCGTGCGTGCGTGCGTGCGTGTGTGTCTGAAATAAAAAAGAAAAACAAGGTTTTACAAAAGAAAATAAAGAAAAAAAACTAACTGAAACTCTATTGTGTGCTTACAAAACTTTGTCAGTTTATTCCATACATAATAAGACTAATAATTCCACAAATAATAATGATAATACTACTAATAATAATACTAATACTAGACCATCAATAATAATAACATAAAATATGCACTGCATTTATAGAGGCGAGATGTGAGCTGGGAGTGAGTTCCATAGGGTGGGGGCGGCCGCTGAGAAGGCCCTGTCAGCTCAGGTTTGTTTTGTTGTCTTGGAGAAGTCCAGGAGGTTGCAAGGCATCACCAGACCTGAGGGAACGGGAGGGGACGTGGCGTTGGAGGAGTTCAGAGAGGTATATTTGATCTCCCATTAGTTTAACTGTGAATAGGCCTACCTTTTTATATGATATGCTTTTTTAAATTACACAAGAGTTTTTTCTGACCTCTTGACCTAGACAAATTATTACTTAAAACTAAAACTACACTGAACACTAAAACTTTTTTTTAAAACATAAAACAGAGCATTTTCACAAAATAAAAAAACTAGAAAACTCACTCAAAAAACAAATTCAAACTACTGTAACTGAAATTGATAAAGTCAAAACTAAATTAAAACAAGACCTTTTTTTTTTTTTGCATAATCCCCCCCAAGGTATCTCCCCCGTTTAGTTTTTCCTTTCACTCATGATGATGTATGGGTGTATCTATGCAAATTCCATAGGCCCATATCAATCTACACATTACCCACTGCACATCCCCACAATGCGGTTATTTGCTGCTAAAGTTCATTTTACAAAATGTTTGGACTGCAAGTATTGCCTGTATTGTTTAACCTTATTTCTACATTATTATTTCATCTTATTTGTCTTGATTCTTGATAAGAAGGAACTGTGAAGTTACCACCAGAGATCACTGTTGAGGTATATGTACTGTATGTACCCAAGGCCTCCACAATTCAATTATGTGAGCTATTAGCTGAGGTCCAAGAACAGACCTTCCTGTCCTACACCTTTATAAACCTATTGTAGGCCTACCTGACCAGCATACTTGTTTGTTCTCGTTTTACATCCACGTGGAACAGATCAAACATTAGACAGCTCGTTCAAGCAACAACTGAGACTTGGTATATGGACCCAGGCTCACTGTCATTACAACCAGTGGTGTAAAGTAACTAAGTAGCCTACATGTACTCAAGTACTGTACTTAGGTAAAATTTGGATTTCTTTTTACGTTACTGGAGTATTCCCAATTTTCAATACTTTAACTTCTACTCCACTACACCTCAGAGGCAAATATTGTACTTTTTACACCAGTACAATTATTTGAAAAATTAAGTTACTTGTTACTTTATAGATTTTGATTATTATTACAAAACATACTTAACCACTTTGGTCTGTACACTTCTGCTGTTTGAAAATAGCCGATCTACAAGCTCACAACACGTCGCAATGCAACATGTTGTGAGCTTGTAGATCGGCTATTTTTAATACATTGTGAAATGGGACATTGTGCATAATGAGTACTTTTACTTTTGGTACTTGAGACAATTTTGAATACAGGACATTCACTTGTAACAGAGTATTTTTACATTGTGGTATTGATACTTTTACTTAGGTAAAACATGTGAGTACTTCTTCCTTCATTGATCACAACTACAATAGATACCTTATCCCTCAGCTTGTCTGACCTTAATCAACCTGGCTCCACACATCTATTACACCCAGATGCAGAAGACATCTCCACCGTACCAGAGACCAGAGACATTCTGACTTCTTCTCAACAAAATGAAAAAGATGATCTCTTCTCTTCCACTCATAATATTTATTTTCACTGAGTGTTACCCAGGTTCTCTGAACCTCATGACCTCCTTTATGATACAGAATTATATATATTGTTTTAACATTGTTTGTACACATTGTCTATTTGTATTAAGATTTTGATTGTCATCTCTCTAATCAATACCTCAGACCACTTGTACTTTGTGTCTTTGTGTTGAACCACATAGCATCTATTTTCACCTTCACTGTTCTTGTAAATGTCATTCTCAAACGTGTGAACAGAACAGAGCAGGACACAAAAAAACCGAAACAACAGATTATCTCTCCTGAAATAGACGTGAATGTGATGCTGTGTGTGTATAGATGGACATGTGAACCCAGCAGGTGGTTTGACCACAGTGAGCAGCTTACAGCCCTGAAAATAGAGACACGACTGACTCCTGGAGACCATGAGAACTATTTAAAATGTTCACAACAATTCATAAATATACAGCATTGATAAAGACATGAGAGCAACAGCAGAACATACTCATTGTTAACCACCAATTTCAACATGACTTTCCATATGGGCTGTCCACACCAAGCACTAGAACTATAACTAAATGATAAAGATATAGTTTTAAAAATCGTTCCAACTCATGGTCATTCAGGTGTCATAGATTGATGCAAATTTCATCTTGACAAACTGACTGAATAAGTGGCACTGTCACTCTGACAGCTACGTTGTTTGACATAGACCCCTCTGCTTCTTGTTGGCTGAAGCGTCCAATTCCTGTTTGAGGCTCAGCCACACATACAGTAAACACATACACACATACACACATACACACATACACACACACACCCAAACCCACACCAACACCCACAGACACAGACACATGCAGAACAAACAAATAAACCAGAAGTGAAAACTATCTAGCACAAAACGAAAAAAACATTATTGTGTATACAAATATATCACAAATGTGTGTCACGTGCACAACTTGGCTGACGTGCGTGCGTCCGCGCGCGCACGCGTGCGTGCGTGTGAACAAGAATAAAAAATTAAAAGGTCTTGAGGTCTGATCTAGCCATCTGCACTTGGACTGACTGAGTTAGCATAGTAAAATATTACTATAAAAGTAAAATATATTAGAAAATAAAGATTTATTTTTTTATTTTATTTTATTCACATACTTGAAAATACATGAAAACCATGTAAGCAAAATCACTTCACAGAAAATGTAGAAAAAGAGCAAAGCATGGCATTATTTGTTTGAGATGAATGAAAGTATTTCAAACAGCAGGTCACAATGTCTAAAAACATTATAAGAGTTGAATCTAAAATAAAATTATTAAACAAAAATAAAATTATTTTATGTAATATTAATTGTACTTTTGATTTGACTTTAATAAAACGAAAGTCTGTAAAACAAACAGTAAACTATACAAAATATACATTGAATGTTTGAAGTTTAACATTTACTCGAAAATATCTGAACACAGACAAAGTAAATGTTGAATTAATATGACATGTAATATAATCTATTTAAAACCTTAATTCTCATTAAAAAATTGTATACTACACAAGTTAATATGCTAGAATGAGGTGTAAAATGTTTGTATGCACATGTAGCCTGCCTGTGTTTGTGTGCATGTGCGTGTGTGCACATGCACACAAACACACATAGGGTACATGTGTATGTACTGTACGGTACATCTGTGGATATACATTTGAACCACATCTAAGAGAAATCGATTGAATCGAATCACTTCAACAATACATTATTGTTTGAACCTACAGTATACTTCTTAAATCAGTCTTACTTTCAGAGACTCCGGTGCGGATGTCAATTGGGGACCACTGTATACTTCTTACACAAGTAAGACGCGCGAACGCGGTAAGCGAACGCAAAAAAAGAGAAAAAATAATGAAAAAAAATATTTAAAAAAAAGTAACCAATAATTTTTTTTTTTTTTTTTTTTTTAAATCTGCGTTAAAAGGAGCATCTTAGAAAAATACAAATTCACAAAAAAAAAACTTGGAATGTTTTTGAACAATTCAACAAAGTGTTTGAAGTGCCTGTTTCACCCACTTCCGGGGGGCGGAGCCAAAATCCGAGCCCGAAGTATTTGTTCGTAGACCCCCACTTAGGGGGGGTAGAAAAAGTTTCGGAGCGATTCGGGCACTTTTCATTTAACATGGGGTTTCAATGGGGAGTTTTTAGGAGCCTTCTCCGGGGCGTGGCTTCCGGGGGAAGGGGCGGGCTTAAACGCAACCTTGACAGGTGTGTTCAGTTTTCAAAGACCTTTCATTTGATGTATGGTACGTCTAAATTGGACATTTACTTATCGCAGAGGAGCTGCAAGCAGGCAGTGCACACAGAGACACAGACAGAGATATGATGCACACAGAGACACAGAGACACAGAGAGACAGAGACACAACCCAAGCAGGGTTACATAGTAAGCTCCACTTGGTCGGAGGCGCGGCTTCGCCGCGCCTCCTCCCGCGTTCGCAATCAGTCCAAACTGTGACTTTGTGTGTGTGCGAGTGTGTGCATGAGAATGTGTGTGTGTGTGTGTGTGTGTGTGTGTGTGTGTGTGTGTGTGTGTGTGTGTGTGTGTGTGTGTGTGTGTGTGTGTGTGTGTGTGTGTGTGTGTGTGTGTGTGTGTGTGTGTGTGTGTGTGTGTGTGTGTGTGTGGCTCTTGCATGTGGACATACTGGTAACGCTGCATCTATTTATTGTATTGTTATGTATTAATGGTGAAGATCCATTGACTTTATCCGCAAGTGTCTTGTTGGGTTGTCCTACACCACTGTATCGGAGTTCAAACAAAGTTACAGTATACATTTAAAACAGGAACTCTGTCAGTGAACATTACACTGTATTTATGTTATCTACTGCTTTTCCTTAACTGTGGAATATGAAGAAATGTATTCACATCTCATTCAGTTGTGAGTGGTGTCATTCATTAAAGTTACATTTTCATTACATCTCAACAGATCACAGATATCTTTGCTCACTGGAATCTCCCTCGACATCCATTGCATTCTGGACTCTGGTCCTACTAATGAGTGTCTGATGCTAACAATATGGTATGAGAACACTTATAGCTCAATTAAACTTTGGTAGAGATTTAGGTTGTGTCCCATTTTTACAATGTTTGATAAATATATTATGTAGCATGCATAACAACAAACAGTGACTTTGTCACAGTTCTTCCTCCTATAAAAATGCTAGAATCAAAACTAAGCAGATATTTCTTTCTTCAATCCAGTGTGGTTGTATACCTCGTCTTTATCAGACATCAATGTCTGTCCAGACTCGGACAGTATATTGTTGCTGTCGGGAAGAAATCTCTTATCTCCATATTTTAGCTTTTTTTGTCAATTAACGGCATATTTGCTCATACTACAGCGTCACACAAAAGAATCAAAAGTAGCAGATCTACAAGCTCGAAACGCGGTGCAAAGCGTAGTGTTTTGACCTTGTAGATCTGCTACTTTTGCTATTTGTGAATTTTAATCCTGAAAAGTAACAGTTTTGGACATATGAGGTTTCCACCCGACAGAGACGATATGTAGTGGATGGAGACTTAATTAATGAACACACTGTACTTCTAATTAATCCTTGAATCCAAGTGGACATTAGTGCCAAATATCATAAAATTCCCTCAAGGTTGGTTCTGAGATATCACGTTCACAAGGTTGGTACGTATGTACGTACGTCTTCCCAATGTTAATATTCTACAATAAAACCAAATGAAATAATTTATCTGAACCGTGAAAGTACATACCATTTTCATAGTCATCAGAGTGATCGATTACACCATAGACGCTTGTGTCACCTAAAGGTAAACAAAAGTACACATTAATGTGGTGCTTATTGTTGTTATTTCACACATGCTTTCAATTTAGTAAATCATTCTGCTATTTAGAAAAAAGGAATGGATAGATGTTAATATACTTTCAAAAAGCACATTCATTGTTTAATGAATGAAGGTTTATTTTTAATTTGAAGTTGTAAATTAAGTCATATTTAAATTTAAAAACTAGTTGTTCTTGTCAGAATTGTCCTTGACCAACATGATTGGTTCAAAAACTGACCATGCTGCAGTGGGCAGTATATATCATCAGGAGCCCCACTTTGATTCGTCCCCTGGGCTCCAGCGGAGCCCTGATTGGTTCCCTGAGACTGAACTGGTCTGCAATTAAAATACATATTTTGCAGAAATTAATTAGAAATCAAATCTATAGACATACTATGTATTAGGAATCTATTGCCGAAATGTTTATTAAAAGACGAGTAATACTGTACTTACGCGACACAACATGGATCTGTGAAAAGAAAGAAAGAAAACTGAATTGTACAATGAATCTTTGAACTTTTAAATTGCTATGACATGGAAATTAACAGTATCATTTAAGGAGAGTAGCACAGTGATTGTGATCTAGATCAGTATGTATAATATGTATTTGGCTGTGGTCACACACACAAACACACACACACACACACACACACACACACACACACACACACACACACACACACACACACACAGACAGACAGACAGACAGACAGACAGACAGACAGACAGACAGACAGACAGACAGACAGACAGACAGACAGACAGACAGACAGACAGACAGACAGACAGACAGACAGACAGACAGACAGACAGACAGGCAGGCAGGCAGGCAGGCAGGCAGGCAGGCAGGCAGGCAGGCAGGCAGGCAGGCAGGCAGGCAGGCACGCACGCACGCACGCACACACACACACACACACACACACACACACACACACACACACACACACACACACACACACACACACACACACACACACACACACACACACACACACACACACACATACATACACAAACAAACAAACATCACAACACACATGTTGAGATGAACACATAACACAATTCATTGACATATATATATACATACATACATACATACATACATACATACATACATACATACATACATACATACATACATACATACATACATACATACATACATACATACATACATACATACATACATACTGTACATACATACATACATACATACATACATACTGTACATACATACATACATACATACATACATACATACATACATACATACATACATACATACATACATACATACATACATACATACATACATACATACATACATACATACATACATACATACATACATACATACATACAGTATTTCAGCATCAAGGACACCCTTTTGGAAAGTGTTCAAAATGTGTTTATTTTATGTGATTATTTCTCTTTACCACTGCGTCTCTTCCGGTAGATTATTCCTATCAGCATTCCTGCCAGTAGAACCAATGAAAAGACACAGACACAGACACAGCTCCACAGCAGAGAGGAGAGTGCAACAGAGGAATGGCTGCTTGCTTGGCTGTCTGAAAAACACAAAAATAAGAGATAGATAATAGATGAATATCACAGAGTGATAGACAGATACTAATGTTTCCTTGTAGAATCTTACCTATAGAACAACTGTTACTCTATAGGCATACATATAAATACATACATAGATACAATTCAATATACACACATGTAATTATACAAATACAATTAAAACTACCTTTCTCCTCTGTGTGCTTGTTAGAGACACTGACTGTTTGTCTGTTTCTTGTGTTGACTGCTGTAGAAAAAAAAGAAAAATAACAGGAAAAATAAGTGTTTGTGCGTGCTTGTGTGCGTGCATGCGTACGTGTGTGCTTGATTGGTGTGTGAGTGTGCGCGTGCATGCCTGTGAATGTTAGCTGTTGAGTAATATAATATTATTTCATCTCACCTCTCACACCCATCCAGCTCTCTGATGACTCTCCAAGGTCAGAGATGCTACACTTGTAGAATCCTCCATCAGACTTGTTAACACTGTGGATGGTCATCTGTCCTGTAGACTCAGTCCTGATGAGGGATCCATTTTTATAGAAATCAGCTGGGAGGTTAGAGTTTTTACTAGTTGTCTTGTTCTTGTACCAGCAGCGCAGAGTGACATCACGTCCCTCTGTCACAGGAAGTACAGGGCTCTCCAGTATCACAGCATCATCTGAACAACATGGCATTGATAAACACAGGGTAAATGTTCTCCCTGGTGACAGACACTTGGAATTAATTGATTAATACTCAATCAGCCTTCATTTCACATATCTGTCACCAGGTACTACATTTAAACCCTTTGGTGTGTGAAGAACTATTCTTCATCACACAATATGCATTTCTATTCATTCCTCCTCACCAGTCACAGTAATGTTGATAGCATTGATCCTTCTCTCTCCATCTCCAGATTCACACCAGTAAACTCCGCTGTCTGCAATGAAGAGCCCTTCGATGATGCAGGAAGACCCTTTTCTTTTCCCCCAGTCAGTAGGACATATTTCAGCTTTGCCCTTATTGTCCCTCATCAGGCTCCGTCTATCAGAGCCTGAAGACCCCTCACAGCTGAGAGACAGACTTTCAGAACGAAAGAACTGCAGCCTGTTTGGTTCAACGCTGAGGACAAGATGTTCTGAGAGACATAGACGGAATGAGAGAGAAATGATGCAGAGGGAGAAAAGAAGACAGAGAATGTGTTGGAGAGAGAGAAAGAGACAACAGACACAAACAAACACAAACAGAGAGACGTACGGAGAGACAAAGTAGAGAGCAAAAGACAATCAGAAGGAAGAAAGACAGGGAGATGAAAATAGAGTGAATAGAATACATTGATGGAAAGAAAGCAACATAAAAAGACAGATAACTGAACCTAAAGTGTTAATTCATAAAATTGTTAAACTAGAGAAAGTGCTCCTCGGAGCACAGGTCTCCGCCAGGTCAGGTAGGTAATTGTGGCCTCCTGGTGGCGCTATAATAGGCCAATGTGAAAAGGGTGCCATTTCTTCTTAGGCCTTGAACGGCAAACGGACACTGCATTCATGATTTGAGGCATTATGTTCCAAAAATGGGTTTTGGTAAATTAGACCTGCTGGTGGTGCTATAGAAAGCCAATGCTAAAAGGGTGGCATTTGTTCCTCAACATAGTGTGAATGTGCGTGCAAAGTATGACCGCAATCGGACGCTGCGTTCATGATTTTCGGCATTTTGTTCATAACAAGCCATTACTGCAAACTTTGGATGTGAATCTTATCCAATCAGGATGGAATATGAAAAATCGAACAGATCCGTCTTGATCACATGACTATAGAGATCATGTGTACCGATTTGAGTGAAATGTGGATAAAATCGGAAGTAATATAATATTTAAAAAATCGTAATATAAAAAAATAGTTTTACATATGTTGGCCTCCTGGTGGCGCTATAAAAGACAGATGTGAAAAATGCACGGCAAATGTTTTTCCTTGACCTCTAGGGAGTGTGCATACACAGTTTTACACAGATCGGTGCAGTTGTAGGTAAAAACACGAATCGGCCTGTTATAGCACCACCATGAGGCTGATTTAAAAAATCTGCATAGTGGGAATGTGTGTGCAAAATTTCACGGAAATTGCATGCTGTGTTCATGATTTGAGGCATTTTGTTCAAAACGGAGCACTCCTGCAAACTTTGGAAACAGAGGCTGGTATATGGCAAATCTGAAAAACCTGTTTCGTTTAATGACTATAGAGATACTGTGTACCGGCTTGCGTGATGTTTGGACAACATAGTAAAAAAATGTGTTTGGCAAAAAGCGGCCTCCTGGTGGCACTATAACAGGCCAATGTGAAAAATTCAGAGCAAAAGTTCGGCTTTGGCATCCAGGGAGTGTGTGTTCACAGTTTCGCAGCGGCTGGGCCAACAGTGCCGGAGATTAGCTGTTTACAGACAGACACACGGACGGACAGACACACGGACACACGGACACACGGATGGACGGATAGGGTGCAAAAGGTACTCCCGCCATTCCTTTCGGCCTGGTTGCGAACGCGGAAGGAGGCGCGGCGAATCCGCTCCTCCGCCCAAGTGCAGCTTACTATGAAACCCTGCTCGGCTTGTGTGTCTCTCTGCGTCTCTGTGTGCAGTATGTGTGCAGCCGCGCCCCCATGTGACTCACGCTCTCATTGGCTGTAGACAATGTAGACAATGCTCAGATTAAAATGCACAACAGCCTGCAACATGCCTAAACCAAACACATTTCAAAAACTACAAAGACAAAAAACATTTACAAAAAAAACAAAACAACAACAAACAAACATAACAATTTAAAAAAGACAAAAACTGTACCACCCACTTCTCTACAATTGCTCATTCCTTTCGATTCTTCTTATTGTTATTTTCGAGCTCCGTTCGCTTCCCGCGTTCGCGCGTCTTACTTGTGGAGACAATAAGTACTTATTAATTTACTGCCTCTTACCATTGTTGTGAACAGGATCAGAAGGATCTTTCTCAGCATATCCAGTCTGCATCATCAATAGATTGAATCCTGTATAGAGAAACATACGGTTTCCCGAAAACTGTTAGGATTTAGGAGCCATTTGTAGAACCGGCCTCAGGTCTTAATGGGTTAAATGGCTAAAGTGAAAAAAAACTATGTTCGAGGTACAGAGAGAGAGCACCCGGTGGAGAGAGACAGTCAGTACTCACCCAGTGTGAGACAGAGAGTTGAGGTCTTCATGCTGTCTGTCTGCTGAATGCCTCAACACTAGTCTCGCGTAGCCAGACAACTATTCCACAATCTCCGAATGTAAGACCGGAAGCATTTGAAAATTGTGGGAGGCAACAGTCTGGCCACGCGAGACTACCTCAACACTAAACTACACTCTAGATACATTCTACTTCCTGTTCCTGTCCAGCTGGAAAGACCAACCTGTCACCAATACAATTTACGATGTACAATTTAGACATTTAGCAGACACTCTTAATCCAGAGCGATTTACAATAAGCAGGTAAATACAAGGTAATACATGAAATGCATAGAAATAGCAATCTAGGATTAAGGTAAACCAATAACCTATCATCAGTCTAAACAATATCAAAATATAAATAATCTGTACATTGAAACTATACACGCTATGGTTACGCTAGGATTCTAGGTCTACAAATTAACCTGGCTAGCGTGTGTGTGTGTGTGTGTGTGTGTGTAAGTAAGTAAGTAAGTAAATTTTATTTATAAAGCACCTTTCGAAACAGTGTTACAAAGTGCTGTACAATGGAACATAAAATACATACAATTAACAAGATAACAACAGGGTATTATAGTACAAAAAAAAAATTGTAAATTGTGAAAAGTACAAAACAGCAAGGATAAAAACAAAAGCATTGACCTATGTGAGTCAGGTCTTCAAATGACAAAGTGCTTACGAAACAAAAGTGTTTTAAGCATTCTCTTAAAACAATCAACCGACTCAGCATTTTTTAATGCCAGGGGAAGGGCGTTCCACAGTGTGGGAGCAACTACTGCAAAGGCCCTGTCACCCTTTGTTTTTAGATTGGACGCGGGTATCTTCAAAAGGCCTTTGTCAGAGGACCTGAGGGACCTCACCTTGTCCTTAGGGGGCAGTAGGTCAGCAATATAAAGTGGTGCTAGCCCATGTAGAGCTTTATAGGTGGTTAACAAGATTTTAAAATCTATCCTGGACCTAATTGGTAGCCAGTGAAGTGCGGCTAACACTGGTGTTATGTGTGCTCTGCGATTAGTGTTGGTGAGAATTCTGGCCGCCGTGTTCTGTACTAGTTGAAGTCGTGATAGTGACGCACGGCTCAGAGTGGTGTAGAGTCCGTTGCAGTAATCAAGACGGGAAGAGACAAATGCATGCATGATTTTTTCCAGGTCTTGAGATGTGATAATTGATTTTATTTTATTAATGTTGCGCAGATGGTAGAAACATGACTGAGTTACCTTTTTAACATGGAACTCGAAGTTCATCTGGTTGTCGAAAAAGACACCCAGGTTTTTTGCTGTTTGTTTTACATTAGTAGCCAATGGACCAAGGGACAGCCGAATTGCATCTGAGCTACACTCGGGGCCTATGATGAGTATTTCAGTTTTATCTGGGTTAAGTTGTAGGAAATTTTGTGCCATCCAATTATTAATGCCGGTTAAACAGTCATGCATGACTGTGAGTTTACTGAGGTTGTTTTGCTTGAATGAGAGATACAGCTGTGTATCATCAGCGTAGCAGTGATATGACATACCTTCATAGCTGTTAATGAGAGTACCAAGGGGTAGCATATATAGGGAGAACAGGACTGGACCAAGTATGGAGCCCTGGGGGACACCACATGTCAAGGGAGCTGAGGAGGACGCATAACTGTCAACAGCGACAGCCACACTTCTCCCTGACAAATAGGAGGAGAACCATTCCAAGGCCGACCCATTTAATCCCACCCACTGTTGAAGCCTATGTAGAAGGATGGAGTGATCGATTGTATCAAAAGCTGCGCTTAAGTCGAGCAGCAACAGCACTGAACACTCACCAACATCAGCCCTCATGAGGATGTCGCTAGAGACTCTGAGGAGTGCAGTTTCAGTGCTGTGCTTCTGGCGGAAACCGGACTGAAACTTGTCAAAAATGTTATTGTTATTTAGAAAATGTAAAAGTTGATTGCAGACAACCTTTTCTAATACTTTAGAAATGAACGGGAGTTTGGATATGGGTCTATAATTGGAGTGAACTAGTGGATCGAGGCTTGGTTTTTTTAGGAGTGGTTGGATAATGGCATGCTTAAAGTGATCAGGCACACAACCAGAGGATAAGGAGCTATTGATGATGGATAAAAAGTAGGGGCCTAGACAGTCAAAAGCATCTTTTAAGAGTGCAGTAGGCATGATGTCAACAGGACTAGATGAGGGGTGCATATGTGACACGATCGGTGAAAGATCATCCAAGGAGATCATGTTAAACTGGGACATTGAGGGGACTAGAGGAGGGTGGTCAACTATGGTGGTACTAGGTGGTATTATCTTGGATCTAATATTGTCAACTTTGTTCAGAAAGAAAGATAAGAATTGTTCACAATCATCGTCAGAGAAGACCGGAACTGGGGGGATGGCTGGGTTAACCAGAGTGTTAATGACGGTAAAAAGTGCTTTTGGCCTATTTTTATTAAGATTGATCAGATTTGAGAAATATGCCGATCTTGCATCCTCAATTTTAAGATTAAAAGCAGACAGCAGTTCCTTCATATGATTGAAATGGACTGTCTCCTTAGACTTTTTCCACTGCCGCTCTACCTTTCTGCATTCCCTTTTTAGGCTGCGGATGTCATCGTTCATCCATGGGGATGATTTAACGGCGCATTTGTTTTTTATTTTGAGGGGGGCAACTACATCAAGGGCAGACAGACATAAATTGTTAAAATGGCAGACGAGGTCATTTGTGGCGGTTGGAGCTGTTACATTGTTGCTAAGGGCTGAAAAAGCAGAGCAAAATTTTTCAGCAGAGGAACTGTTGAGAGTGCGGGAGCGGATGGAGCGTATGATGGATTGGGTCTCAACAGTAACATTTATGTTAAAAAGGATATATTTGTGGTCGGAGAGAAAGAACTCACCCAAACACAGATTATTGAGGTTCACGCCCATTGTGAAAACTAAGTCCAGTGTATGGCCATGGTCATGCGTTGGCCCAGACACATGCTGAATTAGATTTAGCGATTGAGTAAGGCTGATAAACTCATCAGTTAAGTTGTCGGAGGGATTGTCAATGTGATAGTTGAAATCTCCTGTCACAATCAAGTTATCAAATTTCATGACAACCGATGATAAAAATTCTGAGAATTCAGTTAAAAACTCGCTTTTAGAACCTGGTGGGCGATAGCATAATAAAATAAAGAGAGGATTAGCAGATCCAATCTTAAGCAGGAGAGCTTCAAAGGTAGTAAAAAAAAGTGTGTGTGTGTGTGTGTGTGTGTGTGTGTGTGTGTGTGTGTGTGTGTGTGTGTGTGTGTGTGTGTGTTGTGTGTGTGTGTGTGTGTGTGTGTGTGTGTGTGTGTGTGTGTGTGTGTGTGTGTGTGTGTGTGTGTGTGTGTGTGTAGAAAAAAATGGTTTTACAAAAAAAACTGGGGAAAAAAAACAAACTCTATTGTGTGCTTACAAAACTTTGTCAGTTTATTCCATACATAATAATGCTAATAATTCCACAAATAATAATGATAATACTACTACTACTAATAATAATATGAGACCATCAATAATAATAATAATAATACACAGAATGTATGCACTGCATTTATAGAGGCGAGTAAAGGTAGCTTTGATATGAGCTGGGAGTGAGTTCCATAGGGTGGGGGCGTTCGCCAAGAAGGCCCTGTCAGCACAGGTTTGTTTCGTTGTCTTGGAGAAGTCCAGGAGGTTGCATGGCATCACCAGACCTGAGGGAGCGGGAGGGGACGTGGAGTTGGAGGAGTTCAGAGAGGTAGCGGGAAGCCTGGTTGTTGAGGGCCTTGAAGGTGGTGATTAGTATTTTCAAAATGTATTCTGTGCTTGACTGGGAGCAAGTGGAGGTCAAAAGCATAGTATTTTAGCATAGTAGCATAGATTTTGGTTTTATATTTGATCTCCCATTTGTTTAACTGTGAATAGGCCTACCTTTTTATATGATATGCTTTTTTTAATTACACAAGTTTTTTTCTGACCTCTTGACCCAGACAAATTATTACTTAAAAAACTAAAACTACACTAAAACTTTTTTTTAAAACATAAAACAGAGCATTTTCACAAAATAAAAAAACTCGCAAACTCACTTTAAAAAACGAATTAAAACTACTGTAACTGAAATTGATAAACATAAAGTCAAAACAAAATAAAAACAAAACAAACATTTTTGAGCATAATCCCCCCCAAGGTATCTCCCCCCTTTACTTTTTTCTTTCACTGATGATGATATATGGGTGTATCTTTGCAAATTAGGCCCAGATCAATCTACACATTACCCACTGCACATCCCCACAATGCGGTTATTTGCTGCTAAAGTTCATTTTACAGAATGTTTGGACTGCGGGTCTTGCCTGTATTGTTTAACCTTATTTCTACCTTTTTATTTCATCTTATTTGTCTTGATTCTTGATAAGAAGGAACTGTGAAGTTTTACATGTTACCACCAGAGATCACTGTTGAGTTACATGTATGTACCTGAGGCCTCCACAATTCAATTATGTGAGCTATTAGCTGAGGTCCAAGAACAGACCTTCCTGTCCTACACCTTTATAAACCTACTGTAGGCCTACTTGACCAGCAGACTTGTTTGTTCTCGTTTTACATGCACGTGGAACAGAACAAACATTAGACAGCTCGCTCAAGCAACAACTGAGACTTGGTACTGTATATGGACCCAGGCTCACTGTCATTACAACCAGTGGTGTAAAGTAACCAAGTACATGTACTCCACTACTGTACTTAGGTACATTTTGGATTTTTATACGTTACTGGAGTATTCCCAATTTTCAATACTTTAACCTCTACTCCACTACACCTCAGAGGCAAATATTGTACTTTTTACTCCACTACAATTATTTGAACAATTAAGTCACTTGTTACTTTATAGATTTTGATTATTATTACAAAACATACTTAACCACTTTGGTCTGTACACTTCTGCTATTTGAAAATAGCCGATCTACAAGCTCACAACACGTCGCAATGCAACATGTGAGCTTATAGATCGGCTATTTTTATAACATTTTCAATACATTGTGAAATGGGACATTGTGCATAATGAGTACTTTTACTTTTGGTACTCGAGACAATTTTGAATACAGGACATTCACTTGTAACAGAGTATTTTTCACATTTTGGTATTAATACTTTTACTTAGGTAAAACATGTGAGTACTTCTTCCATCACTGATCACAACTACAATAGACCTTGTCCCTCAGCTTGTCTGACCTTAATCAACCTGGCTCCACACATCTACTACACCCAGATGCAGAAGACATATCCACCGTACCAGAGACCAGAGACATTCTGACTTCTCCTTCTCAACAAAATGAAAAAGATCTATTCCACTCATATTTATTTTCACTGAGTGTTACCCAGGCTCTCTGAACCTCATGACCTCCATTATGAACTAACTCATAAAGAATTATATTGTTTAATCATTGTTTCATTGTTTGTACACATTGTTTATTTGTATTAAGATTTTAATTGTCATCTCTCTAATAAGTACCTCAGACCATATTGCTATAACATGTACTTTGTGTCTACATTGAACCACATACAGTAGTAACATACTTTTAAATGTCATTCTCAACCGTGTGAATAGAACAGAGCAGGACACAGTGGTTCGGCTGTGAAAACTAAACAACAGATTATCTCTCCTGAAATAGACGTGAATGTGATGCTGTGTGTGTATAGATGGACATGTGAACCCAGCAGGTGGTTTGACCACAGTGAGCAGCTTACAGCCCTGAAAATAGAGACACGACTGACTCCTGGAGACAGAAAACCATGAGAACTATTTAAAATGTTTACAAGAACTCATAAATACAGCATTGATAAAGACATGAGAGCAACAGCAGAACTTCTCATTGTTAACAACCAATTGCAACATGACTTTCCATACAGACTGTCCATACCTAGCACTATAACTAAATGATAAAGATATCGTTTTAAAAATCGTTCCAACTCAAGTGGAGTCCACACCACACCTATAATGATCCCAGTGCTGAACGATATGGTTATAGTTATAGTGCTTTGTGTGGACAGCTGATATGATAATTAATGATAGTTTAATATTTAATAATAATACCAATATATAATAATCACATAATTAGTATACACAAATATTCAACTCTCATCAGCACAACACACTCTGTATAAAAAGCTACATTTAAAAATGTATATATTATTTCAAAATATAAAAAAAAGTTTAAACAAGAAAATTACCACTTTTCAGCAAATAAAAACAACACTAAAGTATTTCATAGATAAAACGATAATTTCCATAAACATTTTTTTTAATTAATTTAAGAAGTAGTGAAAATAGCAGATCTACAAGCTCACAACGTGGCGCAAAGCAACGCCTTGTGAGCTTGCAGATCTGCTATTTTCACTAGTTTTGGTTCGGGCAAACATCTCATTTCTCTTTTGGGTCTTGAGCTAAAATGTCTGGGAACCACTGCTTTAAACAAAGGTCTTCCTCACTCCTTCAATCAGGATTCTGTTCTACTGATCACCTGTAACACAAATACACACATGTCAGGATTAACTACAATCATTAGACT
>NC_137620.1:18442247-18569747 GCF_963280865.1 Gymnoscopelus braueri
ACTCTGACAACTACACCAAAGTAAAAGAAGCTATTTTGTCAAAGTATGAAATAACAGCTGATACTTACCGCAGAAGGTTCTGGCCCATGAACATAGAGCGGTGAGAGACTCCAAGAGAGTTGTACGTACGCCTGAAAGACCTGTTTGCAAAATGGGTCAAACCAGACAGCTCGACAATGAAAGACATTGTATGTCATTGTATGTCATTGTATGTATGTATGTATGTAACATACAGTACATACATACATACATACATACATACATACATACATACATACATACATACATACATACATACATACATACATACATACATACATACATACATACATACATACATACATACATACATACTGTACATACATACATACATACATACATACATACATACATACATACATACATACATACATACATACATACATACATACATACATACATACATACATACATACATACATACATACATAATTTATTTATTTTTATGTATTTATCCACCTGCTATCCACTGTTGTTCTGTTATCATCGATGATTACTTGAGGTACTTGAGGTAAAATACTTAAGGTTTTGTAACCAAACACGTCCGTAATTTCTTTGTCATGTTGCCTGCTTTAATAATAAAATGAGCAGTGCCTGAATGGACAGAACGTGACTGCTGGCTATCATTCCGTACATGATATACTTTTGGAGACGTGCACACTGCAAGTTTTTTTTATTGTTTTTGTGAGGGGAGTTAGTGCTCGCATTCCTTCTAGTTTCACTGGGGAGGGTGTGTAGACAACCATAAGTATCTGATACAGACAGAGACACAAGCCGGTTTGTTTCACCTCACAGTGAGCGAGGAGTTTTACTAAGAGAGAGCGAGCATGAGGTTCATGCTCTCTGTCCACCCCCCTAACTGACAAACCAGTAGAAACCATTTACAATATACAATTTAGTCATTTAATCACTAGTTCAGCATCAAGAACCCCCTTTTGGAGAGTGTTCAAAAAGTGCTCATAATATCTCTTTACCACTGCGTCTCTTCCAGTAGATTCCCGCCAGTAGAACCAATGCAAAGAGGCAGACACAGATCCACAGCAGAGAGGAGAGTGCAACAGAGGAATGGCCGCTAGGTTGGCCGCTAGTTTTTCTGTCTGAAAAATACAAAAATAATAGATAGATAATAGATGAAGATTTAGACAGAGTGATGGACAGATACTAATGTTTCCTTGTAGAATCTCACCTATAGAACAACTGTTACTCTATAGGCATACATACATAAATACTGTATGTGTCTTGTGTTTACTGCTGTAGAAAATAAAACAGGAAAAATAAATGTGTGTGTGTGTGTGTGTGTGTGTGTGTGTGTGTGCGTGTGCGTGTGCGTGTGCGTGTGCGTGTGCGCGTGCGCGTGCGTGTGCGTGTGCATGTGCATGTGCATGTGCATGTGCATGTGCATGTGCATGTGTGCTTGATTGGTGTGTGAGTGTGCACGTGCATGCCTGTGAATGTTAGCTGTTGAGTAATATAATATTATTTCATCTCACCTCTCACACCCATCAAGCTCTCTGATGACTCTCCAAGGTTAGAGATGCTACACTTGTAGAATCCTCCATCAGACTTGTTAACACTGTGGATGGTCATCTGTCCTGTAGACTCAGTCCTGATGAGGGATCCATCTTTATAGAAATCAGCTGGGAGGTTGGAGGAGTGTTTACCAGTTGTCTTGTTCCTGTACCAGCAGCGCAGAGTGACATCACGTCCCTCTGTCACAGGAAGTGCAGGGCTCTCCAGTATCACAGCATCATCTGAACAACATGGCATTGATAAACACAGGGTAAATGCTCTCCCTGGTGACAGACTCTTGGAATTAATTGATTAATACTCAATCAGCCTTCATTTCAAATATCTGTCACCAGGAACTACATTTAAACCCTTTGGTGTGTGAAGAACTATTCTTCATCACACAATATGCATTTCTATTCATTCCTCCTCACCAGTCACAGTAATATTGATAGCATTGCTCCTTCTCTTTCGATCTTCAGATTCACACCAGTACACTCCGCTGTCTGCAATGAAGGGCCCTTCGATGATGCAGGAAGACCCTTTTGCTCTCCCCCAGTCAGTAGGACATATTTCAGCTTTGCCCTTATTGTCCCTCATCAGCCTCCGTCCATCAGAGCCTGAAGACCCCTCACAGCTCACAGACAGACGATCAGAACGAAAGAACTGCAGCCTGTTTGGTTCAACACTGAGGACAAGATGTTCTGAGAGACATAGACAGAATGAGAGAGAGAGAGAGAGAGAGAGAGAGAGAGAGAGAGAGAGAGAGAGAGAGAGAGAGAGAGAGAGAGAGAGAGAGAGAGAGAGAGAGAGAGACAGACAGACAGACAGACAGATGAATGAGAAAGAAATGATGCAGAGGGGGAGAAAAGAAGAAAGATAATCTGTTAGAGAGAGAGAGACAACAGACACAAACACAAACAGAGAAATGTACGGAGAGACAAAGTAGAGAGCAAAAGACAATCAAGAAAGAAAGACAGGTAGATGAAAATAGAGTGAATAGAACACATTGATAGAAAAAAGAAAGCAACATAAAAGAGGGATAACTAAACCAAAACAGAGTTAATTCATAAAATTGCAAATAAATGTTAAATAAGTACATTATGAAGCCAATCAACTGCTAATTTACTGCCTCTACTCTTACCATTGTTGTGAACAGGATCAGAGGGATCATTCTCAGAATGCACAGTCTGCATCATCAATAGATTGAATCCTGCACAGAGAAAAGTAATTTTTTTATTTCACATACACTTACACACATGTGCGTGTGCTCGTGTGTGTGGCAGAGGGGTAGCAGTAGCTCAGGAGGTAGAGCGGCAGTGATGGAAACAGAAGGTTGCTGGTTGAATCTCGGGCTCCTCCTGGCTCTGTCAAAGTGTCCGTGAGCAAGACACTGAACGCCTAACTGCTCCTGATGAGCATGGTGGTACCTTGAATGGTTTCCTCCTCCGTCGGTGTGTGAATGAATGTGTGTGTGAATGGGTGAATGTAATGCTCATTTAAAGTGCTTTGGATAAATGCACTATAGAAATGCAGACCATATACCATTTTCTCTTTTTTTTGCACAAAATGTTTCTCCTTGGTTCTTGTGATTATCAGATATCACTATTGTAGGATACATGAATATGTGTCTTTAATTGAGGTTTTTAGTATGCCCTGTTATCAGGACATTATGATTCTGAGCTTTGCTGAATTGTGATGTTAATGATCTGGAGATTTCAGATTATTATCTGTCAGTCCAACACTGGATAAGAGTGAATATTAAATGGCTAAAGTGAAAAACAAAAACAACAACGTTTGAGGTACATAGAGATGAATCAGTACTCACCCAGTGTGACACAGAGAGTTGAGGTCTTCATGCTGTCTGTCTGCTGAATGCCTCAACACTAAACTACACTCTAGTTACATTCTACTTCCTGTTCCTGTCCAGCTGGAGAGACCAGCCTGTCACCATTTCATATCTAACAACTGTGGAGAGACCAACCTGTCACCAATACAATTTACAATTTAGGCATTTAGCAGACGCTCTTAATCCAGAGTGATTTACAGTAAGCAGGTAAATACGAGGTAATTGGACATCAAATGCATAGAAATAGTAATCTAGGGTCGTAGGTAAACCAAGAGCCTATCTTCAGTCTAAACAGTATAATATCAAAACATAAATAATCTGTACATTGAAACTATACACACTAAAGGATGCCAGGTCTACAAATGAATCTGTCTGTGTGTGTGTGTGTGTGTGTGTGTGTGTGTGTGTGTGTGTGTGTGTGTGTGTGTGTGTGTGTGTGTGTGTGTGTGTGTGTGTGTGTGTGTGTGTGTGTGTGTGTGTGTGTCTGTGTGTGTGTGTGTGTGTGTGTGTGTGTGTGTGTGTGTGTGTGTGTGTGTGTGTGCAGGTGCATGTGTGGTTGCGTATGTGTAGGTCAAGGTTATTAACTGTAACTATAATGTAATAACTACAACTAGAATTGAAAGATTTTAGTTAACTGACTTTAAAAAAAAAACAATAACTAACTGAAACTGTATTGTGTGCTTACAAAAAACATGCTTTTATTCCAAACAAGCATAGTATGTTGGTTTTACATTATTAGTTTAAATGTGAATAGGCCTACTATTTAAATGGTGTGTTTTTTTATTTCACAATGTTTTGTCCTGACCTCTTGACCCAGACAAACCATAACAACATAACTACAGTAAAACTAATACAAAATAAAAAATAAAAATAAATAGCATTTTCACACAAAAAAGAACTAAACTTGCAAACTCGCTTTAAAAACGAATTAAAAAGCATGTAGTCAAAACAAAACAAAATAAAAACTGAACAGAAAATAATTTCACAGACTCTTTTACACCTGGAAACTTTCATTGTGACAGTGAACTTGAAGTTGAAGTTGAAAACGGTTCTCTGCTGCCCCCTGCAGTACAGTTAGCCTACAGACAATTATAATGAAAAAAAATTCTCCTATCAAGTTAAAGAAGTTACACACTGCCTTTCTTCAATGAACAAATTATTATGTAAAGATGATATTTCCACTGCCACTACCGTTCAATAAAAGAATAACTAAATTAACCTTTCCGTTGTGTTAGTGTCATTTTTTACCTGTTTTCATGTTTAAATAGGTATAAAGTACCGTTTACATTTCTTTATTGGAACAAGGCTTCATGATATCATCAGAAACAGCTATTTTAACAAAAATGAATTACCACCATTTTAGTTCATTCTGATGGTCTCTATAAAAAAGTGACATTTGTGGTGTTAAGGGTCAAATATGACCCGACAGAGAAGTGTGGCTCAATTCCCCCCAAATTGTCAATATTCAATGTTTACATGTTTGAGAGAGAGATAAACTTGTTTTTGTTTTTCACTTTAGCCATTTAATATTCACTCTTATGTTGGACTGACAGATAATAATCTGAAATCTCCAGATCATTAACATCACAATTCAGCAAAGCTCAGAATCATAATGTCCTGATAACAGGGCATACTAAAAACCTCAATTAAAGACACATATTCATGTATCCTACAATAGTGATATCTGATAATCACAAGAACCAAGGAGAAACATTTTGTGCAAAAAAAAGAGAAAATGGTATATGGTCTGCATTTCTATAGTGCATTTATCCAAAGCACTTTAAATGAGCATTACATTCACCCATTCACACACACATTCATTCACACACCGACGGAGGAGGAAACCATTCAAGGTTTAATTTAATGAAAATGTATTAGCATTATCTTAAGTAGAAATTAGTTTTCAACTTCTCCCAAAATGAACACAAATCATAACATATAATTTAATATTCAAAAGTTATCAAGGGAAGACACCACAGTATGTGGAGTACTTTAATAGGTTTTATCGTCTCCGCCAGGCCGAAAGGCATAGAGAGTATGTTTTGCCCCGTCCGTCCGTCCGTCCGTCCGTCCGTCCGTCCGTCCGTCCGTCCGTCCGTCCGTCCGTCCGTCCGTCCGTCCGTCCGTCTGTTCGTCCGTCCGTCCGTCCGTGTGTCCGTCATTCTGTCTGTGTACAGCTAATCTCCGGCACCGTTGGCTTGCTCGCAGTGAAACTCTGCACACACACTCCCTGGATGCCACAGCAGAACCTCTGCCCCAAATTTTCACATGGGCCTTTTATAGTGCCACCAGGAGGCCGATTTGTGTAAAACCTATTTTTTGACAGTACTCCTACAGATTTTGTCCAAAAATCCCGTAAATCAGTATCTCTATAGTCATTAAACGAAAGGGGTCTTTCAGATTTTTCATATTCCATCCTGATTGGCTAAAAATGGCTTCCAAAGTTTGCAGGAGTGCTCCGTTTTGAACAAAATGCCTCAAATCATGAACACGGCATGCAATTTCCTTGAAATTTTGCACACGTATTCCCACTATGCCGAGGAAGAAATGCCACTTAAAAATGTTCAAATCAGCCTCATGTTGGCGCTATAACAGGCCGATTTGTGTTTTTACCTATAACTGCACCGATCTGTGTAAAACTTTGTAAGCGCACTCCCTAGAGGTCAAGGATAAACCCTTGCCCTGCATTTTTCACATCTGCCTTTTATAGCGCCACCAGGAGGCCGACTTATGTAAAACAAATGTTTTTATATTACTCCTTCCGATTTTATCCAAATTTCACGCAAATGATCTCTATAGTCATGTGATCAAGACGGATGTGTTGGATTTTTCATATTCCATCCTGATTGGCTAAGATTGACATCTAAAGTTTGCAGTAGTAGCTTGTTTTGAACAAAATACAATGCACACGCATTCATACGATGTTGAGGAACCCTTTTAACATTGGCCTGTTATAGCGCCACCAGCAGGTCTAATTTAGCAAAACAAATTTTTTGAACAAAATGCCTCAAATCATGAATAAGAAGAAATGGCACACTTTTCACATTGGCCTATTATAGCGCCACCAGGTGGCCACAATAACCTACCTGACCAGGCGGAGACCTGTGCTGCGAGGAGCACTTTTTCTAGTCTTCTTACTGGGTTTGAACTGAAAGCAGTGGCTAGAGAGAGAGAGAGAGAGAGAGAGAGAGAGAGAGAGAGAGAGAGAGAGAGAGAGAGAGAGAGAGAGATTTGGACTAATTCCCATACGTTAGGGGACACCACAGCGGATCATTTCCATCTGCTTCTGTTCTCTGAATCTTCTCTCTCTTTGGCCTTCCTCTACTCCTCTTACCTGGCAGTTCCATCTTCAGCCTCCTTCTTCCAATGTGTCCCTCATCCCTCCTCTGCATATGGCCAAACTATCTCAACCTCGCCTCTCTTGTTTTATCCCCAAACCTTCTAACCTGGGCTGATCTTCTAATGTAGTCATTTCTGATCTTGTCACTCTGTGTCACTCCTAATGACAGTAGTCACATCTCCAGCTCCGCCTCCTGTCTTTTCATCAGTGTCACCGTTTCCAAGCCGTGCAACCATGCTGTACGACTTGTGTGCATGAACCAATAATTGTAAGAGTAATGGTAGTGTACAATTCCTAAGGAGGGGTATGTCACAACAATCTTGGAATAATACAATTTTCATTTATGAACATTTTCTCAGCATAATTGCTTGCATTAATTCTTTGAGTATAATTTCAATAATGAAGTACTCCTGAGGAATTTATTATTAAGGGTTCGAGGCCTATAGGCTATCAGGCTCGAAGCCTTATTGCATCTCTACACTTTCACTATTATTAAGGTTTCGAGGCCTATCAGGCTCGAAGCCTTATTGAGATTGTACCGTTTCTTCCGCCGTTTTTGCAGTTTGGGCCTAACCGTGTGGTCGCTTTTTTCGAAACTCTGCAATATGGTAGAAGGCTATGCCAAACGGTGAAGACCCGATACTCAAAACCATTGGCCAAAGGGTGGCGCTGTAGCAATCAACTTTGAACAGGTACAACTCATGCCCTGTTTGACCTACAGCCATGAAACTTCGATACACACATGCGTGTGTATCTCCTCCTGGGATCTTTGAGCAATCTGCACGAAACTTTTTACACATGAACTTTGGACCTATGCCGACAAACGTGAGCAAGCGGATTTTCCATAAGTGAAAACGCTAAGCTTTTATAAGCCAATGAATATTGCAGTTTTATGAAAATTATTCATCTGCCCCTAACACATACATGCAGACTCACATTTGTTTGAAACTTTGTAATAATGTAGAGGGTCATTCCAAGTATCACTGAAACCAATCTTACTCCAATTGGTCAAAGGGGGGCACTATAGCAATTTTTTGAACATGCAAACTTTAAACAGGCAAAAGTCATGCCTCGTTTGGCCAACAGCCGTGAAACTTGCTTACACATGTGCCTTGACTCATGAGGAACACATCTATCACTTTGACCAGTGAGCTCCGCCCTCGGATTTTACGCCATACTGAGCAGTTTGAAAAACATTTAAACCAAGGATTTCTGAGCAATTTGCGTGAAACAGTGTCAAATGTGTGAGCACCTTTTTCACCAGTTCAGGTCTGTTGGTCCAATGGCTTGATCGCTTAATCATCTGCCTTGAATCCACGGGGTTGCCGGTTTGAATCCCACCTCATGCAGACTTCATTATAATTGCATTGCACACAACATTACTGTATCAATGAATACATGTGCAATTGTTAAAGATAACGGGAAATGCTTATTTGAAAGTAGTTATTTTCAATGTATGCCGTACTTCATTCGCCCTTTTGTTCTGTTTTGTTGGATTCTCCTTTCTCACTGTCTGAGGCTGTGGATTGAATAGCTTGATCAGTAGAGTGTGAGCCTCATGTGCAGAAGGTCCCCGGTTCAAACCCCACTCGTTACAGTATACATTTAAATTGCATTGTACAAAACATGACCCTGTTAATTCAGACATGTGCAATTTTTAAACAATAACATGAAATGCTTTTTTGAGAGTAGTTGTTTTTTTATGTATGACATACTTTCTTGTGAAAATAGCCGATCTACAATCTCACAACTTTTCAGATAGCAACGTGTTGTGAGCTTGTAGATCGACTATTTTCACTAGTTTCCATTCCGAGGAGACAAGAAAAACTTTATAAATGTTTTGTGAACCAGTGATCTACAGTAGTTAGTGAAACAGAGGCTTGGTTCATAACGGACGGAAAAAACTATAGATATCAACAGACACCACCAAGGAGGCCATATCTCTAATTTAATGAGAAGAGAGGCAGCCTGTGAATCCATAGGTCACTGGTTTGATCCCTGTCCCCAACAATGTGTTGACGTGATCATCATTTGGAATTCTTCATTTTACAAATAGTGTTTTTTGAGGTTCGGTCGTTGTTTTACTGAGGTTAAGGTTAGTGAGGGTGGGTATAGAAAAGAGTCATCTAGTCGGCAACCTTCCCCCTATTTAGGGGTGGCCATTGCTGAGTGGTTAGTGAGCCCGCCTAGGGAGCCAGAGGCCCTGGTTGCCCCAGGTACGATTCCAGGCCAGGCCAGCAAATGTGTTGATGAAACGAAATTTGTCCCTGAGAAAGACTCTTAACCCCTAATTTTTCACAGGCCCTCATTGGAAACAAGACCGTAAGGACTTTCATGAACGGACCTGTTAAAGGAATTACGGGGCCAGAGCTCAGCTCTGGACCTGTCTTAATGTTCCCCTCTTTTTTCTTCTGCCACTTTTCGCAGTTCTGGCTGAACCGTGCATACGCTTTTTACGAAACTTGGCCATATGGTAGATGGTCATGAAAAACTATCAAGAAATAATTCTCACAATCTTTCGTCAAAAGGTGGCGCTATAGCAAAATGCCAACTTTGAACAGGTACAACTCATGCCCTGTGTGACCTACAGCCATGAAACCTCAATATACATATGCGTCTACTCATGATCAACAACTTTCACACTCTGACTTTTGACCTCTGACCTTTAGATCTCCCACCATTTTGAATTATATGAAAAACAGTTAAAACCTATCTCCTCCTGGGATTTTTGAGTAATCTGCACGAAACGTTTTACACATGAACTTTGGACCTATGCCGACAAACATGTGCAAAAGATTTTCCATAAGTGAAAAAATGAAGCTTTAATGAGCCAATGAATATTAAAGTTTTATGACAATTATTCATCTGCCCCTAACACATACATGCAGACTCACATTTCTTTGAAACTTTGCGGTAATGTTGAGGGTCATTCCAAATATCACTGAAACCAATCTTACTCCAATTGGTCAAAGGGGGGCACTATAGCGATTTTTTGAAAATGCAAACTTTAAACAGGCAAAAGTCTAGCCTCGTTAGGCCGACAGCCATTAAACCTGCTTACACATGTGCCTTGACTCATGAGGAACACATCTATCACGTTGACCAGTAAGCTCCGCCCTTAGATTGTCCGCAATTTGGAGCAGTTTGAAAAACACTTAAACCCAGGATTTTCCAGCTATTTGCGTGAAACTGTATCATCTGTGTGATCTATTTTTTCACAGTTTCTGTCTGTTGGTCCAATGCCTTCTCCCTTAAACGAATGCCTCACAACACCAAGGTTGCCAGTTCAAGCCTCACTTGATGCAGGCTTCATTAAAGTTGCATTGCACACAACATGACTGTATCAGTGAATAAATGTGCAATTGTTAAAGAGGCCAGCATGGCAGCAGGCCCTGTTTTAATATTGCCTTTATTCCATTTCTTCTACCACTTTTCGCAGTTCTGGCTGAACCATGCATACGCTTTTTACGAAACTCTGCCATATGATATGTGTTGTCTCTCTTTTTCACAGTTTTTGTCTATTGGTCCAATGGCTTCTCGCTTAAACGTGTGCCTCACAACCTGAGGGTAGCCAGTTCAAGCCTCACTTGATGCAGACTTCATTAAAGTTGCATTGCACACAACATGATTGTGTCAATTAATACACGTGCAATTGTTAAAGATAACCTGAAACAATTATTTGAGAGAGTATGTTTTTTCAATGTATGACATACTTCATTGTGAAAATAGCCGAACTACTGTACAATCTCAAAACTTTTCAGAGCTTGTAGATCGGCTGCTTTCACTGGTTCACTTTTATCTTCAACAGACAACCTCAGTCTAGACAAAGCTATAGCACTATAGGTACTGTTGCACCCTGTCAATCCGAAGGTTGAGGGTTCGATTCCTGTTAATGGCGATAGGTTGAGATGTCCAATCAATCCATTCTGCTTCCATCTCTCTCTCTCTTCAATCTATTATGTTTCCATGTCTCTCTCTCTCTTCAATCTATTCTGTTTCCATGTCTCTCTCTCTCTGCCCTTACATTGTCCGCAATTTTGAGCAGTTTGAAAAACACTTAAACCCAGGATTTTTCAGTTATTTGCGTAAAATGGTATCATCTGTTTGACCTCCGTTTTCACTGGATCAGGTCTGTTGGACCAATGGCTTCCCGCTTAAGTGAATGTTTCACAACATCAAGGTTGCCGGTTCAAGCCTCACTTGGTGGAGACTTCATTTAAAGTGCATTGCAAACAACAAGACTGTATTAATGAATACATATGCAATTGATAAAGATAACATGAAATGCTTATCTGAGAAGGTATGTTTTTGCAATGTATGACATACTTCATTCTGAAAATAGCCGATCTACAATCTCAAAACTTTTCAGATAGCAACGTGTTTCTGAGCTTGTAGATCGGCTGCTTTCACTGGTTCACTTTTATCTTCAACAGACAACCTTAGCCTGGACAAAGCTATAGCACTATAGGTAGTGTTGCAGCCTGTCAATCCGAAGGATGAGGGTTCGATTCCTGTTAATGGCAATAAGTTGAGATGTCCAATCAATCCATTCTGCTTCCATCTCTCTCTCTCTCTCTCTTCAATCTATTATGTTTCCATGTCTCTCTCTCTCTTCAATCTATTCTGTTTCCATGTCTCTCTCTCTCTCTTCAATCTATTCTGTTTCCATGTCTCTCTCTCTCTCTCTCTCTCTTGAGGGGGGGCCATAGCTGAGTGGTTAGTGAGCCAGCCTAGGGAGCCAGAGGCCCTAGTTGCCCCAGGTACGATTCCAGGCCAGCAAATGAAATTTGTCCCTGAGCAAGACTCTTAACCCCTAATTGCTCACAGGCCCTCATTGGAAACAAGACCGCAAGGACTTTCATGAACTGACCTGTTAAAGGAATTATCCTTATCTCTTCAATCTATTCCGTTTCCATGTCTCTCTCTCTCTCTCTCTCTCCGATCTACAATCTCACAACTTTTCAGATAGCAACGTTTTGTGAGCTTGTAGATCGGCTACTTTCACTAGTTTTCGTTCCGAGGAGACACAAAAATGCCTTTATTGGTAAATGGTTTGTGAACCAGTGATCTAGAGTTGTTCGGGACACAGAGGCTTGGTTCATAATGGACGGAAATACTTATAATTATCAACAGACACTACCAGGGAGGCCATATATCTAGCTCAATGAAAAGAGAGGCAACCTCAGAGTCCGTAAATCGCTGGTCCGACCCCTGTCCGCGACAATCTATTGAGGTGATCATGATTTGACATTCTTGTGTTTACACATAGTGTTTCTTGAGGATAGGCTTAGGCGTTGTTTTACTGAGGTTAGGGTTAGTGAGGGTTTAAAATGCTCATTTGTTAATTGCATGGTCTTCATTCTCTCAAGTTCATTCTTCTATGTTTCTATGGCTTATTGTGCATATTACTTATCATTGCTTCTTTCTGTTTTCTTTCTGCATTCCCTGGCCCCGTATTATCGCTGCTTGCAGCTATATTTATCCTTATATCCTTCTTCCCATGGATTGGATCCACCCCTCTCACCTGCTCTCACTCATCACCAATCACACAATTAGTGGCCTGGTGGCTTTTTCTTTGAAATAATGTGTCGGTTTTTTTATATTTAACTTTAAGTCTATATATACCTGTAACAATACTCTATACACCAGGGAACCAGATTACTCATATGCAGTGTTGCCTTTGCCAGGATTCGATACCATGACCTTGAGGTTCAGACTCAAGAGCTCTTCCAACTGAGCTACTCAGACACAAGACACAATATACATTGACATTTGATGAACGTGCAACTTTTACACTACATATTTGTTTTACATCACTCTCCGATTTAATCAAAACATTTAAGCTGTGTGATATATACATTTTGAGTTAAGACCATTAGTATCAACCCATGTCCCTCTGCACTCTAGCAATCAGTGCACCTGGTGATACCTAGCCTGTCAGTCATTGGCTAATCTCTCAAGAACAGATTCTGCTCTGCGTTGGAATCTGTCGTGAAGGTTTGTCATAACGTGTACACACTGGGCTACAAGTGGGCGTGCCTTCAGATCAGGAAGCAGGCCGCGCTTTACCCAATCAAATGTAGTGGGCGGGATTTACGTGTCCGCCGATCATTCCCCACTCGAAACCAACCGAAACTAATTTAACAATAGCGTCCGCGGAGCAGACAAAACCACGAAAAGATATTCACATTTTAACTTGCTCTTTTATCATAGAAACAAGTGGGCTTATAACCAAAACGATCCATGTTCTCTGGGAGAAGTGGTGTTAGTGTTCCGTGTAGACATATTGTTAGTGGGAATGAAAACATAGTCACACCACCGGAAGTGAAACGCTGAAGGCAGACCAAAACCCCGGTTTCCTTGCGCACGGGTGCTACGTTGTCATTGTCCCAGAGCCAAGTGAGATAGTACAAACAGCAGAGGGCGCTGTTTTTCCTCCTCATTTGGTTCTGGGTTCCCAGATTGGTCATTGGCTCCTCAATGGTGCTGAAAAGTAACTATGTACATTTACTCAAGTACCAATACAAATGCTTACAATGCACAGTACAATTTTGAGGTACTTTTACTTTACTTTCCATTTTTGTCACTTCTACTCTACTACAATTACAGCATATGACATATTTAGTTATTGTTACTTTGCAGATTTAATTATTAATACAACAACTGCAGTAACCACATACAGCCGATCTACAATGTGACGCGTTATGAGCTTGTATATATATAATAAGCAATCCATGCTGTATGATAAATTACCACACATGAAATCCAATTCTGTCTATCCAATGGCTCAGTCAGTACACTGTCTACCTATCAGTCTGTAGGTCCCTGTTTCAAACCCCAATTTAACCAGTCCAAATATAATTTACTGAACCAAAATCATGACCTTGTTAATTAATGCATGTTCACTTCTTCTCTCTCTTTCTGCCTCTCTCTCTCTCTCTCTCTCTCTCTCTCACACTGCCTCTCTTTCTCTTTCTCTCGCACACTGCCTCTCTCTCTCTCTCTCTCTCTCTCTCTCTCTCTCTCTCTCTCTCTCTTTCTCTCTCTCTCTCTCTCTCTGTCTCTCTCTCTCTCTCTCTCTCTCTCTCTCTCTCTCTCTCTCTCTCTCTCTCTCACTGCCTCTCTCTCTCTGTCACTGTCACTGCCTCTCTCTCTCTCTCTCTCTCTCTGCCTCTCTCTCTCTCCCTCTCTCTCTCTGTCACTGCCTCTCTTTCTCTCTCTCTCTCTCTCTCGATCTCTCTCTCTCTCTCTCTCTCTCTCTCTCTCTCTCTCTCTCTCTCGCTCTCTCGCTCTCTGCCTGCCTCTTCCTGCCTCTGCCTTATCCCTCGAACCCGCTTATTACTGCTTGCAGCTATATTTGATTTTGTATTTTCAGAGCTCCGTGATGTTTGACCTGAAGAATGGACTGTCTCTGCATTTTGTCTCCAGAGTCATCTGTGTGGTCATGTTCCATCATGCTGTTGTCTTTATTCTATTGACAGCCTGTACACAAGGTAATTCCCAGATATTTTTTCAATCTTATATTATTTAATCTAATGCAGAGATTCTCAAAAAATTCTCTTTAAGTCTATGTTATTGAAAGGCATAGCCTGTGAATGCATTTTATTTAAGTGTGTACAGAAACACCTTTCTGTAGCTTTAAAACTACATTTATTAAACACAACATCAGCAGGAATCACAGCATTGTAAATAAATCTTTAAATCTTCTAATAAATATTACAGTGCATATATATATATGTATATATATGTATATATATATGTATATATATGTATATATATATGTATATATATGTATATATGTATATGTATATGTATATATATGTATATATATATTAATTATTTTCCTACTGTGGATAATTGATGTACTATTTTGTGGTTTAAGTAAGAATATGTTTCTTTGTGAATTCAACATTTCAACATTGTTCAGTAAACGCTGAACCTGTTCAATTAACACATTCATCTCTTCCAAGGTGAGACCCAGGTGGTCACTCCACATCAGCCAATAGTGGCATTACTTGGTGATGACACCATTCTGCCAAGCCACCTGAAACCAAACATTAATGCTATTGAACTTACCCTGGAGTGGAGCAGACAAGACCTCAATCCTACTTTTGTTTACGTACGACGAGAAGGAAGAGAACTTCTGAATCTGAAAAACCCAGTCTACACTGGAAGAACATCTCTGTTCATCGAGGAACTGCAGAAAGGCAACATTTCCCTGAAACTGTCCAACGTGAAGATCTCAGATAAAGGGAGATACAGATGCTCCTTTCCTACAATGGATATAGAGTCTTTTGTTGAGCTGGTTGTTGGTAAGTATAGACCAAGAATCATATCTTGTTTTGTCTCTCACTTTGTAATCTTTAACGCTAACAGTATATCTAAAATATCTACGTGCAGTATCAGATTAAACATAATACAGTATCACAAAAAGACACAGTTTATTTTATTGAGATCAAATGAAAGTTTATTATCATTTATTTTTTTGTTCAAGGGCAATGACATATTTCCCACTGTTTCTGGCATTCCAGTAACAAATCTAAATGCTATAGCATTTATTGTTGTCTTTGATGTCTTATATGACAAATTATGAATCTTGACTTGACTTGACTTGACTTAGGTGTAATAGTTTCATGTCCACTGTTTGAAACCAGTCTCTATGTGTTCCTAGGTGCCGTCTCCTCACCTGTCATCATCCTAGTGGGGATCAACAGTGATGGAGTGGTTTTAGGGTGTGAGTCTAAAGGCTGGTATCCACAACCTGAGGTGTCTTGGCTGGACAGTGAAGGAAAGCTCCTTCCTGCTGAACCCTCAGAGACAGTCAGAGGTACTGATGGTCTCTATGTAGTCAGAAGCAACCTTACTGTGATGAAGACTGACAACAACACCTTCACCTGTAGACTTCAACAACACAACATCAACCAGACCAGAGACACATGCTTCCATGTTCCTGGTAAACATGTTTGCTATTAATAATCCTCATACACACTTTGAATGTTTTAAACAACTGAGTTATAGCTTTATATGAATAACAGCTGTTATGTATTTTATCATTTGCAGGAGATTTCTTCATGGGTCAGTCCAGTTCCTCTGTTGTTTATATCATCATAGCTGTTGTCTTCTTGTGTTGCTGTCTGGTAGCAGCTGCTGGCTTCGTTTTATGGAGACGTAAGACACAAATTCACACCTTAAAGCTTTATCATATACAATTCAAATTATTCCAATTGATGGTAATATTATTACATTAATACTTCTACATTATTTTATTTGTATTCAACTTTTTTTTAATACACATATGGGTAACACTTTCTATGAAGGTCGCCTCTATAATGCTTTATTAGCTAATGTATAATGCATTAAAATGCCCTTATAAGGCATTATGCATCCCATGCCTAGAATGTATTATAAACATACGTATAAGGCATTATTATGTGCTCTTATAATTAGAACTCATAATCATAATGCTTAATAACAATAATCATAACACATTATAATGCATTTTATAATTACTTATAAAATGCAGGTCAATTATAAAAAAAACTGCTGGAACAAAATGCCTCAAATCATGAATGCAGTGTCCGATTGTCGTGCAAGGCCTAAGAAGAAATGGCACCCTTTTCACATTGGCCTATTATAGCGCCACCAGGAGGCCACAATAATCTACCTGACCTGGCGGAAACTTGTGCTCCGAGGAGCACTTTTTCTAGTTATAATAGTATTTTGGGTTTATTCCAGAGAAGAGACAAGCATCGGAAAAGCATGGTTCCAGATATATTCTTCTGATGTAAAAACAGAGAAAGGCTACAGAGTTGTATACACATAACGTGGGATTACGCCTTTCGTCATCACATCAGCCATCAGTTGTGTCTTGACTGGCGTTGTGGTGTCATTTATGCACAATGTTTATAACAACAAATCTGTGTGGCAACGAGGTTAACCTGCTATCTAATATTGTTGACATACCAGAAGGAGCCCATCAGACCAAAACAACGTCGCAGGCTGCCTGAGAGGCACAGACACTTTTAACCATTAACACATACAAATGGAAAATTGTACACCTTAGATCCATCAGAAAATGGTACAAAATGAGACCCATCACACCCAATGACCACTTACATCGCAAAAACCATTGAAAAAAAGTAAACACATTAAATGTAAACATCAGCTTGTATGGCATTCTTCTTTATTCACAGAGACTCAGAGACAACATGTGGATCAACCAGGGTCTGAACAGAGAGAGAGTAGCCTGCTGATGTCAGAGAGGGAGGACAAGACAGACCAGGACAGAAAAATCACAGAGCTTGAGGCAAAAAACAAACATCTGGAAAACACCAACCAGGAACTCAGTGAACAACTGGAGGAAATTATTAAAAAACTGAAAGAAAAAGAGAAACAACTGAAGGAAAAACTATTGAAGGGAAATAATAAACCCTCTCAGACCAGTAAGGCCTGGAGGTAGAGGCTCCCCGAACGTCATGCAGCTCCGAGCTCCCGCACGGCAGTGTTAATTTTGTCGACTAAGACTAAGACTAAAAGACTAAAAGACAAAGGTTTTTGATATTTAGTTGACTAGACTAAGACTAAGACTAAACCCCTTTCAGAAGACTAAAGTAGGACTAAAATTAAATGGTGTGTTATTCAAAAGACTAAGACTAAATCAAAATTTGCTGTCAAAATTAACACTGCCGCACGGCAACACGCCCAGCGAGCGCCGCCCCTTTCGCTGACTACTCCACGACAACTCACTGGTGCCTAACCCATGGAGCCAAGGGCAGCACGGGCTCCCCAAGATCCCCCAAGACTGTATCAGCCCTATTTTTGCCGGTGCCTTACCTACCCGCTGGCACTACCCGCTACCCGTGAATTACGCACAAGGGAGCTGGCACTGTCCCTAAACGGTATCTTACGGCCGCTATACCCATAATTCATTATGCCAACTCCGTTATTTGCACCTGAAGGTGTGCCAAAAATGTATATTTTGCCCACACACGTTTGGGAAAGCGCATAGCGGATTCTAAAACCACTCGCTGTGCCAAATTCGTTTGGTAAATTGACTATTCGAGCGCGCCTAAAATTGACATCTCGGGAGTCGGCCAGGCGCACAACAGCACAACATTCAAAGGCTCCCTCTCTCCTAATTCTCAACAAATCTCTGTGATTCTAATGTTTCTATAATCATCAGAAGTGAGAGTGTCAATTCCTTGTGTCAATTGTGTTTGTATAAGATGATAGTCTATTAAAAGAAAACAATTTGTGCTGCGTGGGATGCCATGCTGGCCAAATTACACACTTTTACACAGTTTTATTCATTGATTGCGCAGGAAATAATGAACTGATTACAATAATATAACATTCTCTATAACAGGATCAGAAGGATCATTCTCAGCATGTACAGTCTGCATCATCAATAGATTGAATCCTGTACAGAGAAAAGTAACATTTTTATTTTACACACATATGCATGTGCGAATGCTCCATCTGTCAAAAATAGCTGATTTCCAAGCTCACCACACGTCACAACGCAATGCATTGTGAGCTTGTAGATCGGCTATTTCCAGCACATATGGCAGACCTGGCAGAGAAGTGTGGCTCAATTCCCCCCAAATTGTCAATATTCAATGTTTACATGTTTGAGAGAGAGATACACTTGTCCTCAATTTGCATTTGCTATTAGGAGTAGAAAAAAGTTTGGGTTTATGAAAAATAAATGCATTTTTACCCTCTATGGTGCATGGGTCAATTTTAACCCTTAACACTTTGATAATATAACAATTTTTAAAAAGTTAAAAAACAAAAACAAAAACAAGTATTTTATTTTTGGAAGTGTGTTCTAATATTAGTCTATTATAGCTAGACAACATCATTATCTATTGTCTTCATTATAGGAAATGTAATGAGTGAATTTTAACATTTTTATAATTGAAAACGAGCTATATTGAAAGATGAAACCCTAACCCAAATAATATTCTAAATAGTGTTTACATGGATATGAATGCATAACAAGTCAGCTATGAGGTCGGGGAATTGTTTCTGCATTTGTCTCCAGAGTCATCTGTGTGGTCATGTTCCATCATGCTGTTGTCTTTCTTCTATTGACAGCCTGTACACAAGGTAATTCCCAGATATTTTTTAAATCTTATATCATTTAATCTAATGCAGAGATTCTCAAACACATCTGCTAAGGGGTTGCAAATTGAACATTTTAAAAAGACAAATGTATCTGTCCCTTTAAGTCTATGTTGTTGAAAGGCATAGCCTGTGAATGCATTTTATTCGTTTTTCATTGATTTATTTAAGGTTCTGGCAACAGATATAGCCTATATTCTACTGTATGCTACCATTTTATTTTAGTGTGTACAGAAACACACCTTCTGTAGCTTTAAAACTACATTTATTAAACACAATATCAGCAGGAATCACAGGGTTGTAAATACATCTAATAAATATTACAGTATATATATATATATATATATATATATATATATATATATATATATATATATATATATATATATATATATGTATATATATAATTTTCTTTACACAGTTGCTGTCGGGCAGAAACCACTTAATCTCTTTCAGGGTTTTCTTTTCTTACATAAATTAATGCCCTACTAATTCATGCTCTATTTCAACTTTGAAATTGCATGCACCATTAATCAAGTGTGGGGTTGCCAAAACAATTCCCCCATGAGATACTGTAGGGCCCTAGTATAAACAAGTTATTTTTTATATACTGTTCAAAGAAGGGGGATTGTTTTTTGACCCACTAAAGTGTCAGGAGGTTTCTAACACAATGCAAAGGTTAATAATTCATTAATAAAGACATCAAGTCCAAAGTCCAAATTCAATAAACCGACACTGGCTGTAACCAACACTTCTCACAGCAAGAGACGCCAAAACAAAAGACATTGAAAGAAATCCACAAGTTACCTCTGGTAATGTATATTTATAATACAGATACTTCAATACATATGCACTTCATACTCTTAGTAAATATCTGTACTGTATGCAAGAGTTTATTTAGTTATAATAACAGGACAGAGGTATATCAACAGACAAGGAAGTAACGTTCAGCAGCATGGAGAGAACAGCTTTTGTAGAGCATAATCCGGAGCATAATCATTTATTCTAAGAATACTACTTGTTGATGAACATAATACATAAATAAAATGTAATGAAAATGTATTAGCATTATCTTAAGTAGAAATTAGTTTTCAACTTATCCCAAAATGAACAAAAAGTTATAGCATATAATTTAAGAGAGAGAGAGAGAGAGAGAGAGAGAGAGAGAGAGAGAGAGAGAGAGAGAGAGAGAGAGAGAGAGAGAGAGAGAGAGAGAGAGAGAGAGAGCGCGATTTGGGCAAATTCTCATACATCAGGGGACACCACAGCAGATCTTCTGTTTCCATGTGCTTCTGTTCTCTGAATCTTCTCTCTCTTTGGCCTTCCTCTACTCCTCTTACCTGGCAGTTCCATCTTCAGCCTCCTTCTTCCAATGTGTCCCTCAGTCATCCCTCCTCTGCACATGCCCAAACTATCTCAACCTCGCCTCTCTTGTCTTATCCCCAAACCTTCTAACCTGAGCTGATCTTCTGTGGTGCTTTCTGATCTTGCCACTCTCTGTCACTCCTAATGACAATAGTCACCTCTCCAGCTCCACCTCCTGTCTTTTCATCAGTGTCATCGTTTCCAAGCCGTACAACCATGCTGTACGACTTGTGTGCATGAACTAATAATTGTAAGATTAATGGTAATATAAGTACAAAAGGAGGGGTATGTAAAAAAAATCTTGGAATAATAAAAAAGATTTTCATTTAGGAACATTTTCTCAGCATAATTGCATTCAGTCTTTGAGTGTAATTTGAATAATGAAGTACTTGTGAGTCGTGAGGAAGGTATTAATTAATTTATTTTGTATTTTCAGAGCTCCGTGATGTTTGACCTGAAGAATGGACTGTCTCTGCATTTTGTCTCCAGAGTCATCTGTGTGGTCATGTTCCATCATGCTGTTGTCTTTCTTCTATTGACAGCCTGTACACAAGGTAATTCCCAGATATTTTTTCAATCTTATATTATTTAATCTAATGCAGAGATTCTCAAACACCTCTGCTAAGGGGTTGCACATTGAAAAATTTAAAAAGACAAATGTATCCGTCCCTGTTATTGAAAGGCATAGCCTGTGAATGCATTTTATTTATTTTCATTGATTTATTTAAGGTTCTGGCAACAGATATAGCCTATATTCTACTGTATGCTACCATTTTATTTAAGTGTGTACAGAAACACACCTTTCTGTAGCTTTAAAACTACATTTATTATTTATTAAACACAATATCAGCAGGAATCACAGCGTTGTAAATACATCTTCTAATAAATATTACAGTATATATATATATATATATATATATATATATATATATATATATATATTCTTTTTTTTTTTTCTTTTTTTTTTCTTCTTTTTTTTTTTCTTTTTTTACACATAGTTGCTGTCGGGCAGAAACCACTTCATCTCTTTCAGGGTTTTCTTTTCTTACATAAATGAATGCCCTACTAATTAATGCTGTATTTCAACTTTGAGATTGCATGCACCATAAATCAAGTGTGGGGTTTCCAAAGCAATTCCCTCTTGAGATAGGGCCCTACTATAAAAAGTCATTGCTTATACACTCTTCAATAACACACTTCCAGGTAAATAGTTTACTGTGGATAATTCATATTAATTATTTTCCTACTGTGGATAATTGATGTACTATTTTGTGGTTTAAGTAAGAATATGTTTCTTTGTGAATTCAACATTTCAACATTGTTCAGTAAACGCTTAGCCTCGATCTCCAGGCTTTTATTGTTTAGTTTTGCTAAAAAATAAAAGCCTGGCCCAGCCCGTCGGTGTACTCGGTATGAGGAAGTGTTTCACTTCCCAACCAACCAGAGTGCAGTGGGCGTCGCTCGTAATGTTGTGTTAACGGGGCGGGGGTTGACAGACAGATCGGTGAACCAATCGGATCAGGCGCAGTCTCTCGCCGGCTCTATACACCCGCCCCTCTATACACGAAATCAGGAGCGTTGGGGCAGTCTAGTAAACGCTGAACCTGTTCAATTAACACATTCATCTCTTCCCAGGTGAGACTCAGGTGGTCACTCCACATCAGCCAATAGTGGCATTACTTGGTGATGACATAATTCTACCAAGCCACCTGAATCCAAACATTAATGCTGTTGAACTTACCCTGGAGTGGAGCAGACAAGACCTCAATCCTAGTTTTGTTTACGTACGACGAGAAGGAAGAGAACTTCTTAACTTTAAAAACCCAGCCTACACTGGAAGAACATCTCTGTTCATCGAGGAACTGCAGAACGGCAACGTATCCCTCAAACTGTCCAACGTGAAGATCTCAGATGAAGGGAAATACAGATGCTCCTTTCCTATAATGAATAGAGAGTCTTTTGTTGAGCTGGTTGTTGGTAAGTATAGACCTAGAATCATATCTTGTTTTGTCTCTCACTTTGTAATCTTTATCTCTAACAGTATAATTATCTAAAATAACTACATGCAGTATCAGATTAAACATAATACTGTATCACAAGAAGACACAGTTTATTTTATTGAGATCTAATTAAAGTTTGTTATTATTTATTGTTTTGCTCAAGGGCTATGCCATATTTCCCACTGGTTCTGGCATTCCAGTCACAAATCTAAATGCTATAGCATTTATTGTTATATGACAAATTACAAATCTTTCCTGACTTGACTTGACTTGATTTGACTTGACTTGACTTGTGTACTTTACCAAGCTGTAATAGCTACATGTCCACTGTTTGAAACCAGTCTCTATGTGTTCGTAGGTGCTGCCTCCTCACCTGTCATCATCTTAGTGGGGATCAACAGTGATGCTGTGGTTTTAGGATGTGAGTCTAAAGGCTGGTATCCACAACCTGAGGTGTCTTGGCTGGACAGTGAAGGAAAGCTCCTTCCTGCTGAACCCTCAGAGACAGTCAGAGGTACTGATGGTCTCTATGCAGTCAGAAGCAATGTCACTGTGAAGAAGACTGACAACAACACCTTCACCTGTAGACTTCAACAACACAACATCAACCAGACCAGAGACACACACATTCATGTTCCTGGTAAACATGTTTGCTATTAATAATCCTCATACACACTTTGAATGTTTTAAACAACTGAGTTATAGCTTTATATGAATAACAGCTGTTATGTCTTTTATCATTTGCAGGAGATTTCTTCGTGGGTCAGTCCAGGTCCTCTGTTGTTTATATCAGACTAGCTGTTGTCTTCATGTGTTGCTGTCTTGTAGCAGTTGCTGGCTTCGTTTTATTGAGACGTAACAACAGTAAGACACAAATTCACTTCTTAAAGCTTTTTCATAAAAGTAATTATTCTTCTATGGTTGTTGATTATTATTATACGGTATGATATATCATATCATATCATATCATGTCACATCACTAAACATACAGTACAAGTGTTCATTTACTTTAAATGTTCAGTTCTACTCACATTGAGCTTTGAGGTGAAACTCAGCACTCAGTTTTCCCCTCAGTGAGTCTCTTCAATGTAGCCTAGATCTCATAATTACTGAAATCTTTATACAGTACTATATTTTCTAGAGCATGTATCTAATTGGTCTTCTGTTTGCTTATTTTAAAGCAGCACTATGTAACTTTACTCTTCTACCCCGGATTTGAACGCAGTTTCCTGCTCAAGTGCTGACATTTGTTACCTAGCTAATAGAGCCTGCCTGCTTACTCAGGGGATAAATGAATCTTGACCATCAGGTAAAAATTTGTGTCAGATCCTGTGTCTAGCTTCTACGAGATCTACGATCTAAATGTCTTAATAGAAGAGCAGGGAGGCAAAATACAACCACCCCAATTGTATAAGTTATATTGTATACGTTATACCGTATTAACATACTCTACCATACAGATTGGACAAAATAAAAAATATTCATTAAAACAAGTTACATAGTGCTACTTTAAAGTAAATAAAATATTGTTTTTTACCTTCATTACTTCTATTGCATTTATTTAATTACGGGCCAGAGCGCAGCTCTGGACCTGTGTTAAAGGGATATTTCACTTTCAAATAAAATAAACATTTAAAAAATATATAAAAAATAAATGAAAAAAGTAATGGAAAAATCACGGCCCCCTCACGCATTAGAATATCCTACTAATGTGTGAGGGGGCCGTGATTTTGCCATAACTTTTTTCATTTTTTAAAAATATTTATTTTTAATGTTTATTTTATTTGAAAGTGAAATATCCCTTTAATGTTCCCCTCTTTTTTCTTCTGCCACTTTTCGCAGTTCTGGCTGAACCGTGCATACGCTTTTTACGAAACTTGGCCATATGGTAGATGGTCATGAAAAACTAACAAGAAATAATTCTCACAATCTTTCGTCAAAAGGTGGCGCTATAGCAAAATGCCAACTTTGAACAGGTACAACTCATGCCCTGTTTGACCTTCAGCCATGAAACTTGGATACACACTATGCGTCTCTTCATGCTGAACAACTTTCACCCTCTGACTTTTGACCTCTGACCTTTAGATCTCCCACCATTTTGAATTATATGAAAAACATTCATTGGCTCTTAACTTCTGCATTTTTTCACTTAGATTTTTTCGTGCAAAGTACTCAAAAATCCCAGGAGGAGATAGATTTTAACTATTGCAGTTTAATGAAAATTATTCATCTGCCCCTAACACACACATGCAGACTCACATTTCTTTGAAAATTTGCAGAAAGGTTGAGGGTAATTCCAATTATCACTGAAACCAATCTTACTCCAATTGGCCAAAGGGGGGCGCTATAGCATTTTTTTAAAATGCAAACTTTAAACAGGCATAAGTCATGCCTTGTTTGGCCGAAAGTCGTGAAACTTGCTTACACTTGTGCCTTGACTCATGAGGAACACATCTATCACTTTGACCAGTAAGCTCCGCCCTTAGATTGTCCGCAATTTTGAGCAGTTTGAAAAACACTTGTTTTTGGCAGTTCTGGCTTAACCGTGCATACGCTTTTTACGAAACTCGGCCATATGGTAGAGGGTCATGAAAAACTATCAAGAAATAATTCTCACAATCCTTCGTCAAAAGGTGGCGCTATAGCACTCAATTGAAAGTGTCAACTTTGAACAGGTAAAACTCATGCCCCGTTTGACCTACAGCCATGAAACTTCGATACACACATGCGTCTCATCATGCCCGACAACATTCGTGGTTTTGACCTCTGACCTTTAGATCGCCCACCATTTTGAATTATATGAAAAACAGTCATTGGCTCCTAACTTCTGCATTTTTTCACTTATGGAAAATCTGCCGCTTTTGTTTTGTCGGCAAAGGTCCTAAATTCACGTGTAAAATGTTTCGTGCAGATTACTCAAAAATCCCAGGAGGAGATAGGTTTTAACTATTGCAGTTTAATGAAAATTATGCATCTGCCCCTAACACATACATGCAAGACTCACATTTCTTTGAAACTTTGCAGTAATGTAGAGGGTCATTCCAAATATCACTGAAAACAATCTCACTCCAATTGGCCAAGGGGGGGCGCTATAGCATTTTATTTTAAATGCAAACTTTAAACAGGCAAAAGTCATGCCTCGTTTGGCCGAAAGTCGTGAAACTTGCTTACACTTGAGCCTTGACTCATGAGGAAGACATCTATCGCTTTGACCAGTAAGCTCCGCCCTTAGATTGTCCGCAATTTTGAGCAGTTTGAAAAACACTTAAACCCAGGATTTTCCAGCTATTTGCGTGAAATGGTATCATCGGTCTGACCTCCATTTTCACTGGATCAGGTCTGTTGGTCCAATGGCTTCCCGCTTAAATGAATGCCTCTCAACCTCAAGGTTGCCGGTTCAAGCCTCACTTGGTGCCAATTTCATTTGAAGTGCATTGCAAACAACAAGACTGTATCAATGAATACATGTGCAATTCTTAAAGATAACATGAAATGCTTATTTGAGAGTGTGTTTTTTCAATGTATAACATTATTCATTGTGAAAATAGCCGATCTACAATCTCACAACTTTTCATGTTTTGTGAGCTTGTAGATCGGCTACTTTCACTAGTTTTGGTTCTGAGGAGATGTACAATTTCTTCATTGGTAAATGGTTTGTGAACGAGTGATCTTAGTGTTAGTGAAACAGGGGCTTGGTTCATGACAGAAGGAAAGAGTTTATGATCTTCAACAGACAACACCAGCCTGGACAAAGCTATAGCACTATAGGTAGTGTTGCAGCCTATTAGTCCGAAGGTTGAGAGTTCGCATCCTGTTAATGGCAATAGGTTGAGATGTCCAATCAAACCATTCTGTTTCCATCTCTCTCTCTCTCTTCAATCTATTCCGTTTCCATGTCTCTCTCTCTCTCTTCAATCTATTCCGTTTCCATGGCTCTCTTGCTCTCTCTCTCTCTCTCTTCAATCTATTCCGTTTCCATGTCTCTCTCTCTCTCTCTCTCTCTCTTCAATCTATTCCGTTTCCATGTCTTTCTCTCTCTCTCTCTCCAATCTATTCCGTTTCCATGTGTCTCTCTCTCTCTCTCTCTCTCTCTCTCTCTCTCTCTCTCTCTCTCTCTCTCTCTCTCTCCATTCTTGGACTTACGCGTCTCCTCGGAACAGAAACCAGTGAAAATAGCCGATCTACAATCTTACAACCTTTCAGATAGCAACATTTTGTGAGCTTGTAGATCGGCTATTTTCAATGGTTTCTGTTCCGAGGAGACATACCATTTCTCTATCGGTAGATGGTTAGGGAACCAGTGATCTAGAGTAGTTAGCGAAACAAAGGCCTGGTCCGTCAGGGAAGGAAAGACTTATATATATCAACAGACACTACCAGGACTATCATATATCTAGCTCAATGAGAAGAAAGGCAGCCTATGAGTCCGGAGATCACCGGTTCGATCCCTGTCCCCGACGATGTGTTGAGGCGATCATGATGATCTGTCTCTCTCTCTCTCTCTCTCTCTCTCTCTCTCTCTTCAGTTTCCATGTCTCTCTCTCCAGTTTCCATGTCTGTCTCTCTCTCTCTCTCTCTCTCTCTCTCTCTCTCTCTCTCTCTCTCTCTCTCTCTCTTCAATCTATTCAGTTTCCATCTCTCTCTCTCCAGTTTCCATGTCTCTCTCTCTCTCCATCTCCAGTTTCCTTCTCTCTCTCTCTCTCTCTCTCTCTCTCTCTCTCTCTCTCTCTCTTCAGTCTCCATGTCTCTCTCTCTCTCTTTCACTGGCCCCGTGTTATCGCTGCTTGCAGCTATATTTTCACTTTGAAATTTCCTTACAAAAGACAACATGAGCACATTAAATACAAACAACTTACATGGTGTTCTATCTTTATTCACAGAGACTCAGAAACAACATGTGGATCAACCAGGATCTGAAGAGAGAGAGAGAGGCCTGCTGATGACAGAGAGAGAGAACAACATGGACAAAAGAATGACCAAGAAGGAACTCAGAGAACAACTGAAGAAAACTAATGAACTGCTGATAGAAAAAGACAAAGAATTGATGGAAAGTAATAAACTACTGACAGAAAAAGACAAAGAACTGAAGAAAACTAATGAACTGCTGATAGAAAAAGACAAACAATTGACAGAAAGTAATAAACTACTGACAGAAAAAGACAAAGAACTGAAGAAAACTAATGAACTGCTGATAGAAAAAGACAAGCAATTGACGGAAAATAATAAACAACTGACAGAAAAAGACAAACAACTGAACTCTGCTAAGACTCCCTGGTACGTAACACAAAGTAATAAACTACTGATAGATCGAAAACAACAACTGAAGGACAGTAATAAACTTCTGACAGAAAGAGACGAACAACTGAAGAAAAGTAATAAACTACTGACAGAAAGAGACCAACAACTGAAGGAAAGTAACAAACTACTGGCAGAAAAAGAGAAACAACCCGAGGTAAGTAATAAACTACTGACAGAAAACAATAGCGATAATTTGAAGCAAGAAATGGAAGGTCGCGCTCTCTATATATTATAGAGAGCGCGACCTATTATTATTATAGGCTGTAAACGTCATATCCGGTGGCTGTAGACGTATTTACGCCCCACGGAAATGCTTAGCTTAGCATCGGATTGGATTTCAGATCGTTGGTATACACAACGACGATAACTGTTCGTCGTCCAGAGTCAAGAAATTTACAACCGGGGCTCTCCTTTTGTTTTTTATACCGTGTGAAAAAACGCCCTATTTTGGCCTAAAAATCACATTTTTCAAGCTAAAACCGGAAACTGGAGAAACGGAAATTCCTTCCGGGTGAGGCGGAGGTGAGTGGAAAGCGAAACTGATCTCGGAATGTATAGAAAATAGCACGATCGTCTATTAAACCACAATTAAACAATAGAACGCAGATCTGCGTTCTGGCCTCTTCTGGCAGCCCACGGTTTTATTTAATAGAACGCAGATCTGCGTCCATGGCAGCCAATGTGTTTCCAAAAACAATTAATAAACAATACCTCTCTTTCGACCCTGTCACAGAATTGAATGTGTTACATTCCTTTCACAATGAGAGACAATTGGTCTCTGAACTGCAGAGTGCGAAAAGGCTGAGATCCCATCGCTTAGCTGCGGACCCAAGAACGAGATCGAGTTGCACAAGACACTCTAACGAGGTTATCCCTGTCATTCAAGTAAAGTAAAGATTATTTTGAGTATAGCCTACTTATGTGTGGGCGAGTCTATGTAAAGGGCTTTTATATAAAACTAAAAGGAAAATAATTAATTAATGGACAGTGGATGCCCAGCTCGGCAAGTTGCCACTCCCACCGCCAGACAATTCCAGCACGAAGGCAAGTGAATAACTAACATTCTGTTCTGTGCGCATGCGCACATGTAGGCTTGTGCATGCGGATGTTACGTCATTAGAATACCGTTCCCCTGGGAAAGAAATCTCCATTACACCACTGCTTGTAACCCCTCTGTCAAAATCTGTTATGCATGTTATGCATTTCAGAAAGGTCAGTGGATATAGCCTTGTAGGTGTGAATTTACACGGCTGATAGCCCACTGGCCTTGGTTTCAACTCTGGACAGCCATGTCCAAAGAACGCCACTCGCCCCTCTGAAATGTTCACCCGTTTCAACTAGTTATATTTGTTTTACTGGAACAAGGCTTCAAGATATCCCCAAAACACAACAAAACAATAGTCACAATAGTCATTCAGAAGGTGGCAGAGAAAGAGAATATTGTCAGTTGATATAGTATTGCTTGCAATATTGAAACATTTTGGATAGCTCTGCGGATCAAATGTGAATCAAAATGTCATCTTGTAGACAAGATTTTGAAAAACTTTTTTAACAAATTAGGAAGGCAATCAGTGTGAGTGTGTAAAGAGGGGTGGCTACGGAGGTTAGTGTAGAGCTGTCAGAACCCATTTCTCTACTGGGTGCCTAGGCAGACGGGAGTATGAGGGTGGGGTTGTGTGAGGAGGTAAAATGGGGTCTGGTGTAGAGTTTAGTGGGTCTAGGGTTCCCCTCAGGTGGGTACAGGGGAGTATGGGGAGTGGGGGTCACTGGATTGCTCCCTGGGCACTTGGAGCACAGAAGAGCAAAGTTATAGGAGCCAAGGAGACCCTGGGCTTCTCCTCTCCCCCATGTCCGAGGTGCAAAACCTTCAACAGTTGGCTCAGACATGTCCCATTAAAGCTATAGTGGGCACTTGGGAGCTCAGGACGAGTGCTCATAGGCAGCTAAAGAGAATGGGGCTTGTCAGCCCCTGATGCACGTTGTGCATCGCGATAGCCAAATTCCAATTTTCAAGTGTCCATCCTCAAGTCCTCCACTCCCGCCTAAGCCCTGCCTCCGAGCGAGGAGGCGAGGAGGCAAGGAGCGTCATTTTGAAGTGACAGCAATTATGACGTGTCACACAGTTGGATTGCTGGACTATTCCAGAGCTCGGAGGGTTGTCATGTGGAGGAGGAGAAATGATACGCCACGCATTTCAATGAAGACAGTTCCCCAAACGATACATGAAAGATACACTTGTATCTTGCCAGATTTCACTCCAAGTGGCTTAGGGAGCCTGCGCTCACCTCACGCTGGAGGACAGAGTGAGGAGGAGGCAGAAATGAAGCTTATGCGTTAGGCTGAGAGGAGTATCCCTATGTCACTGGATAGTCCCACTGGTCCCAAGTGGACCTCCATGCTGGCTCCTATGCCCGAGATGGGCACTCGTGAGTGGGCATAGTTAGTGAGGAGGGACCCCCCCATAGTTGTGGTTGTAAGACCTCCACGTGGTGCATGACTGTGTGTCAGGCAGTCAGGGGTGGCTATGACTGACTGGCTCACAGGAGAGTCGGTGTCTGGTTGGTGGCTGACCATTAATATTCCCAGGGGCCCCCAGTGACTTATCATTATGGCTCAGAGCGTCCTCTCCCCTCAAATCAATTTTAAAGTTTAAATTATCCAGAAAAAAAGATTTTAAAAAAATATCAAAGTTCAAGGTTATTGCCAGCAGTACATAATAAAAGACATGTGAAATTAATTTTGCACTAAAACCCCACACAACTACTACAATCTCAGGAATAAGATGTCTGTGACAAGCAAATCTGAACCCTATCCGGCCACACTGCTCTACCACCCCTACCCAAGACAGTAGACACTACTAAATGTTGTGATAGCTCTGTGCTGACTTACAATGTTTACAAATGTCACAGTACACCCAGTAATAATGAATTTATTCCTTTTTGGTATGAAAAGAAATCTCCTGAAAGCTTCAACAGAATGTGAATTACCAATTCACCAATCCTGGGCATTATGTAGAAAAGAGAGACATGTCAAATTACATTGTTATATATATATATATGTGCTTATAACCATGCTTATAACCAATTCCTTTATAATTGAACTTGTAATCACTTGACTATAATTTATATTTGCTAATTAGATTTCAAGATTACCAAAACATGGGGTTAGGCACCAACATTACTTGTCTAGGATGAATAATGAAGGAGTAATGGTCTTTTTAAGGAACTGGCGGCGGCCATCTTGAAAATGTTACCTTTCTAGTGGTCCGATTTTGGTAAACTTTTGATATGTTATTAAGTACACCTAATACTACAATAATCCATTGAAAAACCTTTTGTTGCAATTTGTTTTGGGTCAAACCATAACTGCACCCGCCTATGAGGACATATGAAAATGTGACACATCACATTCTGTGTGTTGAGCTGCAAACCTAACACCAGGAACTTGATTATTTTTATGACACGTTGTATCACAAATTGAAAGATTAACCGCATGAACCCTGACATCTCTCTCTCTCTCTCTCTCTCTCTCTCTCTCTCTCTCTCTCTCTCTGTAGTCCCCAAGGCCTGGCCTGCCTCACTCACCTGTCTCTGGTAACGCCACACCCTCCATGACCCCAGAAAGCAGTAGTCCTCCATTACTGTCACCCAACCATGATGTCGAGCCCCCCATTCCACCAAAGCCAAATATGACACCACATCCTTCACCTTCAGGTGAGAACTTCAGCAGTCAGCAGCACTCAAACATCATGTCCCGATGTTCTAGTGCCGTTTGTTTCATATAGCAGAAAAACTATATTCATCCACCCCCACCCTCCCCCTGAACCAACCCGCCCCCTGAACAATTATTTTGAGGTGTACAGTAAATTGTGTCCTATTGATTGTTGTGAATGTGCTCCACTCCCAGACCACCCCAACGAGGAACTACGGTTTACATTCCCGGTAAAGAATGGGGTGGTGTTGGGACCAAACAGCTTGGGGAAGAACCAGACTGACTACAACTTCTTGCTGAAAGCTTCCCATCAAGAGACCCTGACCCAGAGGTACTATAGCACTTTGTCCTCATTTGAATGTTTACCCTATTTATACTTTGTCATATGGTGTCATGCTAAAATAACTGTTCTACAACCCCACAAGCTCACTGAGCTTGTATATTCGCTATTCTCAATTTTTTATACAATTGTAGAACTTTTTATTTATTCATGTATTTATTTATTTAAAGGACGTCTTCAGCCATTTTTAACTCTTCATATATAATTGGTCCTCACTAATTTTCATTATAATATGGGACCATTTCTGTCTACTCACTCTGTGTGTCAGAGGACGGTTGTGGACAGTTCAGAAACCTGACTACGAGTGACATCATCGATGGGGAATCCAAGCTAACAGAAACCGCAGGCTTTCTATTGATGGAAAGTTAGTATTCTATAGTAATGGAAGCCATTTTTCTTGCGTTAATAAATTCAAAAAACATTTGAAACTAGAAAAAGTGCTCCTCGGAGCACAGGTCTCCGCCAGGTCAGGTAGGTTATTGTGGCCTCCTGGTGGCGCTATAATAGGCCAATGTTTAAAGGGTTACATTTGTTCTTAGGCCTTGCACGGCAATCGGACACAGCATTCATGGTTTGAGGCATTTTGTGCAAAAAAAAAAGTTTGCTAAATTAGACCTGCTGGTGGCGCTATAACAGGCCAATGTTAAAAGGGTGGCATTTGTTCCTCAACATAGTGTGAATGTGCTTGCAAAGCTTGACCGCAATCAGGTGCGATCAGGATTTGCGGAATTTTGTTCAAAACAAGCCACTACTGCAAACTTTAAATGTCAATCTTAGCCAATGAGGATGGAATATGTAAAATCAAACACATCCGTCTTGATCACATGACTATGGAGATCATGTGTACCGATTTGCGTGAAATTTGGATAAAATCAGAAGAAGTAATATAAAAAAGATTATTTTACTTAAGTCGGCCTCCTGGTGGCGCTATAAAGGCAAATGTAAAAAATGCAGGGCAAAGGGTTTTCCTTGACCTCTAGGTAGTGCGCATACAAAGTTTTACACAGATCGGTGCAGTTATAGATAAAAACAGAAATTGGCCTGTTATAGCGCCACCATGAGGCTGATTTGGCAGAATTTCGGAATTGGCATCCTTAGAGTGTGTGTACACAGTTTCGCTGTGTACACACACCGCCAACGGTGGCGGAGATTAGCTGCTCACAGACGGACGGACGGACGGACGGACGGACACAAGGACACACGGAAGGTGGACGGGGTGGAAAACATACTCTCTCGCCATGCCTTTCGGCCTAACGGAGACAAAAAGAAAATTTTAAAACCTATAACCTAAGCCTAATGATTATATCACTCGTAGGCGGGTTTCTGTGTCCACAGCCCTATGAGACACAGACTGAGTTTGTACTCCCCCTATAATGAAAGGGACGCCAGGTTGAAAGTGGTTAAAGGTGCCTTACTGGTGCACTATTAGTCATGTTGGGAATGATCTGAGTTTCTGTAAGGAATGAACAGAGCTGGTACAGAACCCATCTTCCTTTACTTTGATGCAGCTGGTTTCTTTTTGGGGGGTTTTCCCCAAACTTATTTCATGTAAACATAGTATATTTTCTGCAACACTATGTCAAACACTGTGTTTATTTCTCTGTCTCGAGCAGTTCAGACATGGAGCTGCAGTTCAAGTGTTATCTCCATGTCAATGACAAGAAGACCAACTGGCCCCCCTCCATTCAGGTCAGGGTCAATGGCACGCTGCTGACCATCGAGAGAGGACACAGCAACACCTCCCATAAACCCTTGTACTTGAAGCACGTTTGTAAATCTGGGAGACACGCCATCCAGATCACTGGCGCCGCCCACTGCTTTGTGAGTGCACACGACTACATCAGTTAATCCCCCTCTGCTCTGTGAGTGCTACCACATCTAGAATTCAACAGATATACTTGGGGTGCTAACTCTACTCACACCTACATCCCTTGTTCAACGACTCTCAATTGTGACCTTGACCTTTTTGACCAAAAAATGCATCATCTTTTAGCCAACTGACAATTTCCACCAAGTTTCTTGAAAGCCATATACAGTATATATAATGACAAGTTGTCGCCAGGTTGACAACATGAGGATACAAACTGACGCCATGCAGACGCTCCAATGTTGCAGTGCTCTCACTTTCTCTCCATCCACTACCACTGAAAAAACATGTTTTTAGTTGCCTCATATTGATATTTAATGTTTTCAATTCTTATTTTTAACTTGGCCTCATCTCAGGTGCTGTATAGTGACTGGGTGGGCATAATGTGTTTCTCTTCCAAAAACTGGATATTTGTCTTATTTCTTAGCAAACTCAGCATAAACAACCAGAAGGAGGGAGCGGAACTAGGGAAAAACAATGCTGGAGGAGCCTGCTGGTTGGTTGGTCAGGGACCAATCAGAAGGCTGACAAAGGGTCCATTGGTACCTGCAGAAACACTAATCCTGTGTGTCTCTTGTGTTGCACAGTCCCACATGTTTGTGGTGCAGCTGGTCCACAGGCCGTCGGTGCGATCCGTCCTCCAGGAACTGTTGGAGAAGAAACTGCTGCCAGTAGAACACTGCATCACAAAGAGTATGACCTACATCGTCTCCCGGATTCATTTACACAGACCTTTACGCTACAATTACATCATTACATGAGATTACTCAAGCTTTAGGTTGTTTGCCTTTGTATGCCTTGAAATGCAATGCTGCTGCTTCACTTGTTAACTAAACTAACTTGTACATCATCACTGTTTGTCCAGTTCAGCAGAACATAAGCAGCGTGGTGGCGTCAGGAACTCAAAAACTTGGACTTTTAAACAGGAAACGTGGCATGGAGCAGACGGGCATTAAAGTGTCACTAAAATGCCCCAAAACCTTGAAACGCATCCAACTTCCCGCACGAGGGCAAAAATGCAAACATGTTGAGGTACGTGAACTTTAAATGGTAAACATTTTATGGTTTACACCTGGATGTCTCTTCAGGGATCAATGAAAGTTTGTCTTATATTTACCAGATACTGATGGATCACATAACTGTTTGATTATTATTATGATGTAATGACATGGGATTTTTCTCAACAGTGCTTTGATCTAGAGTCATACCTGCAGGACAACTGTGAGAATGATATATGGATGTGTCCGGTATGCAAGTAAGTGAAAGGACATTACCAACATCACTTACAAGCTCAAAACGTGTCACATCGTAACACGTTGAGCTTGTAGATCTGCAATTTTTGCTGCGCAACCCCAGCATACAACAAATCTTGCTAATGGAACAAAACTATTGCTCTCCACAGAGACACAGTATTACTAGAGGCTCTGGAGGTGGACCAGTACATTTTGGAAATCCTCAGCACCCTCCAGAAGTAGGTTTCTCCACTTCTCCTTGATTCCTAATCTCACTGCATCAAACTGACATAGTTAAAGAAAAGTCAGAAGTGAAAACTGAATGTATCTAACAAAAGGTCTTTATGTTCGCATACAGTAGCTCAGAGTTTGAGGAGGTCACCATTGAACCTACAGTAAACTGGAAACCTGTGCCCAGAAGCCTGAGCCATGCCCAATGCCCATCATCAGGCAGATGATCTCCCAGTTGGAGCCTGGCGGTAATGGGGACTAGAACCCAGGACCAGGAAAAGAATGGCAACCAGGATGTACTCTATTTAGTAAAAGGGAATTCAAGATAGACAATAAGGGCATCAACCAGAGCCAAATTGCATTACATTTTGTTTTCTTTCTTTAACTTGTAAAAATCACACTTGAGATTAGTATGAATTCTGAATGAACACATAAATGGTTGGGTTCAGTCATTCCTGATTGTTCACTTATATATCACAACAGTCCAACAATACATTGGTTAGTATATTATAGGATGTAATGATTACATTTGCAATTGCATTTTTGCCAAAGAAACAGTCCTAAATATTGAATGTGAAACGTGAACGTTCAGTTACAGGTTTGTTTTTGTGAAACGTTTTCTTTAGTTTTGTTGTGTTGATGTTGTGACTGATGCAGGGAGTGAGGTCTAACCGACACCAACGCGGGACTCCTGGATCTCTGCCCTCCACTCCCTCCTATCCAGCATCAGGGTCTGGAGCTCTGCAGTGTTAGCCTGGTATCCAGCCTGCTTCGCTACGTTCGGCGGATTTTTTTTTCTCTCTTCGCTTATCAGTCTGGAAAGCCTCCCATTGGAAGGTTTTGCAGAACTACACTGGAACTACATATGTTACGTTGGGCAACGTCGTATGTTACGTTGGGCAACGTCGTTGCTGATTGGATGTTGTTCAAACGAATGACGAATCACAACGATCACACTGTTTTTTTGGTCCCGCCCCGCACCACAGACCAATCAGAAGCCACGTTAGGTTTGGAAGCTTGTGGCATGTCCCGCCTCCCTTGGAGATAGGAGGCTTTCCAGACTGATAAGCGAAGAGAGAAAAAAAAATCCGCCGAACGTAGCGAAGCAGGCTGGATACCAGGCTACTGCAGTGTTGCTAGCTCCGATGTTGTGCCGTAATGTGTCTGCATAGGTGGTTTGCCTCTTTCCCCTCATCCTGATCAATCCCATAATTCCATGCATCAGAGTTTGCATGTGTCTCCTCTCCCCACCCTGGCAACCAATCGGAGGTAGCCCTTGTATCACAGTGGCCTGGTTGCGGTGCCTGTTTGCCATTCGAGGCCTCAGTAACGTGGGCAGAATAGATTCACAGGATTGCGACCTGTCAGATTGGTACCATGCCTCTGCGCGAGTACCCAGAATCTGAAAATACCCAGAGCTATGTGTGTCTGAAGTGAACACGATGAGCAGTGGGCTACTTTGAGGGGGACTGTAGGCTGCTCAATCAGATGTTAGAAATAGTATTGGTATTTTCTCGAACATTTCCGTAACTTTTCATTGGGTGGGCAGGATTGCATGTTTAGGTGGGCTCTGCACCCTGAATGTAAGATGAATGAATGTATTCATGAAAACAAAATTCTGTCAAATACCTTTTGTTAAGATTCGTTTTTTTTTGTTTTTTTTGTTATGGTTTGATATATTTACCTGTTTCCTAGGCTGTGTGTTTTCCACTTCCTGTCGATTTCATTGGATATCATTGGTCAGCTGACCAGTTTCATTGGATTTCATTGGATCAAATCGACAGGAAGTGGAAAACACACAGCCTAGGAAACAGGTGAATAGTTTGTATTTGTGAGTGGGTGGTAAACACTATGGATCCCAAACCACCAGATCCCAAACCACCCAGTGGCGCATGCAGGGGCTTCCTCCTCTCCCAACCGGCCACACATTCAAGCCTTTGTTTGTTTAGTTAGATTATTTGATATACTGTGAGTTTGGTTATGTTATTCTACTTACTGGTTTGTTTGATCCTTTAGTTTGTACATTAATGTTAGAGAGGTAAGTTGTTGTACTTTGGTTTGTTTTAGCAGACCTTTGCTCTTCCTCATGGTCCTACTTGCGGATTATATCAGTGTCAGTCTACCTTATGTACCATCAGACCTCTGGAGGAGCTCGTTCAGAAAGCTGCGGCTCGTCTGGCGTTCAACCGCCCCAAGTTCTCCCACACAACTATCCTTCTCTGTTCTCTACACTGGCTCCCCGTAGCGGCTTGCATCCAGTTTAAAACCCTGATGCTAGCCTATAGGGCAGTGAAAGGAATAGCTCCTTCTTACCTCCGGGCTATGGTCAAGGCTTACACCCCTGCCCGACCACTTCGGTCTGCCGCCTCGGGGCGACTGGTTGCCTCGTTGCTCAGTGGTCTATCTGGCCGATCTACACGGTCACGGCTTTTTTCTGTTCTGGCCCCACAGTGGTGGAATGAACTCCCCACTGATGTCATGACAGCAGAGTCACTGCTTTCGCCGCAGGCTGAAAACCCACCTCTTCAGGAAACACTATCCTTCCTCTTTGCCTGGCCTACTTGTTGTTAACTAGTTGTACAAGCTCTTGTTTTATTGTTTTATTCAATCTTGTTTATTCGATACACTTATTTGTTTTAGCTCTTGCTCATTTAATTTTCCTATTTGTCTCATCTGTTTAAGAAAGTAGGTAGCTGATATATTGCACTTTTACTTTAGCACTAGGTATACTCTTAAAGGATCTACACCAGGTATCTACACCAATACCAAAACGTCCTTTTGGGCAGGGGGGGCTACTGAGCAATTCTGTCTGGCCATCATCAATGCAATGGCAAGGCAAGTGATGTCACTTGCATTGCCATTCTGAAATGGCCTGTTCAGACACGCCCATTCTGAAAATCTCTGAAATGAGAATGAATGACTGAATGTTAAAAAAATATATTTTTTGGGGTACAAGAGACACTGGGGAGCCCAAAAAATACCCCCCCCCCCCCCCCCCAAAAAAATGAAATTCATGGTGTTTTCCCTTTAATTGCTTGTTTTAGAAGAGAATGCACTTAAGACTAGTGATTAGTAGTTTCTTTCCCTACCTATGTTGAATGCACTTATTGTAAGTTGCTTTGGATAAAAGCGTCTGCTAAATGACTGTAATGTAATGTAATGTTATGTGGATTATGCGGTCGACACGCGCTGACATTTTGCACCTTAATCCCATGTGCAAATCATGACGTTTGTCTCTTTTTTGTGTGTTTTCTAGCACCTTGACTAACGTCCATAGTATACAGTACATATCTGCTGCCATGCGCACCTTTATATCTTATGTCAGGTACTATGTGTATAAATATGTCGATCATTTGTTTATTTTCTTTGATTGATCTCTTTCCTTGCCCCCCCCCCCCTCTTCTTCTTCCCTTTATTTTTTTCTATGGAAATAATACAATGGAATTTCACCCACTTTTTTACTTCTGTAAACCTGTGATGACAATAAAGCTGATTCTGAAGATGTATTCATTTCAACTTAGTTCCCTTTTGTTTGGTTACAAAGTCATCAGTAATCAGTTGTTAAGTTCTCTATTTTTAAGCATTCTTTATTAATTATTACTCTTATGTTACTATGTTCCTTACTTTTGTAAATATATACTTCATTTGAAAGTTTCCAATGTGAACCTCAGACTTGGCTCCATGTAAATCTCCTTTGACTTCCGTTATAAATGTCAGATATTTCAAAAAGTATAAAATATGTGAGAAGTGATTAGTGGAAGTACATCTGTGGCCTACATCTGTGTGCATACAAAGTTAGGTGCTGATCGGTCCCGTGGTGTGAGAGATTAGCTAAAACAGGGTACATCTAGCGCTGGCATTCTTACCGTTTACGCTGATATGTTGCACGCTGTAGACACCATGACGAGGACGCGGATTTAAACAAAGGGTGCGTGCACGATGGTCGAGGGTCCCGTCTATTGCCTGGAACAATAGTATTTCTAACGCGATCCGCCGTTGCAGATTGATCACCCATCGAAAACGTCTCGTTTCCACCACGGTAAAAAGAAATGGAGATATAACGTTTTTTCTCAAGGAGTTATAATGGGAGTGGATGGAGGTAGATTTTTTGGCACGAATCCCAGAAGGAGCGAGTGCATTCTCCGGCAGCGGCAACAGCCGCGGAACTTCCGCGGTAACTGCCGGTGGAGGAGCGGCAGCTCCCGGCAGTGACTGCCGGCGGTGGAGCGGCGGAGCAGCGGAACTGCCGCGGAAACTGCCGGTGCAGGAGCGGCAGCAGCGGAACTGCCGGTGGAGGAGCGGCAGTCAACTTATTTTTTCCGCCGATAAAGTATAGTTTTGGACCATGACAGAGGCGCGCCGAATCAGCAGACCTTGAGGCCAAGGAGTCGCGCCCGAGCGCCTCCAGGCGCGAGTGCCCGCGACGACCGGCCGATGGTCTGCTATTCGACTAAGCGCCGTCCGAGTTATGTACCGATAGGCACAGAATCGTAAATAATATTGGTGGGGACTGCGTTACACAAACGCAGCACACTCCCAAAGCTCGCGCCGCCGGCAGCTCCGTGGAGCTGCCTCGGCAGCAGCCGCTGCCGGAAAATGCACTCGCTGTCCCTCACGAATCCACATCCGTCCTCTCCATTTAAGAGACTCCATGGATGATCCCAAAGTTGCGTTAGAGCGCCCCGTGTGGAAAAAAATATATAAAAAACAAAAATTGGCTTAAACGGTTATAGCCATTTATGGCACTCCACGCGTGGCTTTTCAAAAACGGTCATAGCTGTTTTTGGCACACAATGTGTTAAGTACGCTTTTGGGGTGTTTTTACTTTACTGAAGTATTTCCAATTCTCAGTACTTCTACTTCTACTCCACAACATCTCAGGGGCAAATAGTATACTTTTACTCCACTACAATTATTCAAAAAATTTAGTTACTTAGATTTAGATTATTATTACAAAACATACCACTTCAGTCCTGCTGAACTGTACCCCTACAAGCTAGCTCTGTACAATGTCCATGGTGCTGAACTGTACCCCTGCAAGCTATTGAGCTATTTAGCCACTCTCACTGATGAGAGAGTTTTTTAGGGTATGTGTGTGCCAGAAACAAAGTGATATGGCAAGATAGACAGAGACAACAAGAGCGAGACAGAGTGATCCACTCTGTCTCACTGTGTCTGTGTAGTGTCCAACTACACACACACACACACACACACACACACACACACACACACACACACACACACACACACACACACACACCAAGCAGCAGTGGCTCCTACGTTCTTGACAGCTCTGCTTACTGTCACAGTCACAGACTGTGTCTGTATAGGTGTTGTATTTCTGTGTTATGTTCTAGTTAGTTCTATGTTGTCTTCCCCAGCTGTATATTATGTGTAATCAGCCCTCATGTGTAGGCTATATTAGTCTCCTTCCAGTCAGTGCTTGTCGGATCATTGTTTGTGTTGCATCGTCTGTCTGTATTTTAACCTGTATTAAAACCCAAATCATGGGTGTTGAACACCATTCTGCACTGGCTGTCTGCATTTGGGTCCTCACCACACCACCAGATCGTGACACTTACGGGACAGATGACCATCCACAGTGTTTACAAGTCTGATGGAGGATTCTACAAGCGTAACATCTCTACTGCCTTTTTTTTCCAACGTTCAATGTTATTATAGTTAAATAACTGTAATTAAATAACTAAAACTAGAATTGTATTTGTTGTGAATCTTCTTTTCCTTTCGGCTGTTCCCTTCAGGGGTCGCCACAGCAAATCATCTGCATCCATCTCACCCTGTCCTCTGCCTCCTCTTCTCTCACACCAACTAACTTCACATCCATAAATCTCCTTTTCACAATGACTGAATGTTAAAAAAATATATTTTTTGGGGTACAAGAGACACTGGGGAGCCCAAAAAATACCCCCCCCCCCCCCCCCCAAAAAAATGAAATTCATGGTGTTTTCCCTTTAATTGCTTGTTTTAGAAGAGAATGCACTTAAGACTAGTGATTAGTAGTTTCTTTCCCTACCTATGTTGAATGCACTTATTGTAAGTTGCTTTGGATAAAAGCGTCTGCTAAATGACTGTAATGTAATGTAATGTTATGTGGATTATGCGGTCGACACGCGCTGACATTTTGCACCTTAATCCCATGTGCAAATCATGACGTTTGTCTCTTTTTTGTGTGTTTTCTAGCACCTTGACTAACGTCCATAGTATACAGTACATATCTGCTGCCATGCGCACCTTTATATCTTATGTCAGGTACTATGTGTATAAATATGTCGATCATTTGTTTATTTTCTTTGATTGATCTCTTTCCTTGCCCCCCCCCCCCTCTTCTTCTTCCCTTTATTTTTTTCTATGGAAATAATACAATGGAATTTCACCCACTTTTTTACTTCTGTAAACCTGTGATGACAATAAAGCTGATTCTGAAGATGTATTCATTTCAACTTAGTTCCCTTTTGTTTGGTTACAAAGTCATCAGTAATCAGTTGTTAAGTTCTCTATTTTTAAGCATTCTTTATTAATTATTACTCTTATGTTACTATGTTCCTTACTTTTGTAAATATATACTTCATTTGAAAGTTTCCAATGTGAACCTCAGACTTGGCTCCATGTAAATCTCCTTTGACTTCCGTTATAAATGTCAGATATTTCAAAAAGTATAAAATATGTGAGAAGTGATTAGTGGAAGTACATCTGTGGCCTACATCTGTGTGCATACAAAGTTAGGTGCTGATCGGTCCCGTGGTGTGAGAGATTAGCTAAAACAGGGTACATCTAGCGCTGGCATTCTTACCGTTTACGCTGATATGTTGCACGCTGTAGACACCATGACGAGGACGCGGATTTAAACAAAGGGTGCGTGCACGATGGTCGAGGGTCCCGTCTATTGCCTGGAACAATAGTATTTCTAACGCGATCCGCCGTTGCAGATTGATCACCCATCGAAAACGTCTCGTTTCCACCACGGTAAAAAGAAATGGAGATATAACGTTTTTTCTCAAGGAGTTATAATGGGAGTGGATGGAGGTAGATTTTTTGGCACGAATCCCAGAAGGAGCGAGTGCATTCTCCGGCAGCGGCAACAGCCGCGGAACTTCCGCGGTAACTGCCGGTGGAGGAGCGGCAGCTCCCGGCAGTGACTGCCGGCGGTGGAGCGGCGGAGCAGCGGAACTGCCGCGGAAACTGCCGGTGCAGGAGCGGCAGCAGCGGAACTGCCGGTGGAGGAGCGGCAGTCAACTTATTTTTTCCGCCGATAAAGTATAGTTTTGGACCATGACAGAGGCGCGCCGAATCAGCAGACCTTGAGGCCAAGGAGTCGCGCCCGAGCGCCTCCAGGCGCGAGTGCCCGCGACGACCGGCCGATGGTCTGCTATTCGACTAAGCGCCGTCCGAGTTATGTACCGATAGGCACAGAATCGTAAATAATATTGGTGGGGACTGCGTTACACAAACGCAGCACACTCCCAAAGCTCGCGCCGCCGGCAGCTCCGTGGAGCTGCCTCGGCAGCAGCCGCTGCCGGAAAATGCACTCGCTGTCCCTCACGAATCCACATCCGTCCTCTCCATTTAAGAGACTCCATGGATGATCCCAAAGTTGCGTTAGAGCGCCCCGTGTGGAAAAAAATATATAAAAAACAAAAATTGGCTTAAACGGTTATAGCCATTTATGGCACTCCACGCGTGGCTTTTCAAAAACGGTCATAGCTGTTTTTGGCACACAATGTGTTAAGTACGCTTTTGGGGTGTTTTTACTTTACTGAAGTATTTCCAATTCTCAGTACTTCTACTTCTACTCCACAACATCTCAGGGGCAAATAGTATACTTTTACTCCACTACAATTATTCAAAAAATTTAGTTACTTAGATTTAGATTATTATTACAAAACATACCACTTCAGTCCTGCTGAACTGTACCCCTACAAGCTAGCTCTGTACAATGTCCATGGTGCTGAACTGTACCCCTGCAAGCTATTGAGCTATTTAGCCACTCTCACTGATGAGAGAGTTTTTTAGGGTATGTGTGTGCCAGAAACAAAGTGATATGGCAAGATAGACAGAGACAACAAGAGCGAGACAGAGTGATCCACTCTGTCTCACTGTGTCTGTGTAGTGTCCAACTACACACACACACACACACACACACACACACACACACACACACACACACACACACACACACACACCAAGCAGCAGTGGCTCCTACGTTCTTGACAGCTCTGCTTACTGTCACAGTCACAGACTGTGTCTGTATAGGTGTTGTATTTCTGTGTTATGTTCTAGTTAGTTCTATGTTGTCTTCCCCAGCTGTATATTATGTGTAATCAGCCCTCATGTGTAGGCTATATTAGTCTCCTTCCAGTCAGTGCTTGTCGGATCATTGTTTGTGTTGCATCGTCTGTCTGTATTTTAACCTGTATTAAAACCCAAATCATGGGTGTTGAACACCATTCTGCACTGGCTGTCTGCATTTGGGTCCTCACCACACCACCAGATCGTGACACTTACGGGACAGATGACCATCCACAGTGTTTACAAGTCTGATGGAGGATTCTACAAGCGTAACATCTCTACTGCCTTTTTTTTCCAACGTTCAATGTTATTATAGTTAAATAACTGTAATTAAATAACTAAAACTAGAATTGTATTTGTTGTGAATCTTCTTTTCCTTTCGGCTGTTCCCTTCAGGGGTCGCCACAGCAAATCATCTGCATCCATCTCACCCTGTCCTCTGCCTCCTCTTCTCTCACACCAACTAACTTCACATCCATAAATCTCCTTTTTGGTCTTCCTCTGCCTCCTGCCTGGCAGTTCCAGACAGTTACACCTGGAGACTTGCTTACTGTAAATCGCTCTGGATTAAGAGCGTCTGCTAAATGCCTAAATTGTAAATTGAAACTATTGTGACAGTGAACTTGAAGTTGAAGTGGAAAATGGTGCTCTGCTGCCCCCTGCAGTATAGTTGGCCTCCAGACAATTATAATGAAAACATTTTTTTTTTATCAAGGTAAAGAAGTTACTCACTGCCTTTCTTCAATGAACACATTATTAATATTAGTAAAACTCACATGATTAATAAATGTACGTCTAAGTAGTCAAGTAGTAGCCTGGCATTGGCCAGACTAATAACGTGGATTCACTCTCACGTTCCTCCCCGGTATCAGTCTGGACTTCGGCCCCTAGGGAGCGAGTATGAGAAATCAGAAAATGATCGGGCCAATCAGTGACTGTGTTTCAGCTGATGTCCGCACAACAGTGAAAAGCATCAAAATCATTTTCTGATTTCTCATACTCGCTCCCTATGGGCCGAAGTCCAGACTGATACCGGGGAGCTACGTGAGAGTGAATTCACGTAATCAGTCTGGCCAATGCCAGGCTAGTCAAATAGTACTAGTAGCAGGCCAAGTAATAACATGAACGCTTGCACTTTACTTTTCATTGGCTCTGCGTTGCAAGCTTGTGAAGGCAACACAGGAAACGTGAAAAATATTTAGCCAGACGATGTGATAACAATACAGGCATACATTATATTACAATCAGATCAATAATTCACACCAAAGAACAATTTTCTCTTTTTTATTTTATACTGCAGCCTAGGCCTAATATCCAATGCAATGCAGCCTTTGAGGCAACAGGTCCAAAGTCCAAATTCAAATAGGTTATCTATCATACAGTACGCTGTAACCGACACTTCTCACAGCAAGAGACGTTAAGACAAAAGACATTTGAAAAAAATAAACAGAAGAAAGAAATCCACAAGGTAACCTCAGGTAATTTACACTTTTATTACAGATACTTAAATACTGATGCATATTAGAGTCTTAGTAAACATCTGTATGCAAGAGTTTATTTAGTCACAATGAAAGGACAGGGGTACACTGAGTTACAAGGAAGTATTACCTTCAGCATGGAGAGAACAGCTTTTGTAGAGCATAATCCAGAGCATAATGATTCATTCTAAGAATACAGTATTGTTGGTAAATATAACAAATATATATTAAATGTCTTAAATGTATTCGTTTTTTAAAACACATTAGAAAATGTAATGTAAAATGAATGCATTATCTACAAATGCAGTAGGCCTACAATTGAAATTTGTTTTAAACTTGTCCCAAAATGAGCAAAAATAATTATTAGGGGGGCTTAGCCTAAGGGGAATTCCCCCTTGGGCTGATAAGATGTTAGCTTTCCGCGTGGGAGACCTGGGTTCGATTTCCGGGCATTACACATGAACCAATAATTGTAAGGATAATGGTTATATTCAATCAAAGTCAAATTCTTAAAATGAGCAGATACAGGTATGTCACTACCCTTTTGGATTAATAACAAAGACTTTTGTTTAGAATGGTTCTCAGCGTAATTGGATTCATTTTTGGAATTTGGAATAATGAAGTAAACCTCCTGAGTTGTGGAATATATTTATTCATTTATTTTGTATTTTTAGACCTCCATGATGTTTGACCTGAAGAATGGACTGCCTCTTCATTCTGTCTCCAGAGTCATCTGTGTCTTTCTTCTATTGACACACTCTACACAAGGTAATTCACTGATCTGTAACTGTTTTAATTAAAGCTTTTATATACAGTATAGTTCATTGTTTACACTCTCCAACAACAGGCTTCCATGTTAGAGGGAAGCAACAAATGAAAATAATTTTATTAAGGCTCATTATTTTGTGATTTTTATCAAGGCAAGGCAGTTTTATTTGTATAGCACATTTAAACAACAAGGCAATTCAATGTGCTTTACACAGAACATCAAGCAAAGGAAACATAATTATAAAATGTAATTAGGATGCATAAAACAAAAGAAGTAAAATGTAATAGATACAGTTACAGTGCAGAAGAGATATACCTGTATATAATACATTGATCTTATCAGAGAAGTGGATATATCACTCAGCACAAGCTGAACCTGCTCAATTAGGAACTTGGGAGGAAGGAGGGAACATCACCCAAGCAACAAACTGTTTGTGATGATGCAAAACAGTAAACGCCTGAGAAGAGCCAAGGGCGCTAGGGCCTAGGCCAGTAGTTCTCAAACTTTTTCGTGTCAAGGACCCCCCAAAAGATATGTATTTGGCCGCGGACCACCATTTGAAAATGTTTTGTGTCAGGGACCCCCAGAAGTCAAGATCTATGTTAAAAGCATTCAAAATGATTGAAAAAGTTGTAATATTTTTCGAAGTGACACGCTGTGAGCTTGTAGATCTGCTATTTTTGAATAGCCAACAAAATGGATTAAGTGGTTAAAATGATTGTGAGGTTCTGTTAACTATTTTGCCGGGGACCCCTTGGTACTCCCCCAAGGACCCCACTTTGAGAACCAATGCTCTAGGCTACATAGAAGTTTTGCTTGTTTGTTTCGGCCGCTGTTAGAGCACTAAATGTGGACGTGGCGATAAACAAAAACAAAAAAAGGAAAGCATAAGACAACTAGAAAAAGTGCTCCTCGGAGCACAGGTCTCCGCCAGGTCAGGTTAGTTATTGTGGCCTCCTGGTGGCGCTATAATAGGCCAATGTGAAAAGGGTGGCATTTCTTCCTCGGCCTAGTGGGAATGTGTGTGCAAATTTTCACGGAAATCGCACGCCACGTTCATGATTTCAGACATTTTGTTCAAAACGGCCCAATCCTGCAAACTTTGGAATTCAACCTTAGCCAATCAGGATGGAATATGAAATATCGGACAGATGCGTCTTGATCACATGACTATAGAGATACTGTGTACCGATTTGCGTGATGTTTGGATAAAATCTGAAGGATTAATATCCAAAAATGTATTTGACATAAGTCGGCCTCCTGGTGGCGCTGTAAAAAGCAGATGTGAAAAATGCAGTGCAGATGTTTTTCCTTGGCCTCTAGAGAGTAGGCGTGCAAAGTTTCACGCAGATCGGTGCAGTTATAGTTAAAAATGCAAATCGGCCTGTTATAGCGCCACCATGAGGCTGATGTGAAAAGTTTTAAGTGCCATTTCTTCCTCGGCCTAGTGGGAATGTGCGTGTGCAATTTTATGGAAATGGCAAGCTGCGTTCATGATTTGAGGCAGTTTGTTGAAAACGGACCAATCCTGCAAACTTTGGATGGTAACCTTAGCCAATGAGGATGGAATATGGGAAAGCGGACTGATCAGGGTTGATCACATGACTATAGAGATACTGTGTACCGATTTGCATGAGGTTTGGTTAAAAACTGTAGGAGTAATGGGAAAAAATGGGTTTTGCACAAATCGGCCTCCTGGTGGCGCTATAACAGGCCCATGTGAAAATTTTGAGGCAGAGGTTCTGAATTGGCATCCAGGGAGTGTGTTTGCACAGTTTCGCAACGACCGGGCCAACGGTGCCGGAGATTTGGTGGTAACACACAGACAGGACACACGGACGGACGGACACACGGACGGACGGACGGACAGACAGGGGCGAAAACATACTCTCTCGCCATGCCTTTCGGCCTGGCGGAGACAATAAGTGTTATGACACTGTCTATGCTTGATCAGTTGTTTTTGTTTGAGAAATGCTGCTCATGCTATGTATAAATACGTGACACTTGCACATTGATTGATCCTGTTGCTTTATACATCTGCACATGGTCACTTTGCACAATGTCATTTGGGTGAACATTGCTGTTTTTGGTATATTTGTCTATTTTTCTTGCTTTAATATATTTTTGTTATATGTACTGTATGTAGCACAATCTGCAAGACAAGTCCCAACAACATTTCGCTGCTTGTAGTCAGTGACAAATAAAAATGTCATAAAATCTTGAATTAACACATCAATCTCTCCTCCCAGGTGAGACTCAGGTGGTCGCTCCACATCAGCCAATAGTGGCAGTACTTGGTGATGACATCATTCTGCCAAGTCACCTGAATCCAAACATTAGTGCTGTTGCAGTGACTCTGGAGTGGACAAGACCAGACCTCAAGCCTAGGTTTATTTACGTACGACAGGGAAGACGAGAACTTCTTCATCTGAAAAATCCAGCCTTCACTGGAAGAACATCTCTGTTCATAGAGGAACTGCAGAACGGCAACGTTTCGCTGAAACTGTCCAACGTGAAGATCTCAGATGAAGGGACTTACAGATGCTTCCTTCCTGCGATGAAGAGAGAGGCTTCTGTTAAGCTGGTTGTTGGTAAGTGGGCTAATGTAGACCAATTATCAAATTCTGTCTGGTTTTCCTATTTCACAGCATGACTGGAGGCTCTCTAGAACAGCGTTAGTCTGTGCAACCCCACGCAAATTGACCAATCAGGGCTTACGCTGTTAAATGAATTAACAATTATTTTAATAGACGCACATAACCACTGCCATAATGCCATAATGTCCATTGTCCAAAATTGTATTTATTTGAATATATTTGCGTATTTAGTTTAGATTTAGTATCTCTAATACAGTTACATCTCCTACATTGTATGGATAATGTTTACTGTTGACAACACTGTTATAAAACTATTTACTGTAAGCTTTTTGTCACTGTTGTTGTCAAACAGTGACAATTATTCATGTTTGTCCAATAAAACCTGATTCTGATGACCTTCAAGCTAACCTTGACCCAATGTTATTGCTATTTTCACCAAAGCACTGACATCTGTTACATTGATTAATTATAAAATCAATTCATGATTTATTTTACCTTATTGGATTGATATATGTTTGTCCAACAAACTATGAATGCTTCAGTTCCAGTTTTTGAAACCAAAATCTTCTTCATTCCTTTAGGTTCTGCCTCCTCCCCTGTCATCATCTTAGTGGGGATCAACAGTGATGGAGTGGTTTTAGGGTGTGAGTCTAAAGGCTGGTATCCTCAACCTGAGGTGTCTTGGCTGGACAGTGAAGGAAAGCTCCTTCCTAATGACGCCTCAGAGACATTCAGAGGTACTGATGGTCTCTATGCAGTCAGAAGCAACGTTACTGTGAAGAAGACTGACACCTTCACCTGTAGAGTTCAACAACACAACATCAACCAGACCAGAGACACACACATTCATGTTCTTGGTAAACTTGTTTGCTGAAGTCTTCATTATATGAAATCTTTGAATTTGTTAACACTTTACTTTATACTTTACTTTACTGAACTGACACTGATATGCCCAGGTGTAATAGTTGCATGTCTACTGTTTGAAACAAGTCTCTATGCGTTCCTAGGTGCTGTTTCCTCCCCTGTCATCATCTTAGTGGGGATCAACAGTGATGGAGTGGTTTTAGGGTGTGAGTCTAAAGGCTGGTATCCACAACCTGAGGTGTCTTGGCTGGACAGTGAAGGAAAGCTCCTTCCTGCTGAACCCTCAGAGACAGTCAGAGGTACTGATGGTCTCTATGCAGTCAGAAGCAACGTTACTGTGAAGAAGACTGACAGCAACACCTTCACCTGTAGAGTTCAACAACACAACATCAACCAGACCAGAGACACACACATTCATGTTCTTGGTAAACATGTTTGCTGAAGTCTTCATAATAAGAACACTTTGAATGTTTTAACACTTTAATTTACTGTCACTGATATGCCCAGGTGTAATAGTTTCATGTCCACTGTTTGAAACAAGTCTCTATGCGTTCCTAGGTGCTGTTTCCTCCCCTGTCATCATCTTAGTGGGGATCAACAGTGATGGAGTGGTTTTAGGGTGTGAGTCTAAAGGCTGGTATCCACAACCTGAGGTGTCTTGGCTGGACAGTGAAGGAAAGATCCTTCCTGCTGAACCCTCAGAGACAGTCAGAGGTACTGATGGTCTCTATGCAGTCAGAACCAACGTCACTGTGAAGAAGACTGACAACAACACCTTCACCTGTAGACTTCAACAACACAACATCAACCAGACCAGAGACACACACTTTCATGTTCCTGGTAAACTTGTTTGCTAATAATATCCTCATACACACTTTGAGTGTTTTAAACAACTGAGTTATAGTTTTATAACTATAACTCTGTTATTCATATTTTTTATGATTAACAGCTGCTGTGTCTTTAATCATTTGTAGGAGATTTCTTCATGGGTCAGTCCAGGTCCTCTGTTGTTTATATCAGACTAGCTGTTGTCTTCATGTGTTGCTGTCTTGTAGCAGTTGCTGGCTTCGTTTTATTGAGACGTAACAACAGTAAGACACAAATTCACTTCTTAAAGCTTTTTCATAAAAGTAATTATTCTTCTATGGTTGTTGATTATTATTATACGGTATGATATATCATATCATATCATATCATGTCACATCACTAAACATACAGTACAAGTGTTCATTTACTTTAAATGTTCAGTTCTACTCACATTGAGCTTTGAGGTGAAACTCAGCACTCAGTTTTCCCCTCAGTGAGTCTCTTCAATGTAGCCTAGATCTCATAATTACTGAAATGTTTATACAGTACTATATTTTCTAGAGCATGTATGCAATTGGTCTTCTGTTTGCTTATTTTAAAGCAGCACTATGTAACTTTACTCTTCTACCCCGGATTTGAACGCAGTTTCCTGCTCAAGTGCTGACATTTGTTACCATTGAGCTAATAGAGCCTGCCTGCTTACTTAGGGGATAAATGAATCTCTTGACCATCAGGTCAAACTTTGTGTCAGTCAGATCCTGTGTCTAGCTAGGTGAAACATGACTTTGATACGATCTAAATGTCTTAATAGAAGAGCAGGGAGGCAAAATACAACCACCCCAATTGTATAAGTTATACTGTATAAGTTATACCGTATTAACATACTCTACCATACAGATTGGACAACATAAAACATATTAATTAAAACAAGTTACATAGTGCTACTTTAAAGTAAATAAAATATATTTTTTTACCTGCATTACTTCTATTGCATTTATTTAATTTCACTTTGAAATTTCCCTACAAAAGACAACATGAGCACATCAAATACAAACAACTTACATGGTGTTCTTTATTCACAGAGACTCAGAGACAACATGTGGATCAACCAGGATCTGAACAGAGAGAGAGAGGCCTGCTGATGACAGAGAGAGAGAACAACATGGACAAAAGAATGACCAAGAAGGAACTCAGAGAACAACTGAAGAAAACTAATGAACTGCTGATAGAAAAAGACAAAGAATTGACGGAAAGTAATGAACTGCTGGCAGAAAAAGAGAAACAAGTGAAGAAACTTCAACAACTGACAGAAAAAGAGAAACAACCCGAGGTAAGTAATAAACTACTGACAGAAAACAATAGCGATAATTTGAAGCAAGAAATGGAAGGTCGCGCTCTCTCCGTCCTCATTCACCTCTCGCTCCGGTGGTTCCTTCACCTGGTTCATACACACCCTTCTCCCTCTGTGTCTCTCTTTTGAATGAACCCGGGCTCCCATTCATGCCAGGGACGGCACACCCAGCTCCTCTCCCACTGGCTGCGTATGACCCTCGTTCAGATTGGCCAAGGTAACCACGCCTACTGACGCGGTCATTGTCAAGGCTGCTATCAGTCAGTACTCAACGGTGGAATGTGACTCAGGGATCAACAGAAAAGCATTGTACATACAGAAAACGAAAAAAGAATAGAATGGAAATTTCCACATACATGCAGAGGATAGTACATCATGCTTTAAGAAATAAATATGCTTAAGGAACTAACAATTAACATTGACTGTCAGAGTTTATTCATAATGTACTCACCCCTTGCCAGCGATTTGCGTTTTATAACCCTTTTCAACCGGTCACAGAATCGTTGATCGTTTGTTGATCGTTTATCTGGCTGTGTTTATAAACACACACGACAGATAGAGACGCACTGAAGTTTTCTCTCTACGTCACCATTTCTTCTTCTCCGCTTCCCAAATAGGCTGTAAACGTCATATCCGGTGGCTGTAGACGTATTTTCGTAGACGTAAATGCTTAGCTTAGCATCGGATCGGATTTCAGATCGTTGGTATACACAGCGACGATAACTGTTAGTCGTCCAGAGTAAAGAAATATACAACCGGGGCTCTCCTTTCGTTTTTCATACCGTGTGAAAAAACATGTTTTGCCCTATTTTGGCCTAAAAATCGCATTTTTCAAGCTAAAACCGGAAACCGGAGATACGGAAATCGCTGAAATTGCTTCCGGGTGAGGCGGAGGTGAGTGGAAAGCGAAACTGATCTCAGAATGTATAGAAAACAGCACGATCGTCTATTAAACCACAATTAAACAATAGAACACAGATCTGCGTTCTGGCCTCTTCTGGCAGCCCACGGTTTTATTTAATAGAACGCAGATCTGCGTCCATGGCAGCCAATGTGTTTCCAAAAACAATTAATACACAATACCTCTCTTTCGACCCTGTCACAGAATTGAATGTGTTACATTCCTTTCACAATGAGAGACAATTGGTCTCTGACCTGCAGAGTGCAAAAAGGCTGATATCCCATCGCTTAGCTGAGGACCCAAGAACGAGATCGAGTTGCACCAGACACTCTAACGAGGTTATCCCTGTCATTCAAGTAAAGTAAAGATTATTTTGAGTATAGCCTACTTATGTGTGGGCGAGTCTATGTAAAGGGCTCTTATGTAAAACTAAAAGGAAAATAATTAATTAATGGACAGTGGATGCCCAGCTCGGCAAGTTGCCACTCCCACCGCCAGACAATTCCAGCACGAAGGCAAGTGAATAACTAACATTCTGTTCTGTGCGCATGCGCACATGTAGGCTTGTGCATGCGGATGTTACGTCATTAGAATACCGTTCCCCTGGGAAAGAATTCTCCATTACACCACTGCTTGTAACCCCTCTGTCAAAATCTGTTATGCATGTTATGCATTTCAGAAAGGTCAGTGGAAATAGCCTTGTAGGTGTGAATTTACACGGCTGATAGCCCACTGGCCTTGGTTTCAACTCTGGACAGCCACCATGTCCAAAGAACGCCGCTCGCCCCCCCTACCCCCCCCCCCCCCCAACATGACATCACACAGTGTTGCTGTAATAGCGGCAGACCTAACAAGATGGTGCTACTTGTCCATTGAACTCGAAGGTCGGGGGCCATCTTGTTTGTTCGTCTCATTCTTCATAGATAAGTTGTGAGGACATATGAAAATGTGACACATCACATTCTGTGTGTTGAGCTGCAAACCTAACACCAGGAACTTGATTAGTTTTATGACACGTTGTATCACAATAGAAAGATTAACCACATGAACCCTGACATCTATCTCTCTCTCTCTCTCTCTGTAGTCTCCAAGGCCTGGCCTGCCTCACTCACCTGTCTCTGGTAACGCCACACCCTCCATGACCCCAGAAAGCAGTAGTCCTCCATTACTGTCACCCAACCATGATGTCGAGCCCCCCATTCCACCAAAGCCAAATATGACACCACATCCTTCACCTTCAGGTGAGAACTTCAGCAGTCAGCAGCACTCAAACATCATGTCCCGATGTTCTAGTGCCGTTTGTTTCATATAGCAGAAAAACAATATTCATCCACCCCCACCCTCCCACTGAACCAACCCCGCCCCCTGAACAATTATTTTGAGGTGTACAGTAAATTGTGTCCTATTGATTGTTGTGAATGTGCTCCACTCCCAGACCACCCCAACGAGGAACTACGGTTTACATTCCCGGTAAAGAATGGGGTGGTGTTGGGACCAAACAGCTTGGGGAACCAGACTGACTACAACTTCTTGCTGAAAGCTTCCCATCAAGAGACCCTGACCCAGAGGTACTGTAGCACTCACACAACGTTTTGTCCTCATTTGAATGTTTACCCTATTTATACTTTGTCATATGGTGTCATGCTAAAATAACTGTTCTACAACCCCACAAGCTCACTGAGCTTGTAGATTCGCTATTCTCAATTTTTTATACAAATGTAGAACTTTTTATTTATTCATGTATTTATTTATTTAAAGGACGTCTTCAGCCATTTTTAACTCTTCATATATAGTTGGTCCTCACTAATTTTCATTATAATATGGGACCATTTCTGTCTACTCACTCTGTGTGTCAGAGGACGGTTGTGGACAGTTCAGAAACCTGACTACGAGTGACATCATCGACGGGGAATCGAAGCTAACAGAAACCGCAGGCTTTCTATTGATGGAAAGTTAGTATTCTATAGTAATGGAAGCCATTTTTCTTGCGTTAATAAATTAAAAAAACATTTGAAACTGGCCTCCTGGTGGCGCTATAATAGGCCAATGTTTAAAGGGTTACATTTGTTCTTAGGCCTTGCACGGCAATCGGACACAGCATTCATGGTTTGAGGCATTTTTTTGAAAAAAAAAAAGTTTGCTAAATTATAGCCGTTTCACACTCAGGTCCCGGGTGCGCACTCCAGACCGCTTGGCTAGTGTGAATGTAGCGAATCGACCCGCGAAACGGGTAACCGTTCCGTTCCCGAAACCACCTCCGGAGGCAGTTTCGGATCCGGATCATGCGTTTTCGGGTACGGTACGCTGCAATGTGAAAGCAAGCGTACCATTAGACGGAAGTGGCCCGCTATTTGGAATTGGTGACGGTATATAAACTCGACAAAAACAGCCAACAAAAACACTGCTCTTCTAGCCGGTGCTACTGAATGAATGAAAACGCCCCAGAATGCATTGCGCACTTAAGGTGGGCTGGTGCATATTACTCTTAAGGTGGAACATAACAATTGAAATAATAATCAACTTATATTATGGGAGCCTTTCTAACAATTTTACTCATTCAATTCTGAACCGATTCTTAAAATTTAAAATTCTCTATTAGCTGTGAAGGGCCTTCTTTCATGTCTATCAGTCATGAAACATTGGCGGGTCTCCATCGCGCATTTCAGGTGCGCGAGCAGCGCATATAGTATATCTTGTGGGTATCTTGTGGAGTTTCAGCTACTATGCATCCCAGAAATATATAGCTTATAAGGCTTTGTAATTTGAAATTTGTAAGTAAATATGGTAACTCATTTAGATGTAGGCCTACGTAGGTTTATAGTTTCCCAAGGACTATAGCCGTTTCACTCATGATGCAATTTCTCTTTCATAACAGATACATACATGTGCCAGATAATCCCCACACCAAGAGAGTCAAAAAAGAAAAGACGTTGGATTGATGTACTTTATTTAGACATGAGACATGAGAAACAGTACATGGAAGTACAATTCACAATACAAGGTTTCAGTCATTCAGTCGGACTTCACTGTATAGGCTACTATAGTTGCCTTTTCATAAATGATATATTTTTGTACTTAAGCTGTCTTTAGTTTATAATATTTAGAGAAATTTAAAGTTTCAAATACAAAAGTATTAGTAGTTGTGAAGGTTAGCAAATTGGACATTTAGACTGAATGTTTCCTGTATCCTCATCTTGCGCTAATGCACACAAGTGTTTCACCAGGTTTTATTTGTGTTGTTTCTCATAAGCGTACATCCGTTGTCCGTCAACAACACAGAAGTCTGTGGCTTGACTTCTGTGCGCTCACTGTGTTGAGCGCTCAGTGCGTTCGCCCCGCTTCGGGGCGAGGCTCCCCAAAGACCGTGCACTTACATAGATCGCCTCCCCTCCCCAGCATAGCTCTCCAGCCGCAACCCTATATTTCTGCGTGACGACCACAAACATTGTCGCATAGTTGATGACGTCTGTGTCCACAGAAGAAACACTATGTGCATGCCGCCACCTATAGGATCGGGGGTATACATGCAAGTGTTCTTTGGTGCGATTGGATCTTGGGCAGTGTGAATGCTGGCCAGCCAAGCGTACTCGGGAACGCTTCGATTCAAACGGATCCAGTGAGAAACCGCCCTTAGACCTGCTGGTGGCGCTATAACAGGCCAATGTTAAAAGGGTGGCATTTGTTCCTCAACATAGTGTGAATGTGCTTGCAAAGCTTGACCGCAATCAGGTGCGATCAGGATTTGCGGAATTTTGTTCAAAACAAGCCACTACTGCAAACTTTAGATGTCAATCTTAGCCAAAGAGGATGGAATATCACATGATCACATGACTATGGAGATCATGTGTACCGATTTGCGTGAAATTTGGATAAAATCAGAAGAAGTAATATAACAAAAATTGTTTTACTTAAGTCGGCCTCCTGGTGGCGCTATAAAAGGCAAATGTAAAAAATGCAGGGCAAAGGTTTTTCCTTGACCTCTAGGGAGTGCGCATACAAAGTTTTACACAGATCGGTGCAGTTATAGGTAAAAACACAAATCGGCCTGTTATAGCGCCACCATGAGGCTGATTTGAACATTTTCAAGTGGCATTTCTTCCTCGGCATAGTGGAAATATGCGTGCAAAATGAAAATGAAAAGGAAATTGCATGCTGTGTTCATGATTTGAGGCATTTTGTTGAAAACGAAGCACTCCTGCAAACTTTGGAAGCCATTTTTAGCCAATCAGGATAGAATATGAAAAATCTGAAAGATTTTTTTTCGTTAAATGACTATAGAGATACTGTGTACCGATTTGGACAAAATCTGTAGGAGTAATGTCACAAATCGGCCTCCTGGTGGCGCTATAAAAGGCCCATGTGAAAAATTTGGGGCAGAAGTTCGGAATTGGCATCCAGGGAGTGTGTGTGCACAGTTTCGCTGCGATCAAGCCAACGGTGGCGGAGATTAGCTGCTCACAGACGGACGGACGGACGGACGGACACAAGGACACACGGACGGATGGACGGGGTGGAAAACATACTCTCTCGCCATGCCTTTCGGCCTGGCGGAGACAAAAATAAATTTTAAAAACCTATAACCTAAGCCTAATGATTATATCACTGGTAGGCGGGTTTCTGTGTCCACAGCCCTATGAGACACAGACTGAGTTTGTACTCCCCCTATAATGAAAGGGACGCCAGGTTGAAAGTGGTTAAAGGTGCCTTACTGGTGCACTATTAGGGCAGTTTCAGACTGGATCCGTTTGAATCGAAGCGTTCCCGAGTACGCTTGGCTTCTCCCAGCTGGTCAGCATTCACACTGGCCAAAATCCTTTCGTGCTCGAGAACATTTAATTTAGCAGTAATGGTAAATATGTGCCTCATGGGGGCACTGTTGACTATGGGGTTTTGGAAGAGAGAATGTCATTCAGAAGAAAAGTCACTCTAGAGTGAATAATAAAGTTTGACTGTGTTCCTGATGTTGTCTTGAGTTATAATAACAACAGATCAACAATACACAACCAAAGCAGTGTGTGCACTGGTCTTTGAAACCTCGAAATGTAACGTCGTCTGTTAATATGATATTGGCGTCACGGACGCATCCTTGGTATGACGTCACAGACTCATCCTTGGTGTATTTATCCTTATAAATACGTTCGCCACACATGTGTTTTTTGTTTATTATTTTTCACGGCTCGCGCTTCTCAAACACTAGCGGGATTATTATTTCTTGTCAACATTCAAGTAGAACTATGAGAAGGTATAACCCAGCTAAAATAATGCGTCATTATAACAAATATATAAATGATATATGATTAGCAGTCCAGTCTGTCCACTTCCTTCTCTTGGTACGGATGGATTCACACTGCCGCGTTCCGTTCCCGACTCCGCAGCAATCGGACCCGAGACTACCTCCCCAGGTGGTTTCGAGTACGGTACGGCGATGCGTTACGGGGAACGGTTCGCTACGTTCACACTACCACAACATCTGCCATGTGGTCTGGAGTGCGCACCCGGGACCCGAGTGTGAAACGGCTATTAGTCATGTTAGGAATGAACAGAGCTGGTACAGAACCCATCTTCCTTTACTTTGATGCAGCTGGTTTCTTTTTGGGGGTTTTTCCCCAAACTTATTTCATGTAAACATAGTATATTTTCTGCAACACTATGTCAAAAACACTGTGTTTATTTCTCTGTCTCGAGCAGTTCAGACATGGAGCTGCAGTTCAAGTGTTATCTCCATATCAATGACAAGAAGACCAACTGGCCCACCTCCATTCAGGTCAGGGTCAATGGCACGCTGCTGACCATCAAGAGAGGACACAGCAACACCTCCCATAAACCCTTGTACTTGAAGCACGTTTATAAATCTGGGAGAAACGCCATCCAGATCAATGGCACCGCCCACTGCCTTGTGAGTTCACACGATTACATCAGTTAATCCCCCTCTGCTCTGTGAGTGCTACCACATCTAGAATTCAACAGATGTACTTGGGGGTCAAACTCTACTCACACCTACATCCCTTGTTCAACGTCTCTCAATTGTGACCTTGACCTTTTTAACCAAAATATGTATAATCTTTTAGCCAACTGACAATTTCCGCCAAGTTTCTTGAAAACCATATTATACAGTATATATAATGACAAGTTGTCGCCAGGTTGACAACATGAGGATACAAACTGACGCCATGCAGACGCTCCAATGTTGCGGTGCTCTCACTTTCTCTCCATCCACTACCACTGAAAAAAACATGTTTTTAGTTGCCTCATATTAATATTTAATGTTTTCAATTCTTATTTTTAACTTGGCCTCAGTAAAAAAGGAACACCTCAGGTGCTGTTAAGTGACTGGGTGGGCATAATGTGTTTTTCTCTTCCAAAAACTGGACATTTTTCTTATTTTTAGCAAACTCAGCATAAACAACTACAAAGGAGGGAGCAGAACTAGGGAAGAACAAAGCTGATGGAGCCTGCTGGTTGGTTGGTCAGGGACCAATGAGAAGGCTGACAAAGGGTCCATTGGTACCTGCGGAAACATTAATCCTGTGTGTCTCTTGTGTTGCACAGTCCCACAGGTTTGTGGTGCAGCTGGTCCACATCCACAGGCGGTCGGTGCGATCCTTCCTCCAGGAACTGTTGGAGAAGAAACTGCTGCCAGTAGAACACTGCATCACAAAGAGTATGACCTACATCGTCTACCGGATTAATTTACACAGACCTTTACATTACAATTACATCATTACATGAGCTTACTCAAGCTTTAGGTTGTTTGCCTTTGTATGCCTTGAAATGCAATGCTGCTGCTTCACTTGTTAACTAAACTAACTTGTACATCATCACTGTTTGTCCAGTTCTGAAGAACATAAGCAGCGTGGTGGCGTCAGGAACCAAAAAACTTGGCATGGAGCAGACGGGCATTAATGTGTCACTAAAATGCTCCAAAACCTTGAAACGCATCCAACTTCCCGCACGAGGGCAAAAATGCAAACATGTTGAGGTATGTGAACTTTAAATGGTAAATGTTTTATGGTTCAAACCTGGATTTCTCTCCAGGGATCAAATAAAGTTTGTCTTATCTTTACCAGATACTGATGGATCACATAACTGTTTGATTATTATTATGATGTTATGACATAACATGGGATTTTTCTCAACAGTGCTTTGATCTAGAGTCATACCTGCAGGACAACTGTGAGAATGACATATGGATGTGTCCTGTATGCAAGTAAGTGAAAGGATATTACCAACATCACTTACAAGCTCAAAACACGTCACATTGTAACACGTTGTGAGCTTGTAGATCTGCTATTTTTGCTGCGCGGCCCTAGCATACAACAAATCTTGTTAATGGAACAAAACTATTGCTCTCCACAGAGACACAGTATTACTAGAGGATCTCGAGGTGGACCAGTACATTTTGGAAATCCTCAAAACCCTCCAGAAGTAGGTTTCTCCACTTCTCCTTGATTCCTAATCTCACTGCATCAAACTGACATAGTTAAAGAAAAGTTAGAAGTGAAAACTGAATGTATCTAACAAAAGGTCTTTATGTTCGTATACAGTAGCTCAGAGTTTGAGGAGGTCACCATTGAACCTACGGTAAACTGGAAACCTGTGCCCAGAAGCCAGAGCCATGCCCAACATCAGGCAGATGATCTCCCAGTTGGAGCCTGGAGGTAATGGGGACTAGAACCCAGGACCAGGAAAAGAATGGCAACCAGGATGTACTCCATTTAATAAAAGGGAAATCAAGATAGACAATAAGAGCATCACCCAGAGCCAAATTGCATTACATTTTGTTATATTTCTTTAACTTGTACTGTAACTGTAAAATCACACATAAGATTTGTATGAATTCTGAATGAACACGTAAATGGTTGGGTTCAGTCATTCCTAATTTTTTGCTAATAAAACATCCAGTATAACAGTCCAACCATACATTTGTTAGTATAACAACTCATATAAAATATGGAGCTGTATATATATATATATATATATATATATATATATATATATATATATATATATATATATATATATATATATATATATATATATATATATATAGTTTGTTACATAGTTTGTATAGGGTGTGTGGGTGCCTTGTATGCAAATCAGGTGTGCCATTCCATCGAGGTGATTGGAGGGGCAACTTCTAGGCCAGCTCTGATTGGTGGGGGGTTCCAGCTCCATAGTTGCTAACCACTATGCGTTTCCCTATAAGAAGATCCCAAACCATCTTATATATTATTTGATACACTGTGAGATTGGTTACGTTATTCTACTTCATAACTGGCTTGTTTGATCCTTTAGTTTGTTATGTTATGTTAGAGAGATATAGATGTTGTTTTTGGTTTATTTTGGATAGGTAATATTTATTCATTTCAACTTAGTTCTGTTTTGTTTGGTTACAAAGTCATCGTCAGTTATTAAGTTCTCTATTTTGAAGTCTACTTTGTTAATCCTTCTATTGCTTATTATTACTCTTATGTTTCTATGTTATATTACTTTTGTAAATAAATACTTTATCTTCATTTGAGAAACCTTTGTCATTGTGGCTGCTTGGGACCTGGGGAAGATGGGCACTTTCATGTTGTGTCTTAGGCACCCCTAGACCAGTGGTTCTCAACCTGTGGGTCGGGACCCCCAGGGGGGTCCCCACATTATTTGGGGGGGGGGGTCCCCAGGTGACAGTGAAGTGACAATTTAAAGAGGTGGTGCCATGGTTTTGCACTTTTTCAGTTTTTCATGTGTCTATGAGGTTGATAGAACTTCATAAAGCCCCCCGGTGGTGTTTTTATGGTGTTTTATGTCTTCTCTGACTATTTGGAGTTTCTTCCTGGAGGCTGAAACCTTGAGGGTCAAATGTGCCAATAGAGAAACAGCGCTTTAGTGACATCACAAAGCCATACCCTCCCCCTCATTATCATAACACAACAGGTGTGGGCATGAGGAGGAGGAGGGACTAGACAGGTGGGTGGTGCTAAGGTGGTGGAGGAGGTGCTAAGGTGAGAACCAGGTATACTTAATGAACTGGAGGCGTGTCCACATAAAAACATAATTTTAACAATTTCTGTACACTTTTTTTTTGTTGAAAAAAATCCTTACATAATAATAATACCTTATGATCAGGTTTTAGGGTTGAAAAATATCATGGCACCCCATCTTTAAAGACTTTTAAGACCGTTTCAATGCCTTGGGAAAAAAACATAATACTTCATCCAAAGTAATCAACAAACTATACTATAAAAACTGGTCAAACATTGGCCAAATTGTCAAATAATATTAGAAAGGCAAACATTGTGAAAATAGATCTACAAGCTCAAAATGCCTCGCAACGCGAGGCGCTGTGAGCTCGTAGATCAGCTATTTTCACAATATTTATCTGAGGAACCGAGTCAAACTAAATGTAATGCCTCAACTCCTACAGTACATTCCAAGTGCTTGTCAGGGTCAAATATGATTATTTTGGGGGGTCACGCCACGGCCTGAAAAGGTTGAGAACCGATGCCCTATAGACTAGGGCATAATACTTGCTCCCAGAACTGATGTCTAACTTGTGCATTTACATGCACTATATTAAAATTATTTCTACAAAACTTGTTAGCAAGAGCATGCATGTTCAGGCTCATGCTAAGAATTGTGATGAAATGTTTGCCATCTGTTTTTTTTTTTCTCCCTTCAATTCACTCATGTTGACTACTAGAAAAGGTGAAAGTTTAAATTAAAAAAGGAATCATGTGGATCTAGGGTTAACGGCATTGCTCCAATGTGGACCTCAGACTTGGATCCAATGTGGAACCCCCTTAACTTCCATTATAAATGTCAGATATTTCAAAAAGTATAAAATGCAATAATGCATGTCTGTGTGCATACAAAGTTTGGTGCTGATCGGTCCTTTGGCGTGAGAGATTAGCCCCAGACACATACGCACGCATGCACACACACACACACACACACACACACACACACACACACACACACACACACACACTCAAATGTTGTATTTAAAAAAAAATTGTAGGCTACCTCAGTAAGTATTAATGTCATGAGTGTTTCAGACTCTGGGTGTCTTTTTGCAATTGTTATCAATGTGAATGAAGTTGTGTTTGCTGCTATTGCTTTTCATGTCACCTTGACTTTATGCGCTCTATCCACCTCTTTTTCAGGGCGCCTCGAGTTGGAAAAAAACTATATTAGCTCAAAGCAGATTATCGCTCCAGTTCATTATTGCTTTACAGTAGATGTGCTAGACCCATTTGTACACTGTCCATGCTGAACTGTACCCCTACAAGCTAGCTCTGTACACTGTCCATGGTGCTGAACTGTACCCCTACAAGCTAGCTCTGTACACTGTCCATGGTGCTGAACTGTATTAACCCATTAATACCTGAGGCTGATTTCTACAAATTCCTTCTAAATCAGTAGTTCTCACACTTTCAAGATTTTTAAAAAATGTTCAAAAATAGCTGATGTAAAAGCTTGCAGTGCGACACGAAGTGATGCGGTGTGAGCTTGTAGATCTGCTATTTTTTTTATAGCCAACACCAAAATCTAAATTGACACTGATACTTTCCCAGTTTTAATGGGTGTACCCTTACAGTGTAGGCCCTAGACCAGGAGTACTCAAATATAAATCTTAAAGGTCCACAAATGTCCGTAAGATCAGTCATAAGCCACATACAATCCACAGATGTATATATTTCTATACAACTGGCAACTGCTGTGTTCAGCTGTTAAACACACAGGTTCAATGTCATTTGTTCCTAGCGTGTTGTCATCTCTCTGTCTGCAGTACGAACTCTCAATGAATGAAACCAACAACATTTGGACCAAACCAAATCACCAACAGTGGAATAAGTAAGGAGCACTGCGTGCAGTGCACACAAGAGGTAATTCTGACTCATTGCGTCGCAATGGCATCTTGCAGATAATACAAAAATAATATATTATGAAAAGTTAGCATTATTTGCTATACTTTGCCAAGAGTTCGGAGATAGTTGTGGTTTGGTCAGGATCTTGGCCTGTGTATTTGAGGATCACTGCCCTACACTATCTCTCAAATACATTTTAGATCTTGAAGAGTAAACCCACATGCATTACCTGTGTTTTACAGGAGATAACAACAAGCATATTCCAATTAATAAGCAAGTTTAAAACATGCAGTACTATAAATAGCAAACATTTGAAATTAGACACCATGAGAAGATAAGGCACATTCTACAGTACCGCAAAGTCACAAGGCACTGAGTAATGGAACAGGTTTACAGCAGTGATTCCCATAATCTAAATATAAACAGGTTAAACCAGATTCATCCAGTCGTCCACTTGCAGTTCAAATCACAACCTTTGACTTGAGGTGGTACAAGCATAATTGACACAAGAAATTAACAATCACTCTTTGTAGAATACAGAAGAATTGGAATGACAGTAATCTGCAACCAAGATTGCTAGAGGAACTGTAGATAACATATGTGTACGGGAGAAAGGGTGGAAGACTGTAATAACATGTAGGCTACAACTGGCAATCAATGCAACTGTTTCGTGACTAGGTACAATAATAATGTCACTGCAATGATAACTTTGTGATTCATACATAACACGTCATGACATATGGTTTAATGCAAAAGATCAGGTCCCATTAGAAATCAGAGCCACTGGTTTAATTCTATAACGTCTGACTAAAATCTACTATTCCATCAAGTGAAACAGTTATACTTCCTTTTGCATCTCTATTATTATTAGGGCGTGTGTGTGTGTGTGTGTGTGTGTGTGTGTGTGTGTGTGTGTGTGTGTGTGTGTGTGTGTGTGTGTGTGTGTGTGTGTGTGTGTGTGTGTGTGTGTGTGTGTGTGTGTGTGTGTGTGTGTGCGAGCTCGTGCGAGCTCGTGTGTGTGTAGTTTGATGTATTGTTCTAGTGGGTGTGACATGTATAGTCAGTCTAGTAAAACCATAAAATACTGGGTTGGTCCAGACAAGAAACAATGCAACACAACTCAATGCTTGTTATGAGTCTTTGGTGATCCCTGTAGACATAGAAAAGGTAATCCATGCTTTTATCTCCTCCAGACTTTATAGTGCAATGCACTTTATTCGAGATGTGACATACAGTATACAAGGCCTGATGGATGCTACTGCACACGTGCTAACACATTAGCATCATGCCTAGTTTGTGAGAATAGGAGAATATGTTGTATACTGCAGTCTGCACTGCAGTATACGTACACACAATTAACAATATAAGTGAATGGGCCTGAAGCTGTCTGATGATCAAACAATGACGTTTGCTTCAGGTGGCAGATCGTTTTACTGAAGAGTATACAGTCTCCTGTAGAGTAGACACACCTGCAGAACACACACATACACACACACACACACACACACACACACACACACACACACACACACACACACACACACACACACACACACACACACACACACACACACACACACCAGCATAATTCATGCCATACCAACAAGGCTACATAGCTGGAACAACATTAAATGAATATTACTCTGAACTTCTTCAATGTTTATTATTTTTGTGAGACAGAAAGAGAGATGGTGGCTCAATGCCTGTGGGTGTGGCTGGGAGGTGCTTTGCAGAAGAAACAGTGCAAAACACATAGAAATCTTGTGTTACTGTTTTGAAATTAAAAAATAAAATGAAAAGTATTCAACATACTTATAATAACAGACAAATATTTTTTGTTATTTCAACTCAGTTCATTGTAGAGAGGCTAAAAAGCCTCATATACGTATGATGTTGAAAATGTCAACACCCGTGCGCATGGAACGTACGTGCATGTATACGTGCATTCGTGCGTGTGTGCGTGCGTGCTTGCTTGCGTGTGTGCGTGCGATGTGCATGCTTGAGCTGGTAATAGATTTCCGGTACCTCTCTCTCTGTTAGCTTGTCCCCCCTGTGTGACTGTGATGTCGGCATATGTCACAAATGAAGGCTGACATTCCCAGTTACCTACAACACAGGGCAGTCTCTGTTAGATTTCCGGTGCTATACAGCTATACAGAGGACATAATCCCCTTTTCATTTGGAAGAGACATAGTCCAAGACAAATTTCTCCCAAGGGATACAAAATAAAGTAACCTTGGACCGTGACCTTGTACAGTATATCTACAAAGCCGTAATAAACTATATACACAGATACATGAATAACTAGAAAATGTGCTCCTCGGAGCACAAGTCTCCGCCAGCAGACCCGTGCTATTTTAATAGCACGGGTCGTCTTGGTAGAACGGGTTGTCTTGGTAGAATGCGCGTGGTTTTTGGTGTTCTGCAGGGGCGACTGAATATGTAGTGTCTGCATCTAAAAAAAAATCTTCTTGAAGCAATGTGTCATATGGGAGTCCTCGTAATTGACTGGTTTGTTCAAATGCTTGTCTGTCTTCTTCATCTTCATTGTCTTGAACAGTTTCAGCAGTTGATTGGTGTGTTTGATCTATGTCAGTTTTCTCTAGTGCTACATAATGTATTTGATCAAGGTGGCCAATTGTTACAGTATTAAGACTTCGGCCTTGTTGTGGGATCAATTCAGTATGCCTTCTTAGCTTTGGCCTTCTGCGCCTTTGCTTGACCAATGTTAGGTGTTCTCAGAGGGACACACACACGCACGGACGGGTGATTTGTACTGGAAGGTACTGTTCCAATCAAGACTGATTGATCCTGTCTTACCTCACTTCAAAAAATATAAATAGCTTTTTGAAGTGACACACCTATTTATAGGATTTTATTTCGTCATGCGTCTCGCTAGCCAATCAAAAGCATTGGTGACAACATATTGTCACGTGTCACGTGAAGTTTGACCAATGTTAGCTTGGCTAGGGGGGAGGGGGACACACAGCGGGACGAAGCGAAAACATACTCTCCACCTCCGGCGGAGACAATTACATGTGACTGACATAAAATAAGAAAGGTATTGCACACAAATCTGTGGCCCAGGTGCAAGACAAGCAGCAGTATCACAAAAGGAAATAGAGTCTGCATACTGGTCATGCTGAAAAAGCTCTGCTGTATTTTTATTGCGTCGATCATCATGTATGTCTATAATTTATGACAATATGTCCTGAACATTGACGACGCAATAAAAATACAGCGGAGCTTTTTCAGCATTACCAGTGTGCAGACTCTATTTCCCTTTGTGACATAATTAAACAAAAGATATCTGTGGAGACAGATGCATTCCCTGATCGATGCATTGCTGTATCTACTTAGAGTGATACTTTCTGTACCTGTATGTTTTCTTCCACCTGCCCTATAACCTAGTATATCATTTTGGAACAAATGTACTCATTGTATTTAGTTCCTGCTGTGAATTTTGAATCTAAGTCATTAACATCAGTGACTCTCAACAAATCACCCATTTCAACAACCAACCAACCAACTAATCTGACAATCTTTCAATGAATAGGAAGTCGTTTTCCATAACATTCTAGTCTCATCACTCTCACCTTTATGTCTCTTCCTGACGTACACCAGCACCAGCACCAGTGCCAGCAGCAGGACCACAAAGAGGCCAGTACCTACCACAGAAGGTAGGACATACGTGTGCAGGAAGTCAGCCTTTCCTGTCTTTTCAGGAGCTTCTAAACAACAGAAAACCACTGAATGAGGTCAACTCTATTGAGCACTGATGCAATGTAAAGGGGAATGCCACTGAGATGTTGCTTACTAGTGAAATCAGATCACAGTTCAGCTTTACTTCACATGTTACGGCTTTAAATGAGGTCAAATGGTGTGGGTGTCTGATGATCAAAAAAAAAAAGATGAAGAAATTGTTGTTTTTATTTGTAACACAAGTTATAATTTGATATTATGATATGTTAGTTAGTTATAGGATTAATATCTCAGCTTTCAGATGCCTATCCCATGGACCGGCTCTGCAAATGTTGTGTCATCAGACACATAATTTGCACAAAAATCCCACAGATTGTAGAAAAACTAAAGTGAATGTGCATATTGTGTTGAGTTCATAGCCACAGGGCCGGACCAAAACACATTTACCACCAAATGGCATTGCATATGTGGTCTTAAAAAAGGTTTTCTGATAAATAGCTAAACGTGATTAGAAACATTGTCAGAAACTACCCTTACAGGGTAGCAAAATATCCTGCTTCACAACTGTCCAGTAAAGCCAGATTTCTAATGTTGGCCATTGGCCAACATTAGAAACTCAACTAATATAGATACGTTGAAAAGAGTGAAAACAGGAAGATTGGAGGTTTTTCATTTTTTTATAAGAAACACTACCCCTCTCATTCAATTACTGTTGAAGTGTTTCTCATCTTATTCCCAGTAAAATTGGTGCTTTGAATTTACAAGGTCATCATAATCTTTAAGCTGTAGGCTTCCTCTGCCCTCTCAGCATGCCTGTCTGACATCCTGGTTTCATCTACTTAAAATACAGTTTTTAAAGGCTGTGTGGGATTGGAGGGGTTTCAAATGACAAACTATTATGGAGAAAGTTGGTTTCTACAGCTACAGAAGTCCCATTTTCCTTTCATAGACACAGGGCTGTGTTGAACAAGTGTTGGCTTGGCATTTAGTAAAGGCTAAAGGCAAAGGTTGCTGTATTTAAACAACTAATATCTTTGCATATATATGCCTTATGTAGGCTATCATAGTTTTGCCTGCTTATCGCTCTATTTTGGATATGCATGGGAAAAATGTGCACCAGTCATTGAATCTGTAATTTTAAGAGTCATTTTAATATAGGCTATGTTAAGATGCTGTATTGATGTGATAGGAAGACTGAATATCTTACTTCTGACATCCATCCAGCTCTCTGGTGACTCTCCAAGGTCAGAGATGTTACACTTGTAGAATCCTTCATCAGACTTGTAAACATTGTGGATGGTCATCTGTCCTGTAGACTCGGTCTTGACGAGGGATCCATCTTTATAGAAATCAGTTGGGAGGTTGGAGGATGGTATACCAGTAGTCATGTTTGTGTACCAGCAGCGCAGAGGGACATCACCTCCCTCCATCACAGGAAGTGCAGGGCTCTCCAGGATCACAGCTCTTTCTAAAAACAGAACAAAACAAAAAACAACAACACAGTTTTAACCTCATTATATTGACACGTCCCCAAAAGTGAAAGAAGTTAAAAGCAGCAAAAAAAATTACCCACCTGTCACGGTGATGTTGACCGCACTGCTCCTCTCTCCATCTACTGACTCACACCAGTATGTTCCACTGTCTAGCATGTAGGCATCTCCAATGGTACAGAGAGAGTTCACCGAGTGCCCCCAGGTCTTCGCAAGTCCACACTCTGAAACATTGCCGGTGCTTGTGTTCCTTCTCACAGTCCATCCAGAGTTCCTCTGTTGTTCCTCACAACTCAGAGAAAACGACTCGTATTGAAAGAACTGAGATCTGTCAGGACAGATTCTCAGTGAGGCTGAGAGAGAGAGAGAGAGAGAGAGAGAGAGAGAGAGAGAGAGAGAGAGAGAGAGAGAGAATGTGAGATGATACAGAAGCAAAGATAAAATGCAAGGGATTCTACTATTTCTCTCCATTTCTCTTGCAGTCTGCCTTGCATTAGTATGAACGGCGCACACACTCACGCACGCACGCAGGTGCGCGCACACACACGCACACGCACACACACACACACACACACACACACACACACACACACACACACACACACACACACATGGACGTACACACGCACGCACGCACAAACGCACACTTTCTTTCTTTCTTTCTTTCTTTTTTTCTTTCGCTCTCTCTGTCTCAAAGACCACAAAAACAAAACATTTTACTTACAGAACAGCAGAGAAAGTGTTGTCACATCCATTGTGACTGACTGACTGACTGACTGACTGACTGACTGACCGTAATATGTGACAGACAAACCACCACTTCCCCTGTGGACCAGGGCCATGCGCATAAACCGTGTGTACGTATACCAGTGATGCTGAGTGAGCAAACATTTACTGTATGCAGAAGAAAATCACATTTATCAACTTCTACTTTACATTGTCACATCAAAAGTGTGGATTTCGTTTTTCAAGTTGTCAATGTTTTGTAGTTTCAAGAACATAGTTATGAGTAAAGAATAGAGACATAAACAAGGCAAACAAAGTTATAACAAGATGGCACAATGTCAGAAATAGGCTACATTACAAAGTGAAATAAAATGTCAAATAAACCATTTTAAATTTACATACTGTAACATGCATCATGAACAAAATATAAATACATCGAGGCAGAAATGCTTATTGTACATAAAGAAAAACATTTGTGGCAGATATAGAATCACAGTCACGTGTGCACTTATCAAACATTTAAGTGTATACATAAGTGATATGCCAGTGCAGCAGTAGTGGAGTGTAATCATCATCAGTCATATACTGTATACAAAAAAAGTTAATGCCTGTGTGAATATTGTTCATTGTTCCTGTAGGCTAATCTCTACTCATGACTCATTATTGCCAACACTGAAAATCTGCATCCAATACCTGCCGAGTTTGTGAAGAGGTATGATATGAACCGTCTCATGTCGGGATTCCTTTTCATAAGAATAGTTGAGTCCAATAAAATGTCGGAGCAACTTGAGGGGCTGAAGTGGTGATTGAAGCTTCAACATTCCAGCTCATTGGCTCCATGGACAGCTCCATACACAACTGTCTCCTGTTGAGATCACTTGCTCAAGAACTCAAGGACTCAAGAACCAGGCTCAGCTACCCTCAGTGGGTGTGTGGCAGCCTGAGAGAGAAGAGTTGTTTGGGAGACACCACACCAGCTCAGCACAGGACAGGGCTGGGAGGCAGCACACTTTCTGTTCTGTAAGCCGGATAGCGGCCCAACCTAGTTAGGGACCGACCTTTCAGTTTGTCAGTCAGTTCTACTGGGGGCCAGTGTTATTTTGTATCAATAAGTTTTCTTTTTGTTTCTGTCTGTTTCTGAATAAATGACCCTGACTATTGTCCAGTGTGGGGGACTGCAGTTCTTGACTGTCTCGGTTTGGTCTTTGTGTAGCCACACTGCTACTTGAACAAACTCCTTCCTGTTGCCTTTTGTCACACAACATTAACATTGTGCATTTCAATCAGTAATAATCTTCTTCTTCTTCTTCTTCTTCTTCTTCTTCTTCTTCTTCTTCTTCTTCTTCTTCTTCTTCTTCTTCTTCTTCTATTCAGAATGTTGAGGAAGCTGCGAGTACAAGCATCACACTGCCTTCAATGTTGCATCAGCTGTATCATAAGCCTGTGACAATACAACCCTTGAACCTTGAACGTATTTATGAAGCAATTTGTTTTATTATTATTTGTCCAGGCTAGGTTCACTGAGCACCAATTATGTATCAGAAACGTCCTGCTTGTCACGCTTACAGTTTCATTATTACACACCAGTACAGTATACAACAATACAACTATTATGTTGCTGTAGATAAGAGCGTCTGCTAACACAGTGGTTCTCAACCTTTTCAGGCTGCGACCCCCCAAAATAATCCTAATTTGAAATGCATGGGGTCCCTCCACCCTGACAAGCACTTGGCATTGTAGAAGTTGAGGCATTACATTTAGTTTGACTCGGTTCCACAGATAAACATTGTGAAAATAGCTAATCTACATGCTCACTATGCCCCGTGTTGCAAGGTGTTTTAAGCATGTAGATCAGCACAATTGTTGCCTCTTTCGGTAATACTTGCTATGCATCTCATGTCTATGATGCATTATAAACATAGGCCTACTTATAGTGCATTATAATCTGCTTATACCACTCTATAGTTATAAGAACTCATAAATACTCATACTGCTTTATATCAATAATCATAACACTATAAAGAATTGTATATTGACTTATAATGTCATGCGTTAAAATATGTCATAATTGCTGGACACTCACAGACATTTCTTTGACAATGTGGTTAATATGTTATAATAATGTTATATAGGTATAGGCTATTATAATCCCTGCTGTTATAATACATACTGTACTAGTGTCACTTTAAGTCACTATAAGTGGTCATTGCACATTCCTGAAGGTGTAGGCAGAAACCTTTTGTGTTATGCTTGAATAAATTGAATGCTTTTCTTTATACATTTCTTTATACTTTAAAGCACCCAATGACCACTTACAGTAACACACTATAATGCACTATAACAGTGATTATAATGCATTATATGAGAATTATAACAAAACTATAATAAAACTATGTCAACCAAAATATTTTGGTTGTTTAAAGCAAGCATTGTGAGTATTTATGAGTTCGTATAACTATTATAAGTGTTATAAGCAGATGATACTGCATTATAAGTATGTTTATAATGCATTATAGATATCGGATGCATAGCAAGTGTTACCGGTATGTCATCTGATTTACTGTACTAAATGTTAAGTTCAAGGTTACATTTGAGTATGGCTTTTATGAGAGCTGTCCTTATAAATGCACTAACCCTTTCATGCACCCAAAAACAATCACATGCACGCATGCACATGCACGTGCGCGCACGCACGCACACACACACACACACACACACACACACACACACACACACACACACACACACACACACACACACACACACACACACGCACGCACGCACGCACGCACGCACGCACGCATGCACACACACGCACACACGCATGCACACACACACACACACGCATAACACAACACACACGCACGCACGCCTGCATGCGTTTTATAAACACTGGAACTGGAAGAGTCTGTATGTTTTTTAATCACCGTAAACTTTGTATTGTTGTGTTGTTGTTTTTGTCTTTGATATGGACCTTGAGTCTGAAATAAAAGTCTAAAATGTATGCTTGTCACTTGTTAATGATTCATTTGAATGTTCTCCGATAAGAAAGCTTTATTTACATAAAGTTACTGTAAGTGTCTGGCATGACTCCAACTTTATTATCGCTTGATCTCACTTCCCCGTTCCCCGTGTTTTTGTAAGTCTTCAACATTTTCTAAGAAGGAAGAAACTATCTGGCTAAACTCCAAGATAATTAATCAGTGCACTGTGCACACACACAGTAGACAGCACCTATAGATGCCAAACAAAAATGTTTTGAAACCTGCTCTGCATCTCTGTCTAAGATGCAACCTATCACAGTAGGAGTAGGCTAACTGTATCCTCCCACACTCATTGTTGCTGTGTCAATAGACACAATCTTTTGGAGGAGTGTAGTATTTTGAAAGAGGGAAGGGAGTGATGGTCCTTAAAGACAACTTCTAAATAAGCTGCACAGCCTCACAGTTACCTTTATACCAACAACAGGGTTTATTTCACCTCTTTACTCATCCAGAGGCTGTTATGGATCACAAATCGTGTTGTTTTTATCATCGCTTATGCTGCAGTCTAATATATCTGCTCACACTGCTGCCTGCTTCACTTACTGGTAGGTAAAAACCATATAGTATATATTATTAACTTTCTAATCTGTTGCCTGCTTCCATAACTAACAAAACACCACAGTATAAACATGAACTTTCTGTTTGTTTCATTATATGATTTATGTGTAATTAAGCTTGTGTTGATAGACATGATGTAGTCACTACTTTGTTGTTTGTATGTTTGTGACTTGTAGGAATTAAGATCTTTTGTTAAAACTTGTATTATTCAACTCAAACCCTTGTTGACAGGGATGCCCCAGGGGTCTATATTTGGGGCCTCCTTTTTTCCCTCTACACCAAATCTATTTGCCAAAAAGAACTGAACTACGAGCTTGTAATATACGCTGTAGCTATTTTTCGCTGAATGTTTGTCTATTATGACATGCCCAGAAAACAAACACCATGGGTTCATGTGCTTAAAGAATGTTTGACCCAAAGGAATACTAGCTGGTGTTGGTCTGTGTTTTATAAATGTTATACTTCTGTTCTGTACCGACATCATGCACAAGGCAGAAGCAGATAAACTGCAACAAAAGTTGAGTGTGTAACAAATGAATCAATGTTTGTGTTTTCCATAGCAGAGCCTCAAGTTGTGTGTCCCTCTAAGATCATCTTTGCAACACAAGGACAAGATGTCCTTCTACCCTGTCGACTGGAGCCTCAGTTCAGCATCGTCCGCATGACAGTGGAGTGGACGAAGCCAGGCCCGTCGGATCAGAACAGAAACCACGTTCACCTACGGCGAGACGGCCGAGAGGTTCTGGACATGAAGGATCCGTCTTACAGTGGAAGGACGTCGCTGTTTGCGGACGAGTTGGAGAATGGAAATGTCTCCCTGAAACTCTTCAGGGTGAGGTCGTCAGACGCTGGACAATACAGACTCTTCATTCCCAAACTGAGGAGTCACATGAAGGAAGCTGTTGTGCAGCTTATTGTTGGTGAGTCAGTTCTATTGTGGGTGAGTCAGTTCTAGGTTTTGGTCTGAATCCCATCCCTTCAACTGTAAAATGGCATGAACATTTCTGTGCCATTTTATACAAAGATATAAAGCAGATTTTTTTCAATTACTTTATTGAATGAAAGATTTTTCTTTATTTAAGTGTCATGCTTCCAAGGAAGCTCAGCCCATTATGTACTTACAGGACACTTCATTTGACATAGACAATGAACCGACATGACAATTCACAAACAATGATCAAACAAATAACCAACTAAAACACCCAAGCTTCATACATGGCAGATTACATAATTATAATAATGCAACCTAAAATACGACATTGGGCCTGTTACCTCACATCTTAACAGTTGACTAGACATGAACCTACTTGAAAAGCTGAGATTGTCTTCTACTCCAGGCTCTAGATGTGCCATCTTAAATACGTCATAATAACAAAGCTTGAATTCTATATGATGACTTTTATAGATACCTCAACACAGAAATTGGCTGAAAGTGGACAAGTGGAGAAGCAAATACAGATGAATGCAGATCGAAAACAACCTGAAAGACGAATTCAAGGTGAGACTTTTCAGCAAGTCTTTATCTCTCTGTCTCTCATACTGTGTTTTAATGAGCGTGATTCACCAAGACACTTTCATTGGATCACAGAACAGCGTAGATAGGGAGTGCTGTGTCATCTAGTGCACTGGTTCTCAAAGTGGGGTCCGGGGATCCCCAGGGGTCCTTGAGGGGGTTCCTGGCAAAATCATTGATGGTTAACCAAATGGACTCTTGCAGGTCTGTGACTCTGAGAGTGTACACATGGAATTAACACTAGGATTGCTTATCAAAGTAAGGGTCCTTGAAAGTAAAACGGCTGAGAATCACTGCTATAGAACCACCGTGTAAAAATCTTCTCTTACTGTACATGGGGAATTGGGGATCCCCCCTGGCATATATTTTGAAATTGGGGTACTTCGACACTAACTCTGGGGGAGCCCCGGATCAAACTGGGAACCTTCCTGTTCCCAAGTGGCCACTTAACCTCCTGAGCCACTGCTGCCCCATTTCTGTACCAACAAGTGGCGTTTCAAACATCTATAGCTCATAGTCAGACATATTTACCTTTGAGAACCCATCAAGAACTGCTGTACTGCTGTACATTGGTGTGTAAGCTACTGTAATACTCCTTGTTGTTGCATTCCACTGTTGCATTCCACAGAACAAAGCAGTGTTTCTATGCCTGGGACTTTGACTGTGCTCATAAATTATAACTCAGTATAATCACTCTGTCCGTGTTGTTTGTCTTTCAGGTGATAACTCCCAGGACCAGCCTCTCATTCACTCTCAACAGACAGCTGTTCCTCATTTTGTTATGCTTGTAGTCATAGTTGTAGGACTTGTAGGTGGAATTGTGCTTTCAGCTGTGATCACGTATTTCATAAAGAAGAAAAGATCTTTTAAAAAAGGTATGAAACAAAAAAAGAAAGCCTCTTAAAAGTGTCCCACAATGCTCTCCTAGGTACGATTGCATGTCTGTTCACATGGTTGGCATGGATGATCATCACTGACGTGTGCTTTCCTTTCATTACTTGCAGTGCCTGAATCTCCGGTGACCACAGCGGAAGATCTGGAGAAATTACCTTGTTAATTGAAAACTATACCCATAGGTGGAAAATACATAATTGGCTTCAATGAGACCATGCAACACATTAAAAGGAATTGTTCTAGAAATTACATTTAGACCAGTGGTTTTCAATCTTTTTTAGCTCAGGACACCCAAATAACCTTTTCATCCACGGCACCCCTGAATAACATGTTACTTTATAGCATATTATACATTTATTATATTACATCAAATTACAGTACGTACATTTGTAAATCTTTAGCCCTAAGATGCAGTATGTCACAAGGAAAACTTGAGTTTCCATTAGGACAGATTGAAAATAACTTTATACTTAACATTTAGTAACCCCTTGAACCCAGCATCCCTATTGGGGGTAACATTCACCAAAAATAGCCGATTTACAAGTTCACAACGAACGTGACGCGTCGTGAGCTTGTAATTCGGCCATTTTTGGCGAAGACATTGGTGTAGACTGTAGATTGAAAAAGAACGCACCAAGTACAGTGCAACTCAGGTCAGTTTGATTCAGTATAGAGGGTCTGTGGTTAAACTGAAGTGATATTGATAAATTAAAAATATTATCAAAGTATTCCGTCACGTCACCCTAGGATGCCACAGCACCCACTTTGAGAAACCCTGATTTATCTTAGATCTATGGCTGTCTACATGGGGGTGAAGGGACAACACATTCTATTTCTGACTAAAAACCCTGTTTTTGATAACTTTTAATAGTTACATTGAACACAAATATACTATGTAAAAAAAAATATGTTCATAATAGAATCTGTGCACAGTACATACATTCAAGATGCATCTAAACAATATGCTTGCCACAAAACGTTTCCGTCCGTCTGGCTTTCAGACGGCCTTAAATGTTTTGCGGCTGTAAAATCCCTCTTTCTTTTATTGCTATTTAACAAAAATTCCAAATTTTCAAAGATATTCATTAGTGAAAATAGCCGATCTACAGTCTGTAGATCTATTATTTTCACTTTCTTGTACAATTCTCTTTTGTGTCTCGAGCTGAGAAAAAAAAGCAATCCCTGCACCTCAAGCGCTTTGTGAAATCTAAATCCTCAATTGTGTATACAGTTGTGTATAGTGTATTATATGCTAGCAATAATTTGTAATATGAATTTTAAATATTCAAATACATTAAACATGTATTTCACGTTAATTACATTGTCCCAAACCATATGCTGTCAAGTGCACTAGTGTTTCCAATACACATGAATGTATTTTGTCATGCAAGTAGTTTGGGTTCAGACTTTCATACAGTAAAGGTCTTTGTATCAGCCACTAGAGCAGTAGTTCCCAAACCTTTTTAGCTCAAGACCCAAAAGAGAAAGTAGACATTTGCCCGGGACCCAAACTAGTGAAAATAGTGATTCTGGGGGGTAAGTCAAAGCTCAATACTGACATCCAGTGGTCATCTTATGTAGGCTATATTTGGTGCCATCTACTGTATGTTGTCTGAGAACATTGCACAACATTTTCTTGAAGGCAAAACATTTAGAATAGAACTTAGAATACAAACACTGTCCATGAGGTTGTCTATCAGCTCAGGTTGTTTCAATTATAACTTTGATCATAATCCTTACGTGTGTAATTAACTAACTGGATGTTTGCCAGGGTTTTCACATGTCTCCTATAACAACAATAAACTGTTGAAAAGCTCTATAACAGGATAACAGGACATATAGGGCTCTAGTTTTGCGCATTGCGGGTTCGAGTCCCGTTTCTGACGATCTTTGCTGCATGTCTCTCCCATCTCTCTCTCCCTGTTTCCTGTCCATCTCCACAGTACACTGTAAATAAAGGCAGAAAAGCCCCCAAAAATATCTTTAAAAATTGTTTTAAAAAGAAAAAAGGTGGGCCTCATTAAAAGTCATTAGCCTTAGGCAGTTTGTGTCTGGCTCAAACAATAAGACAGAAGCCCGTAATGTGCAAGAAATGTGGTGCTGGATCGGTCCAGCATTTGTGAGATTAGCCCCGGACAAAAAGACCAACAGACAGACAGACAGACCCTCTTGTAGACGTCTCGCCTCTTACAGATCCATGGAGCAAAAATCTAAAGCTATACAACAACCAGCAGAATGGTATTGTTGTGGTTGTGTGAAGCAGGCACTAAGCATATGAGGTGACGACCTTCAAAGGGGACCAGGACTTGGGGCAGAGTGCACCAGGCATAATTCTTTGAACCATTTGAAAGCATTTACACCATAAAACTAATATAAAACAAGCTGTTGTCTTGCTGTCATGTTGATGAATAGACAGAGTAATCTTGTACTTACCTGGCACAACATAGAACTGTGAATAAAAGAAAGATTGTAGTATAAATGCTTGAACCAAATAAAAACACACAGGTTTATTTTTTTTAGTAAGTTTCTCCATCATGAGAAAGCGTGAGGATGAGGTGGTGGTATAAAAAGTATACAGTATAGGCTACTGTACCATTTGCCTAGTCATCAGAGTGCCTGATTACACCATAGACGTTTGCATTGCCTAAAGGGAAACAAATTAGCATTATTGTGGTGCTTATCTTTGTTATTTCAAACTTAGTTTCAAAGTAGTTAATTATTCTGCAAATTAGGAAAACCAAACACAAAATGGGCAGACTTGAATGTACTTTCAAAGTTCTAAATTCATTACTGTATTTAATTACTCCAATTAGAACCAGTTGTCATTGAACTTGTCATTAATGTGCTCAAAAACTGACCGTGCTGCAGTGAGCAGTATGTATCTTCAAGAGCCCCTCTTTGATTGGTCCTCCCGTCTGCAGATGAGCCCCGATTGGTTCCCTGAGACTGAATGAGTCTGAAGTTAAAATGTAAATATATATTCAGCAGAAATTAAGTACGAAACGGGTACTGTACTGCTGGCATGTTGATGAACAGACAGAGAGCTAACACTGTACTTACCTGACATCTGGATCTGTCAATAAAGAAAAAAAGAACCATCAATCTTTAAACCTTTAAATTGCTATGCTATAGTATCCAGTATGTTTGTTCAGTGATTATAATCTAGATGTAATCCATCATAGTCGTATTCAGCAGTGATGTGATGTTGAGTTACTCTACCTCCCCTCTTGCTGTGTTTAGCTTCCTGCTTCACACGTACATCTTCTCTGTGTCTGTCTGTCCTACAGCCTGCAGATTGATTGATGGCGATAAGTTAATATATTTAGATTGACTTAGATTAATGGAATATAACATGACACACCACCTTCCCGTAGATTTACTGTATGCACTGTACATGCTAAGTTGGACATATAGTTATGCTCTGGACAAAATCACAGACAGATGGAGGGGAAGAATAAAGCCAGCGTGTTTCTTTCTTTTTACATAGGTGCTCGTCTCATAAATAACAAGGAACAGGTAGGCCTACATTACATTACATTACAGTCATTTAGCAGACGCTTTTATCCAAAGCGACTTACAATAAGTGCATTCAACATAGGTAGGGAACGAAACTACTAATCACCAGAAGTCTTAAGTGCATTTCCTGCCAAAACAAGCAACCAAGAGTATACCTAGCGCTAAGGTAAAAGTGCAATATATCAGCTACCTATTTTCTTAAACAGATGAGACAAAATAGCAAAATCAAATGAGCACGAGCTAAAACAAATAAGTGTATCGACTAAACAAGATCCAATAAAACAATAAAAAAATAAAACAAGAGTTCGTACGACTAGTTAACAACAAGTAGGCCAGGCAAAGATCACACCCTTGAGAATCTAAATGGTTGTGTGTGTGAACATCATTGACGTACCTCTGCATTTCTTCCAGACGCACAGCCCCAGAATCAGCAGAAAGATGGAGACTCCAGCCCACATCAGAGGGTAGACATATGGAGGCAGAGAGGAAGCGGGAGGGTCTGACGCAGAATGAAACACATATGCCTCTTAATCACACAATTTGACAGCTGTGAATCTCTTTCAAATGTCAAAACAATTCAATTCCTTCTCAGCAGATATATACAGATCATCATTTCGGCCCTGAGTAGGGCAGAAATACCACTGCAAATCAGACTGGATTTATTTATTTCTAGCCCTGCTAGGGTAGGTGTAGCAGAGTTTTTTTAAACTCTTAGTCCTGTAATTGGAGAATTATTTATTCTGCATCTTTGCATGACTTTCTCACCTCTCACATCCATCCAGCTCTCTGGTGACTCTCCATGGTCAGAGATGCTGCACTTGTAGAATCCTTCATCAGACTTGTAAACACTGTGGATGGTCATCTGTCCTGTAGACTCAGTCCTGATGAGGGATCCATCTTTGTAGAAATCAGCTGGCAGGTCAGAGGATGGTTTACCAGTAGTCTTGTATTTGGACCAGCAGCGCAGAGTGACATCACTTCCCTCCATCACAGGAAGTACAGGGGTCTCCAGGATCACATCTCCATCTAGAACCAACAGCAGGTTGAGTTATGAACATCTATAGAACCAACAGCAGGTTGACTTATCTGATGGTGGGTGGCTCCACAACCTACATGACATGTTGTCATCAACCAATAAAAATCATTCACGTGTACTTAAATTACTATAGGGTGAAAGAAATATATAACATACTAGGTATATATTTATAATTTCACCTTCAAAGCTGTGATTCTGTGGAATATAATTGCTGATATAAAGTATATCAGAATGACCTCAAGTGTGATGTTGCTTTTATACAACAGTTCTACTCTAAATAAATTGAGAACTCGACAAAAAAATACATGACTAAAATTAGCCACGACCACAATTTCATTCACTGGGACAGTTCATCATTGACAGTAAGGTTCATGCATTTATTAGATTAAAGTATTCAAATACTTTATTCTCCTTGTCTTTGTGAATTAATTAACAAAATAATCACCTGTCTGTCACATAACCTGGTAGATAATCCCAGGTTATCAATCATTTATGTTTCAACCTTCAAACATTATTCTTTATCAAGCGAACAGATGCCACTTGACTTGTCAAGGTTAGCACAGCAACACACTACCACTTGGCATAGCCAAAGTGTGACATCATGACTTGTCTTGAATGGGAGTTAACCTATATTTGTGTTAACAATGACAATATGTGAATTATCTCTATACCTATTACAATATAGTGATTAAATTGATATGATATAGATTGTACCAGAGATCATAATGTTGATAGACCGGCTGAGTTCTCCTGACTTGGACTCACACCAATAGACGCCATTGTCCCAACGATACAGGACCATGATACAGGACACTCCTACACAGAATCACAATGAAAAGAAAGAGGGATTTCAGTTACAAGCACTGTCTGTCTGTCTGTCTGTCTGTCTGTCTGTCCCTACTTACCTTCAGTGGTTCCCCATTCATAGTTGCAGGTTCCATTCCCCTTCTCACTGGTCTCTCGTTTCACAGACCACCCCATAATAGAGTGCCCTTCTTCTTCACAGCTCAGTGAGACGGACTCATATTGAAAGAATTGAGATCTTTCCGGACTGATTCTCAGAGACACTGGAAGAAGAAGAAGAAGAAGAAGAAGAAGAAGAAGAAGAAGAAGAAGAAGAAGAAGAAGAAGAAGATGAAGAAGAAGAAGAAGAAGAAGAAGAAGAAGAAGACAACAGAGAGAGACAGAGAGACAGAGAGACAGACAGACAAGAGAGACAGAGACATGAAGGGGGGATAAATAAATAAAGGACACAGAGATGAGAGACAGAGATACAACCTTAGAACACCAATCGCTATACCGACAGTGTTCTGAGAGGCTGTGTCACGGTGTCGTTGGGCAACTGCGAGCTCAGAACAAAAGACTGTAAAGACGGCAGCCAAAAAAAATGCCAAGGAACTGCCACAACTTCAAAACATTTACACCAATCACTATAAAAATAAAAACATTCAGGACACAAGCCAGGCCACCCATATAACATACTGTAGCATCAAATCACACACCACCTGTCTCAGTAACAGTTTTCTTTTACAGGCAGTCAGGTTGCTGAACAGCTGATGCACACACATAATGCATACACTGTGGTGTATGGTTGCTGTATAATATATAATGTTATGTTAGTGCACTGAAGATGTCTCACCATCTGTTTGAGCAGGTTCACAGCAGACGAGGAGATACAGAACTGTGGTGAGGGGGGAGGGGGGGTGGTACGAGTAGAGAGACAGAGAGAGAGACACACAAAGCAGAAATGAAAAAATATATGTAAATAGTTTTATATAGTAAAAATGTTATTAAATTGTCACGACAGTTTGTTTGACAGTTGTTTTCTAACATTCTCTCATATAAATAATAGTCGTGTTCAACGTATGTCGAGTAGAGACCACCCTCTGCTTATCACAGCCACTCCCTGTTCTCTAGCCACTCCCCATTCACAATCACCCGTAGGCCTATCCACTACACCTGCCTCCACTCACCACAGCCAATCCTTGTTGCAATCACCACAGTATAAATACACCTGCGATCTCTCTACTGACTTGTTTGTTCTGATTCACAACAGACCAAACATGGGCCATGAGTACTGCACTTGTAGATCGGCTATTTCTGTTATTCATTGCTTTCAAATTTGTCATCCTCTTCAACCCCAACTTCCTCCTTGATTCTCGCTCTTCTTCCGTCTGCCTCTATTTCTCTGGGAATCTAGGGGGGGCAGTGACGGAGCAGAGACGACTGACCGAGTCTCGCCCTACCTTGGGTTCCTCATCCCGTTCCACATTCATCTCATTACGTTTCAATAAATTGCTAAACTTAAGTAGTGGTGTGGTCTCTTACTAGTGAAAGTCTCCATTTGATCTTTTAGTTTGAGAACCTGATCTACAGTACGCCTGGCCTTCTGTAACTCTTGGTCTCTTCCCACAGTAAGCCTGACTGCCTCCCACACAACTCCAGCCTGGATTGAAGACAGCCTTGTTCTACAACAAGGACCGACTGTATGCTTGTTCTATGCAGCTTGAGAAGCTTGGACCTCTTTTCAATCAGAGATGTAGTTAATTTCCTCTGCTTAAGAAGCTTGTACCTCAGTTGTGAGTCTGTGACATTATTAAAGACACTAAGTTTTGCATTCAAACTACATCTCCTTGGTCTGTGTGTGCATCTCTGACTGCCTTGACATAAAGGACACAACCTTTAATTTGTTCAATCTCATACTTATCTCTGTACTCTTAGTACAGATAAAAGTCCTATCCTGTTTCACGCTTACTGCTGTTGCTGCTACAACTGAGTATACCTAGCGCTTTAATTCATACAGAAATGCACTGAAACCAGATGTATGCCCAGGCATTATACTGTATCTAAATCAATATATTATCTTTTCAAATCCAGGGCTATTCAATTTCATGTAAAGTTAATCACTTCAGCCCTCCATTCGGTTCAGTTCAATAGTTATTTTCATTTTATGGTTCAGTTAATTTATATATTGTTTTATGTAATTCATTTGAATAATCTTTCACTTGGCAAAGTACATTAATCATAGTTAAATATTAAATTATTTAATTCTCCTGCACCCCACTTTACAGTCCACAGAAAAAATGTGACAATAAACCAAACCAAGGCACCAGGGGGCATGCACTTCCTCATTGACCACTTTACTGTATATCTTTACAGTTCACCTGCTTACCTTCTAAGTGTGTTTGCATGGTACTGTTTCCCCTCAGACTTCCTGTTTCTCAAAGCTCAATTCTCTATTTCTTGTAACTCACACCACTGTCTTTATTCTCATAATCACTTGCCCTATTTATGTTATTTTCTCTCTTGATGCTCTCTCTCTCTGTCTCTGCGTGATGTCTTTGTCTTTCTCTCTCTCTCTCTCCCTCTCTGTCTCTCTCTCTGTCTCTCTCTCGCACGCACGCACGCACTCCACATAATGGGGCTGCTGAACCCTTAATCCAAAAATTCAAATTTTCTTATTAACCTTTATTTAGGGTAGGTTGACTGAGCACAAACATGCATGTGTTTTTAGTGATATGAACATCAGTAAAGCCCAATAGAAGACAGAGGGTGTCAATCTATTGGAAGTTCATCCACAACACCAGACCAGTAGCTTTGTATCTCCACACAGACAGGACCAGAATCAATGGATAGAGGTTATTGTCAGGGATCGACACGCCCAAAAGCTCAAGAAAATGGGTTGAACCTGATCTGCTTTTTATTCGTGTTTTTTTCTATTAATTTGGTCATTAAGGTCCACTGAATGAGAGGCCTGCTCTGTCGGAATCATCGCGAAAAAATAACATTTTGGACATTTTTGTATAATGAAGCCTTTATTTTTTGACTGTGATGTGAACATTTTTTTTATTTCTTAAAGTAGGTTGTGTAGGCTGTCAATAAATGCATCCCAGATACACAGACACAGAAGTTAAGAAATACACTCACAAAACCTTTCCAAATGATTTATAGTCATTTATTGTACAAAAACATACACCCGTTTTTGCATTCTTTCCATTCTTTTTATCTTTACTTCAATAGTAATCAACTTTGCCATGGGTTATGACATCAGCCAATGTGTCATTCTTTTTAGCAATCTTTAGGCCTCTCAAATTTTGGGTGACTGGATCCCTGACCATTACAAGTTTCACAAAGGGCCAGAATCAGGCAACCGCCTCAAGAACCTCTGGGGGTCCCCGGACCCCACTTTGAGAACCACTGGGATAGAGGCTACCAGTTTTCACACAGGACCACAAACAATGGTTGTAAGTATCAGTTTCAATCACAACACACATGAACCTACTTGAACACTATTGGTGTCCATGTTCTGGGCATATCATAAATGCCAAAACATTCAGCAAAAATAGCAGATCTACAAGCTCACAACCCATCGCAACGCGACACCTTTAGATTGTAGAGCTTGTAGATTGTCTATTATCGATGAAGTGATTTTGTGTAGAGGGCAAAAAGGAGGGGGCCAAGTATAGAGCCCTGGGGGAACGTGGTCAACTGAGTAAAGTATAGGGTTTAGTGGTTAAGACAAAAAGGTGATGCATTGAAGAACAGATGTTACACTGTGTGTGTGTGTGTGTGTGTGTGTGTGTGTGTGTGTGTGTGTGTGTGTGTGTGTGTGTGTGTGTGTGTGTGTGTGTGTGTGTGTGTGTGTGTGTGTAATAATAATCATATGTTGTATTTTAAAGAGCCTTTCCAGTCACTCAAGCACACGTTCATAGTAAAAAATAAATCATTACATATTAATAGATTAAATCACTGCTGCAAAGGAGAAAATTACAATCGAATCTGGCCTTCAATTATGTCTCCTAACTTTGTTAACCAACCCTTGATTATGCCAAGCTTTAAAACCCATGGGTCCTGACAGACTGGCAGAAAGTTTAGTCTATTCACAGCAGGGATGAGAGGGGATTTTAGCTGTGAGCATTTATGATACGGATAGACCTCCAGGCTTTAAGCACAGAACCAGTCAGAACCAGTGGTTTATCCATTTTCAACCTGGAATTCCAGATAAAACACTAAACTTGTCCCTCAAGCACTAACCATGGGATTTATGTCTCATTAAATACATTTATGAAAATGAGTGGAAAACAAATAAAAAGTATTCTCTTATGCTTTGCATCGGCTAAATGAAGTTTAATGGCTAAAGTAATCTAAAATAAGATTGAAATAAAGTACTCACATGATGTGATACAGGTTGGTGCCAAATCCATGCTGACAAACTGACTGAAACTGTAACAGCTACAGTATGTGGTTTGACATAATATATACCCCTCTGCTTATTGTTGGCTGAAGCGTCCATTTCCTGTTTGGTAAGACGCACACGCACGCACAAACACACGCACAAACACACACACACACACACACACACACACACACACACACACACACAGCTACCCAAATGAAAACAGACACATGGAACATAAAACCAAAAGTTAAAACCATGTATCGATAACACATGCACCTACTGTGTGCAAACACACACACACACACACGCACGCACACACACACACACACACACACACACACACACACACACACACACACACACACACACACACACACACACACACACACACACACACACACACACACACACACACACACACACACACACACACACACACACACACACAATGGGGGAGGGGGTGGACATTCTACATGAACTCATGTACCATTATACATGAACCCGCCAATGTATTATTCTTACAATAACTGTTAATTCTACAGTTCAACTATATGAGTAATTATGAAATGCTTGAAAACATCTTAACCCTATTGGAATAGTCTATTTTTCTCACATTTCAGACACATCTTCATCAGAAAATGTATTTTAGAGGAAAATATAAAAATGTTTAGTTCTAGAAAAATTTAAACTGGTTAATCAAAATCCAAAAGGGTTCACATACTTTCAAGTATGACTGCCAAGTAGTCTAAAGGCCAGTAGTGTTTGCAGACAGTTCTCTGGCCTACCAGGCCCTAAGAGTGGGACCCTGCAATGTCATAATGAAACTAACACAGGCTGCATTAAAGCATCAGAAGCAAACACTACTAGACTGCATGTTTTTGTGGTTCATAATCATAACCCCTGCTTCCATTCTTGGCTAGATATAGCTTGGAAAATATATTTTGTATCTCGATGGTTTTTGTCTTTACGATTATTGCTTATTGTGACTTTGATTATCAAGTTGATAAGATCAAACAGCTGGAGTTAGTTTGCACCAGAACTGTTGAAAGAGATTGGCTCTGGCTTGCCCTACTTCTTTATGTGGTAAAATGCACATACAACTGACTCTCGTCGACCTTTTTCAAGTTACTTGGCATGGAGGCAACACGCTGTATTTGTGGTGAAGATATAACCACTACGTGATCAGAGGCCTACAGTACATCTATACAATGATGTTATTGTCTAGCTACGTATTAATACTATTATGCGATCATGGAGGAGCAATGTGCCACCTCTAGTTATCATAGTGGAGCAATTGCAATTGCTATCGCCAGTGAGTAGGACTGTCCTAAACTAAGAGAGGTCTGGTTGAAAAGAAAACACACCCTTTTTCCTCAAGCAGTCCATTAGTCAATTTATTTTCTCCCCTTATGCATGGAACTTGCAGGCTGCATTATTGGGCTATGACAGACAAAGGACACTAGAGGGAACCAGAGGTCAATAAATAATTCACAAGCTTATGAGAGGCCCTTTTGTTTAATGTGGGATATATTTGTTTTTCATTATTAAGATGTATATTTATTTGTATAAGCTCATCAGAGCACTACTTTCCCTACCCGCCTGCCTCCTTTGCCAAATGGAAATGGAAAAGAAAAGGGACATATCAAAATACATTTTATTTCACAGTTATGTAACAGTACAGTGGATTCCAGTGCATTTAAAATAAAGCTGGTTTTGAATGAGAAACATTTCCATTATACATTAGAGGGAAATATTATACCAAGTGCAGTCTATAAAATATGTACAACTAGCTACTTCCTCTTTGTGATGTCATCACTGTGCAATTCCATTCTGATACATGTACTGTACAGCCACCCTTTCAGAAGTCATTTTAATTCATTTACATATAATTACATATAAAAACAATTCATATTGATGTCTAGATATGTATTAGTATATAAATAAATGACGTTTTCCTACATTTAACAATAGAACATGACAGTGAACAGCACAGATAGCTTGTGAAGATTTGGACAACTTGCACTGCGTAGGTTAAGGTAGTGGTTCTCAACCTGTGGGTCATGATTTTGGGGTGTCCCCAGATGATTTGATTCATGTGCAACAGTAAACATACAGTGTAACTTAAGTGTACGGTATACAGGGTATACCAAAAAAATATCTTCTCACGTATTAGAAGGACAATATCAGTCACCAGAACCAAGGACGGGTGTTTCCGATTAATCTAACTGGTGCTCCCAAAAGCCTGAGTAGACGATAAAATGACCCACAATCTTTTTAAAGTGAAATATCCCTTTAAGACCTTTTAAATACTTCTAAAGAAACAAAAAAGAAAAAGACAATTACTGCATCAAAAGTAATCAACATACTATAAAACAATAGTCAAAACATTGGCCAAATTGTGAAATATTATCTAAGAAAGAGGCAAACACTTTGAAAATAGTCAGTCTGTTGCGAGGCATTGTGAGCAATGAGCATGTAGACCAGCTATTTTGTATTTTCACAGCATTTATATATGTGGAAACAAGTCAAAATGTAATGCTTCAACTCCTAGAATTCCTGCTTGTCAGGGTGGGGGTCCCCAGTTCAAATATGATTGTAAAAAACGGGGATAGACCACCGCGCTGGTTGATATACCGACAATAAGGCTCTTCGACCTACTTACTGTACTTCTTCCCCTTTTCCCCCCGTTTGTGCTACATTTCAACAGGCCACCAGTTTGACACCTCTGGCTTAGAACTGCTGGTTGAGTTGGCCATGTCCAGTATTGACTGTTCGTTCAGCAGGTATGCTTGTTTTGGCAGATGCTGCTTTTATAATTTTGACAGTACTGCTCTCGATATTACAAAGATAAATAAACAATGACCTAATCAGTGTCATCAGTGCATATGAGGATGGCTTCTTCTTCTAGTCTTTCCTGTCTCCTAACATTGGACCCTTTTCCATGTCATCGACAGTCTCTTCGCTTCCATTCACTGTAACAGAGGACAACATTGACCACATGAATAAGTCCTGTATCTGCTCTTTATGAGACTCATATGATCGTGCATGTTTTCACGAAAGAAAAAAAAGTAGCAGACAAAAGTAGCAGATACAAAAGAAAAATAGAGAAAGTGGTTTAATTGTTTTCAGTGAATGCTGTCTTTACATTAACCACAATGAACTGCAGTAACACAGATCACATCATGTTTCTAGTTTCTCTGGATCTGAGTTATATCATTTAGTAGTTCTGTCAATTCCCTTTGTGCTGTAGTCCTGTGTCATCACTGAGGGGTAGGGGTAGACGGTAGACGAGTACGTGTCCCCTCCGATACACGTGACCGTTGCCAGTCTGCTTATTTTCACCTGACAAATATCACCAGGAGGATGTAACGTGTGCTGAGGAAAACGCTATTCGTCTCAGTTCAGCTTCTCACTGAACAGGTGGCCTGGCCAACCTGTAGGAGTTGCTAGTGCAGCGACAGAGACACCCTCCCCGCCCAACTTCCCTCTTGCAAACACGGCCAAATGCTTTTGCTGGAAAGCCCAGCCAAGTTGGATACACTGCAGAGGATTAAAACGCCTTTCTGCGGTGGTGGGTATGAACTTATCTGACATGTTGCATGAACTGAATAACAGCTAAGTTAAAAGTGTCTTAATAGCATGTCATTTAAGGACAATTAAAGTTTATTGTCCCGCCGTGTGTGAGCATGGCCCCTAGCCAAGCTAACATTGGTCAAGCTCCACGTGACACGTGTCAATATGTTGACACCAATGCCTTTGATTGGCTAGAGGGACGCATGACGAAATAAAATCCTATAAATAGGTGTGTCACTTCAAAAAGCCGTTTACGTTTTTTGAAGTGAGGTAAGACAGGATCAATCAGCCTTGAATGGAACAGTACCTTCCAGTCCAAATTACGTAAAAATTAGAACATTCCTAGAGAACTATGGTTAAAGATAGGGTAGGTGATTTCATTTGATTAAAATAGCACGGGTCTGCTGGCGGAGACTTGTGCTCCGAGGAGCACATTTTCTAGTTTAACACTGAGAAAGGAAGGTTGAGTACTTACCAGCCTCGTCTTGTCTGTTGCATTGCCTATTACGCCAGAGCCGATAGGGAATATAACAGACAATTGCCAAGCCAATGACACTGCCAATGACACTGCCAATGACAATGGGGAGGACAGCAACACTGGTGGGTTGAGTGGAATTAACTTTGCCAGTGGGTTGAGTGGAATTATGATCTGAAATTACAGAAGAAATGGCAGTTACATATAAGTCTGTTCCAGTTACAATTAGGACTTTGGACTCACTTTTGCCGATTTCACATTTATTCGGATCCTTTGCAATTCCTGTTTAGCCAAAGAGTCTACTATTAACAATAGCTTGAGAGTATGAAGAACTGATGGAGGCTTTGACGGATCTTCTGTCTCACTTGCTCACATCTTGTGAGCGATGGAAACGTTCATTACCTGGGATGACACTGCGTATCTCAACAGTGTGGTTGATGTGTGGTAGGTGAACTCTGCAGGTCACGTCCCCTGCTCCCCTCACCGTCACGTTCCTCTGGACAGCGTAGCAGTGGCTGGAACCTCTGACTGTCACTGAGCGTTCAGCAGGGAGTAGGTTTCCCTCACTGTCCAGCCAAGACACCTCAGGTTCTGGATACCAGCACCCGGAATCACATGTCAAAGCAAAGCTGTCGTCTTTTGGTCCAATTGAGATCACTGGCTGAGATACAGCCCCTGCAAAAAAAAATAAACCCAACCAATCAATCAAAGATTCTTGAAAAAAAAATAAACAAAACAAAAAACTGTTTAAAGCCAACTTCCCATCAACGTTTTGAAGACTAAACCTTACCAACTAGGAGCTGGATCAAACTGCTGCTGCGCAGGTTTGTAACAAAGCACTTGAACATCCCCTCGTCTAAGGGCTGCACACTGGACAGCTTCAGTGAGATGTTACCATGAGGCAGCTCCTCTGCAAACAGGGACGTCCTCTATTGGTACAGCGGGTTCAGAGAGTGGGAAATCTCATGCCCCTGTTGTCGGACGTGCGCGTACACTGGCTTCAGGTCGGGTCTCGACCACTCCACCGTCATCTTGTCCGCCCTACGAGGCGGCTCAATTTGGCAAGGAAGGGTCACGTCCTCCCCTGCTTTGGCCAGGATGGCCTGGGAGGGGCCGATCACCTGATGGTCTCCTTAAAACAAAAACAAAACCAGAATCAGAATCAGCTTTACTGTCACATCACAGTTTTACAGGTGTAAAACACAGTGGGTGAAATTCGTTTTTGTGCAAGCTCCATCGTTTTTGATGTTTCCAGTAAGAAAAATGATAACGGCCTATTATAGTGTAGTGATATTAATCCTTAATTTGTCATCTTTATTTACATGTATGCTGTTTTTCTGGTCCAAAGATGCTAAGTATGTTACTTAGCCCTCCAAGACCCGCAGTTGTAATATTACAACATTTGTATTTTATCAAAAACATGGTATAAATCATTTGTTTTCCTGTTATTCTTTCACCTAAACATCATCATTGGATCCTATTGTTTAGTCTTGCAATGTCATTGGCCGGGATATTTGCATATAAATACCCCCCACAGAGGCAGGAAAAGTCACAACTTGAAAATCCTTGAAGGAAGAACAATCTCTTTTTCACTGGACAGGATTTCTCACAAAAAAGTAAGTAAAATGTCTGCAATAATTTTTTTGGTGATCATTAGAATGTCTAGAACATGTACATATGATATTATTGGGAAAGATATCCCCCAAATGTAAATTAGAGCATGCTTTATACTTGTTGTTTTTTTACAACTCTGGGTCATAGTGGTAGCAAATAGCAATGCCACCTGTTCACCTGGCTAAGTGGAGTCTTATAGTTTTCACAATACATTTATACAATTATGTGTATTTTCCCCACATTGCATTACTATATATATATATATACCACAAATAACCACAAACATTACCAAAATGTTTTGCTAAAACATTATAGGCAATGAAATGTTATAACTTATAAGCTACAGTATATTTGTCTTCGAGTACAATTGGTTAAAACATACAAATTGGTATGTGTGTGTGTGTGTGTGTGTGTGTGTGTGTGTGTGTGTGTGTGTGTGTGTGTGTGTGTGTGTGTGTATATATATATATATATATATATATATATATATATATATATATATACCAATTTGTATATTGTAACCAATTGTACTCGAAGACAAATATACTGCATCATTAGCTTATAACATGTCATTGCCTATAATGTTTTAGCAAAACATTTTGGTAATGTTTGTGGTTAGCAATCAGTGTATGGTAATTGTTCATATGGGAGTCGCCCAGTTAAGAATCTCTCATCATTGTTCATGTGATGGGTGTTGGGATTGCCCACTTACAGTCATCCCCAATCCCTTTGTTAGGCTAAGCATCATCATTCATCACTGATGGTGCTAAGTACCATCATCACTGATGCCACTTGTGAGGATAAGCAAAGTACAATAGGTTGGCCAGACAGTATTGTGTGACTTGTGAAATATGTACCTGCAGTGAGATGTGCTAGTACTAATGTACTAATGGTATTTCTTTATTTTCATTTCAGAATGCCACAAGCAAGGAGAGAGCCTCGCTTCACTGCAAGGGATGTGTTGGATATTGTAATGAATGGAGAGAGTGATGTGGACATCGACTTTACTGAAACTGATGAAGAGTCGGATGAAGAGGCCTGTGGAGAGGAGTCCAAAGAAAACCATCCACCCAGTGAACCCAGTGAACCCACTGACCCACTGCCCCCCCCCCAACCGGCCAAACACGCCAAACCCAGTGAAAGATATCAGTGGCAGAAGAAGACCTTCATCAGCCCTAATACAGACTTTTCTGGTCCACCTTTGACTGAAGATGTGAGTTCACTCCACACACCACTGCAGTACTTCCGCCGGTTTGTGTCCGAAGACATGATTGACTCCCTGACAACAAACACAAATGTGTACAGCCTTCAAACAACAGGAACATCAGTTAACACAAGTGGAAAAGAAATAGAGCAAATGATGGGCATGCATCTGAACATGGGCCTTGTACAAATGAATGGATGCCGAATGTACTGGGAAGCCAACACACGATATGCCCCTGTAGCTGATGTGATGCCACGCAACAGATATCAGTCTTTGATGACCTCGTTACATCTAGTTGACAACTTGACAGTGCCAGAGAGTGAAAAGAAGGACAAACTCTGGAAAATCCGACCATGGCTGAATTCGTTCAGAGAGAAGTGCCTACAGGTGGTGCCAGAAGAGCACAACTCTGTGGATGAGATGATGATTCCATTCAAGGGGAGGTTCAGCAGCATCAAGCAGTACATGAGAGGCAAGCCACATCCCTGGGGGTTCAAAGTATGGGTCAGAACAGGGATCAGCGGCATCATGTGTGACTTTGACGTTTACCAAGGGAGCAGCAATGGCGTACGAGCCAAATCTGAACTTGGCTTGTCAGGGGATGTCGTCATGAAGCTTGCTTCAACACTGCCAAGTGGTCAGAACTACAAGATCTACGCGGACAACTTCTTCACATCTACTCTACTGGTAGAGAGGCTCCTTTCTCACGGCATCCACTACGTGGGAACAGCAAGACAGGTAATGACCACAATGAAAACAAGCCCTATGCTTTTTGTGTTATCCTTTTAGTATTGCTTCTGTATGTGCTCCTGTACCATATGCCAAACTTGCTAATAAAAACATTCATTCATTCAATCCCTCAGAACCGCCTACCGAACTGCAACCTCGAAGATGACAAGAGCTTGAAGAAGAAGGGGAGGGGTGCCTTTGACTACAGAGTGGAGAAAAACCACAACATCGCTGTGGTCAAGTGGTACGACAACAGGGCTGTCACACTTGTCTCATCCTTTGCTGGAACAGAACCTGTGGAGGCGACTCAACGCTGGGACAAGGCCAACAAGACCTACATTGAAGTTCAAAGGCCGTACATTGTGGGCACCTACAACAAGTACATGGGTGGTGTGGATTTGCTGGACTCCTTCACAGCCAAGTACAAGTTCCCCCTGAAAGCCCGTCGCTGGTACATGTACATCTTCTGGCACACCATCACCCTTGCTGTGATCAACGCCTGGCTCCTCTACAAACGCGACTGTGAAGCTCTCAAGGTCCCACAGAAAGACATCCTGATACTCAGACTCTTCCAAGCAGATCTTGCATCCTCTCTCATTCTGGTAAGAATCAAGTTATGTTTACCATTTGTCATTTTAGTATTTCAATGTTTGCAATATCTCAGACTTGTATCCTGATGAATCTTTGACATGTATATTCATTTATTCTGTTCTAATCAGGTGAACACTGCAGTCAAAACGCCAAAGAGGGGACGGCCATCTTCAGCTCAGAAGAGACAACTGGAAGATAGTCCAGACTGCAATCCACGCAAGGCACCATGTCAACATCGGCCATCAGATGTGCGCCAGGACCAAGTTGGACACCTCCCACGGAAGACAGAGAGGGGGCGCTGCAGGAATAGTGGCTGTTCAAGTTACACCAGCTTACTCTGCCACAAGTGTGGTGTTCGTCTGTGCATTTCAGGAGACCGAAACTGTTTCTGGGACTATCACTGCTAAAAAGCAAGTGATTGTAAATGGTGTTCAAATAGATGGATGAGAGGGGGTGCCCGTTTCATTTTGAGCAGGTGTGAATTGGTCTTCGGTGGAGGGCTGTTTGCATCACATTGTGACCAGTGTATATTGTAATTAGGTTTCTTTAGTACATTCATTGTACTGTTTTTCATTTTGTTCTTTTAATAAAATCAAAATTCTTAAAAATATGGCTTATTGATGTTATTATTCATAATGTACTGTTCTGAGGCCCAATATTATTCATAATGTATACTGTTCTGAGGCCAAATGATAAACCATAACCATATAAATGAACCCTTAAGTTGTTTTAGTGAAGTATATAGACATTTGCCATGCTATTCTGACAGTGAGTAAAATGGCCTATAGGAAATTCTGCTACCCGTTAGACCCACTGTTGTAATATTACAACATTTCAATAAAACCTTACGAAAACTATTTTTTTTTAAAAACATTATATTTTCCTCTCCAAAGTACTCCTAAAACACCATCTGAAAGGTTGACAATTTTTTTTTGTAAGTAGAAATATATCCGGGTCTTGCAGGGTTAGATAGTATCTTATCGACAGCTGCTACATTTATGTCTACCTGCTATAGCCTAATATAGTTGCTTGCACTTAATTGCTTTCCTAGCACTCTATTTACACAACTGCCTACTGTTCCTTGTTCATGTTGCAATTAAACCTTTAAAGTATGAAATGATTAAGAATATGGCTTGTTTTGGCCTTAGTACATTATTTATTTCGATGTTTTGGTAGGCTATAGGCGGCCTATGTCCGTGGCTTTAAGTTATGACTGTCCTCCCATTGTTTTGTTTACAAAGCATTAAAGGCAAACAGAGATGTAATTTCCATTGCTAAAGTGACCAATTTGTGTCCTTTTGGAAGTGTTTTTTTTTTTTTTAAACATTCCAAACAGTGACACAGCAACAGCAGGGCTGGCGCTGGCTCTAAGCTATGGGTCTTCAACAGGGGGTCCGGGACCCCTAGGGGGTCCTCATAGTTACCACAGGGGGGCCACCAAATCATTGTGTGATAGGAACTTGAGAGCTTGTAGATCGGCTATTTTCGGTAAAGAGGTTTGGTGTAGAGGGGGAAAAGAGCAGACCATGTAGCCAAGTATTGAGTGGTTAACTGTCTGAAAATACACATCAACATGAATCCAACACAATGTTATAGGGCTGGAAACTGACCCCCCCTGCTTCATCTCCCTCTCAGCTAGGGAGATGAATATGTCCACCAGATTTACTCCACTGCGCCCTCTACAGATCTGGTCAATATAAATTACCATTGGCCAGAGCTGTAGAGGGCGCAGTGGAATAAATAAAATAATTTCTGTATGGCGGACACATTTTATTTTCTACAGAGAAGGTGGTGGGGTGCTGAGAGGCTTCCCACCCTGGAGAATAGACTTTCAACAACCGAAAACAGTCTTTGTTTCCGTGAGAAGCGAAGTAGTTTTGTTTATTTTTTACTAAAGTAGGAGACCTCGCAAGGCAGTGTAATGTTCGGTCTATGAGCAGAGCAGTGCGCCTGGCAGAGCGTTATAGAGAACTCACTAAACGCTCTGGACCACCAGCTAGGGCTATTTAAACCCCAGCTGAGTGAGAGGTACTTAATGGGGCTAATGTTTTGGTAGGCAGCCTACCAAAACATTAGCCCCTACCAATACTTATAGCCTAGTACGCCGTATGTGTCAGTGGCTGTAAGTTATGACTGTCCTGCCCATTGGTTTATTTACAAAGCTGACGGAACAGCAAATTGCGACGAGATTTATAATCAAAAAACTATTGTTACGTTTCCAACACTATTGCATCTCGTCTCTGTCTCTACAGTAGATGGATTATAGCACGATACCACTAGCTTTTTAATCGGCGCCGGTTGTCTGTCCAGTCGGCCTCTGATCGGTGCTATGATGCAATGCTATGATTACATCCAGTGTTGTTGCCATGTCTGCTTATTATAAGCGACTTTGCGCTTGTTTTTCTGTAAAGTCGCTTTTAAATATCTAGCCTGGTAAACCCTCCCTCCGGAAATCTCATTTCCATTTGATTTCAGGAGTGAGGAATCAAATAGAAATGAGATTTCCGGAGGGAGGGTTTACCAGGCTATTAAATATCGGTAGTTGCGGGCAAAATAACATTGATTGTAACAGCCAGGGCGATACATCTAACGTATACAGCGTAGCCTTACCTTCCACCTGCAGGTTGTAGAAGAAGCTGTTTATCAATATCAGGAAAGTCCATGATTTGACTGGCATCTTGACATAATCCATATATTACCGTGTTGCGTTGATCACACATCACACTAAATCGCAAGAATATAAACTTGTGAGAGATGAGACCACCAGTACCGAAAGCCTGGCTGGGACGTTAGACAGCACGGTCGAGCGAAGATGGTGTAGTGTAGTATCGGCTGATTTACTAGGAATCACCTCATTCAAGGAAAATGATGCAAGAGCGTGTGTTCAGCAAAACCCCCTCCTACCCAGGTGGGCGGGGTCCACTTCAGACCTCTACTTTACACCAGTGGGGCTCAAGCCTTTTCATGTCAAGCGTGAGGAGTCTGAGGACCCCCAAATTATTATGTACATGGCAGTGCAACCCCCATCTGAAAATATGTTGTGCCAGGGACCCCCCATACAAGATTTGTGTTGTTAAATTGGTTCATAAAATATTACAAAATGTTCACATTTTTTCAAGTGTATGTGTGTGTGTGTGTGTGTGTGTGTGTGTGTGTGTGTGTGTGTGTGTCCAATAACAACCTTTTCCACCTAAGCATTGAGCTAATGGTAGCATGCTAAGCTAAGCCGGGGTAAGCAATGCTTACTAAGCATGATCTTCAATTACTGGTAGTTATATTAGATGGTACAATAAAACATGTTTTCTGCGGTTACCACGACATGCTAGAAACTAACTAGCAGCACTGTGTGGTCCAACGCTTGATATGATGCAAGCAATCACTGTTGCCAGATTATGTGAGTGAAATAAGCAGCCAGGTCTTTAAAAACAAGCCCAAGAGAAGCAAGTAGGCTATGAGCACTTTAAATCTATTTGAAAATAGCCGATCTACAAGCTCACAGTAGATTGGCTATTTTATCTTGAAAAGAACAAGTTAAATATTTGAAACTTCTTTTCAGATGGGGGTCGGCGGAGGAATAGATGACGGCACTAGGCCATTTATGAGCACTTGTGAGCTTATAGAGCTTGTAGATCTGCTATTTTCAAAAGAAATCTTGAAATAAAACGTAGAATATTTAGAAGAGTTTTGAAACATTCTAACCCTGGCACAAAACATTTTCAGATGGGGGCTAGGGACAAATACATATTGATTGATTGATTGATTGAATACTTTATATCGAAGTTTGCAGAGGAAAAAGCACATGGAAGTACAGTGTACAATACAGGTCAACTAAAATGGATTTCCCAGTGACAATTTGGGGGTCCATCATCCATGACCACCAATATTTACAAGCAACTTCACAGATAATAAGCCCAACGTCGCTTATAATAAGCGGACATGGCAACACTGCCCGGAAGTTATATGCAAATTAGCCAATTAGCCACCACGCGTCACCAGACTTTCCTGTCAAAGGCACAGACCATGTGATGTTCAATCAATAAATGAACATCACATGGTCTACCCTGCTGCAGTGCACTTACAAAGCTGGCGCTGACTGCAGTAGGCAATTATCTTTTATCGGAGATGTCGGGTTCATATAATATCTCTTTTCATTCATTGATGTGGATTTTTTTACACATTTTCCTTGTGATATCGAGCAGCTGTTCCAACACATTTGTGACAGGTAGGCCTAATGTTAATTGTTAAGAGCGACGCCCAAAAATAAGTATTAGGTTATAGGACGAACGTTGGCATATATCAATGTTTAGATGTAGCCTTGGATCAAGACTATCATAGGTCTTTTAAAAAAATATGTAAGGGCTTATCCGGTTGCCCCAAATGTTAACTAGCAGAGTCTTTGTGCAGTGTATTAGTCCGTATTTTTCAATAGATATGTGTTTTAATCCCGTCTGTGTCAGATTCTGTCGGAAGTTCCTCCTCGACTCCTCCCTATGCCCATAAGAGAATGGGCATAGGGAGGAGTCGAGGAGGAGCCTAGCTACCAGTGACGTATTTCGGCGGCCATCTTATTTAGGGTCGTATCAACAGCTGGCCGTATCAACAACAACATTGACAGCTACTCACAACGTCTCCTGAACACACAGTCTGTGTAAAGTCTACAACACATACACACACAATGCATGACAGAGACATACCATACAGAGAGAAGCTGAACGCGGACGCAAAGGCACGCTACCTGGAAAAAATGTCATTACATCTGTGCCCCAGATCATGTAATGACAGTGTGCCCAGTCAGAGTCACAATCATTCATTTCATAGACTGGTTCACCTGAACCGAAAATAAAATATAGTCATCTTGAGTACTGATTATTTATATATTATTATTGATATTATTAGCGAAGTATTATTATTATTATTATTATTATACTGTTCATTCATTAATCATTGAGCTAGTAGTGAACTGAACGGAACCTGTGTTGCCAGATTTTGCGAGAGAAATAAGCAACCAGGTCTATGAAAACAAGCCCAAAAGAAGTGGCTTAGTGACATCGGCTACTTGAAAATAGCCGATCTACAAGCTCACGTGAGCTTGTACATAGGCTATTTAAAATAAACTCTTGCAATAAAATAAAGAATGTTTTTTTTTTTTTTAAACATTCTAACAACACAAATGCTCCCTGGCACAGAACATTTTCATGAAAATATTTGAAAACCACTGGTTTAAATAAAAAATAAAAAATTGGAAGCAAGCCTAAATAAGCAAGAACACTTTATAAATAAGCCACACAAAAAAACGCAACCCGCAACTACCAATTTTACAAGCAACTTTACAGAAAAAGCCAGAAAAAGTTCTGCCCAAAGTCGCTTATAATAAGCCGACATGGCAACGCTGATTCTCATCCACACTCGGTCTCATCAACACAACATGTTTATATTTTTATTGTGTGCTGTCATGCTTGTTTGAGCACAGGTAGAGAGCCTAAATGTGTTTGTTTCATTGTATTTAAGATATTCGATATAAATTCTTTTTTTAAATGCCAGATTTAGCTAATACGGCCGTAAACGTCCCATTCAAACTGCTAGCTTAGCCACTAGCCACTTAGCCCGGTGATCTGCTCTCTGCGACTCAGCACAACAGATGTATATATTTTTATTGTGTGCTGTCATGCTTGTTTGAGCACAGAAGCATATGTGTTAGAGATTATACAAGTTAGATATAGATAGAAGAGAGATGGAAGATAATGTACACCGTCTACACTTGCTGCTTGCTGAACAACGAGCACAGGACTACAACGCGACCAGATAGATAGAAGATAATGTACACCGTCTACACTTGCTGCTTGCTGAACTATGAGCACAGTACTAATGTATCAGGATGTACCAGCGTGACCAGATAGATAGTAGAGAGATGGAAGATCATGTACATTGTACACCGAGCTGTAGGGGCCCAGCCAACATGTCCATCTGGGCCCCAGGTGGGTTTTAACTGGGCAGATGGGCATGGGTTACATCTGGTTTTGCACATGGGTTCCACCAAGCACCCGCTTGTGGTAGCCCATATGGGCTTAAGTGGGTTTCTAACTGGGTCTTAGGTGGGTTCCAAATGGGCAATTTTATGTCAGAACCATGTGGGCGCCACCTGTGTTTGCCTATATGGGCTTGAACTGGGACCTGAATGGGCCTTAAGTGGGTTCCAGCTGGGCAAAAGTGGGTTTCTGACTGGGTCTTAGGTGGGGTCCAAATGGGCAATTTGATTTCGGAACCATGTGGGCGCCACCTGTGTTTGCCTATATGGGCTTGAACTGGGACCTGAATGGGCCTTAAGTGGGTTCCAGCTGGGCAAAAGTGGGTTTCTGACTGGGTCTTAGGTGGGGTCCAAATGGGCAATTTGATTTCGGAACCATGTGGGCGCCACCTGTGTTTGCCTATATGGGCTTGAACTGGGACCTGAATGGGCATTAAGTGGGTTCCAGCTGGGCAAATTACATGTGACCCATGTAGGCCACATCTGTGTTGGCCCATTTAGGGCTCCAACTGGTTTTGTACATGGGTTCCACCAAGCACCCACTTGTGTTAGCCCATGTGGGCTTAAGTGGGTTTCTGACTGGGTCTTAGGTGGGGTCCAAATGGGCAATTTGATGTCAGACCCATGTGGGCCTCACCTGTGTTAGCCCATATGGGCTTAAGTGGGTCCTGACTGGGTCTTAGGTGGGGTCCAAATGGCCAATTGTATGTCACACCCATCTAGGCCTCACCTGTGTTTGCCCATATGGGCTTGAAGTGGGATCTGAATGGGCCTTAGGTGGAGTCCAACTGGGCACGTTTGAGACCCATGTAGATCCCACTTCTAGCAGCCCAAGTGGGTAACATCCGGGCCCTTTGCCAACATGGGTTTCAAGTTGGTCCTGAAGGGATTTAAATAGGAGAATTAAACAGTATATTGACAAGAACCATGTTTAACTACTGCTAAGTTTTACCAGGGTGAAAAAACAATATCAGACAATATATCTTTTGACAATGTTTATTTCTTTTAACTTTCGGCCTCCTGGTTTTTAATAAACCAAATACAAATGTAAAAAAAACAAATACAAAATGCTTTGGTAATTGTAAAATATAAAATGTATAAATGAAAATAAAGTGCAAAAGCTTTCAGAAATTGTGGAAAAAAAATTAATAATAATAAAAATAATATATATAAATGAAAATAAAGTGTAGACAGTATTATTGGGCCAATATATCTTCAACTATCGTAAACAATCCCTTTAACTCTCGTAAATTATCATTAAGATAGAACTCTTGTAAAAATGACAAATAACAGTGCAAACTCTAAAGTAACAACTTAAATGTTCTGGACACAAACTAATGAGGAACCCATATCTCTTAACTCAACTTCAACAAAAGGAGGGTTCTTCTCATGAGGTAGTTAATTATTCCAGCAGAGGGCCATTTCAGCCAACAAATCCTGAATGATAAACACACCACAAACTGTGTGTGTGTGTGTGTGTGTGTGTGTGTGTGTGTGTGTGTGTGTGTGTGTGTGTGTGGGCCTATTGGGCCTGTTCCTGATTTTCCTGTGTGTTTTCGAGGGATCTCCTAGCTCGTAGGGTCCGGTTTCCACCACGGTCTCGAGCTCCGGTGAACCATTTGGACACGGCCAACTCTGCATCCTTCTGGTTTATATGCTGCGTGACGGCGTTCTTCTTTATTGCCCCTAAAAATAAATGACAAGAAGCCAACTTAGTAATGCTGGCTTGATTTTTACATTATGAAACCTTATAAGACAGACTTTTCAAAAGTTTTATATCGCTGAGAAATGTGTATGCTTTTTAAAAACAACGAGTCAAATCTGAGAACAGTTCAAGCTATTCACACGGCCAAGTGCTACAGGAAAAATGCAGGATTATGTATAGAACCTGACAGCTAAGGTGGCTAAGATGTTCTGATGCATTATTGAGGATTCTTTGCTGAACAGAAAAAGAAAACGGAACAATAATTTTAAATGTCTTGAGCTATGGTGGCAATTTAGTTTTCATGTAGAACAACAAAGTTCAGGTGGCACCATCATATGTTATGGCAATAACACAAAATCTAATTTACCATATAGAACCTCAAAAAGTGCCAGTCCTCGGAACTCCTTCTTGCCACTGCGTCCGAAAAGGTTATGCTCGAGTGCCAGCTTATTGGTCAGGAGGAAACCCATCATCCTCCTGACACAACGGTCCACGGAAGTCCCCCCAATGTCTGCAACCATGGCAACCTGAGTATGATAAAAGTCACAGGAAGGAAATTCTGTATTAAGTGAACAGCTAAGATGTCAATGCCCGTTGTGTGCATGCACTCAAAGGGCAGGTTAACAGACTACCAATGTGATTAGAAAATACAAGCACATTTTGAAGTGAATAAGAGATTTAGAAAATACAAGTACATTTTGAAGTGAATAAGAGATTTGAACTTACAACTGCAGACTTAAAGTCAGGGTCACCCAGCTTTAAGTTCATGGACTCGAGATCTGCCACCGTGTCCAGCGGGAGGGAACACAGCTCCTTCAGGCAGCTCCAGCGCTGGCAGAGATTGTTTCTCCTTCAGCAGTATGTTCAGCATCTGCCCATGGACCTTCTGAGTGCTCTTTACTTGCTCTAGGAGTCTCACGAGCTGGGTGAACATGTGTTCTTCCATGCCTGGTGCTCGTGGTGCTGGACTCGGGCTGCTCATCGGGGTTCCAGCTGTGGGTCGCCTTATTGGGGTTCCGGCTGTGGGTTGACTAGGGGTTCCAGTGGGGTGGCTCATTGGGGTTCTAGCTGTGGGTCGACTCATAGGGGTTCCAGTGCGGTGGCTCATCTGGGTCCCAGTGGGGCGGCTCTGTGTCACAGTTAATAATAATAAACTTTATTTGTAAAGCACCTTTCATGACATGAAATGCAGCTCAAGGTGCTTACAATTACAGTAAAGTAAAACTAATTTAACGATAAAGCAAAAAAAGGTAAGCAAAAGCATAAAACCACATTTAAAAATCAACCAAAAGCCAGAGTGAAGAAATAGGTCTTCAGCTGTGCTTTAAAGCTATTCACAGAGGCTGCCTGCCTTAGGTGTAATGGGAGTTTATTGGGGTGCTCACGTTTGTGGGTTCAGTGGGGCGGCTGATCAGGTTTGCAGTTGGGCGGCTTGCTCTTGGTCTTCCAACTGGGGTGTCCACACTCGGGATTCCAACGGGACTGGGGGTTCTTCTGGGACTCGGGGTTCCTAAACATAATGTAACATTTCAAGATGTTAAATTCTCTGTATATTTTATAAAAAATTACAAAATCTAATTCCATACTTTACATCAGAGGTCTTCAACAGGGGGTCCGGGACCCCTAGGGGGTCCTCAGAGTTACTACAGGGGGTCCGCCAAATCTTTGTGTGATTTTTACATTAACCACTTCACCCAAGCATCCCTATTCTGAGGAGAACTTTAGCCAAAAATAGCAGTGGTTTGGTGTAGGGGAAAAAAAGAGCAGACTAAGTACAGAGTGAAAGGTCAGGTTTACTAAGTATTGTTTAAGTGCATGGTTAAATGTCTGGAAATACACATTAACATGAATCCAACATGATAGTGCTGTGAAACAAGCACTAACAGTGTGCTGTGAAACAAGCACTAACAGCTCACTTTCTTGGACAGTGCACGGGGAGGTGTAGGTGGTAGCTGGTCATCATCGAAAGCTTCCGATTCCTCCTCACTCGTAAGCGCCTCCCTCTGTTTTGGCGTTGGCCTACATTCAGTTAAAAACATAAATTTTAGCAAACATAAAAAAGTAACTTTAAGCAGTAGTTCTCAAAATGGAGTCCGGGGACCCCCATGGGTCCTTGAGGGGGTTCCAGAGCATTCCCAGCAAAATGTATTAAAAAAGTACAGGCAAGAGGGACAAATCAGTTTAACCATGCATACATCAACCATTTGAAAATTGCTGATCTACATGCTCACAACACGTCGCAATGCAAGGCGTGGTGAGCTTGTAGATCGGTTATCTTCATTTCTTTTGTAACGATGAAATAGGGCATTCATTTACGAAAAAAATAAAAGTTTAATTATGGAGATACAAGGTTTCTGCCCGACGGCAACAATATCATGAATAACAGTGATCAAAGCTACAGAAACAACACATTAAATAATGAGTTGATATTTAATTTATACAATCATGCTGTTTGTTGTGCATGGTGAGGGCTTGCATGTCAAACAGCTCATATATGAGAAATATAGCATGACATGACATGGAGGAGCGAGCGAGCAGGAGTGTGAGGAATGGACCCTTCGCTAAGCCCCACCCACTCCACTCTGTGACTGGTGGTGCGAAGTTAGTCACACCCAGGCCTGGCAGCGCCTGGCAATCTCTGCTTCTCACCCATTGACTTGCATGTTAAATGACAGCTTTTCCCCTTTAAAATAATCGATCATTTCAGCAGCAATAGCTTCAAAATCTCTTCTAAATCTAGTCAACATGGCCTGCAGTAGGCTATGCACTGGACAAATGTGCATGACATTATTTCAATAAACTAAAAACACGGGAAATGTTAGAGGGAGTAATAGCCATGGATTCACGACGGTCGTCTGTCTCGACCGTCATGGATGAACTTCAACCTGGTGTTTGCACTTTCTCCATTAATAGCCCGTACATCTACAGAAACGTTCATATTTCAAATATAAAGTGCTTATCCCATGGCCACGGATGTTACATTTATGTACGGGCTCTCAAAAGTACCCGTATCATCCCTATTGTTCAATAAAAAGCATTTTAATCTGATCGGTGGCCATTTTCTTCATATGCTTTCAACTAAGTGACCCTATCGGTTGGTAGGTGTATTGCACTCTGATACATTATAACTCTGTGAGAAAATGGCCACCGATCGGATTAAAATGCTTTTTATTGAACAATACAGAATATACGGGTACTTTTGAGAGTCCCGTGCATCATTTTAACATCCGTGGCCATAGGGTAAGCAATTTATATTTGAAATCTGAACGTTTCTATAGATGTACGGACCGTAAATGGAGAAAGTGCAAACACCAGGTTGAAGTTGATCCATGACTGTAAGAGGAGTTTTCATGTACCGCAGGGTAGGACTACAGTAACAGTTAATAAATAGACGAACAAATGAATGAATATACTTTAACGTGCGGAATCCGAAACAGGCAGCGCTGTGATTCAGAATTTTGTTACGATTACGGTGATTAGTGACAACACCTGGGCGAGTGAGTCGTGTAACTTTCCTGACGTTAAGCTGTGTATGTGTTCAACAACACAACCATTCAGCCTTGCAGTTTAAACGCAGATTTCAGCTTGGGAAAATAACCCTCCAACGGTTTTGGGTACGTGGAATCTGTTGCTGGTTCATAGTCCCCATTGCGTTATCGTGGTATTATTCCTGTTCTTGCTATTATGTTGCAAATTATTGTGTGCGTGTGTGTGTGTGCGGGCGAAATAACATTGACAGCTATGGCAGGTGACGAAAGCTTGCCAGACCTGTGCCAGGCTAACAACGGTCGCTAAGCTGGCATTGGACAATCGCTTTTGGGGTGGGGTTTAGCGAAGGGTCCATTGGAATGTGGTCGTCAGTCTAACCTGCTTGCTTCCTCCGGACTCGCATCTAATCTTCACCTCCTGGCTCGGAGGTGGGACTAATGCGTCTAATAATTATAATGGGTTAGATACAGGGGGAAATTCCAGGTTTCAGGGGTCCTTGAGGGGGTCCTCAGATAAAACCCCAGATAAATGAAGGCTAGTTAGGAACCAAATGGACCCTTATGTTGCTGTAACTCTCAGGGTTTATATGGTGGTCCGTGGTCTAATGCAGGGGTTCTCAAAGTGGGGTCCGGGTCGACCTCCTGGTGGCGCTATAATAGGGCAATGTTAAAAGGGTGGCATTTGTTCCTCAACGTAGCGCGAATGTGCGTGCAACGTTTCACCGCAATCGGACGCTGCGTGTATGAAGGCTTAATATCAAAATACTTGTTTTACATAAGTCGGCCTCCTGGTGGCGCTATAAAAGGCATATGTAAAAAATGCAGGGCAAAGGTTTTTCCTTGGCCTCTAGGGAGTGCGCATACAAAGTTGTACACAGATCGGTGCAATTATAGGCAAAAACAAGAATCGGCCCGATTATAGCGCCAACATGAGGCTAATTTGAAAAATTGCAAGTTTCATTTCTTCCTCGGCCTAGTGGGAATGTGTTTTCACAATTTCACGGAAATTGCACGCTCTGTTCATGATTTGAGGCATTTTGTTCAAAACGGAGCACGCCTGCATACTTTGGAAGCTAATTTTAGCCAATCAGGATGGAATATGAAAAATCTGAAAGGCCCGTTTTGTTTAATGACTATAGAGATACTCTGTACTGATTTGCAGGATTTTTTGACAAAATCTGTAGGAGTACGGTCAAAAAATGTGTTTAGCATGAATTGGCCTCCTGGTGGCGCTATAAAAGGCCCATGAGAAGAATCTGGGGCAGAGGTTCTGCTCCGGCATCCAGGGAGTGTGTGTGCACAGTTTCGCTGCGATCAAGGCAACGGTGCCGGAGATTAACTGTACACAGACCGAATGACACGGAAGCACGGCCGGACAGACAGGGTGCAAAACATACTCTCTTGTCATGCCTTTCGGCCTGGGGAGACAATAAGGGTGGCTGAGAGCATCACATAGCTATATCTAGCCTATTATTAAGTCTACTTACCATGATTACAGTGGTCAGTTGACTCCAACACTGCCAAGCAGCTTCCACAAAAGCCTAAAATGTGAGAACACAAAACATGAACTATGAATGCTCTAACACAGACAAAGCACATTTAAAAAAAATCACTTACCCTACCTTTAAAAAGAAAAAAGTGTGTGTGTGTGGGGGGGGACAGATAAATCATGGTAGGTTTTTCTCTGGTAAAAGCTTCACTGTGCCTTAATTAAAATTTCCTTTGGCAAAAGGATTACCCAAAGTATATGAAGCAGTTTCCATTAACTAACCTTGGCAGTGGTGTAAAGTAACTAAGTACATTTACTCAAGTGCTGTACTTAAGTAAAATTTTTGAGGTACTTTCACTTCACAGAAATACTTCCAATTTTAAGTACTTTTACTTCTACTCAACTACATCTCAGAGGCAAATATTGTACTTTTACCCCACTACAATTGTTTGAAAAGAAAAAAAAACTTTGTAGATTTTGATTAGTATTACAAAACATACATTAGCCACTTCAGCCATTTGAAATAAGCAGATCTACAAGCTCACAATGCGTCGCATTGCAAAACATTGTGAGCTTGTAGATCTGCTATTTTCAAAAGTTTTTTCTGCATTTCAAAACTTGAAATTAGACATTCTGCATAATGAGTACTTTTACTTTTGATACTTTAAGTACATTTTGATAACAAAAACTAGCATTCTAGCTAACATTATGCATTGCTTTTTTCCCCCCATAACCACTAGCATTCCTATGAGGGAAACATCCGCCCAATTCTCCCAAAATAGCAGATATACAAGCCAAAATAAATAAAGTACATTTTTAATTCCGGACTTTTACTTGTAACAGAGTATTTCTACATTGCAGTATTGATACTTTTACTTAAGTAGACGAAGTGAGTACTTTTTTTCTTTTTTTTTTAACACTGAACCTTGGATAGGCTGGCTTGATGCTGCTCAAATGCAATCTAAAGCCAGCCTGGTATATCCGGTAAATTTACACATACACACACATGCAAACATGATGTCGTTTCCGTATCCGCTCTAGACCGGAACTGTTACCTACTAAGTGAATTGATACCAGACCAGTCCAGTTAGCCAGTTAGCTCCGTTCATTCTTTTTCTTTTGGTTCACCATTATAAATTAACGAACTGCTTCACAGTGGTGCTGGTTACAACTATGCTTATGCAATTATTAAAAACGCTAAAAATCTATAATTTTATACACACAGATAAACTAATGAGAATGCATTTTAATCACGAAACTTGTCAAAATGGCGGGCAACGTGAACTAGCATGCTAGCTAATATTATGCATTGCTCTCCGGACTAAGTTGCCACGGCAATATAATATATAATAATAATAATAATAATAATAATACGTTTAATCAAACGATGACAGCCAGATGATGGTATCTGAACGGGATAATACATACTATTCTCCATACTAGGACTCACTTACCAGTTAGCTATCATGCTAATAATGACTACCAAGCATAGACTGTGCAACCAAGCTAGGCTAACAAGCCACAATGAACCTCCAGTCAGCACATAATTCACAAAACATTTAGTCAAAGGATGACAGCCAGATGATGGTATCTGAACGGCATAATAAATGGTGGTACAAACTATATTACTGGCCCCAAAAAATGGAGGGAAAACAGCTTGTTGTTACTTAAATACATACATATCTCTCAGTTCACTGCTCCAACACTCCGTCTCCTTGGAGTGTATCCAATCCGAGAAATAGATCGGGAGATTCTGGAACTACTTCTTTTAATGTCCAACAACCTTTTATTGATTTTATTTTGGTTTGTTTCATCTAAAAATCTCATTCTAACGAAGGGTTGGCGTACGGTTAATCCACCGGGAGGTTTGAGAATTCAAACGGGAATGACTGACGTGACGTCAGTTCCTGTAGTTGCCAGTGTTTCCATATTTTGCGAAAGAAATAAGCAGACAGGTCTATGAAAACAAGCCGAAAACTGTGTATTGGCATAAGGTCATGTGGTGACTAAAGGCCACATGGCCTATATATACATATATAAAATTAAGGGATCAAAGCTTTCCCTTTATTTTTATTTTTTTGTATATTGAAAATAGCCGATCTACAAGCTCACAACGCGTCTTCAAACAAGCCGCTTATAATAAGCAGACATGGCAACACTGCCGTGGGCTTACGATGCACGGCTGCAATGCATTCAGGGACTTGAAGTTGACTTTAAAAGTGTTAATGATACACACTGTTTTTAGCCAAACGCGGTAATGTCCGCTCTGCATTAGTTATCGACGCAAGTCGCGTTATTACTCTCGTAATTTTCATGTATTGTACATCCCAAAATAAAATGTATTAACCATGTTATGGTGCTGTAATGACTTTATATTTGCGCAACATAATACTGTTGCGCATTTTCTTCTTCGTTGGTGTAAACAATGACACGGTTGCCAGATTCTTGAGAGAGAAATAAGCAACCAGTTCAATGAAAACAAGCCCAAAGATTTAACCGACTATTAGGCTATATGAGCACTTTAAACCTATATGCATCGGCTATTTGAAAATAGACGATTTGGAAATAGCCGATCTACAAGCTCACAACAAAATAGTAATAACAAATAAAAAGCAGCTACCAATATTTGCAAGCAACTTTACAGAAAACGAGGTCGCTTATAATTAGTATACATGGCAACACTAGTTAGAAACAGATCTGCTATGAAAATAGCAGATCTACAAGCTCACAACGCGTCGCCGCATTGTGAGCTATTTTGTATTTTGATTGAATACTTATTTAGAAAAGACATTAATGAAACCAAATGGACCCATTTGGGTATTTTTTTCAAGTAAGCCAGTAGTGAAAAAAACAATTATTGTTCTTCAACCCAACTTTTTGTTACTTGTAATTGAATTTATCTGCAGGTAGGAACCAACAATCTGATACAGTACCAAACTGACACAGAGGCAGTTATACTTATTATAGGCAGGAAAATTATTAAAGGTTTTTTAAGGTTTATATTATGTGTAATAAACCTTGTCTCAGGTATGAGAAATGTAAAGAGCCCGCCCACAGAATATTTCTACTGTAAGCATTAATAACGGAGGCAGAACTTCCAATGGACATTAACAGGATACTTTATTTATTTAACTATACTAAAGCAGAAAACACTAATAAAAGACGAGAGGTAACCATAGGCAAATCGTATTACAATTCATTGAATGATCAGTTATAAACTATAGTCCTAATTAAAACAGCTCGAGCATGAATTCATGAACACCTAGAATATAATCAAACACATTTACTAGAAACTCTAAAACTACTACTTAACTTTCCAAGGATAGGAAACCCCCCAACGGGTCTGGGCTTTGGCGCTGGGTCAGCAGACTTTGAATGACAGTTTTGTGTGAGTTGCCCCAGCCAGCACGCCCACGTGGGACCCATATGGTTTCAATGCGGGCTACTTGGGTACCAAGTGGGAATGGGCTTGAACTGGGCAAATTATGAGGGTCCCAAATGGTCTGCATATGGGCTAACTGGGCACGGGCTTGAACTGGGCAAGCCCATGCCGGGCCCACATGGTCTGCATATGGGCTAACTGGGAGTGGGATGGAAGTGGGCAAGCCCATGTGGTTCCCACATGGTCTGCATGTGGGCTAACCGGCATGGGTTGGAAGTGGGCAAGCTCTAGCCTCTATGTAGATGAGACGTAAACGTAATCTGTCTGTGTGTGTGTGTGTGTGTGTGTGTGTGTGTGTGTGTGTGTGTGTGTGTGTGTGTGCGTGTGTGCGTGTGTGTGTGCGTGCGTAGGTTTGCTGTGTTCAGCGCATAGATATCGATTCACATAGAACTGTTCTGACTGCTGCTGCTCATTCCAACTGCAGAGCTTCACTTTCTATGCTTATTATGTCTATGCTGACTGAGCTACGCTTCCACGCTCGACGGGATCATCGATGTACAAGCCCACAAGCGTTGTGGAGGCGAGTTGTTGTGCGTTTGTAGATCGGCGATTTTTGACGCGCGATACCGTCGTGCGTCGAAGTATAAACCAAGCTCATTGAGCCATGAAAAGCATCACAACTCATTGAGTTCTCAACGGATTTACACACGGTTTGGTTTGTATGATACAGGATTATTCTGTCTGTAAACATAATATAGTATAGCCTAACTTATAAAACAAAAAAACTTTTTGTCTGTTAGTTATTGCAGTGAAAGGATATGAATCATATAATACAGCAGTATTTTATTATTAGTCAAAAAGGTACAAAAAGGTGTGCTTGCACATATTTTTACAAATTGGTACCACCCGTGACCATATATATATTTTTTTGTATTACTATGTCATAGCTTATATTTTGGTATGATAAATATGCCAATATAGTAGCACAAACCTACCCCCATGCCCACTTAGCCCATATATAGCCCTTATGGAACCCACTTTTGTGATACCAGTCCTAACCCATGCCCACTTCGCCCGTACATAGCCCATATGGAACCCAGACATGGGTGACCAGTTCTAACCCATGCCCACTTAGCCCACACATAACCCTTATGGGACCCAGACATGGGTGACCAGTTCTAACCCATGCCCACTTAGCCCGTACATAGCCCATATGGAACCCACTTTTGTGATACCAGTGCTAACCCTCTAATCGCTTTAAAAATATATATGTATATATATATTCCCACTTGCTTTTTGACGCTGAATCCAACGGTGCCAGTCTCAAAGCTGCACGACCCCTAGGGGGATAATCATAAATAACTGTCTCAAAGGCTTGGAAAAGTCATTTTTCAAAATCAAACACCAGATTCTGGGTCAGTGTGTTGCCCAGAACGCGCCCATATAACTTTTGTCATACACAGCCTTACGGTTCTCCTTAATTAGCTGGGGTCAAGGGGCTATCTTCTGCGCTTTATATCTCGATAACGATGCGTTTTTGGAATCCGCCTTTTGGATATGTCGTACAGCTCATTAAGGCGCACGTGTGGATGCCCTTGGTGTCCCAATCCGACATTCCTACGAGAAATTTGTTTTTAAAAGTTTGCATTCACTATGGTCTAAAGGTCTAACACTCTATGTAGCTCCCTGAAAGTAGAGGACTCTGCGTGGGAGTGTCGTACGAGAAAGGCGAAGACATCGACGCGTGCGCCTCTGCGAGCTTTACAACATATCCGAAAGGCGGATTCTAAAAACGTATCGTTATCGAGATATTACGCTTTATTGCGCGTTCTAAGTCGACATTTGGTGACCAGTTCTAACCCATGCCCACTTAGCCCACACATAACCCTTATGGGACCCAGACATGGGTGACCAGTTCTAACACATGCCCACTTAGCCCACACATAGCCCATATGGAACACACTTTTGTGCTACCAGTTCTAACCCATGCCCACTTAGCCCATACATAGCCCTTATGGGACCCAGACATGGGTGACCAGTTCTAATCCATGCCCACTTAGCCCGTACGAAACCCATATGAGACCCAGACATGGGTGACCAGTTCTAACCCATGCCCACTTAGCTCGTACAAAGCCCATATGAGACCAAGTACAGGGTGATCAGTTCTAACCCAAGCCCACTTAGCCCATATATAGCCCATATGGAACCCACTTTTGTGACACCAGTTCTAACCCGTGCCCACTTAGCACGTACATAGCCCATATGGGACACAGAAAAGGGTGACCAGTTCCAACCCATGCCCACTTAGCCCACATATAGCCCATATGAGACCCAGACATGGGTGACCAGTTCTAACCCATGCCCACTTAGCCCATGCATAGCCCATATGAGACCCAGACATGGGTAACCAGTTCTAACCCATGCCCACTTAGCCCACACATAGCCCATATGGAACCCACTTTTGTGATACCAGTTCTAACCCATGCCCACTTAGCCCATACATAGCCCTTATGGGACCCAGACATGGGTGACCAGTTCTAACCCATGCCCACTTAACCCACATATAGCCCATATGAGACCCAGACATGGATGACCAGTTCTAACCCATGCCCACTTAGCCCGTACAAAGCCCATATGAGACCAAGTACAGGGTGACCAGTTCTAACCCAAGCCCACTTAGCCCTTATATAGCCCATATGGAACCCACTTTGTTACACCAGTTCTAACCCATAACCACTTAGCCCGTACATAGCCCATATGGGACACAGAAAAGGGTGACCAGTTCCAACCCATGCCCACTTAGCCCACATATAGCCCATATGAGACCCAGACATGGGTGGCCAGTTCTAACCCATGCCCACTTAGCCCACACATAGCCCATATGGAACCCACTTTTGTGATACCAGTTCTAACCCATGCCCACTTAGCCCATACATAGCCCATATGAGACCCAGACATGGGTGACCAGTTCTAACCCATGCCCACTTAGCCCACACATAGCCCATATGGAACCCACTTTTGTGATACCAGTTCTAACCCATGCCCACTTAGCCCATACATAGCCCATATGAGACCCAGACATGTGTGACCAGTTCTAACCCATGCCCACTTAGCCCACATATAGCCCATATGAGACCCAGACATATTTGACCAGTTCTAACCCATGCCCACTTAGCCCACACATAACCCTTATGGGACCCAGACGTGGGTGACCAGTTCTAACCCATGCCCACTTAGCCCACACATAACCCACATAGAACCCACCAAACTTGCCCAGTTCAAGCCCGCGCCCACTTAGCCCATATAGAACCTATATGGAACCCACTACAATTGCCCAGTTCAAGCCCATGCCCGCTTGGTACCCAAGTAGCCCACATGTGCCCCACATGGGGCCCAGGTGGACATGTTGGCTGGGGGGTGCTATGGGGGGTCGGCGACCCCTTAGTTCTGGCGCTGGCTGGGGGGCTGGGAGCTCCACATGCACGCGCGAGCACGCACCGTCAGCTGCGGTCTTAACACCTTAAAGTTTAAACAATAGCCTCTCAAGGTTCGCGCCGTCAGCGGCGAGCCGTTCTCAATAGCGTCTACCTGGCTGCTTTGCATAACATTAGGCTACTCGAAAAAAGCCATGGACTTGAATTGAATGTGTTACATTCCTCTCACAATGAGTATGGAAGTCCATAGGTCCAAAAATTAAATAATAAATACCACAATGAAATAAATAATAAACACAATGATATAAATACAAAATACAATTAAATAAATACAAAATACAATTAAATAAATAAATGTATTTATTTATTGTGTATTTTTTTTATATATCATTGGGTTTTCTATTTATTTATTTGTGGTTCTTATTTATTTCATTGTAACTTTTAATGTCAACCTATATATATTACATGATGCCACTTTTAGCTATTTAATCAAGTCCATTGGTCCAAAAATTAAAAAATAAATATCGCAATGAAATTAATAAAATCCACAATGAATTAGATAAAAAACACAATTATATAAATAAAAATACAATTAAATAAATAAAAAATACAATTAAATAAATACATTTATTTATTTATTCTGTAATGTTTTTTATTTTATTGTGTTTTATATTTATTTCATTGTGACTTTTAATGTCAACCTATATATATTACATGTTGCCACTTTTAGCTATTTCATAAGGTACATTGGTCCAAAAATGTTATAACAAATACCACAATGAAATATATAAAAAACATAATGATATAAATAAAAAATGCAAATAAATAAATAAATACATTTATTTATTTTTTAGTGTTTTTCATTTAATTGCTTTTTATTTATTTATTTTGGTATTTATTAAATGGGTTTTTTATTTCATGCTGTCTTTTCAAAAGAATGGCTTCCATTTACCTAATCATGGTTTGACATCGCCGTCTGTCAATCAACAGGAACGGGGCGGGACCATAGGGCGGGACCTATTTGCTGATTGGGTAATCCCTGGCTCTGGATTACTTTGGTCTGTCTGTAAAACTGATTAGTGATAATAGAAAGTAGGCCTATTATAATCGATTTGTAGTAAAAGTTATGGCATATGTGAATGAGAATATCTTGAGGGATGTTTTTTTCGCGGACCCCCCGCGGACCCCCCCGCGATTTCCTCCCTCACTAAAATGATAGCCTACTTACTTGTTAATGTTTTTTTTTCTTCACACATTTGGTAAATAGATCAGAGAGAGAGAGAGAGAGAGAGAGAGAGAGAGAGAGAGAGAGAGAGAGAGAGAGAGAGAGAGAGAGAGAATATTTGATGGGGCGCTGGGTCCGCGGAAGTTTACAAAATTGAAGGTTAAAGGGCCGCTGTAAGTAATGTTTAACACTGGCATTCTCTATCTCAAGGGTCCCCATCCTTATAGGACCAAAGGACCCCCTCCACAATTTTGTAAACTTCCGCGGACCCAGCGCCCCATCAAATATTCATTTGTATTATTCCTTATTAACCACCCCCAATGTATATATAGTTTTACGGTCTTTATACTTGCATATAATCAAGTTGAAGTAACTGATTACATATTTTTTCATTATTAACCCACATTGAATGCTATTTGAGTTTACTGTCTTTATTCTTGCATGATGGGGATATCTGATATTGTTGTCCTGTAATCTGTTTTTTTCTTTCTTTTTTCAATTTAGCTTATTAATCAAGCCAAGCATATAATTTGTCTGTAAGCACTGTCACGTTTTTAAACCTGAGCATACTGATACTGTCATTTTTTTTGGTCATTTTTATTGCTGAACATCCCTCCCAAAAAGTATAGTAGCAACTATTCGCACCTTTCAGGTGGATGAAGTGTATCTGTAACTGGTCATTGTAGCCTTATTTAAATTGTAAGAGCCATTTACACTGCTGACCACCTCGTTGACACCTTATTGTGGCAACTTCTCTCTCTCTCTCTCTCTCTCTCTCTCTCTCTCTCTCTCTCTCTCTCTCTCTCTCTCTCTCTCTCTCTCTCTCTCTCTCTCTCTCTCTCTGATCTATTTACCAAATGTGTGAAGAAAAAAAAACATTAACAAGTAAGTAGGCTATCATTTTAGTGAGGGAGGAAATTGCGGGGGGGTCCGCGAAAAAAACAACAACTATCTAATCTAAAGTAAACATCACATCCCTCAAGTCATTCTCATTCACATATGCCATAACTTTTACTACAAATCGATAATAATAGGCCTACTTTATCTACAGATAAAAACACTAGTGATATTCAGTGGGATTTAAAAATGGCGGAGCTGGCTTCAGTTTTACAGACAGACCAAAGTAATCCAGAGCCAGGGATTACCCAATCAGCAAATAGGTCCCTCCCTATGGTCCCGCCCCGTTCCTGTTGATTGACAGACGGCGATGTCAAACCATGATTGGGTAAATGGAAGCCATTCTTTTGAAAAGACAGCATGAAATAAAAAACCCATTTAATAAATACCAAAATAAATAAATAAAAAGCACAATTAAATGAAAAACACTAAAAAATAACTAAATGTATTTATTTATTTATTTGCATTTTTTATTTATATCATTATGTTTTTTATATATTTCATTGTGGTATTTGTTAAAACATTTTTGGACCAATGTACCTTATGAAATAGCTAAAAGTGGCAACATGTAATATATATAGGTTGACATTAAAAGTCACAATGAAATAAATATAAAACACAATAAAATAAAAAACATTACATAATAAATAAATAAATGTATTTATTTAATTGTATTTTTTATTTATTTAATTGTATTTTTATTTATATCATTGTGTTTTTTATCTAATTCATTGTGGATTTTATTAATTTCATTGCGATATTTATTTTTTAATTTTTGGACCAATGGACTTGATTAAATAGCTAAAAGTGGCATCATGTAATATATATAGGTTGACATTAAAAGTTACAATGAAATAAATAAGAACCACAAAGAAATAAATAGAAAACCCAATGATATATAAAAAAAATACACAATAAATAAATACATTTATTTATTTAATTGTATTTTGTATTTATTTAATTGTATTTTGTATTTATATCATTGTGTTTATTATTTATTTCATTGTGGTATTTATTATTTAATTTTTGGACCTATGGACTTCCATACTGCAGAGTGTGAAGGGGATCGCTTAGAAGAGGACCCAGTTCTCTGAGACAAGACAAAGACAAGTTGTCTGATTATTTTAAGTACTTATGTGTGGGTGAGTCTATGTAAAGGGCTTTTATATAAAACTAAAAGGAAAATAAAATAATTAATTAATTGAAACAAAAATAAAAACAACAAATTAACAATGCAACTAAATAATAAGATCTAATTACATTAAAAATCACATGTTGAATACAGTATTTCAACTAGCACTGAGCTGATTGGCTATGTGCACATGCGTGCACGTGCGTGTGCCGTGCACGTGACGTCAAACATCCACAGCTCATCACTGACACCGTCTACACTTGCTGCTTGCTGACTACAGAGTGGTGTACCAGCCATAGAGTTAACTCAAGGGTACCAGCGCGACGAAACAAGCCTAAGTAAAATGGCGGCCAAAGTGGGCGGAGTTAACGGAGTGACGTAACCTGTGACGTACCTATGCCCGTAGTCTTCCTCAATCGGTGGTTGTGACGGGCGCATCCGGTGAAAGCCGGGATTGCACTCAATGTAATGTAGGAAGTAAACGAGGTGGGAAAAATGGCGGTCGGCCACAGACGGGTTTAAAACACATATTCATTGACAAATACGGACTAATACATTGCACAAAGATTCCGCAGCGCTAGTTAACATTTGTTGAAACCGGGTAAGCACTTTATATATATTACTAGCTCCCATTAAGAACCTCTCACTCCACTATACAATACAGCTCTCATCTCGGAGCGGAGTGAGAGTTTCTTAATGGAACTAATATTTTACTTGTACATGTACGAACGGAGAAGTATACAGGCTTTACTGGTGAAACTGCAGGACGCACTGGGGGGTGCTAGCCAAGCCAAGACTATCGTAGATACGAAAGTAAAAGTCAGACTCGATAATACATCTATGATAGTCTTGATCTAAGGCTAGTTTAGAATAGATGTTACTTTTTTGTTGTTGTTTTCCCTTCGTTGTTTGTGTATTAGCTTACTAGGCTATTGTAAAATATGGCAGTGGCAAGGCCTATCCGCTATGACTTGACGATATATTTGGTTAGATAGATGCGTCACTCTTCAGTGGTTCTCAAAGTGGGGTCCGGGGACCCCCAGGGTACCTTGGGGGGGTTCCAGGGGGTCCGCAGCAAAATGTGCTATACAGCATCACAATCATTTTAACCACTTCATCCATTTATACGTGTTGACTATTAAAAAATAGCAGATATACAAGCTCACAGTGCGTAACTTCAAAAAATGTTGAATAATTCATGAATATAAAAAAAAACATTTTCAGATGGGGGTCTGCGGCCAAATATATATCAACTTGGGGGTCCGTGACATGAAAACGTTTGATAACCACAGCCTGTAAATGATCGAAGCAGGGGTCTTCAACGTTTTTCAAGCCAAGGACCCAGCTGAGAAAGACTTTACTTTAGGCTATATTGTAGAAAATTGTGTTGACAGCAATCAGTGTTGTGTAAATTAATGTCATTTACTTTTTTTTTTTAAATGTCGTGTGTTTCGAGTATTTGAGAGATTTAATCACTCCTTCAATACTTAGTTAACTTGACCTTTCACTCTGTAGGCCTACTTGGTCTGCTCTTTTTTCCCTCTACACCAAACCGAAAATAGAAGATCTACAGCTGATAGGCTTTGTGAGCTTGTAGATCTTCTATTTTTGTCTAAAGTTCTGCTCAGAATAGCTAGGGTTCAAGAGTGGTTGAATATAAAAAAAGTTCCTATCACACAAAGATTTGGCGGACCCGATGTAGTAACTCTGAGGACCCCCTAGGGGTCCCGGACCCCCTGTTGAAGAACCCTAATCCGAAGGCTCTCTGACTCAAATATAGCTATGTAGACTAGAGTTGCTATCTTTGATACATCAGTAGCCTAACCCAGCTATTCACCCCATTTCAATAATGCATCAGACCTGTCAGCATTCTTAGAATTATAATATCCTAAACAATGATTAGTTGTAAAAAAAAAAAAACTCATACTTTTTGATTGATTGAATACGTTTTTAACAGCTTGCGAATAGTAGCCTACAGTGGTACAATGGCTAAAAGGATAACACAAAAAGCCCTGAGGGGCTTATTTCCATAATTGGTCCTCTGTATTCAATTCATCGAGACATTTAAAGACATGATACAATAATACACAATCATATACAAGACATCATCAACACTAATAGCAATAAAATGTATATGCACAGTAAACAGTTGGGGGTGGGGGGTAATTTCTGTACAAATGCTGCTGTTAAGCTTAGACTTCACTAGGACCAGACGTTACAAACTGCAGACAGGTGTTCTTTCCTTTATGGCGGTTTTAAAGGAGGGTCACACTTTTTGATGTCTGTTGGTAGAGCATTCCACATTTTGGGGGCATAACATTAGAACGAATTTAACCCCATGTTATACTCATAATAGAAATAATCATAAACTGTGCCGCCGCATGCACACACTGACACGCACTAGATAGAGTTCCGAAGGGGAGCATCAAAATGATCCAAGGTCAATCAATGACCAATCATCATAGGCTAGTGAGCTTGTAGATCTGCTATTTTCACAATATTTATCTGTGGAACCGAGTCAAACAAAATTGAATGCCTCAGCTCCTACAATCCAAGTGCTTGTCAAGGTGGGGGGTCCCCAGTTCAAATCTGATTATTTTGGGAGGTCGTGACCTGAAAAGGAAAGAATAGAAAGGCAACAGGCAGAAGAAACTTAGTAACAAGATATGCATGTATGTTTGTATGCTAATATTAGCCTAAACTACCTGGCTGCCATAGCTGCCATTATTGTTATCATAATTATTTAGTTTTATATTTAAATTCAGTTCTTTATTGCCAATATGATTTATTCATTTTATGTCTGGTTGTGTAAGTTGTGCCGGAAGGGCCAATTGATTCAGTTCATGCGGGTTCATGCGGAACACTTATTATTTTATGGTCTGGTGTCAGGCAGACACCAGGTGGTTACACGGTACACCTCCGTTGTTTGACAGCGTGACACGGGAGATCAAAGTTTGTTTGCGTGTTGCTTTTGTTTGTTCTATATTGATATCAATGTTATGTTTGTGAACGTCTTATTGATTGATACATTTTATTTCAGTTTGTGCGTCGCTGTGTTCATGGGCACCAGTGATCTCATTCCCTTATGTTTTGTAGAGCAGCCAGTAAGGTATGTTATTATTTTGGATTTTTTTATTATTATTACATTTACGTTTATATGTTGTACTTTATGTTTATGTTATGTTTATTTGTGTTGTTACCAGTTCAACGTTGGTTTTGAGTGCCTGAAGAGCACTATAAATCCAGCAGTATGCAGAACAACTCGTTTTTGGACACGAGCTGAGGGAGTGACACTACCAATTAATGGGTTATTAAGCACTACAAGGGAGTAACACTTTTATTTTAAAGAATATTAAATATTGCATACAGCTATATAATAGGTTACTGTAGGAGTCCACTAGATGGCAATGTTGTCTTGTCAATGTTTTCAGTGTTTGAGAGTGACACCCACTTACATTTTACCTGCAGGCACCTGGACTTTGTACGGTTATTTTATTATTATTAATGGAAAAGGCACACTTGGTAGCAAGGGAAAATAAGTGCCACAAAATAATTGGGATAGCAGGTAAACATTAAACCTAGTAAGTTATAACTGTTAAAACAATCTGGGAACCCATTCCAAGACTGTTAGCAGTGTTGAGAGATTACTGTCTAGATAATATTGTAACAGGCATAGCCTCAGCCCTCAGCATACATCAGAAGCACACAGCATAGGCTACATCAAAATTAAAAGGAAAAGATGATTATCACTACATTAAGCCGTTTTGTTTAATTTTAAGGAGATCCTCAGGTGACCGGGTCGTCTCAGGCTGTGCAGGCCAAGGTGGGGGATGACGTGACCCTTCCTTGCCACATTAAGCCGACTGTCGACGCGGTCAAGATGACAGTGGAGTGGTCGAGACCCGACCTGAAGCCGGATCACGTGCACATACTCCAAGATGGACATGTCATTTCCCACTCTCTGAACCCGCTGTACCAACAGAGGACGTCCCTGTTTGCCGAGGAGCTTCCCCATGGTAACATCTCACTGAAGCTGTCCAAGGTGCAGCTCTCAGACGAGGGGACGTTCAAGTGTTTTGTTCCAACCATGCACAGCAGCAGTTTGATCCAGCTCCTTGTTGGTAAGATTTAGTGGTCAACATGGATGACAAGACAGACTAAATAGCTTTCATTAAACTTGGTTTTTGTTACTTTTTTGTGTGTGCAAGATTTCACATGTTTGACTGTTGAACTGCTCCAGAACATAGACCAGTTTTCAATTACACATCTCTTGAAGGATAGATAGATGGGTGGGAGCTTCGGTGGATTGATTGATTGATTGTGTTTTTTGTTTTTGCAGGGGCTGTGTCTCAGCCAGTGATCTTAATTAGACGACCAAAAGACGACGGCTTGGCTTTGACATGTGATTCCGGGTGCTGGTATCCAGAACCTGAGGTGTCTTGGCTGGACAGTGAGGAAAACCTCCTCCCTGCTGAACCCTCAGTGACAGTCAGAGGTATAGGCCACTGCTACACTGTCCAGAGGAACGTGACGGTGAGGGGAGCAGGGGACGTGACCTGCAGAGTTCACTTACCGCACATCAACCACACTGAGCAGTGGCGGACGCAGGATCTCTTTATGAGTAAGGCCAGGGAAATACATACTACCCCCCCCCCCCCCCCCCCCCGCCGCAGATAGACAGCTCGAGAGTTGAATAACCTCTTCAAATAACCAGAAATTACCGAAGTATGTAGGCGAACTACATATTTATGTTTTTAGCTTAGACATAGGTAGCCTACAATAGTTGGTAGATGATTGGTAAATTATTAACCATGACAACGACTCAAAGACTTTTATTTTGTACTTTCTTGAACCACAAGCATATCACTGCGCCAGTCAGATATAATGTACATGAGAGAGAAAAGGGGGGGGAACACTTGATACACAAAAACAAAGCTGGCAATGTATTGCTAATATCCAGGGATGCTTTGGCTACAGAGTGCAAAGCACTACATTTAGCCAGTGAGGATTGCAGTGTACATAAAGTGCGCTCGGAAATGTTTCTTTTAGGAGCGCTTTGTGATGCACCGTGCAGTCAAATCCGCGGTGTCAATAAATTCCACTGCCCGCTCTTTGATGAGTCCTCCATCCTCCATGAATCGAATACAAACTGCAACTAGTTCCCGTTTGGAAAGATCTTTATACTCATCCTAGGCCTATTGCAAAATATTGTCCACTGAGTTCAGCCTTTATTTTACCAAGCAGGACTGATGCTGTAACCTCAAGCAGCTTGTCCTGAATGCGGTTTAGGCGGTCGCGGTGGCGGCCGTTCGTTTAGGCGTCCTCGCGTCGATGAGTTTTCTCTGGACAAACTTTTATTACGCTGGTGCCATTGCTGTCTCTCTGCTGTCTCAAGAATCAAAAATGAAGAGAACGAGGCCAGGACATGTGTGTGGTGTTTATATTGTGTGCTTATGTCATGACGTAGAAAACCGGTTCTGTGAATGAGGGACACAGACACATTTCACACTCGAGTGTGAAAAGGGATTCTGAGAATACACATTGGCTCAAAAGACTCAACATCCTCCAGACACGCAGGACGTAGAGAGAGAATGGATGTGTATTACGTTGTTTGTCAGCCTTAAGTATAGGGGGCGATATTCATAGTAAATACACAAAAAGCTGTCTGGCGGAGGGAAGGCACAGTGTATTCGAGGTAAGGCACGGGCCTGACTAGGCCTACAGTGCGTCCGCCCCTGACACTGAGATACGCAGTGTCATCCCAGGTAATGAACGTTTCCGTCACTCTTTAACACACCTCCATCAAAATGTTAGACAGAATGTATGACATTCTACATATACATGCATATACATATTCTCTTGTAGATCTGTTCTCTGACAGTTCCCTACTTATTTGTTATTTCACCCTTTGTGTTTTCACCTTTTGTGTAGTTGCTTTGCCCTTCTCATCTTTTGTTTCTCATTTGTTCATAGGTCTCTGGGAGGGCAGTGTGATTGGGGCGCACCTGGACCCGTTGTTCACCCCTAATAATATAGCACACTTACCACACAGTACTCTCATGCACACACACACATTACACCACTTACCTTACTGATCTTTACATCTCATCTGTTTATTTATTTATTTTATAAATAAATAAAGAACAACTAAATTCTATCCGAACGATATCTTAAAAGTAGATTAAAAATACGTTTTGAAAGAGAGACGAAAACAGTGCACAGAATTTCAATGGCGGCCCGTTCCTTTTTTGTCGGCTGCACTCGGCTCCATTTGGGTTCACTCGGGTTCCACCTGATTGGCCAACCTACACTGTCAATCACAGAACAATGAGCGAGGACGCTGATAGGAGAGTTCATGTTATGAACTCCGGAGAAACGCCCAGACAGGCCTGTAGGCCAGACCAATTCCTGAAATCAAATGCAAATGAGATTTCCGGAAGGGGGATGGTTTACCAGGCTATGGCTACGTAGCTATCTAACCAAAATGTTCCAAGTAACATACAACTTACAATGTCAACAACTACTGGGTTGTCAGGTTGTCATTATCACAAAGTCTATAGCCTTCCTCCACATGTGAGCCTGCTTCTACTCTGGACTTGAGTCAGAACAAAGGAGTAGGACATCTTTCTCTGTGTTCCTTGATAAGCAAAGGAAATGTAGATTTGAGCCAATGCTCACGGAACATAGCTGTTAACCCATTAAAACCGGGAAAGCATCTGTGTCATTTTAGATTTGAGTACGTTTTTCAAAAAACCCTTAGGATTTAGAACAAGCTCACAGCGCGTCACTTAGTGTAGCTTTTACTATTTTATATCTACAATTTTTTTACATTTTTGAAAAAACTCTTGAAAGTGTTTAAATTTGTTTTAATCATTTTGAATTTTGTTAACACATCTTGTCTTCTGGGGGGTCTCCTGGCACAAAACATTTTCAGATGGGGGTACGCGGCCTTGGCACGAAAAAGTGTGGGAACTACTGATTTAGAAGACATTTGTAAAATCGGCCTCAGGTCTTATTAATGCGTTAAAGTAGGCTAGGCAAGTATCAAACCTGGGAGCTTTGTGCCCGCAAGATAGTGGATCTAAACATTTTAACACTGTTGATTGACTTGGTTTCATTATGTTGACAGTGGTTGTGTCATATGGCTCACTGTCTTTCAGAAAGCACTGCTGAAACTCAAGGGACTAACGGAATGAATCCCACAGTGGATGAACTCAGTGCAGGATTGATTGTAGCGATTGCAGGGATTGTCATCTTGTCAACAAAATGGTAAGTCTTTGAACAGATTTTGTTTACCAATTTATTCTGAAAATGTATTCTTCAAATCTATATTTGATACATCCATTCACCATCCATCCTGTGTGCGTGCGCGTGTGCGTGTGCGAGTTATACACATAGATGATAATATAATATTTCACATGTATTGTTTCAGGTGAAGAACAAGTGACCAGTAAATCCCTCTTGATTCTCTTGAGTTTAACAGAAACTTTATCATCAGCTGACCACTCCAAAATGTATGATGTGTGTGTGTTTCGTAGAAGTCACCAACATACACATGACTCTGATGTACGGTGAGTCAATGGTACCATGCAGGGGTGATAAATCAGATTTATCTGGCGTTAGCCCTTGTGTTATTCAAATACAAATTGTATTTGTTGCTTATTTTCTTATATTTTCGAGCATATTACATAAGAACAGGACTGTTAAAATGTTACATTGCATGATATAACTTGTACACCTACAGTAATTCAGAGGAGAGCAGGCAACATAAATATAGAAATCTGTCCTTTCATTGTCCAATACCAAAATGCTCCCCCATGCTTTACAGTTTGTTGCCTACACTAACCAATCACTGACTGTCCTAAAGGTGTCCCAAACTACAAAATGTATCTGTATTTACTAACAATAACATTGAATATGACTATGAAACTGTTATGATGTCATGATGATGTTGATTGACAGCTCTGGCATGGAAGGATTTCTTATTTTCTTTATTAAAACAAAACCGTTTGCACATTATATGAATAAATCGTATGAAAAATGTTGAATGTACAGCAAATTATATTCAATATGATCTGTTTGGACGGACTATGTAGCCGCCTTCAGACTCCTAGCTGTTGCTTGCTTGTCATGTTGTAAACATCTGTAACATCAAATATCGAATATAAGCTACACAAGAATTCATTTTAATAGACAATAGTAAAGTTGGGTTTTCATAAGGTCTTTTACTGTTTCCTCCTGTGTATGTTCCACTTAGAAACCTCAAACAACACATGTTAACACATGGTGTGTTTTCACAGAGCAGAGGACGGTGTTAGTGGTTTTTCACAGCTGAGAACAACAGCTCATTTCCTCCACTGATGCAGCATGCAAACCCTAGTCCACTGAGCTTATTGACTGCAGTCTTTTTGTCATAGAGTTGTTTAACCGCAGTTGCTAACAAATAAAGATGTTCCAAATACGCAATATTACACGCGTGGGTGTGCTTTATCATGATTATTGGCACTACAGTGATGCGGTCAGGAACTAGTTCCGTGGCTATTTTAAAATAACCATTTGCAAAGAGCTAATATCCTGGAGGGAGGCAGTTGCTTGCAGTTGCTTGCTCAAATGTGTGTACATGCAAGGAAGCCAGCAGTGACTTTGCACTTGGTACTCTGAACTCTTCCTGTCTTTTTCACTCAAACCTCTCCATCTGTAACACAATAAAACACAAAACACAAACTGTAACACATTAGGATTGAACAAATATTGGCAGAAAGACATTGTGGCTTTAATATAATGGCTATAACGTGTACTGAATTAAATGTATTCTTGAAGTTAAAAATATGCAAGGACACATTTAATATTTTATGTTGTACTGTATATACTCATGTAAGCAGATGAACATTTGCATCACAGGAATGCAAACTTGAATTAAAATAAATGGAGAACAACTTGTTAACTATTAAACTACTAATTTATAACGATATTTAGAATACAAGTCTTATTATTGGGAGCGTCCCTTTCTAGTTTAGCATAAATGAGAGTATTAACATGTCGGGGTCCATGGTTATTGTAAATATAGGTAGTACCAATGTGTGGCATGTATTGGTCCTGTCTATTTTTAGTAAGGTATCAAGAGAACGGATGGATATATCTTCATGAAACTTCAAGGGAATGATCAGCAGACGCAGACCTGAAGATAATTATGATTAACTATTTGATAAAAAGATTAGTTGATGGTCACAATCAAGAGACACAGAACAAGAGATGTTAGTGTGGACCGGGTTGGCATCCTCAGGTGCAGTAAATGTAATATTAATAATAATAATAAACTTTATTTGTATAGGTAAGGGACCAGAAAATGTCAAAGTACACTCGGTTAAGTTGAGGGAAAAAAGACTATATAAGTAGAACGAAGTGAACACACTTAACCTTTTTCTTAGGATGAGGGACCAGTGCTTCTAAGAATATGACTGCAGTTTGTTAAGAAGGAGAATACTGGATCGTCTTAGAAGGTAGGCCTAAGCTACAGTATTCTCTTAATTCATTTTTGATATTAGGTTATAATGCTGAAAACAACTGTATATCTGTTTTTTGTAGAGAGAGAACTGTTCTCCATTTTGTGAACAAGCCTAACCCTGACTAACGCTTTTCCCTTCATTTAAACTGAGTTGGTTAAAACCCATCTGACCTGCTGTGTTTATCTTCACAATGGAGTAGATGTCTGGTTCTTCAGAGGTCTGGTCTGGAAAAACAAACGAAACAGCAGTTCTGTTAGGACAACCCACAGATTGAATTCAAATATTTGTAATGAATATAAAAGAGCAATACATTTATTTAGTTTGGTGATGATGAATGGATTTGCTACTCTGAGGAGCACGTTACACTTTACAAGTTACAGTAAGTGCCTCCTGAATCCTATACAAAGTACATAAGGGGAGGTGGAGGGTGAGTAGCAGCAGCACCACAACAAGTAGGCTAAGGCATTGGTGGAAAAGGTACTCACATGTTTTACTTAAGTAAAAGTATCAATACCTGCAATGTAGAAATACTCTTACAAGTGAAAGTCCAGAATTCAAAATGTACTAAAGTACAAAAGTATTGGTATCAAAATATATTTAAAGTACAAAAGTAAAAGTACTATGCAGAATGTCCCATTTTTGTTCAAAACAAGTTCAAAATGTATAAAAAGTATTTTGAAAATAGCCGATCTACAAGCTTGTAGATCTGCTATTTTCAAATGGCCGAAATATATAGGGCTGAAGCAGTTAGTGTGTTTTGCGATAATAATCAAAGTTTAAGAAGTAACTAGTAACTAAAGTGTTCAAATAATTGTAGTGGAGTAAAAGTACTGAATACTGGAAATACTCCAATAAAGTAAAAAATACCAAAACAAATTACATAAGTACAGTCTTGAGTAAATGTACTTAGTTGCTTAACACCACTGGCTAAGGGATGAGCAATTCAAACTTCCACATAAGAAGGGGGCTCTATTAGTGTCGTGCATGTGATTGGTTGAGAATAGATGCATGGAGCTGAGGCCGACCAATGGTCAGCAGCGAGCTTCACTGGGTGAGCCTGCTCTGTGCATTTCATGCTCATGTGTTATTTCCAAGGGCCCAGCTTCCTGCTTTGAAATTGACTCGAATAAGGAAGAGAGTTCAAGTGACAGTTCATATAAATGGCCTGTAGTTTTGCTGTTTTACCCCTGCTGGTGTCAGAAAGAATTTATCTCAATGCAAGCGGATGGGTTTTTGACGAACTTTAGACTTGTTTTCTTACCTTAATAAACATTGTCATAAATACTATATGCTTCCAGTCACTAGTTTAAAGTATCCTTTCAATCATCATGATATGCGTTTTGGTAAATTATGGTCCCATTTATTTTAAAACTGACGATAAAGTAGGCTATGCTCTAGGAGGGGCGGGATGATTTGATTGACAAGCTACACAACCAAAAAAAAACGCATATTTGATTCAAATTGGTTCAAATCCCAGGTGGGACATGAATATGAGGTTATAATGCTGAAAACAACTGTCTGTTTTTTGTAGAGATAGAGAACTGTTCTCCGTTTTGTGAACAAGCCTAACTCTGACTTAACGCTTTTCCCTTCATGTAAACCAGACTGAGTTGGTTGAAACCCATCTGCATAGCTGTGTTCATTGTGACTGACGTACTGTGTTTATCTTCAAAATGGAGTAGATGTCTGGTTCTTCAGAGGTCTGGGCTGGAAAAACAAACAAAATAGCAGTTCTGTTAGGACAACCCACACATTGAATCAAATATTTGTAAAGAATATAAAAGAGCAATACATTCATTTAGTTTGGTGATGATGAATGGATTTGTTTTAAGTACTCTGAGGAGCACATTACACGTTACAAATTACAGTAGGTGCCTCCTGAATCCTACAAAGTACATAAGGGGAGGTGGAGGGTGAGCAGTAGCGGCACCACAACACAGAAAGTAGGCTAAGCAAGGGATGAGAAATTCAAACTTCCACTTACGAAGGGGGCTCTGTCAGTGATGGAAGCAATACTGCAATGTAGATATACTCTGTTACAAGTAGAAGCCCCATATAAAAAATGTACTCAATTAAAAGTAGAAAAGTAGCGGCATCAAAATATACTTAAAGTACCAAAAGTAAAAGTACTCATTGTGCAGAATGTCCATTTTCACAAGTTCAAACTGTATAAAAAAACTTTTGAAAATAGCCGATCTACAAGCTCACAATGCATCGCATCGCGACGCTTTGTGAGCTTGTAGATCTGCTATTTTCAAATGGTCAAAATGTATATAGGGCTGAAACGGTTAGTGTGTGTTGTAATAAAACACACATTTAACATGAATCCAACATGAAGTGGAGTTCCCTGCTTCATCTCTCTCTCAGCTAAGGGGCCCTTAATTGGCATGAAAAACGTTGAAGACCACTGTGTTAAATAGTTGACACTCTGGTTGAATAATGTAAAAACACAGAGAGAGGAAAACAACAGAATAAGTGGGCGATCAGAGTAGCCTATATTTATGTGAGTGAGCTCAGTGTGGTGTTGAGATACTCTACC
>NC_137620.1:18574747-18582247 GCF_963280865.1 Gymnoscopelus braueri
GAGTCATCGAATCCACGGAGGACAGGGGACGCGGAGCCGGCGGAAAGGACGGAGACAGCTGTTGCTTGAAAAGGACAGCTACCATTGTCGAGACCGTACGGGCGCTACCGTGAGGAGCCTACCGGGAAGAGAACCAACCAGGTGCTATGAACAAAGCCCTACAGTTTGCGAAAACTGTGGAGAAAAGACTGTAGATTTGAGGATGCTGCGTGCTAACAGATTCTATTGTCTGAGCTAAGGATAAGGAGCTGAGGGAGAAGCTAGAAGCTAACCACAGGTTATGTAGCTATAGGCTACCGTTAAAAAGTTTAGCGTACCAATAAGAGGGTTTAGAGATAAAGCTATCCGACCTGAGAGCTACCTTTAGCGTGGCTAGCTAAGCTAAGCAGTTCTATTGTCTAGCATATTAGTGCTAGCTGCTAGCTAACTGCCATTATTGACAGAGAGGTGATTGTTGCCCCTGACCTGGGTGGTGGGGAAATACAATTAGCATTCTCTTTGTTTACCTGGGAGACAGAAGGTCTGTCCCCCCTTTGTTTACTGATAAGGGTTGGGGGAGGATTCTGCCAGTGTAATACACTGTTTAACCAGACTTTATGATAAACTGTGAGCAACTAGATGATTAGTTACAATAGCAGTAGACCTATGGTCATCATTGTGGGTTATCCAGTATTAATTAACAAAATTAACTAATGTGAGTAGACCATTAACAGGCTTCTTGCATAGAATGCTGATAGGGTGGGTGCTATTTTACAGGTTAGAACAGTGTTAATTAATTAGTGTTGTTATGAGCTAAAGGCTGAACAATGCTACTTGCTAAAAATAACTGACGATTACTGTCACAGCCCATTGAATTAAGACTAACTAACAGACCTTATACCCAAACAGGGGAGATGGAAGTGTTAGCTGAGTTAATAGGGAAGTGTGAAGCAGCTCAAGCAGTTTTTAGGAGGGAAGTAAAGTTTATTGTCCTGCTGGATTTACCAAAAGAAAGGGCGGTAAGGGAGCTAAGAGCCGAATTAGCTAGATTCCTTAAGGTTGTTACATATTCTATCGCCATACTAGAAATTGATGAAGAAAGTTCATCTGAGATCTGCAGGATGCAGGATGACTGTTGCCAAGAGTATGACGAAACATTGAGACAGGTCTGGTTTGAAGCGGCCCAGGAAGAATATGGGTCCCGCTTCACACATCCCAAAGTGGGTGAACTCCCTGCTGTGAGGGAGGGGGGTAGGGATGTCACACCTACAGATGGACCAGCAGCTGCTGCCACGGTGGTCGCAGAACTGGCAGCCAGGAGAGCAGCTTCGATGGACAACGCGGCGGAGGGATATCTCCTCATGACGACACGCTGGGAAAGCGCAGAGGACGTCGCTTCCAACCCACTCTTCACGACGGAGGTTCCAGAGGACGTCGCTACCAACCCACTCTTCACGAGGGCGTCAGAGGACGCCACTGCTGCGACAGACGTCGCCACCAATCCAATCAACAGGGGGGACGCGGAGGCCGAGGGTGAGGTTCCAGAGGGAGCCAACGTCACTTCCAACCCACTCTTCACGACGGAGGTTCCAGAGGGAGCCACTAGAAAAGCTGAACCTGGGGACGAGACGCCTGCGGAGGAAGCCGAGGGGGATCGACCAGAGGGAGCCGCTACAACGACGGAGGTCTCCACGGACCCACTCAACACAGAGGGGTGCCAGCGACTGGAGGTCACTGAACCAGGAGAGACCCCATTCCACGCTGCGATCGAGAGAGCAGCTGCAAAGGTGCCACTGGTGATCGATGGAGCTGGACCGGGAGACGAGACGCCTGCGGAGGCCGAGGGGGTGGTTCCAGAGGGAGCCAACGTCGCAGATGAGCAGACCGCCAGGAAGGCAGCTCCAATGGACGTCGCCACGGCGGAGAAAGTCTTCACCAACCCAATCGACGCAGAGGGGAGCCAGTCACTGGAGGTCGCTGAACCAGGAGAGGAGCTGGCGAGGGCGTCAGTGGACGCCACTGCTGCGACAGACGTCGCCGCCAGCCCACTCAACACGGAGGAGAAGCACGCCGACGCTACCACACCAGGGCGGAGGACCAGCCAACCGGGGGGTCCATCCAAGCGCCTGTCTCACAAAGGTGGCAGGGGACCAGCTACCAGCGGACCGGTGGCGTTCGAGAAGGAAGCCGAGTCGCCTGGCAAGGGTGGCGTTCGCTCCAAGCGCCCGTCTAAGAAAGGTGGCAGGCAGATGGCCCAAAGCAGACCAGTCAGGCCTGTCAAGGGTGGCGTTCGCTCCAAGCGCCCGTATAACCAAGGTGGCAGGCGGCAAGCCGGAGGCAGATCGGTCGGGTCTGTCCGAAAACGGGGACTGGGCGCCAGACCAGCTCCCCCAAAACCCCTCAGAAAGAAGTCTGAGTGGGTAAATCTTGGCATCCGTGCGCCTGCTCGGAAAGAGAGGGGCGGATTGCAACGTCGGGTCCTTACAGTTCTGACCGCCAAAATCCAGGCAAAGAAAGTGCTTTATTTTGGTGGGGCTGTAACTACAAAAAAGAAGGTGAAGATTAAAGAGACAGCTGCAGAGGAGATCCACCCAGAGGGCGCCACGGGGGACGTGATGGTCGAAGTAGAGACGCCTACGGAGAAAGCCGAGGGGAAGACTGACACCAATTCACACACCGACATCACACCAGTGCAGAGCGTCGTGGCACCACCTAAGAAAGGTGGCCTTTGCCCCGAGCCTGAAGCCCTGTTGGGCCAAGGTGGGAGGTCAGTAGCGACAAGACCCAGACCAGTCGAGGTGAAAAAATGCAATTGTGAAAACTGCAAGCCTCCTGACCTCCTGAAAAAATGCAAATGTGAAACCTGCAAGCCACGTAAACCCTTCGCACCAGCCCGGTGGGTCATAGGGAAATTGCAAGGGAAGAAGAAAAAGGTGAAGCAGAAAGTCACTGTCCAACCACAGTCATCAGCGCGGGCTGGTGGTGGGATTGCAGTCCCAGTGGAGGCCGAAAGAGCCAGCAAAGTGACGCTGGCGAACGAACTGACATTTGCACTGCCACCCTCAGAGTAAGGGAGCAGTGCGGATGATAAGCGAAAAAGATACCAGCATGGTGTCTAAAAAATCGAAATGTCTTATTTGAGCGACTGTTTACTTAGGAATTTCGAGAGATATTGTGTAAATGAATGTATCATTTGTAGTGTTTACGATATTACCAGAAGAAATAACTTGCATAATGAAATGTATTAATTTACTGCCGACAATATGCCACTAAGTCAAAATGCAACAATAATTTGGAAGGTTCTTCCATAACAACAAAATTATTCAGTACTGATGTGGACTCATGATCTGAGCAATCAGGCCCTTTGGAATTATTATTTGTTGATTGTATAAAAAGCATTTTGGGATGTGGGCTAGAAGTTTAAATGCAGAGTGAAGTTTCTTAAAGGTAAGATTGTAGATCAGCCATTTTAAAATCTTTTAAAACCTTTACCCAAGTTACTATGTCAATTGCCATGGCAACATGCCCTAAATAGGACATTGACTTACTAGGGAAAAAAGTGGGAGAAGAAAAGTTTTCCAAAACAATTTGAATTCCTAAAAAAGTTTGAAAATTCCAAATTGAGAAAGTTGAACTGTAAATTATTCCAAAATATGGGTTTAGAGCCACTCAAAGACAATGTGTGAAAATTGTGTTGAGAATGTAACCTGTATGAGTGTGGGATCAGAGCAGTTTACAGAGATGAAATCGAACTTTTCCGCCATACTTTCGCCAATTACTGACCTAAGCCATGATTTAAGAAGCCAAAAAAGCTCACAGAGAAATGGTGGTAGTAGAGGTTGGTTGTGAGAGAACTGAACATGGTTCAGTTATATCAGGTGGCAGGTGTGGAATAATCCACAATTATGAAAGATAACTGTGTATTATTATTGGTGCAACAGCAATGTGCTTTTATTGTCCTGCAGGAGTTAGCAAACATGTACTGTTTGAGGTGAGCCTAGTGGTACAGAGTGGGCAGAGGCAGGCTCCCTGCTGTGCTCCTGAGCTTCAAAGAGTTCTTGCATGCCAGAGACAATAGGCCTTTGCGTGGAAGACAGGGAACAGGTCTCGCTATCAGGTGGGGGGTTTCTAAACAAAAGAGATAGCAACTCCGAGCGGGGGAGCTCTGAAGAGAGCTAGAGCTCCTATTTGAGAGTCTGCCATTGTGTGACAGGAAGCGGCAGGCAATCGCAAGGCTTTGTGGGTAATCAGAGCTTCCTGTTGGCTGGAACCTCCTTGGAGGCGGGCATTAGGCGGGAAGTTGATAAATTGGGAAGGTCTCAGAACAGAGACTCAGATTCTAATAAGTAACTATGCCATGGGTTGTCCCTCGGATATGGGTTCTTGAGTGACCCATTGATCATCTGGAAGAGAGTGGGAAGTCAATAGTAAGTAAAGCATTGTAAATGATTGTATGTTTGATGTGTTCATAATGGGATGAAGTCATATCTTAATACTGTGAATGTTCTGTGCTTGTTTTCTCTCTTACCAGGTTTTATTACCTAACCTTTAAATGTGTTGTATGTGTTATTAGTAAAATAAATCACCTTAAAAGACATTTGGTTCGAGTAATGCCTTAGACTCACTCCTCTCTCTACCCTTTCATTTGGGTTTAGTAACCGTTGTTTAACTCTGCACAAAGCAGAAAACTACGGTTGGCTATAAAAGTGAACAATATATATATATATATATATATATATATATATATATATATATATATATATATAATTATATATATTGCATTATGGGAAGAGAACAAGGGTTGTGAATCGGGTGTAAACATTTTTACAATGCTAATCCTAAAACACACACACACACACACACACACACACACACACACACACACACACACACACACACACACACACACACACACACACACACACACAATATTGCTCAATAATGTTCGATGAACATAATTATACATTTATGTATTTGTGGAGGTGGATTGTGATGGGGTTTGTGTTTTAGCAGGATATGGTTGGAACACATCAGATGGCTTGTCTCACACTACCCATAATGCAGTGCATTGAACCTGTCTCACCGTCTGTTTGAGCAGGTCCACAGCAGACGAGCAGATGCAGCACTGTGTGGAGAGAGAGAGAGAGAGAGAGAGAGAGAGAGCAGAGTAACCTCGCGTCACCAGTCTTTCCACCTCGGAGAGAGAGACAGAATAAAGACAACAAATAATGATAGCTTTATGTGGTGATGATAACTGGATTAAAGATATCGCCTTCAAGACGAACTGGAGGTGCCAGCCAGGAGTTTCTGCACCCCACATGGTGATCTATAGCTGCATACATTCTATCCACAGAGAAAATTATCCACACAGTTTGTTTCCTGAAATGTGAGTAGGCATGATCCAAAGAGCATTCTACCCAGTATGGTTTATAATCCACTGTGACAGAAAACCAAATAAAGGAGCCAGACACTTCCTCATTGACCCCACTTTGAGAACCAATGGTGTAGGAGCCAGACACGTCCTCATTGACCACATACTGTACACTGTACAGTATATGTGGTCAATGAGGACGTGTCTGGCTGCTTCATTTGGATCTCTCCCAGGGACCGTTCCAGGGGGGTCTCCAGCAATATTTGTTAATTTAACGTCACAATAATTTTAACCAATGTATCCGTTTATACGTTGGCTATTAAAAAATAGTAGATCTGCAAGCTCACAGCGCGTCACTTTGTGCCACACTGCAAGCTTGTACATCTACTATTTTTAAACATAAATCTTCTCTTCTGGGGGTCCCTGGCACATTTTTAGATGGTGGTCCACAGCCAAATATATATCAATTTGGGGGTCATCCTTGGCTTGAAAAAGTTTGAGAACCAATGCTGTACTCTACAAAACTTAGAATGAGAAATAATTCACTCTCAGCAGTGGGACACAGGACAACTCAGAACCACACTCAAAGCGTGTGAGTGTGCGTGTGCGTTTGCGCGCGCGTGTGTGTGTGTGTGTTTGTATGTGTGTGTTCTGTCATTCTGTCTTCCTCTCTGAGCAATTTTTTTCTAATTTTTCTCTTGCTGTTTTCTCACGACTTCCTCCTTTTCACACAGTTCTCTCTCTTTTTTTCTTCCCTCTACATCTTGGTCTGAGGATACAATGCATAATAGACACCAATTTCACAAAGAACCAGAAACAATAATAATGTAAAAAATCCATCACATTTATATAGCACTTTTCTTGGTACTCAAAGTTGCTTTACAACTAAACAAAATAATCAACTTTATTAAGAGAAAACTAGTTAAAAGGCTAAAAACCTGAGATTGATTTTAAAATGTTCAAGTGGCATTTCTTACGCGGCTTAGTGGGAATGTGCATGCAAAATCTCACGAAAATTGCACGCTGCATGTGTTCATGATTTGAGGCATTTTGTTCCAAACGGTGCACTCCTGAAAACTTTGGAAGCACATTTTAGCCAATCAGGATGAAATATGTTTTTTGGACAAAATCTGTAGTACTGTCAAAAAAAATGTTTTGCACAAATCGGCCTGCTGGTGGTGCTCATGAATCTGAGTGACAGGTGCGTCACAGCGTTTTTTTAGAATCCGCTGGCTGCAAAAAACTGTGGCCGCGCAAAAGTGCGGTGGGAGCGCCCCCTTAACACAAATTTGCTGTCTATCGCCACCTCCCTCTACTGCCATTGTAGAACTTGGCCGCTATAAGAAGAAAAGTTTATTTATTTTTTCTACTGAAATTGACTTGACATTTTTAATGAACAACCCCCATGTTGGATGAAGATGACATTTTGATGCATTTACAAATGGCTGGTACCTGGTCATGCGTTTGTCCAGTTACAGGTTAAACAAAAAAAGAACATTGGATAACAATTGATGCTCTTAGAATTTTTACAGCAAAATAATTTACTCGTTTTCACATGCCCTCATTGACAGCAAAAGTTCTGGTATTGCCTGATAAGCCACCTTTTTCATTCATACTTTATACTCGCGAGAGATGACTGTAAGCACACAAGATTTTGTTCTCTCTCTCAATCATTCATTATTACAGGGATGTGGGGGTTAACAGGTGGAGTTGTTTTATTTTTTTTAAACAGCCATATTAAATCATACAAGACAGCTGTGTGTGTTAGTGGTCAACAAATAGCCTATACCATTTTCAAATATTCCTTCGAATGTTAAAAAATCGCTTCTCGATAGAAAGCACACGTTTAATGATCACACAACGTCACTTTAATTGATACAAATATAAATGTTACCTATGGCCCTGACAGGCTGGGAGAAAGTTTGGACTCTCCACAGCAGGGATGTGAGGGGGTGTTAGCTGTGAGCACCTACAATGATATGAGTAGCCCTCCAGCCTTTAAAAACATCCCTTTTTCTCTCCAATTCAGCTGTTATGCCAATTATTTCCTCCCCACACACATTTCTGTGTTCTCACTGCTGTCATATCCTACTGACTCACCTGCCTGTGCGAGTGAGGATTCCCCACCGGGAGGACGTAGGGCCTTTGTC
>NC_137620.1:18584747-18589747 GCF_963280865.1 Gymnoscopelus braueri
ATTTAAAATGCTAGAATCAAAATTAAACAGATTTTTCTTTCTTCTTACCATAAATACTGCAGTGTGGTTGTATGCGTTGTCCTTATCAGACATGTCTGCCCAGACTCGTGTAGTATATCGCTGCTGTCGGGCAGAAATCTCTTACCTCCAACTTTTTTTGCAAATTAAAGCTCTGCTTTCTCATACTACAGCATCACACAAAAGAATCAAAAGTAGCAGATCTACAAGCTCGAAACGCGGCGCAAAGCATCGCGTTTTGACCTTGTACTGTAGATCTGCTACTTTTGCTATTTGTGAATTGTAAAAAATTAACAGTTTTCCACCCGACAGAGACGATATGTACTGGATGGAGACTTAATTAATGAAGACACTTTACTTCTAATTAATCCTTGTATCCAAGTGGACATTAGTGCTACATATCATAAAATTCCCTCACGGTGTTTCTGAGATATCACGTTCACAAGGTTGGTACATACGTATGTACATACGTCTTCTCAATGTTAATACTCTATAATAAAACCAAATGAAATAATTTATCTGAACCTTGAAAGTAAATACTATACCATTTTCATAATCAGAGTGATCGATTACTCCATAGACGCTTCTGTCACCTAAAGGTAAACAAAAGTAGGCCTACACATTAATGTGGTGCTTATTGTTGTTATTTCACACATGCTTTCAATTTAGTAAATTATTCTGCTATGAAAAAAGGAATGGACAGATGTGAATATACTTCCAAAAAGCACATTCATTGTTTAATGAATGAAGGTTTATTTTTTATTTGAAGTTGTAAATTGATTCTTATTTAAATTAGAACGAGTTGTTCTTGTCAGAATTGTCCTTGACCAACATGATTGGTTAGAAAACTGACCGTGCTTCAGTGGGCAGTACACATCATCAGGAGCCCCACTTTGATTGGTCCCCTGGTCTCCAGCGGAGCCCTGATTGGTTCCCTGAGACTGAACTGGTCTGCAATGAAAATATATATTTAGTGGATGAATTAGAAATCTTTTGAAATCTATAGACATACTATGTATTAAAGGAAAGTTCCGATAATTTTAGGTTGTATGTTTGATGTGTCGCTAATCACTCACCAACATACAAAGGAACGTTGAATATTTCCAGCTCTGCCCCTGTTGTCCATTCTGCAGACCCCTTGCAACGGCATAATGGGAGAGTGTGTAAGAGTGAAAATCGCCTATTTTAACAGATGCCAAGTCTTTTTTTTTTTCTCCTAGTACTCATCGTGGAGTCTCATGATACTCAAACATGCGCTGAATGTCCCGCATGAGCTACCGCTCGTGCAGAACGACATGACGCTGGTTGCTTGTTTCTCTCACAAAATCTGGCACACCCCAGGTTCTGTGAGAGAAACAAGCAACCAGCGTCATGTCTTTCTGCATGAGCGGTAGCTCACTGCAAACATTCAGCGCATGTTTGAGTATCATGAGACGATTTTCACTCTTACACACTCTCGCATTATGCCGCTGCAAGGGGTCTGCAGAATGGACAACAGGGGCAGATCTGGAAATATTCAACATTCCTTTGTATGTTGGTGAGTGATTAGCGACACATCAAACATACAACCTAAAATGACCGGAACTCTCCTTTAAGTAGGAATCTATTGCCGACATGTTTATTAAAAGACAGAGTAATACTGTACTTACGTGATATAACATGGATCTGTAGAAAGAAAATAAATAAAACCAATAAATCTTTGAGCATTTAAATGGAAAATCAGGGAACCAGGGAAATCAACATTATCATTTAAGATTGCACAGTGATTGTGACCTAGATCAGTGGTTTGCAAACTCCTTCATGTCAAAGGCCATGTATTAGGCCTGTGGATCCCCATCTGAAGCCAGGGACCCCCATACAAGATTTGTGTTGTTGAAAACATTCTAAAAACTTCACAAGAAGAATCGTAAAGAATCATGCCAATATTTGGAAGTCACATCGTGGTAAGGTAACTATACCCAACCAAAACGTCACTAAAGTTTAATTGTGGTTTAAAGATCCACAGCTGAAAATCTCATTTTTGAACATTATCTTCTTTTACTGTACCCCCCCCCCCCCCCCCCTCAAGATCTACAAGCTCACAACTGTATTGTGAGCTTGCAGCTGTGAGCTTGTAGAATGCTAATTTCGAAATACCAGGGGTCTTCAACCTTTTCAGGCCAGGGACCCCCAAACTGATGGGGAGATGGAGCAGGGACCCCCTACCACATAGGGGGGGCTACCACATATATTGTATATTTATGTATACAATTGTGTTTTATATTGCCTGCTCCTATACGCACCTGCCCCAGTAGGTGTGCAAAATAAAAATTCTCTACAAAATATGTATAAACATACCATGTTATTGTGCATTGTGCCTCCATTTATCTGTTTGCTATGGATTCATGTTATGTTTAAAGACAATTTGACATTTTGGAGAAAAAAAAGTTTTTCAAACTAAAATATTGTTTAATCAAAAAACAATTTCGCGGACCCCCTGCAGTACCTCCGCGGACCCCCTAGGGGTCGCGGACCCCCTGTTGAAGACCTCAAGTTACAAAACAATCCAACAAATCAAGTGATACATCTGAACCTGAACCTGAACAAATTCTCCTAATGTCAATATTTTATAATAAAACCAAATGAAATTATTTGACTGAACCTTGAAAGTATATACTGTACCATTTTCATCTTTTTCGTCTTCAGAGTGATTGATTACTCCATAGACATTTGTGTCGCCTAAGTAAATAAAGTAAGCATTAATGTGGTGCTTATCGATATTTCACACATGGTTTCAATTTAGTTAATTATTCTGCTTCTGATTTACAAAAAAGGGGAAAAACGAACTGACAGGTGATAATACTTCCAAAAAGGATATTCATTGTTTAATGAATTGGTATTTATTTTTAATTTTAAGTTGTAAATGAACATTTGTCATTGTCAGAAGGACTTGTCAGAATTGTCCTTGACCAACATGATTGGTTCAAAAACTGACCGTGCTGCAGTGGGCAGTACACATCATCAGGAGCCCCACTTTGATTGGTCCCCTGGTTTCCAGATGAGCCCTGGTTGGTTCCCTGAGACTGAACTGGTCTGTAAGGATATAGAGATCTTTTGAAATCTATAGAAAGTTATTAAGTAGGAATGTATTGCTGTCATGCTTATTAATAGACGTACTTACCTGACACAACATGGGTCTGTAGAAAGAAAGAAAGAAAGAAAGAAAGAAAGAAAGAAAGAAAGAAAGAAAGAAAGAAAGAAAGAAAGAAAGAAAGAAAAATAAATTGGAAAGAAAGAATTGTACCATAAATCTTTGAACATTTATATTGTTATGCCATGGAAATCAACAGTATCATTTAGGTAGAGTCCTACATAGAGCTTAAAGGGGTAGTTCACCCCCAAAATAACTTTTTTTCTATTGATTACTGACCATCTGGAGCCTTGAATTCATAGATATTTTTTTGTTTTTGTCACATTCCTAAGCCAATAATTTGATTATAATAAATGTGTCCCCATTGATTCCGGTAGGAGACACAAATGCATTTGTGTCTCCTACCGGAATCAATGGGGCTAAATTTATTATAATCAAATAATAAAGGAAGGAATGCGACAAAAACAAAAAAATATCCATGAATTCAAGGCTCCATGGGGTGAGTAATCAATAGAAAAAAAGTTATTTGGGGGGTGAACTACCCCTTTAAGATTTTTGCCCGAGCCCGACGGGACCCGACCCGGCCCGTCGGCACGGGCTGGGCCGGGTCCAATTGGTCACGTATTTGTCGGGCTTTGGGTCGGGCTGGGCTAGGCAACAAAATGCAATTTATTTTTTTATCCAAATAAATGCATATATTAATTAATTTGTAGCATATTCTTTTTTTCTAACAGACTGTTGGAAAAGGGTGAATGACTCCTGTTCTTAACGAATTACCAAGATTTTATGAGAAAAAAGGCTGCATGCAGCAATTAAGCTTGTTTAGAAAAATTACGGGCTACGGGCTGGGCTGGGCCCAATGTGTCAATTATGTATCGGGCTTTGGGTCGGGCTGGGCTTGAAGTTCTGTCGGGCTGGGTCGAGCCGGGCTCAAATAATTAGGCCCGATTAAAGCTCTAGTCCTACAGCCTGCAACAGTGAAACAGCTAAGTCAATTAGCAAATAATTAATGTCAAACTACTAACAAATAGTATTTTGTTGTTTGGTTGCAGACAATTTTCTATCACTGTGGCATGGACAATAACGTTGTTATTGTACTGTATGTTTTAGCAGTTATTCAACAGATTGTACAGAAAGCCTGATGTAAAGCTTGGGCCTTAGCCAAGGATGAACCCGCTTTTCACCCTGATTGGCCAAAAAGGGGGGTGGCAGTGCCCTGTCACCAAAGAAAAGAACATAACTTCTTGGTTGAACGGTAAAAGTTTGATCTCCCACGCAGGAGACCGGAGTTCAAATCCCAGGTGGGATAAAACTTATGGATTGCAGCTTTAAAATAAGGACAATAATGAAGCCTTAAAACAGCACAAGGAACATTTACATATCCTGTAGAATCTTACAGCTTCTCATATGTGTGTCTGAACATCATTGACGTACAGTACCTCTGTATTTCTTCCAGAGACCCAGGCCCAGAATCAGCAGAATGATGGAGACTCCAGCCAACATCAGAGGGTAGAAATATGGAGGGAGAGATTTGTTGTTGTCGTTGGAGGCTGGAGAAGCAGAATTAGATACAGATTAAATAGTTAGGATGGGAGAAATGCGGAGGAAAATGTAAAAAAAAACTTTAAAAAAACCTGTCAGTCATTTAGATTGTGCCCACAGATTTACTTTTAGATCAAGAGTAGGGCAGATGCAACAGGTTTGCAACAGATTTTTTGTCCATCTTGCTTGTGTGTGGGACTCTAATGGATATAGTACTTTATGGGGTGTAGCAGATCAGCACAGTCTAGTGACAGCTAGCTGGGATTTTTAATCTTGTAATTGACTGATTTATTCAGCATTATTGCATAAC
>NC_137620.1:18592247-18689747 GCF_963280865.1 Gymnoscopelus braueri
ACTGTAGGGGTGCCAGCCAAGATATTTTGCACCCCACAGGTGATCTATAGTTCCATACATTCTAGAGAAAAGTATCCACACGCTTAATTTCCTGAAATGAGTAGGCCTAATCCAAAGAGTTGAGCATTCTACCCAATATGGATTATAATCCACTGTGACAGATACTTTCTCATTGACCACATGTATACACAACCAATGGTGGGAGTATAGTGGGAGTATTCCCAGGGGGTCCCAATAAACATTTCTTAATATAACATCACAATAATTTTAACCACTTTATCCATTTATACGTTGGCTATTTTTTTTTATTACTTTGAACCATTTAGCTTTTTTTAAACATAAATCTTCTCTACTGGGGGTCCCTGGCACATAACATTGGTCCGCGGCCAAATATATATAAAGTTTGGTGTCCTCCTTGGCATGAAAAAGTTTGAGGACCAATGCTGTACCTGCAGTATGCTTTAAGATTAGAAGAGAAATAATTCACTCTCAGCAGTGGGCTGAGAGTGACACAAAGGACAACTCAAAACCAGCACTTGTGTGTGCGCGCGCGTGCTTGCATGTGTGTGAGCTCTGTCATTCTGTCTTCCTCTCGCAAATGTTTTCTGTTGCTTTTTTCTCACGACTTCCTTTTCACACAGTTCTCTCTCTTTTTGTCTTCCGTCTATACATCTTGGTCTGAAGCTACAATGCATAATAGACACCAATATCACACAGAACCAGAAACAATGGTGTGTTCACTGTCAGGGGTTTTCTAAAACAGTTTGCAGCCTCTGCCAGCATTTTAACGATTTCTTACCTTTTCAAGTAGTCACAGAATATGTATCTCCAGTATGATTGATCCCCTGATGGATGCTAATCACTGAAGGTTTTCAGGTGTGGTTTAGAAAATGTCAAGAGGTCATCGCGACCTCGTTGATCATCATTTGTTGTTTGATGTTTGAAAATAGCATGTTTCACTCAAAAATACATGGTAAAACATAGGAAAAATGTATTTTTTTTCTCCGTTTATTTTATTAACATCACATGAAGTGAATGGAGCAGCAAATCTTTGGATCGCGTTATCTCCTGGTTCTTTGTGATGAGCGGAAAAACGGAAAAACCCCAAAAATAAAATATTTTTTTATTTTTTATTTTTCATAAAAATAAAAATAAACGTTTTAAAACATTTTTGGCAGGCAAGAGCAAAAAACGTTTTAAAACGTTTTTAGCAGGCAATGTGTTTAATGTTAGTTAAAAAAAATTATACATAATAATTTATTATATATCTGCTGAAACTGCGAAAATGGCAATATAATCTGGCCTTCAGTGTCTCCTGACCACATTACTCCATGATTATTATGGCAAGCTTTAAAACCTGGGCCCGCCCCTGACAGGCTGGGAGAAAGTTTGGACTCTCCACAGCAGGGATGTGAGGGGATGTTAGCTGTGAGCACCTACAATGATATGAATAGCCCTCAGGTTTTAAAAAGTGGAGTTCTACTGCCAGACTCTGAGTTCTTTTTAGTTTGATGCTTTTTACCCCCTTTTCATCATTATGCCAATAAATTCTTCCCCACACAGACATTTCTGTGTTGCCACAGCTGTTATATCCTACTGACTCACCTGTCGTAGGGCCTTTGCCCCACTCCTCCCACCCAACACTCTCTTCTGACAGGTGCAGCCCACAGGATTACGTGCAGTGACAACTATCACCCGCCAATTGTGTTCATGTGTAGACGTGAACACAATTGGAAGGGCCCCTTTTTGACTATGCTTGCTCCTCTTGGTACTCCAACACCTCAGTGTCACTGAAGACTAAGCTTCAAACCTCCCAAAACAAACTGATTCGACTACTTCTCGGACTGGGGCCCATGACCCACCTCTCTCCCACTCACTTTGCCAGCCTAGACTGGCTCAGGGTGGAAGACAGGGTTAAACAACTAAAAATGGGACTGGTCTTCAAAATTGTAAATGCAGATTTGCCCGAAATGCCCCCTATACCCGCATATCTGTATAAATACCTCGAAAAAGTTGGTGATACCCACAGTCACGAAACTAGAGGGAGCGTAAACAACACTCTGGTACCACCCACCCATAAAACAAACATGGGCAAATTCTCCTTCTACAGCACAGCCACCAAGGTATGGAATAGTCTAACCCCATCCCTCAAAGAATGCAGTTCGCTGGGCCCATTCAAAACAGCCCTAAAAACTCATCTTTCTGGAGGCCAAAAGAGGAGCTAGTACCAGTTTCCCTGTAGACAGACGACCCCCCCCCCCCCCCCCCCCCGCTTTTTTGTATTTATTTTTTATTTTTTCATGCATTTCTTTTGTACATAGTGGTATTTTTTCTCTGTATTTTTATGTCGATTTTTGAACTGTTTGGTTGCTACTATATATGTCTATGAAATTAATTCAAGGACCCCAACGGAAACAAGTCCGCAAGGACTTTTTTGGTCGGACCTTTTAGACAAAAGTATTATAAATGTAACTGTGTTGTTTTACATTCTTTTGCCTAATAAAATGTTCAATCAATCAAAAAAATGGGTTAATGGCACAATCAATGTAAAGCGCTTTGGATAAAAGCGCTATAAAAATGCACCATTTAACCATTTACGTTCAACAAAGCCGGATGCACCATGGTGGATTCAAACCCACAACCTCCGCGATGGTAAGCAGGCACTTTATCACTGAGCCACACAGGCACCTGAGAGACCCTGAGGTTGACTAACATTACATCTATAAACAAGTAAAATACGGATTTCCGTCTCATTAAATACATAAATGAGTGCAAAGCAGAGTGTTAGTGAAAATAGCAAGTATTCTCTTATGACTATTAGAATAGTATGTATTGATCCTGTGGTGTATATTCAGGTGTCATAGCAGCACAACAGTAGGCATGGGAAACAGCAGGTAAGATACAGGCTTGATATAATGGTTGAAGTCAACAAAAATTTGCTAAGTGAAAAGTACTCACACGGTATCATATAGATTGATGCAAATTTCATCCTGACAAACTGACTGAAACTGACTGAATAAGTGACAGCGTTGTTTGACATAGACCCCGATCTGCTTCTTGTTGGCTGAAGTGTCCAATTCCTGTTTGGTAAGAGGCTCAGCCAGCTACCCCACACTACACACGTACGTACACACATACACACGCACACCAACACCCACACCCACAGACACATGCAGAACAAATCACATGCAGAATAAACCAGAGGTTTATTTAAAAAATAATAATTACTCCTCTGTTTTCCTCTTCATGTAAAACATGGGTTAATTGATGTTTTAAACATTGGTTACATGACATTATTGTCTCCGCCAGGCCGAAAGGCATGGCGAGAGGCGAGAGAGTATGTTTTACCCCCCGTCCGTCCGTCCGTGTGTCCGTGTGTGTGTGTGTCCGTCCTTGTCTGCGACCAGCTAATCTCCGCCACCGTTGGCCCTGTCGCTGTGAAACTGCACACACACACTCCCTGGATGTCCCAGCAGAACCTCTGCCCCACATTTTTCAGATCAGGCTGTCATAGCGCCACCATGAGGCCGACTTTTGCAAAACACATTTTTGGATATGACTCCTACAGAAGCATGCGATTTCAGTGACATTTTCCACGTAGAATGCCACTTGAAAACTTTCCTAACAGCCTCATGGTGGCGCTATAATAGGCCGATTCACGTTTTTCCCTATAACTGCACCGATCTGCGTGAAACTTTGCACGCACACTCCCCAGAGGCCAAGGAAAAACATCTGCCCTGCATTTTTCACATCTGCTTTTTATAGCGCCACCATGAGGCCGACTTTTGCAAAACACATTATTGGATATTACTCCTACAGATTTTCTCCAAAAAACACGCAAATCGGTAGACAGTATCTCTATAGTCATGTGATCATCACGGATCTGTCCGATTTACCATATTCCATCCTGATTGGTTAAGATTGGCTTCCAAAGTTTGCAGGATTGGTTCATTTTGAACAAAATGCCTCAAATCATGAACGCAGCATCCGATTTCCGTGAAATTTTCCACAGAGATTCCCACTTGGCCCAGGAAGAAATGCCACCCTTTTCACATTGGCCTGTTATAGCGCCACCAGCAGGTCTAATTTAGCAAACCACATTTTTGGAACAAAATGCCTCAAATCATGAATGCAGTGTCCGATTGTCGTGCAAGGCCTAATAAGAAATGGCACCTTTTTCACATTGGCCTATTATAGTGCCACCAGGAGGCCACAATAATCTACCTGACCTGGCGGAGACCTATTTTCTAGTTGTGTAATGTAATTATATATCACAAATGTGTGTCACATGCACAACTTGGCTGATGGGTGTGTGTGTGTGTGTGTGTGTGTGTGTGTGTGTGTGTGTGTGTGTGTGTGTGTGTGTGTGTGTGTGTGTGTGTGTGTGTGTGTGTGTGTGTGTGTGTGTGTGTGTGCGCATGCGCGTGCGTGCGTGCGTGCGTGCGTGCGTGCGTGCGTGCGTGCGTGCGTGCGTGCGTGCGTGCGTTGCGTGCGTTGCGTGCGTTGCGTGCGTTGCGTGCGTTGCGTGCGAGCTGACAAAATATAATTTTCCTCAGAAAATCACCTCACCTCACCTCACCTTCTTAAAATTAGTTTAAGAAGGTGACGTTGTTATGTCGTAAACATCTGTAACATCAAATATCTCATATAAGCTACAGAAGAGTTCATTTTAATAGACAATAGTAAAGTGGGGTTTTTATAAGGTCTTTTACTGTTTCCTCTTGTGATCCACTTAGAAACCTCAAACAACAAATGTTAACACATGGTGTGTTTTCACAGAGCAGAGGACAGTGTTAGTGGTTTTTCACAGCTGAGAACAACAGCTCATTTCCTCCACTGATGCAGCATGCAACCCATAATCCACTGAGCTTATTGACTGCAGTCTTTTTGTCACAGAGCTGTTAACGGCAGCAGCTAACAAATAGAGATGTTCCAAATACGCAATATTACATGCGAGGGTGTGCTTTATCATGATTATTGGCACGACAGTGATCCGGTCAGGAACGAGCCGCAACCAAGTTCTGCAAGCATCACTAAAGTGATGCATTTTAAAATAGCCATTTGCAAAGAGCTAATATCCTGGGGTGGAGGCAGTTGCTTGCAGTTGCTTGCTCAAATGTGTGTACATGCAAGGAAGCCGGCAGTGACTTTGCACTTGGTACTCTGAACTCTTCCTGTCTTTTTCACTCAAACTTCTCCATCTGTAACACAATAAAACAATACAACACAAACTGTAACACATTAGGATTGGACAAATATTTGTCAGAAATACATTGTGGCTTTAATATAATGGCTACCGACATGTACTGAATTAAATGTATTCTTCAAGTTATACAAATATGCAAGGACACATTTAATATTTTATGTTGTATGTACTTAACATTTGCATCACAGGAATGCAAACTTTAATTAAAATAAATGGAGAACGTGTCTTGTTAACCACTTGTTTTTGTGAATTTATTACGATATATAGAATACAAGTTTTATTAATGGGAGCGTCCCTTTCTAATTTTGCATAAATGAGAGTATTAACAGGTCAGGGCCCATGGTTGCTGTAAATATAGGTAGGACCAATGTGTGGCATGTATTGGTCTTGTCTATTTTTAGTAACATATCCAGAGAACGGATGGCTAGATGGTCATGAAACTTGGATTAACTATTCGATCAAAAAGATTGGTTGATGATCACAATCAAGAGACACAAAACAAAAGATGTTAGTGTGGACCGGGTTGGCTTCCCCAGGTGCAGTAAATGTAAGGGACCAGCAAATGTCAAAGTACACTCGGTTAAGTTGAGGGAAAAATACTATATTGAAAACGAAGTGAACACACTTAACCTTTTTCTTAGGATGATGAACCAGTGCTTCTAAGAATATGACTGCAGTTTGTTAAGAGGGAGAATACTGGATCTGAGTGACGTGACTTCTTCTTAGGCCTACCTTCTAAGACTTAAGGCCCCTGCATGCTACCAAATGAGGTGGTCACCCTATCACCGTTTGTGACCACCGAAACGGTGGTTTGGATACTAGGCGCTCATAGTCCGGTGATTAGTAAAAACAGAGAGATGTGTTGAGGTGAGCGGTGAGTCGGTTATCAACGCGGCTCAGTGATGTCATGTTGTAGTTTTCAAACCACCGCGGTGAGAGGGTGATCACCGAAAAATGGTAGCATGCGCCCCCCTTTAGAAGGTAAGCCTAAGAAGAAGTCACGTCACTCAGCTCCAGTATTCTCTTTATTGTCTCCGCCAGGCCGAAAGGCATGGCGAGAGAGTATGTTTTTCCCCCTGTCCGTCCGTCTGTGACCAGCTAATCTCCCGCACCGCTGTCTTTATCGCAGCAAAACTGTGCACACACACTCCCCGTATGCCAATTCAGAACCTCTGCCCCAAATTTTTCTCATGGGCCTTTTATAGCGCCACCAGGCCGATTTGTGCAAAACTTATTTTTTGACAGAACTCCTACAGATTTTGTCCAAAAATCACGTAAATCGGTACACAGTATCTCTATAGTCATTAAACGAAACTTGTCTTTCAGATTTCTCATATTCCATCCTGATTGGCTAAAAATGTCCTCCAAAGTTTGCAGTAGTGCTCCGTTTTGAACAAAATGCCTCAAATCATGAACACAGCATGCAATTTCTGTGAAATTTTGCACGCACATTCCCATTAGGCCGAGGAAAAACTACCATTTGAAAATGTTCAAATCAGCCTCATGGTGGCGCTATAACAGGCCAATTCGTGTTTTTACCTATAACTGCACCGATTTGTGTAAAACTTTGTATGCACACTCCCTAGAGGTCAAGGAAAAACCTTTTATACAAATTTCACGCAAATCGGTACACATGATCTCTATAGTCATGTGATCACAACGGATGTGTTTGATTTTTCATATTCCATACTGATTGGCTAAGATTGACATCTAAAGTTTGCATTATTGGCTTGTTTTAAACAAAATTCCGCAAATCATGAACGCACCGTCCGATTGCGGTCAAACTTTGCACGCACATTCACACTATGTTGAGGAACAAATGCCACCCTTTTAACATTGGCCTGTTATAGCGCCACCAGCAGGTCTAATTTAGCGAAACAAATGTTTTTAACAAAATGCCTCAAATCATGAATGCAGTCAGTGTCCGATTGTCGTGCAAGGCCTAAGAAGAAATGGCACCCTTTTCACGTTGGCCTATTATAGCGCCACCAGGAGGCCACAATAGCCTACCTGACCTGGCGGAGACCTGTGCTCCGAGGAGCACTTTTTCTATAGTTAATTTTTGTTATTAGTGTAGGTTATAATGCTGAAAACAACTGTATGTCTGTTTTTGGTACAGAGATAGAACTGTCTCTAGGTCACCTTTTGTGAACCATCCTAACCCTGACTGACACTTTTCCCTTCATGTAAACCAGGCTTGGTTAAAACACATCTGCATAGCTGTGCACATTATGACTGACCTGCTGTGTTTATATCTTCAAAATGGAGTAGATGTCTGGTTCTTCAGAGGTCTGGTCTGGAAAAACAAACGAAACAGCAATTCTGTTAGGACAACCCACAAATTGAATTGAAATAATTGTAATGAATATAAAAGAGCAATACATTTATTTAGTTTGGTGTGATTTGCTTTAAGCATTCTGAGGAGCACGTTACATTTCCCCTACAAATTACAGTAGGTGCCTCCTGAATCCTACAAAGTACATAAGGGGAAGTAGAGGGTGAGCAGCAGTGGCACCGTAACACAGCAAGTAGGCTAAGGGATGAGCAATTCAAACGTCCACATACGAAGGGGGCTCTATTAGTGAAGCGTGCATGTGATTGGTTGAGAATAGAAGCATGGAGCTGCTCTGTCCATTTCATGCTCAAATCAGGGGTCTTCAACACGGGACCCGTCCTCAGAGTTACTAAAGGGGGGCCGCCAAATCTTTGCGTGATAGGGACTTTATTTTAATATTTTTACATTACCCACTTGAACCCTCGCATCCTTGTAGATCAGCAATTTTCGACGAAGAGGTTTGGTGCACAGGGAAAAAAGAGCTGACCAAGTAGGCTACCAAGTCAAAGTTTAAGGTTACAAAGTATTGAGGGTTTAAGTCGTTAAAAGTCTGAAAACACACATTTAAAATGAATCCAATATGTAGTGGGGGTCCCTGTTTCATCTCTCTCTCAGCTAAGGGGTCCTTGGCCTGAAAAACGCTGAAGACCCCTGTGTTAAATAGTTGACACTCTGGTTGAATAATGTAAAAACATAGAGAGAGGAAAACAACAGAATAAGTTAGCGATCAGAGTAGCCTATATTTATGTGAATTAGCTCAGTGTGGTGTTGAGATACTCTACCTCTCTTCCTGGGTTTATCTCTCTGCTTCACAGTCACAGCAGCATATGTCACATCTTCACTCTGTCTGTCTGTCCTACAGCCTGCAACAGAGAAACAGTCACTTAACTCATAGAAATGATTAATGCCAATAACTACTTACAAATAGTATTTTTTTCATGCGTCTTTCATGAGTGTATGTTTTTATGTTGTTTGGGAGCCCATAACCAAAGACAATTTTCTATCATTGTTATTGTATGTTACTAGAGGTCCGGGGGGGCGCAGGCAACTGGACAGTAATATATTGCGACGCATTGTGGGCTTGTAGATCTGCTATTTTCAAATGGCTGAAAAGTATATAGGCTGAAGTGGTTAATAATGTATATGTGTTGAAATAATAATCAAAATCTACAAAGTAGATATTGTAGCCCTATTAGTATAATGTACACGTTCAGTTCATTGCAACAGCGGTCTCTCTGTCTCTCTCTCTCTCTCTCTCTCTGTGTGGAGGGAGCATGGTCGAGTGAGCATGAGTTTGTATTGAGAGAGAGAGTGGACAATGTTGCCATGTCCATTAATTGTAAGCGACTTGTAAGCGACTTTGAGCGAGGAGGAATGGAGGCAAATGGAGTGGATTGCTTATTTTCTCGCGCGCAACCTGGCAACGTTGATTCTCCGTGCTCACGCTAAAGGGAACAAAATGGTGTACCCGAAATGTTGTCCTGCTCGCGGTGTTTCGGTGTCGCTCGGCGGTGGTCGGCGGTGACGTTAGGGAACAACATGGTTGACTGTAATGTTGTGAGTTTGTGCTGGCCTCAATTAATTATGCTCCGAGAAGGCAAATGTGTGGTGCGCCATGAAAAGTAGCCTACTGCACCTGTAAATTAATTGCGCGCGTTGTGGCTTGTGTTGTTAGTGACATACTTATGTAGTTGTTGTGTTTAGTGCAAAACAATGACACAGGGAAATTATGGCTTTTCATCTTTCCAATGTATTATAGGATTTAACAGATTGTTCAGAAAACCTGATGTAAAGCTTGGGCCTTAGCCAAGGATGAACCCGCTTTCACCCTGATTGGCCAAAAAGGGGTGTGGCAGTGCCCTGTCACCAAAAAAAAGCACATAACTTCTTTGTAGAGCGGTAGAAGTTTGATCTCCCACGCAGGAGACTAGAGTTCAAATCCCAGGTGCATGGGACAATAAACTTATGGATTGCAGCTTTAAAATAAGGAAAATAATGAAGCCTCAAAACAGCAAAAGGATCATTTACATATCCTGTAGAATCTTACAGCTTCTCATATGTGTGTCTGAACATCATTGACGTACCTCTGTATTTCTTCCAGAGACACAGGCCCAGAATCAGCAGAATGATGGAGACTCCAGCCAACATCAGAGGGTAGAAATATGGAGGGAGAGAGAAAGAGGGAGATTTGTTGTTGTCGTTGGAGGCTGGAGAAGCATAATTAGAAACAGATCAAATAATTTGGATGGGTGAAATGCAGAGAATATATATAAAATATGAGCAAATGTAAAAAAGAAATACAAAATGACCACACATTTTAAGAGCTGTGAATCTCTTCAAAATGTCAGTCATTTAGATTGTGCCTCAGCAGATATGTAGTAACAGTACAAGATATTTACATTTAGATTAAGAGTAGGGCAGATGCAACAGATTTGCAACAGATTTTTTGTCCGTCTAGCTTGTGTGTGGGACTCTAATGGACACAGCCTACATGTATATGGACAGCTACATAGCTGGGTTTTTTAAACTCTTAATTTTGTAATTGGCTGATTTATTCTGCATTATTGCATAACTTCCTCACCTTTCACACCCATCCAGCTCTCTGGTGACTCTCTAAGGTCAGAGATGTTACACTTGTAGAATCCTTCATCAGACTTGTAAACACTGTAGATGGTCATCTGTCCTGTAGACTCAGTCCTGATGAGGGATCCATTTTTATAGAAATCAGCTGGGAGGTCAGAGGATATTTTATCAGTTGTCTTGTCTTTAGACAAGCAGCGGAGTGTGACATCTTTTCCCTCCATCACAGGAAGTACAGGGCTCTCCAGGATAACGTCTTCTTGACCAACTAGAACCAAAAGCAGGTTGAGCTATGAACATGTGATGGTTGGTGGCTCCACAACGCTATCATGAACCCATCGTTCACATGTACTTAAATGAGGGTGAAAAAAATATAACAAAGAGGTATATATTTATAATTTCACCTAGCTGTGGATGTGGACAGTAATGAGATTAAAGTGTTGCTAAATGCTATTGTCACAGCCTCCTCTGCTATCTCATTAATATGTGTTACCATTCTCATCTGTCTGCTCTTATTTCTAGGTCAAAGTCATTGATGGCTGATTAGCAGCACCTCCCTTTCCTCACTTCCAATTTCACTTGCTTATCCTAATTAATTGGATAACCTGGGAGTTAATTCATTGATCTTTAAAAAATAGTATTGTTTTTTAAAAGAACAGATGTAGTCCTATGATGTAGCCACTTTGTCAAGGATAGCACAACTCACTACTATTGTAGGCATAGCCAAATGTGATAGCATAAACATCTTGAAATGGGAATTCACCTACAGTATATCAGTGTTGACAATGACAGCATGTGAATTATGTCTGTATACCTATTACAAAACATAGATAAAGTTATATAGATTGTACCAGAGATTGTAATGTTGATGGACCGGCTGAGGTCTTCTGACTCACACCAATAAACTCCATTGTCCCAAGAATACAGACTGATAATACAGGACACTCCTAAACAGAATCAGAATGAAAGCAAAGAGGGATTTCAATTAATATCTATCTATCTACAGTATCCATCCATCCATCCCTCCCTCCCTCCCTAACTACATACCTTTGATGTTTCCCCATCCTTCGGTGCAGGTTTCATTCCCACTCTTACTGGTCTGTCTTTTCACAGACCACCCCAGTGAAGAGTTCCCTTCTGCCTCACAGCTCAGTGAGATGGACTCATGTTTAAAGAACTGAGATCTGTCCGGACTGATTCTCAGGGACACTGGAAGATGAAGGGCGAAAAGAAAGAAAGAAAGAGGGAGGGAAGGAGGGAGGGAGGGAGGTAGGTAGGAAGGAAGGAAAGAAAGAAAGGAGGAAGGAAGGATTGTTTTTCAAAGCAATATGCATAGGCTATATATGTTTTTCTCGCTGCTGTTCTAGCCCATATTTAACCCAAATGTTTCGGTATAGGTGTAGATCCGAATTGTCAGACTATTCGAGACTAATGAGTTATTTATCTTGTCATCACGAGAAGACAAATGTTGTTTTGTCATGAACACAACTTAAGGCATGTACAACAATACATGTCCACCATGGAATGGCACACTTCATCATGATGATAAAAAAACAAGAGGGAATAAGAATGATCATCCGTTAGATTACCCTATCATAAAACCCACACAATGGACAATATTGCTTATTAATTTTCTATGAATCAATAACAATTATACATTCATTTATTTGTGGAGGTGGATTGTGGTGGGGTTTGTGTTTTAGCAGGATGGTTAGAACACATCAGATGGCTTGTCTCACACTACCCATAATGCAGTGCACTGAACCTGTCTCACCATCTGTTTGAGCAGGTCCACAGCAGACGAGGAGATGCAGCACTGTGTGTGGGGAGAGAGAGAGACAGAGACAGAGAGAGAGAGAGAGAGAGAGAGAGAGAGAGAGAGAGAGAGAGAGAGAGAGAGAGAGAGAGAGAGAGAGAGACAGACAGAATAAAGACAACAAATAATGTTAGCTTTAATGTATGTGGTGATTATAACTGGATTAAAGATACCACCTTCAAGACATACTGAATGGAGGTGCCAGCCAGGAGTTTCTGCACCTCACATGGTGATCTATACTGTAGCAGCATACATTCTATCCACAGGGAAAATTATCCACACGGTTCGTTTCCTGAAATGTGAGTACAGTAGGCCTAATCCAAAGAGCATTCTACCAGTATGGATTATAATCCACTGTGACAGAAAAACAAATTAAGACACTTAAATACATGTGGTAATTGACCACATGTACTGTACACCATTGGTTCTCAAAGTGGGGTCCAGAGACATAATGTCACAATCATTTTAACCACTTTATCCAATGGCTTAAGTGGCTATTCCAAAATAGCAGATCTGCAAGCTCACAGCGAGTCACTTTGTGCTGCACTGCGAGCTTGTACATCTGCAAACATTTAAATAAAATGTTTGAAAATGTTTGGAACATTTAGATTTTTTTTTTTTACATAAATCTTCTCTTCTGGGGGTTCCTGGCACATAACATTTTAAGATGGTGGTCTGCGGCCAAATACAGGCTATATCAATTTGGCATGAAAAAGTTTGAGAACGTGCACGTGCGTGTGTGTGTGTGTGAGTGCGTGCGTGTTCATTCTGTCTTCCTCTCTGAGCTCATTTTTTCTCTTTTTTCTCTTGCCTTTTTCTCACGACTTCCTCCTTTTCACACAGTTCTGTCTCTTTTTGTCTTCCCTCTACTGTACGTCTTGGTCTGAGGCTACAATGCATATAGACACCAATTTCACACAGAACCAGAAACAATGGTGTGTTTAATGTTAGTTAAAGAAATCAATACATAATCATTTATTATATCTCTGCTGAAACTGCGAAAATGGCAATATAATTTGGCCTTCAGTGTCACCTATAACCTCGTTACTCCATGATTATGGCAAGCTTTAAAACCTGGGCCTGACCAGTGGTGGAAGAAGTACGTACTCAGATTTGATACTTAAGTAAAAGTATCAATACCACAATGTAGAAATACGCTGTTACAAGTAAAAGTCTGGTAATCAAATTTTGCTTGAGTAAAAGTGCAAAAGTATTGGTGTAAAAATGTACTTGAAGTACCAAAAAGTACTCATTATGCATGAAATGTCCCATTTCACAAGTTTTCATGTATAAACACTTTGAAAATAGGAGATCTACAATTAGCCCACAGTGGGCTTGTAGATCTGCTATTTTCAAATAGCCAAAGTATATATAGGGTATAGGATGAAGTGGTTAATGTATGTTTTGTACTTCTGTAAAAAGTACAATATTTGCCTTTGAGGTGTAGTGGAGTAGAAGTAAAAGTATTGAAAAAGCACAGTACTTGAGTACATTTACTTAGTTACTTTACACCTCTGGCCCTGACAAGCTGGGAGAAAGTTCCACAGCAGGGATGTGAGGGGGTGTTAGCTGTGAGCAACTACAATGATATGAGTAGCCCTACAGCCTTTAAAAACACTATATTTAGTGGAGGCCTACTGAGAGACTCTAAGGTTTTTAGCTTTTTACCCCTTTTATGCCAATTATTTCCTCCCCACACACAGCAGGTAAGATATACAGACTTAATAAAATTGTTAAAGTCAACAAAAAGTAGCAGAGAGAAAAGTACTCACACGATAGTATATAGATTGATGCAAATTTCATCCTGACAAACTGACTGAAACTGACTGAATAAGTGGCGCTGTCACTCTGACAGCTATGTTGTTTGACATAGACCCCTCTGCTTCTTGTTGGCTGAAGCGTCCAATTCCTGTTTGGTCAGCTACCCCACACATACACACATACACACACACAAACAGTACACACCCACACCCACACCCACAGACACATGCAGAACAAATCACATGCAGAATAAACCAGAAGTGAAAACTATCTAGAGCACTTGCAGCAAAAAAAGAAAAACAAAACGAAAAACGAAAGTCCTCTTCATGAAAAACATGGGTTAAATTATGTTTTAAACATTGGTTACATGACATTATTGTGTATAAAAAAATATACGTGCACAACAACGTGTGTGTGTGTGTGTGTGTGTGTGTGTGTGTGTGTGTGTGTGTGTGTGTGTGTGTGTGTGTGTGTGTGTGTGTGTGTGTGTGTGTGTGTGTGTATGTGTGTGTGTGTGTGTGTGTGTGTGTGTGTGCTTGCGTGCGTGCGTGCGTGCGTGCGTGCGTGCGTGCGTGCGTGCGTGCGTGCGTGCGTGCGTGTGTGTGAATTCACGGTCTGGACACACTAACTAAGCACTATAAATACAATCAAAAATATATAATTAAAAAAAATCTAACTACAGTGGATAGCAGAGTTCACACCGCAACAATGGTGAACGAGTATGGATATAGTTATAGTTATAGTTATCTATAGCCAGGTGACCTTCAGCAGTTGAAGCAGGTTTACAGTTGTTAATGATACAGATAAATCCAGTAACAGTCTCCAGACAAACAGTAGGACTGTCCTGCACTAAAGGATATCTGCTTGAACAAAACACAACAAAAAGCAGTCAATTATTCAGTCAAGATTTCAGCAGACAGAGCTTGTCTGCTGTGGTATTCTGAACTCATTGGGCTATGATACACAGTGGTGTAACTAAGTATGTGTACTCAAGTAGGCTACTGTACTTAAAGGGATATTTCACTTTCAAACATGTTTGGGGTCATTTTAACATGTACTCAGGCTTTTGTTAGCACCCCGGACAGTTTTTGAGTTGCTTGATTCAGTATTTATATATTTTATATTCATTTTGATCAGACACACCCCCTTCCTATACAAACCCATTGTAACTTCAAACTCCATATTTACCATGATAGATTCATCGAAAACACCCGTCCTTGGTTCTGGTGACTGATATTGTCCTTCTAATGTGTGAGGGGGCCGTGTTTTTTCAATTACTTTTTTCATTATTCTTTTTTATTGTATTAGAATCCTAACAGTCCTTAGGCTTTTATGGTTTTTCCTGTCTTAATATTAATGTAGTGTAAAGCACTTTGAATTGCCTTGTTAAAATGTGCTATACAAATAGACGTAACTTGCCTTGCTTAACAGAGCAAATTGAAGAGGAAATTACCCGTTCCAGCCTCCAAGCAGCTACTGATCTGTTCTGTGCATGGCTATAGGGAAATCAGGGGTTATTCAGGGAACTTTTCAAATAAGTTTATTGACAGATTATAACTTCTTTAGCTACAGTCATCATAACCAGCCCATTCAAGCGACATGAACTACATAGAAAGTAGTGTATTTTGTGCTTTGTACACTTACAAACATTTGTTTCTTCTTGGGTAAGGGGATAATAATTAGTACAATATAATAAGTAGTACAATACTATATGGACAGTATGAGGTACACATGAACAACTTAAGACACTTCTAACTATCACTGTTGTTTTATGTTACTTGCTGCACAACAAGTCTTATGGTTGTCCTTCATTTTGCCATACAGAGATTTTGCACTTTTCAGAGGATCCCGTTGTATCATGGCCTGCTGCGTTCTTCATAACCTGTGTCTAGCCAATGAGGGTGTGGAGGACATTATCCAGGTATGCCATAAGTAACTACTGACTCTCTTGATAATTCACATGACAGGAGTCACACATTGTGGAGATAAATCAGGTTAATAACAAGATGGAGATTTTGTGTCACAACCATGTGACAGCAGTTTTCATGGAAAACAGACAGTGTCCTTAAGTTTCGCAAGCAGTGTTCAACATCCCTTATGCAAGTACAATCCTAACAAAAAATACTGGAGGATCCACCACAGGAGGAACATCACGACCGGGTGCTGCAGGGCCAGTTGCTACTCAGAAGAGGAGCTACGTACAGTACATCGCCTACATACTCACCCCTGTTATAATTTCATTACACACAACCTTTTTGTAATTTAATGCCCCACTTCGTAATACTCATGGCATAAAGTTGTAAATTTCAATGACTGATTTCAGTCATTTGGCTATTTTAAGATGAAATAGTATTTGAAGTGGTCAAACTAGCAATAGAATAGGCCTACATGTAAGAAGCATCTTCCATAAACCCTAATGGTCTCGGATATTCCATGAAAGCAAAGGTTAAAGCCTCAATCTGCAATTTCTTCAATTGGTTGGCTTCAATTAGATGACTACTGGACTGCTGCTGACCAGTGGTGGAAAAAGTACTCAAATGTTTTACTTAAGTAAAAGTATCAATACCACAATGTAGAAATACTCCGTTACAAAAGGCTGGCATTCAGAATTTACTTTGGTAAAAGTACAAAAGTATTGGCATCAAAATATACTTAAAGTACCAAAAGTAGAAGTCCTCATTATGCAGAATGTCCCATTTCAAGTATTCAAAATGTATACAAATCTTTTGAAAATAGCAGATCTAAAAGCTTTCAACGCTGTGTTGTGTGGCACCCTGGACGTTTTAGGGGCTAAGAGTATTCTCAGAGTTATTGGATTATTAGTGTGGTCCCCCACCAGTAATTCCCTGCACTTTGTGTTAATACACTCACCTGTTAAGCATATGTTTTCAACTTAAGTAGCTGGAGGGTGGTATTCATTTTCGACAATAGATGACAGCAGTAGTGGGTTGGCAGGGGGTTTGTCACAAAAAGAAAGCCAATGACAAGGATGTGCTTTGTTGGGAGCTAAAAGAGGTGTTTACAGATGGAAGACATTTGACCTGGTAGTTTAGTTTTGTCTGTTTGGCTTCGTCACTGTTCAGAGCTCTGATAGCTGAGTATCTTCGTGGTGACCCTGTGGCACCAAAGAGCTTCAGTGGTGCTGTGCGACAAAAGTATCAAAACAGTTACCCCTGGCCACCACTTGGTGCCGCCACAGTACGCAAAGTGTGAAAACATTCCAGTGCAGCTTTAAGACCATAGGAAAGCTGAGATGAAGATGAAGGGAGGGCAGACATGAGAGCTATCCTCTGGCAGGATTTGAGGCTCAGATGAGCAGCAGTACATGTGATTCAGGAGGCAAACATCTCAAGCAAAAATATGTATGTTTTCAGCGAAGAGATTTGTTGTAGAAGGGGGGAGGGAAGAGCGGACCAAGTACAGAGCCGAGCTGACCACGGTCAACTAAGTATTAGTTTACTAGTTTATTATATAGGGTTTAACTGGTTAATACATTCCTTTTTTTATACAAGTCTATTCTACCATTTAAAAGAACACATTAAACATAGCAGGGTTTGTCACACTTCTCATCAAACCCCTACTAGGGGGTTCCAAGTTGGCCATCCCACCCATGACCCAAAATTGCATTAGAAAACAAAATGCCAGACGCAGAAGAGGATTTTAAATAAGACTTGTCTCGTAGTAAAAAAGAAAAGGCAAGGCCCCACAGCTTTCAAGCTTTAATATTCTTGTAGGTCCAAAATGCCAACACTAGAGGGCAGTGACATGTCTGCCCAGAGGCCACCAGAAGGCATGGTAGACTACCTGCAACACAATGCACGGCTGTGGTGTGATGGTGGGAGGCCTCACATCCTTGACCCACCAATGCTTGGTAAACACATTTCACAGATGGCTGGCTATAGGTTAGCTGTGTTCCTCTTGTATCCACAGCTCCATACTGCTACATATCTTTACATATACATACCCCACTCCTTTTTTATCACACTTTTTTATTTTTTCAATTTATATGGTTCCACTGTTTGTCTCTGGTCATTCCTGCACTGCTTATATCTGATGTGTTCTATTTTCATGCTGCAAAGAGTCCATCTTTACTGACCCAGGATCATATCCTGCCAATGGCTCTCCATCATCATCACCATCTCCCTCTCAGCCTCCTGGCTCCTTCCTAGCTGTCCCACCAGGCCAAAAATAATAATCAGTAGGCTATTTGCATTAATGCAGTGTTATGCTCGATACCTGTGATTCTGTGACGCTTCTTAGAGCCTGGATGGTTTGTGTCAGGTCATCATGTTAAACCTCCTTCTCTTTCCTCTCTCTCTCTCTCTCTCTCTGTCTTTCGCTCTCACATCAACTCTAACATTGTGTGTCTATGTGTCCCTGCAGAGCATCTGCCTGTCCAGGGCCAAGGAGAAGTGGAAAGCCATGTCAGCACCCACCACCCCAAACAGCTCTGAACATGAAGGTAACTGTCCTCTCCTCCTCTCCTCCATTTACAAACCCTGACTGTTGTCAAAATGTGAGTGTAGTTGATAAACCTCCAGTGCTTGGTGTCATTTCTTAGGTTTAATTTCCACACAAAACAAGTAGATTTCATTATGATTGAATACGAGTGTTCAGTGTTCTTTTAGTTGAGGCAGTAAACCTTCCCAATATTTCATAAATTAAATACAGAAAATCTAAAAAAAATAAAAAATATTTTCGTAAATGAATAAAACAAATCAAAGAAATTCCATGAATGAAAAAAAGTTTAAGAACTAGTGAAAATAGCAGATCTACAAGCTCACAACGCATTGCATTGCTAAGCGTTGTGAGCTTGTAGGGCCAGTGTTTAGCCACTTATACCACTTAAACCCCATATGGTTGTGCAGAGTACCTCTTTCTGCTTTCTGTTATTGTGGGGGGAAGGCTTTCACTGAAAATAGCCGAAAGCTTTCCCCACAATACGGATGCCGGGGTTTAAGTGGTTAAACCCTACATACTTCATTGACCGGGGTCGCAATCCAATCGATCAGTCCACCAGTGATCTATACTTAGGCTCCCTCCTTTTTGTCCCCCTTTACAGCAAATATCTTTGCTCACAATGTGTCACATCGCGTTGTGAGCTTGTAGATCTGCTATTTTTGCTGAATGTTCGTCAAAAAATAAAGTGATGTCAGACACAAAGAGTCTCCTTTGCGTCTCCTATCGGAACCGCTGCTCATCCCATTCTTATGAGAGCGATCGTTCAGGAAGAGAATTTCATCACCGCACAGACGTCCACTTGGACTCAAGGATGAACTGATAAGATGATGGTTGAAGGTCACGCTCAATGTGACCCCACAAAACGAGTATTTTTTTCTTTTCTTTTTTGCGAAAGGGCCTACTCTGTGTGGAGTTTGCATGTTCTCCCCGTGTCTCCTAGGGTAGTTAATACCGTCACAAAAACATGTAGTAATCCTGGTCGCTATACCACCTCCCCCATGACAGCCGGGGCGCCTGATGGAGGGGAAGGGAACTGGTTGGAATAACGTGTTCCTTCCACGCGCTACGTCCTACCGGGGAAACTCTCCCCTGTCAGGTGACAAGAAGGTCAGTTGGCTCTCATGTATAGAAGGAAGCATGAGCTCGGCCCTGGCCTCCCTGGCTGTGGGGGACTGGTGTAGCGCTGGTGTAGCGCCCAGGATCACTTAGGAAATTGGCACCGGGTGAAAAAAAATGGGTTTTTGCCCATAACTCAAGAATGAATACGCAAATTATGACAACATTTCTTGTCTTAATAGGAGATTTTGGCGGTCACGGTCATTGAAAACACATTTCCAGTGGTGGAAAAAGTACTCAAATCTTTTACTTAAGTAAAAGTATCAATACTGCAATGAAGAAATGCTCTGTTACAAGTAAAAGTCCGGTAATCAAACAAAAGCACCAAAGTATAGTACAAAATATACTTAAAGTACCAAATGTAAAAGTACTCATTATGCAGAATGTCCCATTTCACAACTTACCATTATGTATAAAATGTATATATCTATAGATATAGTATAGTATAGATAAATAGCAGATCTACAAGCACTTGTAGATCGGCTATATTCAAATACCCAAAGCTTAAATAGGGCTGAAGTGGTTAATGTATGTTTTGTAACAAATAAACAAAATCTTCAAAGTAACTAGTAACTTTTCAAATAATTGTAGTGGAGTAAAAAAGTACAATATTTGTCTCTGAGATGAGTGGAGTACAAGTAAAAGTTGCATCGAAAATTGGAAATACTTTCCACCACTGCACATTTCATACTGTACATGTCAGTATAGTGATAACTTAGCTGTCACCAAAAAAAATACACTTAACACTTAACACTTAAATTCCTTCAAAGTCATTTCTACATTGAGTCTGGACAGACATGGTTGTAAACTGCAGCCGGTTGGTGGATGTATACCAACCAACTACAATGCAGCATTTGTAGTTGATCTTTTACTTTTCCTCCCCAATTTAATCGTTATGCCAGTCCCCCCCAGGTACTTTACGCTTACTCCACCCAAGCGACACCCTACATTTCTTTATGACCGAAAATAAGAATTTTCTAATCAGAGCAGTTTGATATAAGATGGTAATTGACACAACAAATGTGAGTTCACTCCTTGAAAGCAAGTTCCACCAAGGCTCATATTATTGACGCGTGTGTGTGTTGAGTGTGAGAGAGAAAGAAATTGCAAAAGCCCATGGTTTTTTTAAATGCTGCGGTTTGCACTGCAGCACAGCCACATGCTCTGTAGAGAGATGAGTTCAAGCTTCCTGTACTGACCACCAAACAGTGATCATATACACATACACGCACTTAAACACCAGGCTTATACATGCACGTTGCTGTGCATGAGGGTTTTTTTGTGTTTCCTTTTGCACTTTTCCTGTGAGGTGTAAGTAACCATAAACACATGGTTGTTGACAAAGCTGTACAGAGCCCTGTTGTCTGAAGCTGTATCTTTATATAAGCTTAGAATCATAATGTATATACCAGTGCAGTGTGATTTTGGTCTACAATGGTACCAAAAACAAAAAAGATGGTTACTCTTGGTGTTTTTGTGTTACTGTATTTGTGTTGAATGACGAATGCCAATAATTGCAGCAGTTGTACTATGTTTTCATGCCATTGAACTGTGTGTGTGTGTGTGTGTGTGTGTGTGTGTGTGTGTGTGTGTGTGTGTGTGTGTGTGTGTGTGTGTGTGTGTGTGTGTGTGTGTGTGTGTGTGTGTGTGTGTGTGTGTGTGTGTGTGTGTGTGCATGCGCGCGTATGTGTTTTACTCAATGTAATCGTATTCTCTCCTCTCCTCAGATACTGACGCACTTTGCAGCATTTAAAATGTTCTTTGAAGAAAACCTACCAAAGCTCTTTTTGCACATTAAGAAAAACAGCTTGACTCCTGATATTTATTTGATTGACTGGTGAGTCTGGCCTCCTGAACGTCTCTGTTGTTTTCTTGCCCACATTTTGCCGGTATTGGGATGGCAATGCAAAATGTGATATTTCTTAATACATACCATACCAAAACGATATTATGCGATGATGACCATGACTCAGAACAGGAATGAACAAGGGCTTTTGTTTGTTTCCTGCTATTTGTTTCCTGCGGTTGGAAACCATCATCAAATTGGTAAATATAGAGAGAGTGTGTGACACTTTTGTCCTCTTTAAATATAGAGAGCAGTGAAATATAGAGAGCAGTGACTAGAGAGGTGACTAGGGTTCATGTATTTACTCATGTGATTTTCTTAGAAAACGGGATGTGTGTGTGTGTGTGTGGGGGGGGGGAGGGTCTCTGTCCTATGTTACAGAAACACCTGCTGTTGATATGCCAGTAAGCGGCAAAGTGCTTCATCTAGATAAAATACACAATATTCTGCCTAATTTTTCATTTATTGTCTGAGCTCAAAACTATTGGGTTATTGCCCTATTGTAACTAAGATGAAAACCAGAAAAGCTTTCACATCAGTAGAACCCAAATACAAGTATAGATTCTTTTTCCCCATCTTGCTTTTCTGTTTGTTTACACTATTACAACACTGAAAGGGACTGAACTTTGCGCCTGTCTTCCAGGATCAGATGTAGAGCAGTCAGTGGTTCTCAAACTTTTTCATGTCAAAGACCCACAAATTGACATTGTGAAAATATTTTGTGCCATGGACCACCAGAAGAAGAGACGGTTTGTGTTTTGTTTGTAAAGAAAAAAGTATTCCAAAACACTACGGATAAGAGCGATATGAAAGCATCTGTAAAATGCAGATGCAAAAATCACACAATTAATTCCTGTTCTCCGCTCATGCCCTCAGGTTCTGCAGGCCTTGCTGAAGGAGCAGGGGAGAGGCAGCCCTGTTCTGAAGCACTGACAAGAGCACTTCAACACAAACACACAAACACATGAACCCATGAACCCATGAACACATGAACACATGAACACAATGACTCCACGGTGGAAAGACTGGTGAGGTGACGCAAGGTTAGGTTCACATAGAGCCTTTCACCCACAAATGGGTGGCCGACGCGTCTGGAGGTGGAGGGGCCTGCAAAGGGACGGGAGGCGAAGGAGATGCGAGGCCTTATAACTCACCTCCTCCCACCACCACCAACCCCAACCAACACCCAACACTGTGCCCTTCCCTGAGCTCATGGCCTGGAGACTGTAGCAGGCAGAGGCTGAAGAATGTATCCTGTGTGTGTATGTACGTACTGTATGTCTCTGGCTTTCTGCCACTGACCCCTGGGACACGGTTGAAGTACCTATACTGCTCTCTCCATATCTGCCTCAACTGTTTCTCTCTCTGTCCCCCCACCTCTCTCTGTGTTTGTCTTTCATCTCTGACTTTCTCGTGGTCTTTTCCTCTCGCTCTGCCTTCTTCTCGTTTTCTTTATTTTTCGAGTCCCGATCCCGGCGGCCTTTGCTGCATGTCACCCGCCATCTCTCTCTCTCCCCATTTCCTGTCTATCCTATCAATAGATGCACAAAAGCCAAAAAATTTATCTTTAAAACATGAAAGCCTCTGGGTTTGAGGTGTGAGGGGCAGTAATGGATCCATAAATGGCATTTAGGCGTAACTCACCTCGATTTCTACTCTCTTAAATAGCTAGAGCTCCAATAGATGATGAATGTGTGTAACGATAACTCCAAATCAAAGTACTGGGCCCTCAATTCTCATTTTGGCTGCTAGCATACGATGTGTAGGCTACTGTACATAAAAATTGTAATCCACATGTTGCTGGCAGTACTGCTGTTTGTGCTTTAATGTGTATCTCATCATGTGTCCTGCACACAGATGTTTGGATCACTTTTCTAGATGCACTCCTCTCTCCCCACTCCCCCGGTGTGGTGAGCACTGTATTACCGCAATAAAGCTGTTTGCACACATGCCTTTATTTGTGCCTCATGATAAAGATACAGTGTCATCACCTGCAATTTAAATCAACCATGGTTTTAGTCTGTCTTTTTTTTACTTTACTAATTCACAATGCAAATGTGTATTGCTTTTCAAATGTGTGTTTGTGTCTTAAGTGACATTTCTAAGAAATGAGAAAGAGGTGATAAAAAGTTTGTTACTCTGATTGTTACCGTAAAGGCTGGCCCATGTATGAAATAACCCTGCTCCGCATAGCCAACAGTATATGTGCCCCTCAACCCTCTTATCACAGAAATGAAAATAGAACGGCATGTTATTGTACACATCAACAATGCCCTGTTCTGTTTGGTTAAATGTTCTGGAGGTGAGTGTGTATATATATATACACACTCAATATATATATATATAAAGAGCTGTACATACTCAACAAGAACAGTGTTGTGGCCTCTATTTGTCTTTACAAATATTGACATACTATACACTGCGTCTCTTTTAATGTCATATGTCTTAATGTCCTTTGAAACATACTGTAACTGTGACTACTGTAGCTATCTAGCAATGATTAAGAATTCTTACTGACACAATGTTCTACCTTCCCTTTGTAGTCTTTCACTTTGTCATGCTTGGAGTATAACAAGCAAAGACGTATAACGTGAGCTTCACCACATGCGTTTCCTTTGTGAGATACATGGGGTCTTTCTTTTTTCTTCTATCAACCTTTTGAACGAGTGGAAATAGTTTGTCACATAAAGCCCCTTTCCGCCCCTGTGACCACAACACCACACCTCCCACCTCTTGCAGCGTCTCTTTGTTCTTGTTAAACTTCAGAACAGACTATCTTTTATTTAGACACCCTTTGTAGTGACTGACGAGAGCTGTCGTTTTAGTCTCCATTGCATTCATCCAGCCAGCCAGCCAGCCATCCATCCATCCATCCATCCATCTTTCTCTGCAGAAGTTGTGACCATGGGAACCCGTCACATTGTCCTGCTTTGCATCCTTATGGGAGTTTCTCTGTACTGCTCTGCCGCGGCCAACAGTAAGTTAACATACATGTCGTCGCTGTCGGGCAGAAACCAACTATCTCCATTTTTCAACTTTTACATTTTTATATATAAATCAGTGCTATTGCACACCCTTTATGTCTGTGTGTGGGTTTTACACATATTGAACCAATGAAAAGTATTAAAAAGTGCTTCTGACTAAACCTAACTCACAGTAGATCCTCAAACAGTCGTTCAAACCATCTAACTCCAACTTAGGTTATTTTTCCGTCTGGCTTGGTCATTCTAATCAATGATGGACAAAACAAATGAACTCACAAAAACCTCTTATAGTAGGGGGTACTAAGCACAAAAAATGGCCAAATCGTTACGCGGCGGATAAAAGCATGAAATTTGATACAGATGTCCCTTGGGTCATCCTAAAACATCCTAGAAGGGGTGCCCAAAAAAATCTTAAACAGGAAGTGACTTATGGACAAAATTCAAAATGGCCACCTAAACGGTTGACCGTTGACTCAAAAGACACCAAAAGAATCTCCAAAAAGCATAAAATTTGGCACATATGTCCCTTGGGTCATCCTAAGACATCCTAGAAGGGGTGCCCAAAGGAATCTGAAACAGGAAGTGAGTTATTGACTAAATTGAAAATGGCCGCCTAGTGTTGTCGATTGACTCAAAAGACAACTAAAGAATCTCATAAAAGCATACAATTTGGCACACATGTCTTTTTGGTCATCCTAAGACATCCTAGAAGGGGTGCCCAAAGAAATCTTAAGCAGGAACTGAGTTATTGACAAAATTGAAAATGGCCGCCTACAGTGTTATCTATTGACTCAAAAGACAACTAAAGAATCTCATAAAAGCATACAATTTGGCATACATGTCCCTTGGGTCATCCCAAGACATCCCAGAAGGGGTGCCCAAAAAAATCTTAAACAGGAAGTGAGTCATTGACAAAATTGAAAATGACCGCCTACAGTGTTGTCGATTGACTCAAAAGACAACTAAAGAATCTCATAATGGCATACATGTCCCTTGGGTCATCCTAAGACATCCTAGAAGGGGTGCCTGAAATTATCTGAAACAGGAAGTGAGTTATTGACTAAATTGAAAATGGCTGTGTACAGTCTTGACAGATGATGCAAAAGACACTCATAAAAAATAATCTCATAAAAGCATGAAATTTGGTACAAATGTCCCTTGGGTGATCTGAATGCATCCTAAGGGGTGCCAAAAAAAGTTTGAATAGTCTCTCAATGGAAAACACTCCTCCCACACGGGCTGCACTGCTACAATATTCAAATCGAGCAGCCAATCTAGCATTTGGTCCAGAAGCCTGAAAGCTATGCAATCTCTACCATCTCCTGACAAATAAATTAAAGTCGCTGATTCGTGGACACCTTTATGGACACTCTTGCCAGAGGCTGCTTAAGTTTGTAGAGAACTCAAGTGTGGCTGCAAAGCTGAGCCCTTCTGTTCGAGAAAGTGTAGATGCCGGGATGCTGGGTTACCTTGCAGAGCATTATGCCAATGTGCTGGTAATTGCGAAATGGCACACATGAATACATGTAGTTACTAAACACTAATCAAAAAAAAACAGTAATGATCAAGAAGAAAATACATGAGAAGATAGAGTGTAAAACAAGCAAGAAGATGTAGAGTGCAAAATAAATAAGATGCAGAGAGTAAAATAAGAATATGCAGAGTAAGATAAGATGCAGAGTAAAATAAATGAGAATATGCAGAGAGCTAGATAAATAAAGAAGATTCAAAGAGTACAATAAAAAAATTATGCAGAAAGTAAAATAAATAAGTGATGTAGAAACGAAAACAGAAGGTAGACTACAAAATACGGCAAGTTATGCACTGCATAACCTGTCGTATTGAGTCTGCATAATATGCAGACTGCCATGGTCAACTGTTTAAACAGCCATTTAGAATTTCTTCAACATGGTCCCTTCCTAAAAAGTTTAATAAACAAGCAAACAAATAAATAACCCCTTCTAGGATATATTAAGAAGCACTCAATGTACGTACCAAATTATACACTTTTATGACGTCCCCTTATGTTTTCTTTTGTGTCAACTGCTTTTAGGCGGTCACTTCCTGTTTAAAACCTTTTTGGGCACCCCTTGTAGGATGCGTTCAGATCACCCAAGGGACATTTGTACCACATTTCATGCTTTTATGAGATTCTGTAGGTATCTTGCATCATCTTTCAACACCGTAGGCGGCCATTTTCAATTTAGTCAATAACTCACTTCCTGTTTCAGATTATTTTTGGCACCCCTTCTAGGATGTGTTAGGATGACCCAAGGGACATATGTGCCAAATTGTATACTTTTTGGAGATTCTATAGGCTTTTTGAGTCAATCGCCAACACTGTAGGCGGCCATTTTCAATTTAGTCAATAACTCACTTCCTGTTGAAGACTTTTTTGGGCACCCCTTCTAGGATGTCTTAGGATGACCCAAGGGACATGTGTGACACATTTTATACTTTTTGGAGATTCTTTAGTTGTCTTTTGAGTCAATCGACAACACTAGGCGGCCATTTTCAATTTGGTCAATAACTCACTTCCTGTTTCAGATTTTTTTGGGCTCCCCTTCTAGGATGTCTTAGGATGACCCAAAGGACATGTGTGCCACATTTTATGCTTTTTGGAGATTATTTTGGTGTCTTTTGAGTCAACGGTCAACAGTTTAGGTGGCCATTTTGGATTTTGTCCATAACTCACTTCCTGTTTAAGATTTTTTTGGGCACCCCTTCTAGGATGTTTTAGGATGACCCAAGGGACATCTGTATCAAATTTCATGCTTTTATCCGCCGCGTAACGATTTTTCACTTAGTACCCCCTACTATTAAGTCCACTGGAGCTGTATTTGGGTAAAGTGATGATAATATAAGGACACATTCAAGTATCTGACACAATGTATAAAGTCACCATAACAACTTTGATGAGGCAGCATTGTGTTGGATTTTTTTTTTTCAATTCCTGAAAAGTTAATATTTTGGACATAGTTGGTTTCTGCCGACAGCAGAGATGTTTTAGTAACCTAATTACAAACTTTTTTCTTCTTTAATTTTCTCTACTAAAGGTCGCCGTGTTCATAAGACTTATATTACTACTACTATAGAATATCAGTTTTCAGATCATGTCATGAAATGCAACCGTTATATTAACGAATAACATGTTATGCAGATGCACTCGGCCCTGATGACTGCTGTTTTAAGTTCTACGGAAAGAGAGTGAAGATCGACCTCGTGAAGTATTATTACCTCACTGATAGCCGGTGTGTAAAGGCAGGAGTCATGTAAGTTTTGGAGTTAAATAAATATGTGTGTGTGTGTGTGTGTGTGTGTGTGTGTGTGTGTGTGTGTGTGTGTGTGTGTATATATATATATATACTGTATACCGTATATATATGATATGCATTTTCTCTTGATAAAAGTCACAATCACCACCTACCATTCTAGTCATTTTAAACTCATTTCTCTTGTTTATTGCACAGTGCGGTCACAGAGAAGAATGCTCGCCGCATCTGCATGGACCCTGCCGTTCCTTGGGTCATCAAGCTGATGAGCACTCTGGATGAGCGTAGCTTTTAGTAGCAATGTGCCCGCAGGATTAAAAAAGAAACCCTTTTGAAAGCCGCTTCTTCATCTGATTACTGGTTTAGCATTGAACATACAGTATATTTTAGTATGAGGACATACAGTATTTGAATAATTTACCATAATAGGTCAATTAAAAATTCAATTGTTGTGTGAATTTGTATTTTTTTTTAAATATATAACCTACAAAGTATACTGTATACATTAACATCCAGTATGGGGCATATTAATAAAATGCTTGGTCTGCTTGTGTTCAAAGTCTGTAACGTTCTTGACCACATTTTGTGGAACTTTTAGACCTATCTCACTGCAGCTCCAGGTCACTCAGATCTGAGTCTGACAGTCAGTTGTATTTGAGGGCTCCACGGTCTAACAAGGACGGGGGACCGTGCCCTTGCTGTGTTGGCACCAAAGTTTTGGGCACAATGAATGCTAAAGACCCACCTTTTCGCTGTAGAGGACTCCTACTGTAGGTTCACATGTTGTGTTGTGGGTTGTGTGTGTTTGGTTGGTTAGTTTCTATTCCCTCCTCTTGTGACTGACTGACAATAAAGATAATTCTGATTCTGATAGTGTCTGAGTTTCTTGTTGTCTAATTAGTTTTCTCTTAACTCGGGCTGCACGCCGGGCCAGTGTAATAACTGGATGGGGGCACACTATAAATACCAAACCTATGAACCAATAAAATATATTGTCATTCTTGATTTTTCTGTCCTTGACAGAGAAGGTCATAATAAAACATAATATACTGTATAGTTAGTGGTCAATAAAGCGTAAAGGGAGGGAAATTCAGATCTTGTAACCTCCGGAATAAATTCTGAACTGGGATGTTGATGTGCGATCTATAAGCTCATCATGCATCACCGTGGAACACGTGAGCTTGTAGATCAGCTATTGCTTTTGCCAGTGGTTCTCAAACATTTTCATGTCAAGGACCCCTAAATTGATATGCATTTGTCCACAAATCACTATTTGAAAATAGTTTGTGCCAGTGACCCCCATACGAGAAGATTTGTGGTGTTAAAGCTTTTTAAAAACTATATATATATATATTATTTTTCAGGGTTGTTTTGTCATAAAAAAAATGCCACTCTACAAGCTTTTCAAATTTCTAAATTCACATTTATTAGAAAAGGAAGAATAACCTAATGTACCCCCGGGACTCAAATCTCATTCTGAGTGTGACGTCTTCATTAGGGAGTCAAGTTCATCAATTGAAGTTTCATTTATTCGTACAAATGCAAGACTGGCCTGAAGCAGGCCTTGTTTAGGCCCTTAATGTTCTCAATCAACTGAGTGACCATTTAACCCCTAAGCGTAATTTAATTTAACATAATCTTTTTTTTTTCTTCGATGAACCCTTAAGTTTGCCTGACACTCAGCCTGAATTTGTGCCTAGCGATTCAGGGGCTGGAGCCAGGGTACCCTTAAGCCTAGTTGCATGTCATTTTTTAGATAAGGAAATGTTCATATTTTTTACATTAACTTTTTTTTTAATTCAGCCACACTTTGACTGTCTGCACTACAGTAGCACATCCAAGAGGATAAAAACGGAACTTCAAACAGCTCAAAATTAACTAGTCAGGGTGGTATTGAACCATAGCCCCTTATCTCAAGTTGGCCATTTCCATTAAAGGGCCGTTTAAAATAGCATAAACCAGCTTAAATTGATTGATTGTATACTTTATTAGTCAAAAATTGAAACAGTATAGTAAAACACTATGGCTAAAATGATAAGTTGAGACTTATACAGTGATATTGCAAGGTAAAGGGCCATGCTAAGTTAGAGGCCAGCTACAGACAAAATACATTTCTGTTCATATAATCGTCATATATATATTGTCACTTTCGGGCAGAAACCAAAGCCAACAGGATGTCCTGACGGCCTTGCCCTGATACATGACTGTCACTCATTATATGACAGTCATGGATGAACTTCAACATAGTGGTTGCACTTTCTCCCTTTTTGTCCCATACAACTACGTAAACGTTCAAATTTCAAATATAAAGTGCTTACCCCATGGCCACTGATGTTATTATTATACGGGACCTCAGAAGTACCCGTACTTTCCATATTGTTCAATAAAAAGCATTTTAATCTGATCGGTGGCCATTTTCTTCATATGCTTTCAACTACGTGATCCTATAGGTTGGGAGGTGTATTGCACTCTGATACATTATAACTCCATGAGAAAATGGCCACCCATCGGATTCAAATTATTTTTATTGAACAATACGGAACATACAGGTACTTCTGAGGGCCCGTACATAATTGTAACATCCGTGGCCATGGGGTAAGCACTTTATATTTGAAATCTGAATGTTTATGTAGATGTATTGGCCAAAAGGGGAAACACCATGTTGAAGTTCATCCATGACGGTCATGACAGATGAGCAGAGAGGTCGTCGGTGGAAGGGCTGATGATGAGGGAGTGGAAACAGGTGTGCACAGGGGCAGTTTGTTTAGCCGGTGCCAGGCATAGAGTTATAACATGTCATGTCACTAAATAATACGCCTCAGGCAGCCTACTAGATACAACAAGAATACAACCAGGAAACTACACCCCCTTTCTCTCCTTTCCAATGCTCCCAACCAACCCTTTCTCTTCAGAGAAAACGAAACCATAGACATACGGTAGAAACAAAAGTGTACGTGTCCGTACTTTCTCTGTGTGTGTGTATGTGTGAGAGTGGTGCTGCTCACTCAGTATGGCACAGCTGCAGGGAGTTGTTCTGGACCAGGATCAGTTCTGCTGTTCCATCTGCTTGGACCTTCTAAAGGAACCAGTGGCTCTACCATGTGGACACAGTTACTGTAGAAGCTGCATTGAAGGTTGCTGGAACAGCTCTAGCTTGAACCAGTATGGGCAGACTTTCTACAGCTGTCCCCAGTGCAGAGAGCGCTTCCATCCAAGACCTGTCCTGAGGAAGAACAACATGCTGGCCGAGGTACAACTGTGTGTGTGTGTGTGTGTGTGTGTGTGTGTGTGTGTGTGTGTGTGTGATCATGATGCCATTTTATCGTCGAAACACAATATAATAATAAAATATATAATAACAATAACAAATCATTATAAAATAAGACAATAATGGTTGTGTGTGTGTGTGTGTGTGTGTGTGTGTGTGTGTGTGTGTGTGTTCATGATGCCATTTTAGCATCGAAACACTGTAAATATAACAATAACAAATAATTATAAAAATAAGACAATAATGGTGCGTGTGTGTGGGGGGGGTGTAACTTCTAGAATCTACACATTAAAGTTAGTGTACTGTAACCAGACAGTAACCTCCATGTTTCAACAACATAAAGCAATGAACAGTATGAAGTTCAAAGGTCACAGCTATTAGTGAGCGTTCAGATAATATTCCTTTGATTTTAGATCATTTTGCAGTGTTTTTTCATCATGAACCTTATGATTATAGTTTTTGTTGTTTTTGTCATCAGTGAGTGACCTCCCCTCCATTACTTTTTACTTACAGGTTGTGGAGAAGCTGAGGAAGACAAGGCCCTCTGCTGCTCTGGTCTACGCCGGCCCAGCAGACGTGGCCTGTGATATCTGCGCCGGAACCAGACGTACCAAAGCCCTTATGTGTTGTCTGGCATGTCTGGCCTCTTACTGTGACACTCACCTCCAGCCTCACTACAGTGTCCCCGTGTTGCAGAAGCACAAGCTGGTCCCAGCCGCAAACAAACTACAGGAGAAGATGTGCTCCCGCCATGACAAGCTGAAGGAGGTGTTCTGTCGCACAGACCAGCAGTGTGTCTGCTATGTGTGCGCCATGGATGAACATAAGGGCCATGACACTGTGTCGGCTGCAGCAAAGAAGTCTGAGAAACAGGTAGCCGCAAGCAAATCAGATGCTCTAATGCTATCTGGCATCTAGAGTTGCAATTCCAACCCTTGACAGCCCTTAAACAACGTTAAACTCTGTAGTACGGAAAGCTTGGATTATCCTCTTTGTATCTGTCAAGTTTTTGTTTCATACAAATCCACCATAGACATGTTATGAGCTACTTTCTGTCAACAAATTCCGCACAGGAATTTTTTTTTTGTGTATGAGTTTCGAAGCGCTCGTTGGAAATTACTCAACGGTCTTGCATCCAACTGTTTCGAATTTGCACATAATGCAGGAGGCAGCAGGACGTTTCGTTATTGAAAATGAGTGCTTTTTTGAGTAAATTAACTAACTTTCAAAAAATATATATTATTACGTTATTTTAAAAAGAAAAACTTCTACAGAATTCCTTTAGTAGAATTTAGTTGACACTGCTGACTTCAGATTATGTATGGATCTAAACCAAACTCTTCTAATGCTGATTTTCTGCAGATACAGCTGGGGACAAATCAGCAAAATATACAGCAGAAGATCCAAGAGAGAAAGAAGGAGCTGAAAGACCTGAGACAGGTCATGGGTCATTCCAGAATTGGAGGACATTTTACGTCCCACCCAAGAAATGTCAAATAATCCATTTACAAAATACTAAATAATGCAGTTGTCGTGTAACTTTGACTTGTCCTGAGACCAAATCTAAATCAACATAGAGAAAAAAATGTTTGAACATATTTTAAAAAAATACCAAATAAGTCTGTAGTACCCCTAAAATGCTACTTTTCTCTTGTCCCACCCCCTTGGTGACCAAATTGAATCTCAGATAAAACTGTTAAAATGACATCTAAATCTACTTTCTTTTGCATTATTTTGTTCATAGATGTCGCTTGTAGATGTGCAAACATATTTTTTAATTAACATAATATTTTAAATAAGTATTATTATGCAAGGAACCTGTGTCCCACAACTTGCATGCAACCCTGTTACCTTAACCTTTTTAGCATGGTAAAAGAAGAAGAAAAGTGTGAGTCACATGACACACTAGAAGTGACATCATCAAACACTTTCCTAACAGCATGGGTAGAGCAAAGGTATCTCCTCTCTTCTATTATTCATATTTTTATAACATTGTCAGCCTTGCTTGAATGTCTCAACCTACCTCACGCAACCCTGTTATGCATATTTCCAGAATAAGATAAATACTTGACAAAAAGATCTGTACTTATGTACTTATGTGAGTTTGTCCTCTTGGTAAATCCTAACAGCTATCTAAACAGCTAGCTTCTATTCCTGAGAAAAAGCTAACATTAGCATAGATTTGCAATCCTGTTACTTGCAGCCCTGTTACTGTGATTAGAGTAACAGGCTTGTACAACATTAACAGGGTTGCATTAATAGAATTAAAACACTATTATTTATGGTTAAATTAAAAACATTACATAATCTAAACTATAATTTAGGTTAATCTACGTATTTTAAACATTATTGAATTTTACAGACTATATTGCTTCATTTTATTTTAACCATGTAGTCCAAATGAGTTATAGTTGTTTGGTGGCAGTGGTGGGATGGTATGCCTTTATGAATTTGACAACTGTGAAGTAGACCATGATGCCAGGTGGCCGTGGAAGAGGCTGAGCTACCAGGCTGAACCCAGTTGAACTGGGGAGTCAAGAAAGTGTTTGGCGTGAGGGGAGCATGGAGTTGGGGCCTCCAGTTAAAGGGGTTGTCATCTCTGTTCCCGATCCATCTGACTGTTCTCTGGTAGCCGCCAAACCAAGTGATTAAGGACCAGTGGTGCGACCAAAAGAGGCTACAGTGAGTACACCAATGGCACCACCTGTTGATACTAGCTTCATGGAAGAGATGAGGAACTTTATGTGTCGTTCTAAACGGACTGAATAAATTTTGTTCTGGCCGTAACCAAGTCCAAACAGCTGCTGGTGCAATGGACACAGAGACATCACGACAGCCCATGCCACTGGATCAGAGACCTGATAATCCACCTAACCGAACTTCAGCCTCTCATGTTTCAGAACTGAGAATCCCAGACATCAGAGAAGGTGAGGATGCTGTGCGGTTTGAGTGCATGGGGGTGGAGGCAGGGAAAATGGGTTGCCCCAGTTGTCACTTTATTGACCAGACGGGCCCTTGAAGCATATGCTGGCATGGATGAACAACAACAGTCAGAGTCATATGAAGCTATCAAAACAGCAGTACCAAACAAATACAATGCTACTGAAGAGACTTATCGACAGAGGTTCTGCAGCACCATTGTTCCAGCAGAGGAGACTGTCAGAGAGATCTGACTGAAGGGGCTGTACAAGTGATGGATGCGTCCAGGCAGTCGTACCAAGGACGAGATTGGAGAGGTCATCATTCTACTACTACTACGCTACTACTTGCTGGGGAGGGAGTTCAAGCTGCTGACTGACCACTGAGCCCTAAGGTGGATGCACTAGCTCGATGCAACATCAGAATGCCTGCATCCTCCAGGCATAGTCTATAGCCCTCCAACCATACCAGTTCACTATTAAGCATTTTTGTGGCAAGAAAAACCTTATTATTTTTCAAGGTTATGTGTGAGCCAAAGGGAGAAGGGGTGAAAAACATCATGGAGGCTCATTTCTCCAGTCCCAAAATTCCAAACATGTAATCACATTCATATTCAGGTATGAGGTCATTGATTGTGTAATGTTTGCAAGGGGAAGGTTTGGATTCCTCTTGCTCATGTTTTCACTATTCACTTTCACTATTCTTTGTCTACAGACTTAAATCCCTGGACATAACCATTTAAGAAGGAGTGTTCATCCCCCTTAAGTTGTCATGTGATTTCCTGGTTATATTGATTTTCTGGTTGTATTATTAATTTCACAGAAGGAAATACTTTGTTAATTTATTAACATTAACACAGTATGTGTTATTGTCTGCATTGTACACATGGTTATGGTAAATGGTTATGTCCTTTAACTTAATAGGCTTGACAGGTTAGGTCTAATTGAGGTGTGATCAATGCCACCTGTGTCTAAGTGGAACTACTTAGTTAGAGTCTTCCCTCAAGTTAGCTGGTGATCAGGTATAAAAGGTCTCCTGTTTGCAAAATAAAACCCTGATTTTCTGGAACAGCTCTGCTGGATCCTGGTCCATTTTCCATTTCCACACTACTTACCAACAATCCTCATGTGAAACATATTAAAAGTTATTCAAATAATATTTCATTTTCTGTTATTAAAAGTTATTAAAAGACTAATTATGTGGTCTTGAGCATTTATTTGTCACGTTGAAAATAATCTATAATCAGAATTAATGTAGCTATTCAACCCTGTTACTGTAATTTCAACCCTGTTACCATTAACATTTTAATCAAATATTAACATAAATGTCTTTCTCAACGCATAAGGGTTTGACCTATTGTCCTTTAAAGAGTTTAAGTAATTATATGCATAATGGGTTAGAGCAAATATTTGAAAATTAATACTTAAATTAGTAAAGTGAAACATGCCACAATTGAAAAGTTGTGCAAGATAGATTTCAAAAGTTGCTTAAACTAATTGAAATAAATTCATATCTGAAATCAAATGTTTATTCAGAGAGAATGTTACTTCTTTAACCAAATGGTAAAGGAATTATATTAAAAAAATACATTAATGCACTTTTTGCAGGTTCCTGAGTGTTGGTAACAGGGTTGCGCCAGGTATAGCAAACAATAAATAAAACATGTAATAAAAAAAATATCTTTGATGCCTGAGCTGAGCCAATCAAGCTTTTGATAGTTTAGTACCTATTATTGATGAATATATAACAGAAATGTGTCAAATAGAAGGTTAATTTTTCAAAAATTTGAAAGCCCAAATGTCCTCCAATTCTGGAATGACCCTCATGAAGACCCTGAAGGTGAGCTGATATTAGGATAATATATTGTGTTATTTACTGTGGATAAAGGCTCCTGGACTGCAACAGAAGTTGGCATAGAAGCAACCTGTAAAACAAGACCGTGTTACACAAATTATTTGCAAGGATAATAATGAAGCTACCCATTGTCTGTATCAATGCAGACAATGGATTGATACATTGTGTTGGGTACATTGTATGTACCCAAGCTATCAATGCACTATATCCAATAGGCTTCATGTAGAGTCTGTAGAGTCTAGTGTGTGTGTGTGTGTGTGTGTGTGTGTGTGTGTGTGTGTGTGTGTGTGTGTGTCCTTAACCAGACTTCTGCAGAAGCAGCACTGGTTGCCACTGACAAGATCTTCTCTGAGATGATCGTCTCCATTGAGAGAAGGCGCAGTGAGCTTAAAAGACTGATCCAAGATCAGCAGAAGACTGCAGGGGCTCAGACTGAGGGACACCTGAGGCAGCTGGAGGAGGAGATAGCCACGCTGGAGAGGAGACATGCTGACCTGGGGAAGCTGTCCAACACTGATGACATCATCCATTTCATTCAGGTTCTATAGAAAGGATTTTCAGTGTTTTTTCCAATATATCAGTCTTGAATTTCCCTCACAGGATCAATAAAAGTATCTATTATATTATTGCTAGACTAAATGCTGCAACAAGCTGTCTTTCTTATTGAAAGACTTATTTATTTTATTTTTTGAGAACAAATTAAATTCAGCGATATGTATTTAATAAAAGACACAGAACTTTTCATTCTTTTCACATGCTCAACCAATTCGGATCAGTATACTATAACAAATCTGTTTATTCCTTGATATTACTTTTCTTCCATCCTGTCTCTCTGTTTCATTCTCTCCAGAGTTTCCAGGCTCTCTCCAGGTCCAGTGGATCTCCAGCTTTACCCAGTGTTGTTGCCCGTCCTCAGGGTTCCTTCACAGGTGTAAGTGATGCTGTGTCTGGTCTGAGAGACCAACTAGACAACATGCTGAAGACAACTTGGCCAGAGATATCAAAGAGAGGTGAAAATGTTACAATTTGTCTAAATCAGCCATCATAGCCACCGTGACCTGACTCTGGATAAATCAGGCATCATAGTAAAAAGTGGTCAGAAGGGAATAGCTCTGGTGCCAATGGGATATTTGAGATAGAATAGACTGATGGCACACAGGTTGGCTTTCTGTCTGAGAGGGCAGTAAATTGTATCAATTTAAACAAGAATATGTATTGTTTTATATAGTGCGAGTTCGGTGTGGTGTTAAGGTACTGCTTTAGTCTCTTCTAGATTGTAGATTAAATGTAACCTCAGTCTAATGTTGGCCTGTGTTTCACAATCTGTTTTATCACATATATTTGTAATACTTTATTACACCTGGTCATCTCTGAAGTTACACTAGTGTACTAAAGTACCTTGGTATGCCATGACGTTACTGATTTCTTGTGCCTCCAGTGTCTGCTGTCAATGTTTTACATGTACCATCACAGCCTCAGACCAGAGAAGACTTTTTACCATGTGAGTCCATGTCGATGCGGTTTCTTACTGTTGAAGTTTGAATCTGGGGGTTGTTTTTACAGTGATTTCTGAGAAATATCTAAACACAATGAGCTTTATGAGGTTTTAATTTGTTCTGATATTTTGTCATGTGTTTTCACAGATTCCTGTCCTCTTTCACTGGATCTTAACACAATGCACAAGAACCTCGCCCTGTCAAAGGAGAACAGGAAGATTACTGCTACACAACAACAAAAACGCTACAAAGACAATCCAGAGAGATTTAACATTTACTGGCAGGTGTTGTGTAGAGAGGGTCTGTCTGACCGTTGTTACTGGGAAGTAGAATGGAGTGGCGGTGACATTTCTATAGCAGTCTCTTATAAAAACATCAACAGAAAGGAGTACAATATGTCATTTTTTGGATACAATGATGAGTCCTGGAGTTTAACGTACTCTGTTGAAGGTTACATGTTCAGACACAACAAAGTTGACACTAAAGTGTTAGGGCCTTGCTCCTCCAGAGTGGGGGTGTACCTGGATCACAAGGCAGGTACTCTGTCCTTCTACTGTGTCTCTGACAAAATGACCCTCCTCCATACATTTCAAACCACATTCACACAACCTGTCTATCCAGGGATACGGCTTTATGACTGGGGAGATACAGCAGAGGTGTGCCAGGACATGGTAGATGTGTAAAGACAACTATGTGTAAGGATCATGCTTAAATACACCACTGATAAACCTGCTGCAGCCAGTCACTATGTCCTGTTCAAGTGTTGATTTGGCTTACTCTGAAGCACTCTGTAAGTCTGTGTAAAAGTTATATTTAATGCCGTTTACTCCTCATTGTTATCAACCAACTAGAATGATGTCTTTACGGATGAAAGCAAAATAAAATCTCACAACCCAAAAAAATGGGCAAGTCCTAATGTGTGATTTGTGAAACAGTGTGAAGAAGCCCCCCGCACTAGCGCTGTTTCCTAAACGATTAATGCAATATGTAGGATTATGATGTTTTAGTAATATTGCTCCTACTGTTCTACATACTGCCAACCAGGTGAATAAATCACAGATTGAGACTAACCTTTGCTTTTATGAAATATCCCAGACATTTAGGGTTTTATGGAAGATGCTTTTGAACATATTGCTGGTTTGATACTTCAAATGCTCTAATCCTATAGCCCAGGGGTGCCCACACTTTTGACGTGGGAACTACTTTTAAAATGACCAGCTCAACAAGATCTACCCACCAAAAAACATTATCCCATTGTTGAAAATGTCTAAAACATTTACGTGAGGGGGCTTTGGAATAGCGGCACTGGCGTTAAATATAAGACAAACGCACTTGGAATGGGAAATAGAGGGGGAAATCTTTAATTGGTAGTTTATTTTATATATATAACTTTGTAATGCTACTGACGTTTGTGTGCAACACTCTTGAAAACAAAGTATTGCATTGTGGGTTTCAGCTGACAGGCCCTTTTTGATGTCAATCAATCAAGTCACCTTAATTCAAGTGGCAGATGCCAGAAATATATTTTTTAAATTAATTTAAATGATATATATTTATTGTGTTTAGTGGCATGTCATGTGGTCTACCTGCAAAGCCTTTGTGATCTACTGGTAGATCACGATCTACCTTTTGGGCACCCCAAGTATTACTTTATCACAACATAAACTATGTCTCCAGAATTAGACACGTGTGTGTGTGTGTGTGTGTGTGTGTGTGCTGTATATGTAAATAGAATTAGTCGTATGACTATTTATATAGGGCTTGAGTGGTTTCAACTATATATTAGAACATATTAGAACAACAGAATTATGTACACAGGGTCATCTCACATTTGTTAGAAAAGGAAGAATAACCTAATGTACCCCCGGGACTCAAATCTCATTCTGAGTGTGATGTCTTCATTAGGGAGTCAAGTTAATCAATTGAAGTTTCATTTATTCGTACAAATGCAAGACTGCCCTGAAGCAGGCCTTGTTTAGGCCCTTAATGATTTCAATCAACTGAGTGACCATTTAGCCCGTAAGCGTAATTTAATTTAACATAATCTTTTTTTTTTAAGTCTAATTCGATGTATCCTTAGGTTAGCCTGACACTGAATTTTCATGTGCCTAGCGATTCAGGGGCTGGAGCCAGGGTACCCTTAACCCTAGTTGCATGTAATTTTTTAGATATCAAGGGGGGAAAAAATATTCAGCCCCACTTTGACTGTTTTGCACTATATACAGTAGCACATCCAAGAGGATAAAAACGGAACTTCAAACAGCTCCATATCTCAAGTTGGCCCTTTCCATTAAAGGGAAGTTTAAAATAGCATAAACCAGCTTAAATTGATTGATTGTATACTTTTAGTCAACAGTATAGTAAAACACTAGAGCTAAAAGGATAACAAAAGGTCCTGGGGACTTTTTCCACTGTAGTCCTATGCGTTATAAGTTGAGACTTACATACATTAGAGGCCAGCTAGACCACAGTCAGACACATTTGTGCCCTGTAGACATATTCTGGGCAAAATACCTTTCTGTTCATACAGTATAATCGTCATATATATTTATTGTCACTTTCGGGCAGAAACCAAAGCCAACAGGATGTCCTGACGGCTGCAACTTAGCCCTGATACATGACTGTCATACATTATATGACAGTCATGGATGAACTTCAACATAGTGTTTGCACTTTCTCTCTTTTTGTCCCATACATCTACGTAAACGTTCAGATTTCAAATATAAAGTCCTTACCCCATGGCCACTGATGTTATTATTATGTACGGGCCCTCAGAAGTACCCGTACTTTCCATATTGTTCAATAAAAAGCATTTTAATCTGATTGGTGGCCATTTTCTTTTTCATACGCTTTGAACTACGCGATCCTATCGGTTGGGAGGAGTATTGCACTCTGATACGTTATAACTCTATGAGAAAATGGCCACCCATCGGATTAAAATTATTTTTATTGAACAATACGGAACATACAGGTACTTCTGAGGGCCCGTACATAATTGTAACATCCGTGGCCATGGGGTAAGCACTTTATATTTGAAATCTGAATGTTTATGTAGATGTATGGGCCAAAAGGGGAAACACCATGTCGAAGTTCATCCATGACGAAGTTCATCCATGACGGCCATGACAGATGACCGTGCAACCCAGCCTGGCAGAGAATGAGATCTGCGTCTCCGATCTACACCGCCTCTGGTAGTGGAGACAACAATTTTCACAGTGGTGAAGTTCCACATGTAGCCTACTGGACTTTTAGCTTTAAGAATTAAGGACAATAAATAGTGAAGATAACAGTGTGCTAAAAAAAAAAGCCCAAACTCAGAAACAAGCAGTCACATAGAAAAGGGTTCTATGAAACAACAAGTCAACAACGGCTGAAGAGGTAATAGGTCCAGTTTTATAGAAGCAAAGAAAGGCTGATGAGGGAAGTGACAACAGGTGTGTAGCCGCAGAGAGGTCGTCGGTGGAAGGGCTGATGATGAGGGAGTGGAAACAGGTGTGATCAGACTCGGAGGCAGTTTAGCTGGTGGCATGCATAGAGTTATATAACATGTCATGTCATTAAGTAATACGCCTCAGGCAGCCGACTAGATACAACAAGAATACGACCAGGAAACCTTTCCAATGCTCCCAACCCTTTCACTTCAGAGAAAACGAAACCATAGACATACTGTATAAACAAAACTGTATTGTCCTTTCTCTATGTGAGTGTGAGAGTGGTGCTGCTCAGTATGGCACAGCTGCAGGGAGTTGTTCTGGACCAGCATCAGTTTTGCTGTTCCATCTGCCTGGACCTTCTAAAGGAACCAGTGACTATACCATGTGGACACAGTTACTGTAGAAGCTGCATTGAAGGTAGCTGGAACGGCTGGAACCACTATGGGCGGAACAGGTGTCCCCAGTGCAGAGAGCTCTTCCATCCAAGACCTCTCCTGAGGAAGAACAACATGCTGGCTGAGGTACGTGTGTGTGTGTGTGTGTGTGTGTGTGTGTGTGTGTGTGTGTGTGTGTGTGTGTGAGAATGATGCCATTTTATTATCGAAACCCTAATGATCATGATGCCATTTTATCATCGAAACACTGTAAATATAATGTATAGAACAAGTAACTATAAAATAAGACAATAATCATGTACTGCTTGAAGCATGTGTGTGGGTGGGGTGGGGTAACTGCTACACATTAAAGTTAGTGCAACCAGACAGTAACCTCCATTTTCCTCTTTCAACAACATATAACAAAGCAATGCACAGTATGGAGTATCATTTTGCAGTGTTTCTGATCATGAACCCCATGATTCCTGTTTTTGTTGTTTTTGTCATCAGTGAGTGACCTCCCCTCCATAACTTTTTTACTTACAGGTTGTGGAGAAGCTGAGGAAGACAAGGCCCTCTGCTGCTCTGGTCTACGCTGGCCCAGCAGACGTGGCCTGTGATATCTGCGCCGGAACCAGACGTACCAAAGCCCTTATGTGTTGTCTGGCATGTCTGGCCTCTTACTGTGACACTCACCTCCAGCCTCACTACAGTGTCCCCGTGTTGCAGAAGCACACGCTGGTCCCAGCCGCAAACAAACTACATGAGAAGATGTGCTTCCGTCATGACAAGCTGAAGGAGGTGTTCTGTCGCACAGACCAGCAGTGTGTCTGCTATATGTGCGCCATGGATGAACATAAGGGCCATGACACTGTGTCGGCTGCAGCAGAGAAGACTGAGAAACAGGTAGCCGCAAGCAAATCAGATTCTATAATGGCAACTGGAATCTAGAGTTGCAATTCCAACCCTTGACAGCCCATTCATCCAAACAGAAAAGTCCTATCTGATTGTATTAAACAACGTTAAACTCAGCAAGATTGCAGCTGTACGGAAAGCTTGGATTATCCTTTGTATCTGTCAAGTTTTTGTTTCATACAAATCCACCGTAGACATGTTATGAGCTACTTTCTGTCAGCAAAATTCCACACAGGGGATAATATTTTGAGTGCGAGTTGGGAAGCGCTCTTTGGAAATCACTCAACGGTTCTGCATCCAACCTTCGAATATGCACATAATGCAGGAAGCAGCAGGACGTTTTGTTATTGAAAATGAGTGCTTTTTTGAGTAAATTAACTAACTTTAAAAAAATATACATTAGTAAATTAGTTAACTTAAAAAGAAAAACGTCTACAGAATACATTTTGAAGAAGCTAGTTGACACTGCTGACTTCAGATTATGTATGGATCTAATGTTGATTTTCTGCAGAAACAGCTGGGGTCAGTTCAGCAAAATATATGGCAGAAGATCCAAGAGAGAAAGAAGGAGCTGAAAGACCTGAGACAGGTCATGAAGACTCTGAAGGTGAGCCGATATTATGATTATATATTGTGTTATTTACTGTGGATAAAGGAAATAATGGTGATGCTATAGAAAAAACTGACTGACTGCTGCAGTAGCTCCTGGACTGTAACAGTTGGCATAGAACAAGCAACTTATTAAATAAGACTAGCAATGTGTTACATTTATTTGCATGGTTACAGTGTTTGTTTCACTGAAGCTACCCATTTTATCAACGCATCATATAGATCATACCTGTGGAAAGATACAACAGAATATATATGTGCGTGTGTGTGTGTGTGTGTGTGTGTGTGTGTGTGTGTTGCCTCAACCAGAGTTCTGCAGAAGTAGCAGTGGTTGCCACTGACAAGATCTTCTCTGAGATGATCGTCTCCATTGAGAGAAGGCGCAGTGAGCTTAAAAGACTGATCCGAGATCAGCAGAAGACTGCAGGGGCTCAGACTGAGGGACACCTGAGGCAGCTGGAGGAGGAGATAGCCACGCTGGAGAGGAGACATGCTGACCTGGGGAAGCTGTCCAACACTGATGACATCATCCATTTCATTCAGGTTCCATAGATAGGATGTTTTTTTCCAATATATCAGTCTTGAATTTACCACACAGGATCAATAAAAGTATATATATTATATTATGCCGCAACAAGCTGTCATTCTTATTGAAAGACTGTTCTTTTTTTCCCTTTTTTTTAAAGGCTAATTAAATTCAGCATAATTTATTTAATAAAAGACACAGAACTTTACTCATAATGTCTCCATACTACTGATTGGGAGACATGAAACGAGTCACAAGTCTGTGTATTAAATGGTTTATACAAGGACACATGCTCAACCAATTCTGATCAGTATACTATTAACAAATCTGTTTATTTCTTGATATTACTTTTTCTTCCATCCTGTCTGTACTGGTCTACGTGTCTCTCTGTTTCATTCTCTCCAGAGTGTCCAGTCTCTCTCCAGGTCCAGTGGATCTCCAGCCCTACCCAGTGTTGTTGCCCGTCCTCTGGGTTCCTTCAGAGATGTGAGAGATGTGGTGTCTGGTCTGAGAGACCAACTAGACAACATGCTGAAGACAACTTGGCCAGAGATGTCAAAGAGAGGTGAATATTTTAAATGTAAACTTTTTTCTAAATCAGCCATCGTAGTAAAAAGTGGTCAGAAGGGAATAGCTCTGCTGCCAAAGGGATATTTTACATTGAATAGACTGATGGCACACAGATTGGCTTTCTGTCTGAGAGGGCAGTAAAATGTATCAATTTAAACAAGCATATGTATTGTTTCTATTGAGCAGTAGAGTTCGGTGTGGTGTCTTAAGGTACTGTTTTAGTCTCTTCTAGATTGTAGATTGAATGGAACCTCATACTAATGTAGGCCTGTGTTTCACAATCTGTTTTCTGCCATAACACACTTTATATTAAAATAATCCCAGAGTACACCACTATCTACTTAACCACTTAACATTGGAAAATATAACGCCCATGTTCAATATGGCCCACTAATACATACTTGGTGCGAAACTTAAGCTCGTTTTAATAAACAGAGGAATTGATGAAAAGCCCGCATAGCTCAACTGCTCTCTTAGATTGTTTTATGATGTCGGACTTAAAAAGCTGGGTTCAATAGGAAGGTCGTGGTAACACTACAGTTGCACAGTCCACTGGATATTCGTCTGCAGATCTCAAACCTGGCACTGGAGCAACTCGGATGATTGGAGCCTTTTTCTTTAAAAGAACAGGGTGCAAGGCAAGAACGACAACGTTTCGATGTCTATTACATCTTCAAAAACTGTTCTAGACCATTCTTCAATATGCCATGACGTTAACTGATTTCTTGTGTCTCCAGTGTCTGCAGTCGATGTTGATTTACATCTACCACCACAGCCCCAGACCAGAGAAGACTTCTTACAATGTGAGTCCATGTTGATGCTGTTTCTTACTGTTGAAGTTTGACTCTGGGGGTTGCGTTTACAGTGTTTTTCTTTTCTGAGATAAAATATCTCAACACAGTGAGCTTTATGAGGTTTTAATTTGTTCTGATATTTTGCCATGTGTTCTTCTCTCAGATTCCTGTCCTCTTTCACTGGATCTGAACACAATGCACAAGAACCTCGCCCTGTCAAAAGAGAACAGGAAGATTACTGCTACTCAACAACAAAAACGCTACAATGACCATCCAGAGAGATTTATCCTTTACTGGCAGGTGTTGTGTAGAGAGGGTCTGTCTGACCGTTGTTACTGGGAAGTAGAATGGAGTGGCTGTGAAGTTGATATAGCTGTCTCTTATAAAAACATCAACAGAAAGGAGTACAATATGTCTTTTTTGGGATACAATGACAAGTCCTGGAGTTTAACGTACTCTGTTGAAGGTTACATGTTCAGACACAACAAAGTTGACACTAATGTGTTTGGGCCTTGCTCCTCCAGAGTGGGGGTGTACCTGGATCACAAGGCAGGTACTCTGTCCTTCTACAGTGTCTCTGATAAAATGACCCTCCTCCATACATTTCAAACCACATTCAAACAACCTCTCTATCCAGGGATAAGGCTTTATGACTGGGGAGATACAGCTGTGGTGTGCAAGACATGGTAGATGCGTAAAGACAACCGATACCGATAATTCAGTTGAAAACCTTTTTTTGTTTTTGGTCTCTTTATTTGGGATGTGTTTGGTTACAAGTATGTGTAAGGATCATGCTTAAATACACCACTGATAAACCTGCTGCAGCCAGGCAGTCACTATGTCTTGTTGAAGTGTTGTCTTGTCTTACTCTGAAGCACTCTGTAAGTCTGTATAAAAATTATACTTACTGTAATGCAGTTTACTACTCACTGTTATCAACCAACTAGAATGATGTCTTTACGGATGAAAGCAAAATAAAATCTCACAACAAAAAAAATTGGCAAGTCCTGATTTGTGGAACGGTGTGAGAGCCCCCCACAGTAGCGCTGTTTCCAAATGTAACATGTAGAATTATGATGTTTTAGTAATATTGCTCCTGCTGTTCTACATACTGCCAACCAGGTGAAGAAATCACAGATTGAGACTTTAACCTTTACGAAATATCCCAGACCATTGGGGTTTTATGTAAGATACCGTTGAACATATTGCTGGTTTGATACTTCAAATGCTCTAATCCTAATCTACATTCAAGCTCTCAATGCACATTGAGAGGCTATTGTCGCTGCGGAACATGCTTCCATAGAAGACATGCTGGCTTCTATGGAATCCAAATGACTGAAATCAGTCGTGGCGACTGAGAACTTGAATCCATGTCTTCATAGATTTAAAGCAGGAGGATGTTATTCATACTATAAATGTATACTGTATAGTTTATATGTATACTGTCGTGTAGGCTATATATTTGTTTTGCTCTTCTCGTTAAGTACTGTACATGAGCAATGTACTTAACAGAATGAACAATGTCCAAATTAAAGGGCTGTGAGACCATCAGGTTTACCTTCAGAATGATACATAGATTTTGTACTCCTTAATAAATGTCAGCACTTTGGCAATGGAATGAGGATGCAATCTCTGCAGCTGTGTTTAACTTTGAAGAAAACCTGTCTATTTTAAAATATAGAGACTCAGTCAGCAACTCAGTGGACTGGACCAACATCTGATTCCTTATCATAGGACAGCAGTGTTTGTGATTGAGTTGAGTGTGTGCGAGCTTAAGTATGTGCGGATATATGCATGCACACATTTGCAAGTGATAAGCTTTAAAAAGTCCTGTTTTAACAATTCTATTTCAAGTATTCAAGGACATTTAAATCATGGTTAAAGATGAATATATTAGTAACATTGTTTCACGTGCCTAGCTATATCCACTTTCTTATGTAAAATAGTCATGTTATCTTATCATTGTACAATTTAAATGTTCTTTGGTCAAATAATACTTTGACTTTAAAATCTACTTCAATCCACCCCAATAAAAAATTCCATAAACGTTTACTTTACTGGTAAAAACTGATCTCCAGGTTTATATGACTCCAGTTAAAGGTAGGTGATTTACTTTGGTTAAAATAAGTGTTAAATCGCTCTATATTCTCATAGTACTCATTGCTATCCACCTGTTTCCGCGGGAATTTACTGGAGCAAAAATCCTGTGTGGGAAACATCCTGCGGGGGGACCGGAAGTAGGAAATAGCGGCTCAGTGTGTTTACATTTGCCAGCAGAACGTAGCTGTACTGCGAACGAGCTACGTTCTGCTGGCAAATGTAAACACACTGAGCCGCTATTTCCTACTTCCGGTCCCCCCGCAGGATGTTTCCCACACAGGATTTTTGCTCCAGTAAATTCCCGCGGAAACAGGTGGATAGAGTGTTCAGTAAAAGGAGTCTCCCATGTCTCTCCAGCTCTTTATTAAACAGAAAATGCAATTTCAGTGCTGTCTCCTGATTGGCTTAAAATCGGTCACATACCTGAAAATGTACTATATTCTGTTTACTAAAGAGCTGGAGAGACCCCTGTGACCGAACAAACGCTCTGTAGCAATGATTACTATCAGAATATAGTACGGTACTTTAACCTTTTTAACAAAAAAAAAATCCCTTACCCTACCTTTAAAGATCAGGAAGGAATGGAATATACAGTAAAGGCATTGATTGACTAGTTATATGAAGCCCAACTGCTGGTGCTGCCCAAACCAACAAGCAAGAGGGAAAGATATTGAACAGCAAAAACATTACATTATTTATCTTTTTGACCAGGTGACAACTGTACATTGTGGAAATAAGTGACTTTCTGATTTATGCAGATAAATACTTGCATGGATCCTTTGTGCGTGTGTCCATTATTATATTTTTTCTTTAACTCAGCATGATTTTGAAGGATAACTATGCAGGTAAAATTGGCCTGATCTTTGAATGCTATACTCATGGTAAATGTTTACTCATGGTTATGTTTTATGAATGCAAAATTCATCTTATAAACCTATGTAGTCTGCAGACTTCTGCAAGACCTGATATATGCAACTCAAGTCAAGACTGTTCTACTTTACTTGCAGATGATTCAACTGTTTATTTAGCATCAAACAGCTTACTTGAGTTAAGAGACACTTCAATCAGAACTGCAACTATTACTTGACTGGATATGTGAGAATAGACTTGTTTTGAATGATGGCTCAGAATAAAGTTGCACGGCTTGTGCTACACTGTCCATTTGGTGTGAGGCAGATTACTGAGAGATTGCATGCCAGTCTCTCATGGCTCAGAGTAGAGGAGAGGTCGGCATGCAATTTAGTGGGTTTCTTTAGGAATATTTGTCATAGTAAACAACCAGTTTGTCTGTACTCTACTCACAAATTCATTGTGTGAGAGATCATCATAGTCACACTACCAGGCAGGCTACTAGGGGTCACATAGTTAAACAAAAACCCAGAACAAATGCAGTATGCAGATCTGTAATGTATAGGGCAATTGCAATATGGAACACATTACCAGCTATGATCACTGAAGCACCCAGTAAGGCAAGTTTTAAGAAACTCCTTAAAAGCCACATGCTCAATAACCCTAACCCTTGATGGATTGTCATGCTTATACAGTATATATTTTTTTTACCTGACTTTAATTTCTTGAAATGTTTTTAGTACGACTGTACTTGTTTTTATTGTGTTATATGTGATATGTATTTTTGTATGTTTGGTGTGCACCCCAGGACGAGTAGCTACAACTTTGGTGGCAGCTACTGGGGATCCGAATGAATAAAGTCAGGTCTGTTTGAATTGTCTACTACGGCTCTGCTTGTTATGGTGCACAAAATATAATAAAAAAAATACCAGACATTTACAAACAATGAAAACATGTTTATTCAATAAACCACTGAATGGGAAATCACTGTGCATAAGTTACATGTAAATAAATGTAAATAAACAAAATAAAATAAAATAAAATAAACTTAAACATCCTTAAGTTAAATACTAGAGACTTCTAGTTGAAACTTGACCACAAATTTGGAACCAACTTTTTCTTTCAGATCACTCAGATATGCAGCATAATAAATATAGCAGCTCTGGAGGAAGTCTTTCCTTTGGTTTAAAATCTGAAATAAAACAACATAACATACAATAAATTAAAGCAGTAGTTCTCAAACTTTTTCATGCCAAAACCCCCAAATTGATAAATATTTAGCTGCAGACCCCCAGCTGAAAATATTTTGTGCCGGGGGCCGGCAAAAAATGTCCAAACATTATCGATATTTTTCAAAAAAAGCAGATGTACAAGCTGGCAGTGCGGCTCGTTCCCCACTTGGCAAACCACAGAATTAAACGACTACTACAAAATAACCACTTAAAATTGTGCATCCCTATTATGTGGAAATTGTCCAAAATAGCTAAAATAGCAAATGTACAACACGATGCATTGTGAGCTAGAAGCTATTTTCGCATGCCACAGTAGTATAACGTATAACATGGGGCTTAAGTGGTTTTACTAGACACACAAATTAATCCACAACAAAAAAATTGAGACGTACTGTAGTGCATCACCTACCTCTCTTCACAAATGTTTGGGAGAACATCAAGACACATGGGATTGGTTCTGGCTGTCAGAGAAGTGCTGCTTAGCGAAAACAGAAAGAAGATAGTTGAAGATAAAACATTGTGAAAAGAGCTGGCTTTACACAAATGATGTTCTGACACATTAAAGCTGAGCTAAGATGCCCCTGTCAGAGAGAGGGCAGAGCTTTTCTTTTGGTAGTGGCTCCTGAACCGGCAGTACCAAACCCTTAATGCAATCCACAATGGAAACAACCCATCTGGGCTTTTTGTGTTATCCTTTTAGCATTATTGTATAGCTGTACCTCTGAACTTTTTGCAAACTGTTGATAAAGTATTCAATCAAAATGAACAGCACGAATAGAGCGGAAACTTTTATTTCTTTTTTTTGGGGATGATATGCAGCAAAGTACCTCAGGTCAGATTCCAAACTATAGCCTGTATGTCGTATGCACTTTTGCGAAGTGAGCCACTACTGTAAATCTTCAACTTCACATCTCTAACCTACTGTCTAAACACAATGAACCATTATTGGTTAAAAACGTGTGTTTTAGACATTAGAATATGAAAGATGGGTTAGTGTGGTTAATGTCAGGCAGGATCTGGGAGGACGGTTAGCCAATGAGATGTCTTGTCTGCATACCGGTTCAGAAGCCACAAGCATTTTTCTTTTTTGAATACTGCTTTTGATCACCACAACCCCGTTGTTCCCCTTTCAACCAGCACCATTCTAACCTGTTGGATCTGTCGAATCTCCCTCATGGCCAGGCGTATGGAGGGGTACAACCTGGGGAACGGTCTTCTGTTATCCTTTTCTCCATCATCGTCCTCATCCTCCTCCTCCTCCTCCCCTCCACTGCCTCCATGCCGGGGCGTTCCTTCCCACCCGCTGCCTCCGAACTCAAACTTCTGTCTGCGGTCAGAGACCCTGCGAAGAACCGGCGGCCTCTTGTCTTCCACACCCGAGTTTTGTCCCGGAGGAAGAAACAGTCTCTGGAGCTCCAAGCGGACCTTGTCGAGGCCAGATTCCACCCTCTCCTCCTTCTCCTCCTCCTCTTCCTCCTCGTCCTCCTCCTCTCCACGCCCAAGCCCTCCGCGACCGCGGGCGGATGGGTGGCGGAGCCCCTTGAGCTCCTCGTAGTCCGTTTCCCGGTCACATGTCTGGAAGTAAAGCAGGCCGTCACTCAACCGCCGCTAGTGTGGCATTTGCCGCAAAGCAAAAAAAATGTCATCAGTGATGAAACCATTACTAAAAGAAGCCAAATGATTTAAAGAGTAAACTTGGGAAGATTTTCTTTTCATACTGAATGTACAACTTTTGTTGTACATGCTTTTTTTTGGCAGAGATCATGGGTATACAGTATGTGCAATACAGTACGATGGAAGTACCCATCACTATTCGGATGATTTATAGCTTTCATACAATGGAATGGATACCATACCATTGTGCACTGACAGAAGGGTTTATCAAAGCCGCAGACATTATAAAATTATTAAAATGTGAGAAAACCAGAACAACTACTTCCCTGGTTGCACATGGCATACGCATAAAGAACAGAACAATTACAGTGCAGTAAGTCATTTAGATGCCGTTTTGCAGTGGGCCTTGAATGCATTCAGGAACCAATATTATCAAACAAAACACTATTCCTCTTTTAGAAGTGGTTCTTTTGTTTTTGTGACTGAGCCAGTGGTTGGGAAACAACGGTTGCTTGGACGCTCACCTGTCCACAGGGAGTGGTGAGTAGCTCCATGAAAGGCTTGAGCCCTGTTCTCATGTGGTACTCCACCAGGTCGGGTAGGGCACGATGGGCTTTGTCTTCCCCCAAGATCACGTATTTCCCGTTGGACTGCATCTCAATCATGTAGTGTCGACAGCGGCCCTCACCCCTGACAGCAAAGCAGAGATGTTGTTGGGATTTAGCTGCGCCTTAAACTCACAGCATCACAGCAGCCGTAATCACAGCAAAGAACGTCATCTCAGTAATTACTGCTAATTATCATACCTGTATGACAGTGTGTATCCCTCCCGACTCTGACCCACTCTGATCAGGAAACACCCAATGGGTTTGTCTCGTAGAAGATCCTCTGCTTGTCTGAAGGGACAGATACAGACGAGTCATCTACCAATATCACCGGTTTTGTTAGGAACAACATTGGTCGAATCTCTTGGTGACATCCAAGTGTTTCCGCCGTAATCTCAAGACTGACCTCTTCACTTTACTCTCATTGTACTCCTCTTCCTGCCACCTTCTGCCTCGAATGATGCTAGCGGCTGACCAAGATATGGCTACCATGCAGACATATCTTGGTAACTTGTGCTCGTGGTTTTCTGACTTACGCTTGTTTTTCTTGACCACAATGTTAAGAATGTAATTTAGATGTTTAGCATGTTATTTTTAAATTTTTACATATTTAAACAGATGCTAGGTTCATTGTTCAATTTACAGATTATTAGTTTGACAGTATATCGTTTTACTGGTGCTAAGTTCTTGGTTTACCTACTGTATAATCTCTCAAGAACAGATTCTGCACTGCGTTGGAATCTGTCGGGGAGGTTCGTCATAACAAGTGCGCATGGGCGTGCCTTCAGATCAGGAAGCGGGCCGCGCTTTACCCAATCAAATGTAGTGGGCGGGATTCACGTGTCCGTCGATCTTTCCCCCTCGAAACAAACCGAAACTAATTTAACAATAACGTCCGCGGAGCAGACAAAACCACGGAAAGATATTCACATTTTAACTTACTCTTTCATCATAGAAACAAGTGGGCTTATAACCAAAACGATCGATGTTCTCTGGGAGAAGTGGTGTTAGTGTTCCGTGTAGAAATATTGTTAGTGGGAATGAAAACATAGTCGCACCAACCGGAAGTGACGCGTTGAAGGCATACAAAACACCGGTTTCCTTTGCGCTCTGGCTCTACGTTTTCTTCCGCCCAGAGCCAACAGACATAGAACAAACAGCAGAGGGCGCTGTTTTTCATTTTCAGTTGGCGATGGGTTCCCAGATTGCCTACTGTATGATCCTAGTTTCCTGAGGCACTACACTGTCTTTCTGCATTCTGTGTACAGTATGTGATTACGTTACTTTGTAAGTCGCTCTGGATAAGAGCGTCTGCTAAATGCCTACATTGTAAACTGTAAATTGTATGAAAATTCAGGTAATTAGCTTTAGCTTTCTTAACAACTTAAACATCAGTAATGCCTATATCGTTCTATTAATGGCCTTAATTCAATCAATTATTAAGGTAAACCTGTAATGTATAAGAGACGTAGTGCATGCACATCCACTTGTGTCCAGATGCAGGACAAACAGAAGATCAACATAAAGAAAACAATAAAGTCCACACACTGGTAAGCGGTAAGTACTGTATGCTCCCCCGGTTATTGCAAATTACGTTTCGGTCATGCCTGGATCATTCCTGGAGAAGATCCAGACGTGATCGAAATGTCGAATTTGCAATAAACAGAGGGAGCTTATTACCAGTTTGTGGACTTTATATTTTCTGTATGTCAAACTTGTAATGCAGTCAGGAAATCAGACCTCCCAACATAAAACCACACAAAGCAACATGCAGTAGGACAACATATTTTAAAACAAATACTAAAGCCATCTTAACCACTTAAACCCTATTAGTTGACCGGGGTCCCCCAGGGCTCTATACTTGGTCCGCTCCTTTCCCCCCCCTCTATAACAAATCTCTTGGGCAAAAATAGCTGATCTACAAGCTCACAATGCATCACATTGGGAGCTTGTAGATCTGCTATTTTTTAGCAGATCTATCTAGGGACACTAGGTTAAAAACATTCTTCATGATAGTAGCCTGAATAATGAGCGTGTTGTCTCATATCCATGCCTCCCTCTCCATCCCTCTCACCTGCGGGGTATCATGCCATGGAACCAGCATGGGAAGGCTCCGTTGCGGGCCACCTTCCGTGCCTGGGTCTCCTTGAACCAACGGATGGTGTTCCCCCTCTTCATCCTCCTTCTGGCTCGCTCCTTCTCTCCTTCAGAACCCACCAGCCCCTCTAGGTGAGTGTCCAGCTCCAAGTCATTGTCAAATGGCATGGCCTGGAGTGAGTGAGAGGTGTACAGTATATATTAGAAGCATAATAATTAAGATAACATTCTCTTGAAAGACAGCAAATGAAGGGATGTAAAAGGAAGAGGTACAGTATAGGCGGGATCTTATTTTATAGCTTAGACTAGCATTAGGGACTTAATAGTTGCAGTTGAAATTATGTTTTCTTCTGTCTATTCTGTGCTGAAAAAAAGCTTAATAAACCTAACCTAACGTTTAAAAAAGAATTAGTTGCAGTATCTATTTTTATTATTTTTTGTGAGTGCAAAGAGGGGTAATGACACTCAACACAGGTCTCCATCCTGAACTGAACCGGGGATGTTTCGATTACATGATCACAACAAACATTGTGTGTTTCTATTTACTTTACTTTTTTTCCTCCATATTAGACAATAAATATGATGAAATAGTTTTAGGAAAAACAAACAATATGATGACATTTAGGGAAAAGGCCCAGATTTTTAGACCCACTTCAAACATCTTGCTACGCGGCCGTGGCACAGGCTTGATGTCGCCCACCGCAGTGAAGACAGAGCGCGGCCTGGGCTGAGGCTTCTTCCTTCTGGGTTGAGGCACTGGGGGGCACACTGGCACTGGGGGGGGAAATAAGAGTTAGAAATAATGAGATATAAATAACATCATTCATCTTTCATTTTTCAAGGTATTGAAATGCAAATATTATGTGTTAAAATGGGTTGAACATTTTCTTTTACAATATTTTGTGTTGAAATGGGTCCATTATTACTATGCAAGTAAACTTTATTTATATAGCATCTTTCAAAACATAGTTACAAGGTGCTGACATAGTCTCTACGAGTTGAATTGACACTTTTTTGACATTTTGCTTGGTAGTGTGTCAAGTTTGAGACTTTTGTTCCTTTCTTAAATGCTGCTTAATCTGCATCCTATCCTATTCCTACTGTAAGCAATACATTTCCCCTTGAAAATGAGTTGGATGAATAAGGTTCCATCTCTTTCTCTCATCTAGTCCACTAGGAAAGGGCAGTGCCACAAACGCTGCACAGTATGCAGGCCTATACAGTGACTTCCATCTGCTCACTTTGGTTCTCCTGTTCTTCATCCTCATGAATACTCATTTCCTCTTCCTCCTCCTCCATCTCTTTTCTCCTCCTCTCCTCCTCTTCCTCCCTCTCCCTCTGGGCCTGCGCCTTTCTCCGCACCTCCGCCTGCAAGGCCAGGTACTTCCTCCTGTAGCACAAAGCGCGGTAATCTGCAAACAGAGGACAAAACACTTCTTATATAAAACCGTGACACCTGGAATATTTTCTAACCGTAATTTTAACAGCCTAACTTAGTAGTAGCTTCAACGTGTCAGATTCCCAGTACGTTGTCTACTATTCAAAAGGCCTCAATTATAACCTAAAGATGAGTGGTGAATGATACAGGATACACCATGTGTCCTGTACACAAATTCACACAAGCTCGAGTCTGTCTTCCAGGCCTCGAATTTCGTCATTTTAGGGGCACTTTGCCTTTGTCCATTTTTTGAGGGCACAAAGGCCAAATGCCAGGGCAGGAAGGCCATCAAATAAAACAAGATTTTAGTCCATTGAAATAATTAATTGAATTTAAGGGTTAAGGATGATTTTAAATGTAATATGTAGACTATCTGCAGTGAACTAAATAAATTATGGTATCCAATTCCATGCTCAGCCCTGCACCAATGAAAGTTACTGGATTGGTTTAAAAATGGGGACTCAGGAGATTTTCAGAATCTCAACAAAAGACACTGGTGTCTACATGACAAGAAAGAGACACTGGGTGTCTACATAATGACAAGAAAGAGACAGAGGAGAAAGTGGTACAGTCAGCTGGGGCATTAAGGCCACTGTGGCCTCAGGGCATGCCATTCTTTTTAGGGGCACAAGGCCAAACTGAGGGGCAACGACGACCATGGCCTTCGTGGCCTCCCTGAATTTCCTGGCCTGCCGTCTTCAATCGAGCTCGGAAAATTGGCAGTCCTGCCTTGGTCTTCTGGCTCAGACAGAGTGGGCTGTGGGATAGCCTCAACCGCAACGCATGTCATTCTCTCCATGGGAGACGGTGAGTTACGCCAAACTAAACACAAAAATCTGGCAGTTCATGCTCAAGCACGCTTGTTATTCCATCACCCCCTCTGAAAAACTTTACATGTTGCTGTTCCACTGAAATAAGTGTATCTTACACACACACTGAATTTAAAAGCAGACCTTAATGACCCTGAAAAGACCTATTTTTCAGATATTTTTTTTGGCATTTTATGCTTTATGTAAGATACAGTAGGTCAGTAAGTGTAGAGAGACAAGAAATCAAGGGTAGAGAGAGCAGAGATATGTGAGACAAGATCACACACCCGGATCCTCACTACATACTGGCAATTGGCATCCCCCAAGTGGGATCCAGACCCCAGGTAGTAGGGAAACTAGTCAACTAATTTAGTGGACTACAAGTTTTATAGTACTAAGTAAAACATTTTCTTGCACATTAGTGTAACTTAAAGATACTCACGGGTCCCCTTAACCCTACGCATAATGTCCACATGATGATGACCCCATAAAGTATCAGGGACAAAGCTGTAAAATAGCTTTAGACAACAGATGCTTTTGTTGTTCAGCATCTTGGCGTCATAACCCAAGCTCAGTGGCCTTGCGGTTAGAGTGTTCGCCCTGAGATTGGGAGGTTGTGGTTTGATTCCCCGGGCCGGGTCATGCCAAAGACTATCAAAATGAGGCCCCATGACTCCCTGCTTGACACTCAGCATCAAGGGCTGGGGGTAAGTCCCTGCGACATACTAGCGTCTTGTCTAGGGTGTGTACTTGTACATCAAGCCGCCTCACGCTACAGAAACGGGAGGTAGGCTCGACATGGCTTGCAGTGGTGGAAAAAGTACTCAAATTTTGTACTTAAGTAAAAGTATCAATACTGCAATGTACTCTGTTACAAGTAAAAGTCCATAATTCTAAATTTACTTGAGTAAAAGTACAAAAGTATTGGTATCAAAATGTACTTAGAGTACCAAAAGTAGAAAGTACTCATTATGCAGAATGTCCCATCTCACATGTTTTCAAATGTATAAAAATAGCCGATCTATCGGCTATTTTCAAATGGCCAAAATGTATATAGGGCTGAACTACAGTAGGTAAAAAAGAATAGGTAGGTTTAAAATAATAATCAAAATCTACAAAGTAACTAGTAACTAAAGTTTTCAAATAATTGTAGTGGAGCAAAAGTATAATATTTGCCTCGGAGATGTAGTGGAGTAGAAGTAAAAGTACTCCAAATTGGAAATACTCCAGTAAAGTAAAAATACCACACAATTGTACTTAAGTACAGTACTTTTAAGTAAATGTACTTAGTCACTTTCCACCACTGTACTTAGTTACTTTCCACCACTCCTGCCCTATGGGCCACATGGCTTGGCAAGGCTTACTTACTTACCAGCTAGTGCTCGCGGTAGTCTGGTGCGTCTGTATAACAGAATTATCAACAGCCTCACTGTTCCAATACCAGTAATCCATTGGAGGAGAAAAAAAAAGGAAATCTTTAGAGAAGAAAGGCTGTTGACTGAGGAGGGAACTGAATGTACCACCTTATGTCCCGTGTTCACACATGTATACGCGAGCAAAGATGACGGAAAAGAGGAAGCAGTCAATCCGCCAGCAGTGTGGGAGACCTGGTGCATGTATTGTTTAGGTGGAGAAGTGACAGCCAAACTGCACTATGGTATCCTATCCATTGGGGGGAGTTCATGAATAATAACGCTATTTTCCATAACCTCTAGTTTGTCTTGTTAACAATACATTAAAGTGCCACAATTCGCTATTGAGTTTGAGTCCCTCTATGTTGTATGTACAGTATTGTTGGTGGTTCTTACTCTTCTGAATGATTATAGCTGCTTTGGCCAGCTTTTCCAGCAGCGAAGCGAATTCTTCTTGGTGCCAGTACTTGAAGAAGAGACGCGTTGACCTACAACAGCAAACAAAACAAAATTGTTATGCTTCCTTTCATACATAAAAAAAAGGCCGCAATGCCTCATCTGTAGTCAATATTGAGGACTGAATGCAACTGACAAAGGCAAACTTACCCAGATTTCCAGCCATGGATTTCAGTCTTGTTCAAAATGGACATACAACTATGTATAAAAAAAGAAGAAGAAGTAGTTAGGGCTCCTCTAGGGAGGGAGGTCTAAGGTCCCCATCTAAAAGACATTTTTCTCATGTAAAGTATACCATTTAGAGATATTAAAAACAAACCATACCTTTCCTTGTTTACTGGTAAACCTGGCTTTATAAGCAGTATGTTGTACCTGAAAACAGAAGGCGTGTAATACAGTTACAGAAATAACTATCCACATAAGACACACATTAGTAGGTGTAAAAGGAAACTGTGAGGTCCATATAACCGTGCTAGGTTTGTTTCCAGACGTACCTCTGGGCAAACTCCTTGAAAGAAGGTCTCCAAGAGAAACCATCTCTTCGAATCCTGATGGTCTCCAGAAGGCCGTTGTATCTCAGCTGGAGATAATAAAAGTATGCCTCGTAAAAATGATTTATGACCGGCTCTTTTGTGTTCCTGCAATTAATGCTGAAGCTCATTTCAATATCTAGATTTTCAGCTGCTCTGGGGTTCCATCTGATTTGAATAAAAACTGCTTCTACGATTCATTTCAGAAATGACCCAAACCCTTAGACTTGCATCATAAACGTTATATATGCCATTTGACAGATATTGCTTATTTAAAGAAAAATAATATGTTCCGTCTACACCAAATTATATTCACCAACAATCGATGAGCTACAAGCTATTTCTGCCAAATGTTCACCCCCAAATAGTGATGCTAGGGTACAAGTGGTTAAAACAGTTCCATGGCAAAAATATTGTTCCCAATTCAGATTTGAAATGCAGACGTTTAGCTCATGACTGTAGAGTGACATGCTAGTAGAGAATTCCCTTTCTGCATTCCTCCTGCCACTGTACCACTCCCTATGTGAACATAATGATAGTTTAGTGAGTACATTAATGAGAAGGTTCCATTCACCTGTTCCATAACCACTTTGCTGTCCAACTGGTCCGGCAGCTTGTTGCCATTGGGTTTGATACAGCGAACAAAGTGAGGACTGGAAGCAAACATCTTTTCCATCAGGATGGCTAGGGATTGCTTGGACAAAACAGAAAGAAAGAGTTAGTTACAGTACGTGCCAATTGCCAATTATCTCCACATGTGTCCCTGTCACCGCTAACCCCTACATTTGGTCATGTGGGAGGACGAGCATGTGTCTCCTCAAAAACATATCAAGTCGCTAGCTGCTTCTTTTCACCTGACAGTGAGGGGTTTCACCGGGAGAATGTAAACACATGTGGAGGAACACTATCTGACCTGGTTCCTCTCCCTGCTTAACAGGCACCTTGACCAACCTGTAGGAGTCGCTGTAGTACATAAATTCTGGCCAACACGGCCAATTGCGTTTAGTTGGAGTGCCCAGCCATGCTAGCCTGGTAAACCCTCCCTCCGGAAATCTAATGGAAATACAGCCATGCCTGATGCTCCAATGATTCAAACAGTGTTGCCATGTCCGCTTATTATAAGACACTTTGGGCTTGTTTTTCTGTAAAGTCGCTTGCTTGTAAATATCGGGAGTTGCGGGTTGCGTTTTTTTTGGGCTTGCTTCCAAAGTGTAGTTGCTTGTTTGGGCTCGTTTCCAAAACATTTCAAACATTTTCATGTCATGGAAACCCCCCAAATTAATATGTATTTGTCCACGGACCCCCATCTAAAAGTATTTTGTGAACCCTGTACCAGATTTGTATTTTTAAAATGTATTTTTTCAAGATTTATTTTGGAAAATAGCAGATCTACAAGCTCACAACGCGTCGCATCGTGATTCGTTGTGAGCTTGTAGATTGGATATTTTCTAATAACCGATGCTCATGTGGTCTAGTCGGCTTGTTTTCCTAGTTGCTAATTTCTCTCGCAACACCTGGACTCAAACCCCTAGTCTACGTGGTGGAGGGCAGGGATGCCCCTCGGTTTTAAGTTTTATAACAGAATGTCCTCCCACATGCACTCACTATGCGAGGATTTAAGAAAATGTGTTGGATGTGTATGAATTATACTGTAAATACCTTAAACTGAGCTCCTACAGAATGTTTTCTGGTTGAGTTGAAGTTGTCATCTGACCTCTGGATTGCCTGAAACATAAAATATATATACATAGATTTAATTATGTTTTATACTTTAATTAGAAGGGAGAGTGTATTGTAGAGTCAGGCAACTTATGGCACAGAGAGATGACACATGACAGGAGTCGGATTCAAACTTGGCTTCCTGTGAGTGACACGCAATAGGTAACAGTATGTAGTTAGTGCAATAACTGGCTACTGTAATTATTAATTGTACAGTACATAAATTGCACCCACTGGTGATTCAATACTCCTTTTTGCCGCTAGACCCTAGAGTCTAGTGGTCTGGAGTTGTTTCTGGATGGCCACCCGCCCACCCCAGAATGTTATTGCATACATTGTACAATATGAGCAGGTTGAGTTTAACTGCTGATTTCATACTGTATCTATGCTGTACCACCTGAAATTGAATCTCCAATCTCACCAGACTGTTTAAGTGTTTACCGTACCTTGGCTTTTCTTGGCATCAGGGTTCCAGTCCTGGAGATGGTAGCTGAAAAATACAGATTCAATTACTGAAAAATAAATAAATACATATATTTAAGAATAAAACAATACAAAGTTAACTACTTCTGCCACTACAAACATAGCAGTGTCAAGCTACAGCATTGCATCTAAATGCAATAACACTCAATAAACCTACTACAAGTAAACTGTGTGGCATCTATCTAAATGACATACCTTTAATCCATCAAAATGATGCAAATGTTACTTTACAGTTTCAAACAACCAACCCGTCCTAGCGATCACAAGAAGATGAAGAAGAAAACGTAACACTTATATAGCGTATGATCGAATGCTACTCGACCTCTCACCTGCGAAGAGGACACTGAGCAGAGGGGTGACGCTGTTGATGAAGAGATCTCGGATGCTTGCTGGGATGGTGTCTCTGTTCTTCTCCAGGAATCCCCCTCCATTATACTGCACCTGAGGAATTCAATTCAAACTTTAACTTCAACATGTGTAAACATGAAAGCATTTAACTTGAGGCAATAAGTTTTCCATAACTCAAGTGCTCCAGAGACTATACACAGAGATAAAAGATTGATACCATGGTGCCAGATGAGAAGAGACTCTTACCTTCCCTGCATAGTGGATCACAGTAAACAGAGGGCTGTGGCTCCGTACCAACTCATAGTGGGGGCTGGTCTTGAACTTGTTGTTCAACTTGTCCACAAAGTTTCTGTCTGATGCCTATAAGACAAACAGGGGAAACACAATACATGAGGTGCTACAGATCTGGAGACCAGTGTGTTGCTTCCAGCCTGTGAATACTAACAATAATGTATCACTTATGAATTGAGAGTCCATGGTGTCACGGAAATCAGTATAGGGTTCATCATGCAATCGGCCTATTAGATTATGAGTTAACTTGTGTGCAAAGGTGACCATTTGGCCTGAGGGTGGCGCTAGAGGAAAGGCCATGGGGTCACCAAAATAAGTAGGATTCATCCTTGCTGAAAGCATTAAGTTTCATGACAATGTGCCCATCAGATTCTGAGATATCATGAAAGCATTGTTAAAGGTATTTCTTAGTTTTTGTCACATTCCTAAGCCAATCATTTGATGACCTACCGGAACCGCTGCCGGTCATCAAATTATTGGCTTAGGAATGCGACAAAAAACAAAAAATATCCATGCATTCAAGTCTCCATGGGGTGATAGAAAAAAAGTCATTTTGGGGGTGAACTATCCCTTTAATGGTGGCACTAGAGGACTGTCCAACATTGCCGTCCTTATAGCCTAGCTGCTAGCAGGCTACAACCACAACATAACAACACCAAGTCATCTCTGAAATTAAGTATTATCAGATTTTACACATTATTCAATATCAAGAAGATAGGGACGGCCTGGTGCCTCAAACAGTTAATCTGCCGACCACATAAATAACATATCGTCTCTGTCGGGTGGAAACCTCATATGTCCAAATATGTTACTTTTCAGGATTCAAATTCAAAAGCGACACCTTTTGAACTGTAGATCTGGTACTTTTGATGCTTTTGTGTGCATTTTTAAAAATACACAACAAGTTAGAATATGGAAAGAAGAGATTTCAGCCCGACAACAGCGATATCCCAGGTTTGATTCCTGTCTCAGGACCTGTGTTACATGTCATCACTAATTTCCTGTGAAGAGCAAAAGGAAGCTCAAAGGCTTAAATAAAATGAGCATAGAGGTCCCGTACCTGAGGAAAGGCACTCTGCTCATCCAGAAGAGACAGGATGCCAATAGGTTTTGTAAGAAAGAGGTCCTAAAACAACAGAAAAGGTCACATCAGGCCAGTGGAATCATTTTAAAACAACACTGTTGGAGATGACGGAGTCCAGAGTCTATAATATCACCATTTCTGGACACATCCGTCGGTCAGTCAGAATATAAACAAATAACTCTTACCAGAATAGGTTTGTTATTTGTGAACGAGATAGCCTCCCATTCAATCCCTTCTTCTTTGTATTCATTCTGCTCCATTAGGAAGATGTGCTGCGGATGACACATACTGGTTCAGCAACAACAAATACCAGTACATACAACCCAAGAAAGAAATATGCTTGATATAAATTTAAGACTAATTCCAGGAATAAAGAAAAATATATACTTTGAAGTTAGAAATAGGTGTGATGGAAAAAAGAAAGGGATCCTGCACACAGTCTCAAGCTTACAACCAGAACTTCACTAGGCTACACAGACAGCATTTTTAAAACATATCTGTGTAGCCTAAACGATTCTGGAAGTTAGGAATATGGCATGACCCTCAATTCTGTCACACGGAATAGAGTCTGCTTGCAAGTCTCTCTGCATGACTATTCATCTATAAAATGACAGGGTGCTTACTCTTTCAGAAGAACATTTTGCATTCATACATACATGGTTGAAGAAGTACTGCAGCTGTTCATTGGCCAGGTTAATGCAGAGCTGTTCAAATCGATTCACTGCGAAGTTCTCAAAGCCAAAAATGTCAAGGATACCTGGCGCGCGGGAGACAGAACAGCAGTCAACGCACATGCTTTAATTAGGTAAGGAGGAGGGAAGGTAATGTTAAGTTAGTCTTCATTGATCCTTTATTGATTTGTACTGATCCGCTGTTGATGAAAATGAAACTCATTTCACACTCACCTATTTCATTGAGCTCGACGTCAATGTCAACATCAGGTGCCAGGAGTTCATTTACTTTACTGACAATCCAGCCAAATAACCGCCCATACGCCACCTTGGCAATGGAGTCTCTGGCATCTAAGATAACATAAGGGAATACTGTATTGATCCATTAAGAGTACATTGGGATTTTTTTTGCCAAAAATCGCATGAGACAGAAAAAGAATAAAACAAAACAAATATAAAGAAAGCGGCATCCCAGTTGCTCATGCAGTTACACTGAACATCAAACAGACAATAGAGAATGACCCATCCCTCCACCCTCCACAATTGATTAGATAAATCACATGAAGATGAACCACTTGTTAGATAAATCACATGAAGATGAACTGACCCTCTGCTTGCTGCTGGTTGTGAAGTCGTCGTATGGCCTCTCCTCTGGTGACGGACACAGTACAGGTAAGACTCCGCAGCAGCTCCTCCTCCTGAACACCAAACTGACCCTGGGAACACACACGAACACACACGTTTATATACTTTATATCCACACGTTTATATACTTTATATCCACTCTATTCATCCGTATTTGTAACAACAACGTCACGACCACCCCAACCACGTCATGCATTTCTTTGACCTTTAGGCATACCCAAACCCTGACCATCCCTAATTCTATCCTTAAAGCCTGATTCTTAACTTGTTTCAAACAGCACTGTTCCTCTTCCTCTCCCCGACTCCACTCTGTTCACCTCCTTGACTAGTGCAGAAGGCTATTCCTTTCCAAATTTTCTTTATATCCTATTTTTTATGAAGTGTGGGTATTCCACTCCCATTGTATCATTTCTTTATTGAGACATGTGACGATACACAGTCCAATCCAAAATAGCAGATCTACAGGCTCACAAGGCATTGCACTGTGAAGCGTTGTGAGATTGTAGATCGTCTATTTTCGGTAGATTGGCATTGGCTATTTACAGTGAAGTATAAATCAGGCTTCAACCTGAACCTAAAATAACCCATTGCAGTAGTGTGGACCAGCAGATGTCCCCCTAGGGCGGTTATCTTCATGTTTCAGGGCCTTGTCATCATAAAACTAAAACAACATCTATGGGCGTGTCCAAATGCACATTATTGGCTAAACCTACTGTCAAAAGAAATTGTGTCATTGTTTGGCCAAGCGGAATCTCTGAAGCAACGGGTGATAGCCAGGTTGAGCATGAAAAACTTGACATACAAACAAGCTGAAGGAGCAAGGGGGAGTTGCTGTCGTTTATGTCCAAATATAGCCACTATGACCTTTAAAAAAAGGGCTTTCTTTCATGTACATGTGGTCTAGAGAAATACGTCTTAACCATCCATTGTCATGAACAATGGGTTTGCATTCTTATCAGGGCGGCACAGATGTGGTTGAGACAACCAGCCTCGCTCCCATTACATTCTTATAGGCACTCGATTGCATAGATGGAGGGGATATAACTCAGCGCTAATGGTCGGATAATTTGCACCAACATGGCGACAAAAGCAGGCAAACCCATGTGTACTGCCGAGTGTGTTAAAGCCATATATTAAAGCCATATATTGTCGTGGGGCAAGTGAACATTTATTTTTAAAAGGGTTGGAATGCAACTGCTCCAGTCTGGATGATTTTGATGCACAAAGACCTGTTCTTGGGCATGATCTGACAAGCAGGGACGTTACCCACAATGCCTTGCTCTGTTCCGCCCAGATGACAAGTACGGCAAGAAGATTACAACTTATCTTTGAGTTGTGTTGGTCTTAAAGGGATCATCTTTTTTTCTATCGATTAGTCACCCCATGGAGACTTGAACTCATGGTTATTTTTCGCATTCCTAAGCCAATCATTTGATGACCAGCGGACCGGTAGGCAGCGGACAGCGGTTCCGGTAGGAGACACAAAGGAGACTCTTTGTGTCTCTTAACGGAACCGCTGCCGGTCATCAAATTATTGTCTTAGAAATGTGACAAAAACTAAAAAAGGGATAATATTGCACACTTTAGACACAGGTGTGTTGGAAATGAACCATAGGGAACCAAACAAGGGGATTGTGCACAAAGTCTCAAGCTTACAACCAGAACTTTACTAGGCTACACAGACAGCATTTCGAAAGCGTATCTGTGTAGCCCATCTTTGCAGAAACCTCTTATCTCCATATTCTAACTTTTTGTGTATTTACTTACGGTAAATGAATGCCCTCCTTGATCATAATACAGCGTCACACATCAAAAGTAGCAGATCTACAAGCTCGGAACGTGTCGCTTCGCGCCGCGTTTTGAGCTTGTGGATCTGCTTCTTTTTTTATTTATTTTTTGAATCCTGAAAAGTAACAGTTTTGGACATAGTGAGGTTTCCAACCGACAGAGACGCTATATTAAACCCTATATACTTTGTTGACCGAGCTACCCCATTGGTCTATACTTAACTTGGCCCCCTTCTTTTTTCCCTCAACACCAAATCTTTTTGCTGAAACTAGCCGATCTACAAGCTGACCTTTTAGATCGGAATGTTTTCACCAAATGGTCGCCTATTGTGATATGCCCAGAATAGGGACTCTATGGTTCATGAGGTTAGTGTCCACAGCAAGGAGGGTTTTGCTCAAATATGAGTGTATGATAATTCCATACATTGGTTAACACAGGTAGTGTCAAATTACAACCTGGCCGGAGACCTCTCTAATGTGTCTCGCTCTAAGCCAAACAGTAAAATCCAATTTAACTCTTGACAGTGTAAACATGGACTTTGGTCCATTTTTAAGCAGACGGCGTCTAATTAACTCTGGACTCTTGGACTGAGGAACTCTTTTCTGCACAAGGAGGTGAACAGAGTGGAGTCAGGAAGAGGGAAAGGAACAATGCTGCAGAGCTCCTGCACAGTTTCACAAGCCAAAATCTCAATTTGAAGTTGCTGACGTCTGCGAACATGCTCTAGTACACACACACATGCGTGCGCACACACACACACACACACACACACACACACACACACACACACACACACAGTTTGATGCACAAAGAGCTGACAGCTACTAGGCTAGCACTCCCAACAATTCATTCTGCTCCATCTGCGCCAGACACCAACAAACCAGAGCACGTTGGTAGTTATTTTAAGATCGCTCACAGCATACACAATACCGTACAGGCCATCTTTTCTATTGTTTTGAAACTAAGCAGAGTTATGTTTAACTAGCGTTACCTGCTGCATCATAACCAACTGATGGCCAGCTCAGCTGGGGCTATGGTCTGCTTTGTACTGTAGTTTATAATATACACAGAATCTGAAATGGAACAAATCTTATTACCGACTGCTTTAACAGCCAAATTTTCCGTCAGGGACAGATGAGGCTTTCCATATCAAATACTTGCCACTTCAGTTTAACAACTTTATGATTAGATAGCACAGTGGTGAAAGACCATAAATACATGAGAGGGTATATGAGAGAGATAAAGAAATGACATGAGTCAGATTCAAATCCAGTAAATTGTGAGTGGTTTACACACATTTGGCTTGTGTTACTACCGTATCCGCTTGTTTATTAAGTGTGAAAAGCACACACCCTATGAGGTGCTGATTTGAGGAGGCATGTTATGCTAGAACAATAAATTTTCTTTTAAACCTAAAAAAAACTGTATAAGGATGTCACACTAAGTTGGTGACATCCTGACGTAGCCACAAAACGAAAACGTATCATTTAAACACATGAACCCTGGCGTCCCCATTGTTGGCATGTCATAATAGGTTTAGCAAAAATTGCAGATCTACAAGCTCACGTAGATCAGCTGTTTTTGGCGCAGGGGAAAGAGAGGACTGTGTAAAGACCCCTTGGAGAGCCGGTCATACAAGTATATATTTCGGTTTAAGTGGTTAATAAAGAGCAAAATGCTCAGTGATCATTTAAGTCTTTATTAAACACAGTCAAATCCACAATGATAATATAACTCTGAGAATGCAAAAGTGGGGTCCATTTGAGTCAAGATAAATGAGTACCGAGGTGTTCTACTTTATCTGTCTATAGGACGATAACAATAAAACAAATGTTATTCCTAGAGTACTCCCAACGGGTGGACGAGGAAACTAACGATAACTCTCAACAATTTCCTGCTTCCTTCCTGGACTTCCACATCAGCTACAGTGTTACTATATATGGACAACGCTTATACAGTGTGCAAAGTTTCCCCTGGGGGGGGGGGTTGCTGGGCTGGATGTGGATGGGCAGCCGGAGGGGCTAACTCTCTAATCCTGCTATGTGAAATACAATTTTGTCCATCTCACTTCTGACCTTCCCACCCAAGTCCATGGTCCATTGTAGGGGAAATACAGTGCAGTTATATTGATATTCATGTGCCCACGAAACGCACATTATCGAGTGCAAGTGACGCATCAGCTAATCCAACATATTGATGTATGCGATGCAATGCGAGGGTGCGGTCTAGCCAATACCAACTCGGGACTCCTGAATCGCTGCCCTCACACTCTCCTACTGTATCTAGCATCAGGGTCTTGAGCTCTACACTACAGTATTGTTAGCTAAGCAGTGCATCTACGTAGGTGGTGCGCTTCTCGCCTTTCCTGGCTTTGCCCTGGGTTGGCTCCCACAGAGTCCCACTGACGCAGTGCCCTGCCAGCCTCATCCTTCTAGTATGCACTGCTCAGTTGTTTGCCATTTGAAGCTACACGTGGGCTATAATGCTGTAATATTTTAACACTAATAGCTTTGCGCTTACAGCCATCCAAAACTATGCCAAAGATAACACAGAGTACTGGCACAATACTGGCCCGAACCTGTACTGACTCCAAATTTGGGCAAGATTTCAGCACGATCACAGCCCTATTGACTTTGAGTATCAAATTAAATAAAGTAAATGAGTGGAGGTACTTGCATGGCCTACTGGCAGCGTGCATATAAAGTTTGGCGCTGATTGGTCGAGCGGTTTGTGAGAATTCTCCGCACAGTACGACACACACAAACAAACAAAGACAGATCCGGTCATAGACGGACAGGTTTATGTACGGTAAAAGAAACTCACAGCGGTAGCCTTCACCCAGCCCTTGGACCTGTCCGAAACCTTGAGAGTGTCGGTCTCCGTTGTTTCGAACGTGATGTTGCCAAGAGACAAGATACCTGCCAGTATGGTCAGCGTGTCCACCTTCTCCTGCAGTGGTGGAAGAGAAGACGGTGTCAGTGTTACAGGATACATGACTGGTTTTGAGGACGGTAACGTCAATATTCATCGGCAGCACAACTGATGGGTTCAGAAGTTTGACAAAAAGCAGCGGAGTCGGTTCAGTTGGTGCTAACGGACAAACAAGGTGGGCCCAATGAAAAGGCTCAACCCGCCACAAGAACACTGGCTGCATTTTGTATCTCCAATTTATTTATCTTTACACCCCATCTAGTCTACATGGTTCTCCCAATAAAAGGAAGAGCGGTACATAATATTCTGTACGTATGATACTGTATGGCTCTCAGTAGTCGGTCGCACAGTGTCAGTGAAATATGACATGAGGAACGCCACATCCACAATGATGGTTTAGGCAACGCTGAGGGGGATTTTATTAGTGCCTGCATGATACCCGCACCACACACACACTGCGCTGAGTAAAATTGGCTCCAGATTGTGCTCCAGATTACCAGCCTTTAACTAGAGGCAAAGGTTACTGTACTTGTTACTATGTATTTTCTTTTCTCAAGAAATCTGCTGGAATTTTGGTTTGCTTTGTACATACTGTACATGTGGATTTGGTGAGTTTTCATGATTATAATTACAAAGTCACAACTCCCAGAGCGACTAATCCATACATGAGAGTTCTTACCTGTTCCTCAAAGCCCACCATGTCCATGGCATTACACACAGCATTATACTTCTCAGTCCACTTGTTTGTGCTCTCATCTGTTCGATAATGTTCACTGAGATACCTAAAAGACAAGACAGATTTTCATATCAATATGTACGTATACACGGATGTATTATTTCATTGCCAGGCATAAAAGGGCCCGAGGGTTTCTCAGATTTTGCAGAGCCCCTGTCACTGAATGATATCACTTCTCACCTGTACTGTGTAGCATCCAAGAGGCCGTACATCTCTTTGTCCTCCAGTGAGGTGCCTGCCAACATGCAGTGGAAGATGTGGAAGTTCTTCTCGCCCTCATCCTGGTGTACGACTCGAGACTTTTCCAGAAGGTACTCGTTGATCTTGGCTCCTTTTACTGTTGGGCAGATCAGGACAAGCTGTGTGATGTTAGCAGCACAAACCAGTATTCTTCTGGTGAAAAAATAAGGATTTACGGTATCTCATTTAGCAAGGAAAACACACCATTGCGTATCAACTCAAAGCACTTTGTTGGGTCCCTTCGTCAGTGTCCGTGACAAAGGCCTAAATGTTGATAGTCTGTCTGTTTGCCTTGTCTGTTTGCCTTGCTCACATACTGTAAATAAATCCTTATTTTTTCACCGGAAGATGGAGTGTCTTGGGTTATTTTTTTCTATGACTGTATGCACCACTATAGGAGATTAAAAATTAAAAAAATCACTTCATGGGATTTGTTTTCACCCAAGAGCGCCTGTTATGTATGACACTGGATCCACACAACGGTTCCTTCCTTCTGGTGTTGTAAACAACTGTGTCCTACTATGCCTGTGAGAACCTCCCATTGAGCGTATTAATTCCCTATTCCCCATCTGCTGACTAAACAACTTTCAAGCCGGGTTCCCTATTTCGCTATTAGTCATAGGACAAACTATGCACAATGTTCAACCTCACCACTATGTATAGTGGTAGATCTGCTATGAATAGCAGATCTACAAGCTCATAGCGTGGCACCGAGTGCCACGCTACAAGCTTGTAGATCTGCTTTTTTTTGTTTATTATGAAAATGTGTGCAAATCTTTGAATATATATTTTTTAAAGCGAACATTTGTAACTCAAATCTTTGGGTCCCTGGAACAAAATATTTTGAAATGGGGGTCCGTGCCCAAATACATATCATTTTGGGGGTCCTTGACATGAAAAAGTTGGAGCACCACTGATAAAGCAACATTAGGTTTTTCATAAAACTGTTTGGATTTAGAAGAATCGACCTCAGGTCTTAATGGGTTAATAATACTTGGCAGCATCAGAACCAGCTCTGCAAGGTTCTGCAACGGCTTCATCCCCAGGCTGTCAGACTTCTAAACGTCCGGCTGCCTCCCACCACATATGAGTAAGCACCCCACCTCTACTACACACACACACACACACACACACTGCCCCTCCCCCGCCCCATGCCATGACTTCATAGCCTTTATGACTGCTCTGTTACTGACACTTTATACCAGAGCATTATAATTACAATTAGGTCATGCGTTAGGCATGAGGTCATGTGTTAGGCATGAGGTCATGTGTTAGGCATGAGGTCATGTGAACGGTAAATTGTTGCATTTCTAGAGCGCCTTTCTCCAAACTTTACAATGGTCCTTTGGACCCCGACGAAGGCGCCTGAGCCGAAACGCGTTGGATCACCTGCGTTTTTAACTTTGCCAAGCCATGACATAATAAAGGTGTTTTAGCTCAACTGAACAGAGTGCCTTGGATTCTTCTTAAGTTCACCTGATTCTCTCACTTGGATGTCAGCCTACTACCAAAGGGAAGGAACTTGACCTACAACAATTGACAGCACTTCCTCGTTTCTTAATTCATTAAGACCGAGAGTCTGTGTCATTTCATTGAGCTAATCTGCTCAATATGTCTACATAAGGGTGTGCACACTGCATATTAAATGCCATAGAACCACCTTGTTTTTGTAAAGGAAGTAAAACCAAACCACTTCCTATGTGGTATAATGCCTTTCCTGTGGAGTATGATGTTGGTATTGCGTTACACCTTGGGCGGTGAGAAGACATTTTGTTCAGCCTTAAACTTCAACCCAATTAACCCTAACCTTAATTCTAGCCTTACTCCTAAAATAGTCCCTTCAGAAGTGCAGCTTTACAAGATTTCCCTCAGCTTTCTTTCCTTTAAAAAAAACATTAAAAAAATAGCCAATCTACAAGTAGATCAGCATTTTTTTGTTTTACTATTTTTGAGTTTATGGGGGGAAAAAATAAAAGAAATAAAAGAAATAGCCAATCTAGCTCTAGCTCAGTGGCCTTGTGGTTAAAGTTTCCGCCCTGAGATTGGGAGGTCAGGCTTCAATCCCCTGGCTGGGTCATACCATGGACTAAAAACTGGGACCCAGTGCCCCCCTGCTAGGCACTCAGCATCAAGGGTTGGATTGGGGGCAAGTCCCTGCGACATACAATGTCCAGGGGGCTTACTTGTGCAAGCTGCCTCATGCTACAGAAACAGGAGATAGGCTCCTGCCCTACAGGCCACATAGCTCGGAAACCGTTGGTTCCCAAGTAGATCAGCTATTTTAGCTATTTGTCGTGTGACAAAGTACATAGGGCTTAAGTGGTTAATGACCAAAATGTCCTCACAATCAGTGGTTCCCTAACATTTTAGCTCAAGACCCAAAAGAGAAATTGGACGATTCACGCCGTGTTGTGAGCTTGTAGATCTGCTGTTTTCACTACTTCTTAAACTTTTTTTTTACATTTATGGAAATTATTAGATTCATTCTTTTTTTTTTTATCTTTTGAAATAAGATATTAATGAATGAAACAGAAAAAATGTGATATTTGTCCGCGACCCAAAGATGGGTCCCGACCCACTGTCTGAGAAACAGTGCTCAAAATGAAGTATAAAAGGACACACACACACACACAAAACCTCACCACAGGAGTTATGGAAGCGTAGTTGGATGTACTTTCCAAAGCGGCTGCTGTTGTCGTTCATGACTGTCTGGGCATTTCCGAAAGCTTCAAGAAGGGGATTGACCTGGGAATGACAAATGTAAAACAAGAGTGTAAAGATTGACTTTGAGGTTGTTATTCCATAAACACGGACATTTGAGTGACTTTTGAGTCATGGCCTCACAAGATAATGTAACAATTAAATCAGTCAAACATCTTTTGCAAGACATCCTGAGCCAGTATTTCCCAAACATAGGGTCATGACCCATTTTGGGTTGCGGAACAGATATCCAGTTTTAAAACCTTAACTACAAAAGGTTTGTCGTTATTGTTGCTTTTTAGTTTTTTCAACGACAATAAAAGTGTGCATATTGCCACTTCATTACAGCGCCATTTACCAACTGGGTACAGAATCTTTCACAAAAATATGCCCATGCTTTGAACAAGCAAGTGTACAAAAACATTATTTGGAAAATATGTGCAGATAAAATCATGAATATGTAAAAAAAGAATGGCTGCATGTAATAGCCATACTGTATATAAGCATACATACCCTGTAATATGTGCACTATAGAGAGCTACCATTGGTGAAACAGACTTACTACATAAGTATGGCATGCTGTAACTACATTGATATGGGCGTATCTCACACTAAGAACTGCAGCAAGGGCATAGTCCATAAAGTGCAAACAGAAACTGGGCACAAAATAAACTCAGCCTGCGGCGTCTGTTAGATCGTACCTACCTGTAAGATCTGTTGTTCAAGCTGAGAGTTGGCACACGACAGCTCCATGATCTGTCTAAGTAACAGCTTGGTGCTCTCTGTCTTCCCTGCACCGCTCTCACCACTGCAAGGAAGAACAAGCTTTAAGAATAGGAAACTTTTATTCCTGGGGAGCAAACCGGGTCACTAAAGCAGACATTAAACCAACAAGCAACAATAACGAAACGTTTAGTCATGACTCATGTACAAAAATAAATACAAACATTCTGAATGCCAAGCTCCCTTCAGATAACTTTATAATGTTTGTGTGCCTCTCTCCATGGATTGAGCACCTAGTTAACCCATTAAAACCGGGAAGGCATCTGTTTCATTTTAGATTTGAGCTAAAAAGCATTATTTTATACTTCAGAAATCTTGAAAATGTGTTCAAATCTTTGAATATATATATTTATTTTTTAACTCCAATCTTTGGTTCTGGGAGTCCCTGGAACAAAATATTTTCAGATGGGGGTCCGTGGCCAAATACATATAATTTTGGGGGTCCTTGACATGAAAATGTTTGAGCACCACTTAGGGCTGAACGATTTTGGGAAAAAATCTAATTGCGATTTTTCTGACTGATATTGCGATTGCGATTTGTTTGCGATTTTTAAATGTTCTTAAAAAAAAAAAATCTTTAACATTTTTTTAAGTCAAGCTTCAGTTTAGTATTCACTGTGTACGTTTAAAAAGTAATTTGAAGTAATGGAACATTACCAAATGGCATACCATTTATTTACTGTTCTAGATTCTAATAAATAAGGATGAGAACTAAAAGATATGAATTGCTTCATTGCTTCCAACATGTATCTTCCAAGTACTTTTTTCCCCATGTATATATTTAAACATTTAGCTGGAATAGAAATAGCTTATTTTTGTAAACAACCCAACATTGAACTTGTTACGTCATTAACTTATGGCTCAAGAAGTTCAATAAATAAAAATAAAATTAAACAAATAATTACCTTTTTGTGTAAACAATTCACAGCAGTGAAATAAGTAGGTATTTCACTTATGGCTAAAGAAGCATATTTACTGACAGGGGTTGACACTAAGGTCTCAGAGGCACTTGCCCGTCGGGCAAGTACAGGTCATTTTCTACTTGCCCACAGGTCTTGCCCACTTGCCCGAAAAGTAAATTGTCCTTTATAAAATGATAGGTTAAATTTGAATTACTGTTCAATTTTAACACTTATTTTTTACTTTCTACTTCCGAATTATGGGGCTGCACGAGAAAAAAGTCATACCTCAATATTTATGCCAAATATCTAAATAGCTATGAATATGACTATGGGTTAAAGGTAGGGTAAGTGATATTTTTTGGTTAAAACAAAAAGGCTTTTGTTATGGGTTAAAGCTCCATATTCTGATAGTTAGACCATTTCAGCCAATCAGGAGAGTACCCATCTATCAGCTTCATTTTTATAGTGTTCCAGTTCCAATTTTACATGCTCATTTCTTTGTGTCATCACTTCCAATTTCAATTGTTTAATCTGTATCCTGAGTTCTCTGTCCTGATATCCTGACCTGAAAAGGCATTTTCTGTTTAATAAAGAGCTGGAGAGACATGGAGACTCATGTTACTGAACAAACACTCTATAGCAATGAGTACTATCAGAATATAAAGCTATTTAACACTTATTTTAACAAAAGAAAATCACTTACCCTACCTTTAACACTTGTCATTTTATATTTGTAGTGAAAACAGCACATATAGGCCAGCAGTGCTCTTATTTTACATTCCACAGACCAGAAGACACTTACTTTTCCATAACTTGACAAAACGCTCTTATTTTGAAGTCCATCGACCAGAAGTCAAGGGTTTACGTTCGTCTGACTTGACACTTGTTGAGCTTTGACCGTTCAATAAACAAACAGAGGTACTGGGCTTGCGCTGCTGTTTTGAACTGATACTGACATAAGGAAGGCTTTACAAGCTTCTTGTATTTTCACACGTCAATAGGGACAAGTAGGGAACTGCAGCACATGTGACAAAAGTCAGCGGGTGTTTTTGTTTTATATCGCGGGTGGGATGCAAGCAGCCGTGCTCGTCATCAACTCCACTTTCTCACAAACGTATCACTTCACTCTAGATTCCAAACGTGATTTTGCAACCCGGTGATTTATAACTAGTTGCGTGCCCGTGTCTTCAGTATTATACGAGCTTGTAGATTAGCTGTTTTCGCCGCGTCGCAGGTTCTGTGTGTGTGTGTGTGTGTGTGTGTGTGTGTGTGTGGGGGGGGAGCCTGTGTGTAGGGGGGGGGAGAGAGGGGGAGGGGGAGCGCTCTGGCCACGCTCAAGTGTCTTACAGAAACAAACATAGATAGGAGCTACACTACTTGTGTCGCACCGAAAATAATGTTTTACCGCTACGCGCGGCATCAGGGATTTGCGCAACACGTTCGACAAACTTTAAATACTCGTAGCCGACGGAGACCTAACTCTAATGAGAGGGACAGAGCGAGAGAGAGAGAGAGAGAGGTGGGGGGGGGCTCGCTGCCCTCTCGCTCCCTGTAGAGAGAGGCAGGCAGCCACTCTGGAGAGAAGGAGACAAGTCCCGCGGGTGCTCTGGGATTAATATGAATATTAAAATGATTTATTATGATAAAATAAAAAATAAAAAAAATCGCGGCCTTTGCGATTAGCTAATCGCGTGGTTTCAAATCGCGATTTCGGTTTGAAAACGATTAATCGTTCAGCCTTAGCACCACTGATATAGCAACATACGTTTTTCAGAAAACTGTTAGGATTTAGATATTTTTAGAATTAATGGGTTAATCTAATTGCCCAGTTGGCCCTGCAGTTTGGACAAGCCTCTTCTTTCCCTATTTAGTAACATATGGCAGTCTCAACAAAATACAATTAAGACAATCTCTCCAAACTGGGCTGTAGTATATACAGCTGTTGTACATAGCCAATTTATCTGTAAAAGCAAGGCATTATAAACACAAGAATAGAGGTTAAAAAAATTGTCCCAAATGGCAACGGCCTGGTTTGACTCTTAAACCTAGGCCCTAACTGAGGATCTGGGATCACATGCTGCATGGGACATAAGCTTGGTGCCACGACAAACCACAATTTAAAATTTGATCAGTAATATCTTCAAATGTTGTTGTCAATTTAACGTGACTTCTTGCTGCCAGATTTTGTATAAGCTGGAGACATGAGAGCAACTTGTGTTAGATCCATCATGTACCTATTTGCAAGTCTTATTTGCCCATGCAAACCATCTCTGGTGGTGTAGTGCAGCAATACCAACTGCTTATCAATTTGGTAGGGAGGTTAAATGTGGGCTCGGGCAATTTGGCTGGCAAATGTCTTTTTTTCATTTTGAGTCCATTTGGAATCTGGATGTTTGTAAACAATTGTTATATAAGGGCATCTCTGTTCACAGCCTTCAACCACTTAAGCCCTATAGACTTTGTTGTTCGAATAATAGCGAAAATATCCAATTTAGAAGCTATAGTGTTCACGCTCTAGAAGGCATGTCACAATTTACGCAAAGCGGGAGGCTCCTCTCACCCCCTTTTTGTCATTCTAAAAAGGTTATTGTGGGTCATCTTATATATCCTTGTTGCCCAGGGTGACTATCGTCCTGGTTCAGTCCCTCACGATCTATAGCTGGCTGACCAGCTCATTCATTAGTGACTCGTAAACCAGGGCAAGGGGGCCCCCACTCAGAGCCTGTCCAGGCTGTGAGGACAGCCATGGGCTTGACTTTTACAACAATAGAAGTTCAAATGCTAAGCACTGCGCAGCAACCAGCAGCTGGTTCCTAACAACACCCAACATGTACCCTACACTTCGCCTATCACCAAAAAACAAGGCTTACGTCTTTCTCTTTGTGCTTGCTCAATATCCTTCACATTGTCATCCAGGAAAAGTGATTTGACAGTTTATTGCTTTAAATGTTGGCTGTGGTTTCTGGTTATTTGCATTTGGGGAAGCTGAGCACCCGTTTATGCGTCCATACAATCTAAAGCAGAATACACTAAAATATTAAACTGGGCATGAACAGCAGGTGTACAGTGTGTACAGTACCAGAAATAATAGTGAAGTTGAATAGCGTATGACTAATATGACAATTAAGCACTTAAGCCCTATGTGTGTACTTTATCATAATGGCAAATAGCAAAAATTGCAGATCTACAACCTTGTCGACAGAGGTTGACATGTTTTGAAAATTTAGGAATGTCCATCTACTGTATAACAACATATCCAAAATTCCAGGTTGAAAGTGGTAAACCCCATCTTAAAGCCGACAAAAAGAGAACTTGGTACATTGTAAGGTACGGTAAGAAACACAGCTTCAGCTAAAAGGATACATTATGGTGTGACATTACTGCCATGATTTTGTCAACTGGCATGATCACTAGGCACACCTACAGTATATCTACCACACCCATGATTAACGTTATTAACTGCAGGTATGTTGCTTACGTCACAATGTACCAAGGTCAGCCTCGCCCTTACATGATTCTCAACTTTTAGGTGGCAGCACAATTAGCCATAATTAACACACATACACGCTAAAAGACATACCTTATGACAATACACTGGTTCCTTGGTCCTGTAGCCAATCTACCCAGCATGGACTGATAGGCTCTAGTGGCCACAGCAAATATATGGGGTGGTAAGATGTTCTTTTCATGGCACTTATATCTTTCAGACACCTGCACGTTACACAAAAGAAATCCGAGATCAAAACAGTGACAGTCAAATCCGTACGTATGTGAAGCATTATTGTTGGACACAGATGGATCTATTCAATGTCAATGAGATAGGGTATGCAAGGTAGCATAGTGGGTATAGCAGGGTAAGCATAGTGGGTATAGCAGGGTAAGCATAGTGGGTATAGCAGGGTAGCATAGTGGGTATAGCAGGGTAAGCATAGTGGGTATAGCAGAGGTCTCAGGTACAGTACCCAATGTATCCTGTCCAAGTGCCCTTGAGCAAAACAACAAACCACTTCTGGTGATTACAATTTGTGAGTCGCTAGCTAAATGCCTACAATGTAAACAGTCAAAAATGCATTCAGCACTAAATCAGAAGATACTGTGCAAGCGCAAGGAAACTTTCTTAAATGCACTGAAAACGCTTAAAAAGGGGAATTTTGGACCACGGTTTTCTGACCTTTTCTATGATGTTATGATATCTTAGGATGAATGGTACAGTAGAAACATTGAATTTCCATCCCGGGTCCGCCCCAGCTTAAAACGTGCACCAATAGGCCTTGCGCTAGACTAGATTGTGTATTTTAATAGCTTTTTTTGGCAAAAAAAACTAAACAAAAAAAGAGTCTCTCTAGCGAGACTTCCGTTTTTTTTGCATAGTGCTCTGTTACTATGAACGTCAGATCTCACCCCAAAAAAAAGCTATTAAAATATGCGATCTTACGCAAGGCCTATTGGCGTACGCTTTAAGCTGTGGCGAACCCGGGATGGAGTTATGAAAATGTTCTACTGTACCATTCATCCTAAGATATCATCACATCATAGAAAAGGTAAGAAAACCATGGTCCAAAATTCCTGAATAGAAGAATACTTTGTGGACTGGATTCAGGTAGTGACCTGACCTGTCATTTCATTGTCGGTACATTTACATGCACACATTTACATGGTCCATTTAATCCGGTCTCATCCAGTTCAAGTCAACACTCCCTGGTTGCAATTGACCCAACTTGAAGGTCAATTTGGTGTGTACATAACGTGGTTGAACCTGCTCAATATTTTATTTGGACATATTTTCTAAATGTAGCTAAGGGTCTATGGTCAATTGGTCATAAAGAAAATTCGCTGTTCAGGTATGGTGAATGGCAAAAATTTTAGAGTGACTGTGCATAGAATTGCAAGAATTTTCACAAAATACTCCCAACCTTTTTTAGGGTTGGAACTTGGAATAGCTGTGTGCTGTATTATGCTTCCATACTGTAAGTACAAAGTAAGTAAAGCCAAGGTGTTGGTTATTTCAAACCCTGTAACAATCACACTAACCCTAACCTTACTATTTACAGTAACAAGAGTATTGTTTGCATGTAAACATAGTAATTGGGGCAGCTTTGACAGGGCAGTGATGATAAGAGGTCAAGACAGCTTAACTCCACATTACGGCGATGTGTCCCTCTGAAGCACTTACCTCTTTCTCATAGAGAGGTAGATATTTAAAGGGATTTATGGCCACCAAAATATCCCCAATGTAGGTCTGGAACAGACAGAAAAAAAGACCAACAGTGAGTCAGTTTACTAGGTGAAACTGTCTTAGTGACCAAATTGAACATACAGTGCCCTTGTATATAAACTAACCTCCGGCAAGAAATATCTGCTGATAAACCGGTTTGACAAACCGACAAGCTTTAAGAAACTTAAGACTGATCTGTATGAGTCAGTGAACAATAATAAAACTTTATTTTGCATAGGAATTCTCAACCCAGACATAAAACTTAAATAGTTTGTATTCAAGGAAACTTGATGTTCTGTGAAATAAGTCAAAGTCAATGTGAAATGACAATAGACCTTGTTTTACTTTATCTTCAAAGGTTATCAAATAATCTAACAGTGTGAGTATGGTCCTGACCTGCTCTACTGTTGATAATATAAATAGAATTGACTGACTGACTGAAGATAATGCCTCAATTCTAGAAGTTACTATTGTAAAAGTGACGTTGCATGGTGGATGTTCAAGGACAAACGGGCAGCAGAGTTTGTCTACACAGTGTTCTCAAGGGCCAATTGTTTTGTCTGAATTCAGGTAAAGGACATTTTTTTCACACTAGTGTACTGTGCTTGCTTTGTTGCTCAGGAGTAAAACTGTGGCAATAAAGCTAAAAGAGGTGCTAAAAATACTCCTGAACACAAGTTATTAAGTGGCAGCAAATCATTACAGCTATCTCATTCCAGGTTACTGTTGAATACAAACATAAACTTATGTTGATTGATTGATTGAATGAATACTTTATTAACAATTGCAAATAGTACGGTATTACAATGATTGCTAAAAAGGATAACTCAGAAAGCCCTATAGGGGCTTTGGGGCTCGTTTCCATTGTGGTCCTGTCAGTGTATTCAATTCACCGAGTAATATAAGAGCAGTGTAGACAATACAACAGTGTCACAATACAATGGTGGCAGTGGCTTGATTGGTAGTCAAGTGATCTCTGACATTTTATGGAACATGTCAGATAAATCATTTCGAAACCCACCGTTGTTCTGTTGTTGACAGAGGTGGGTAGAGAGGGGAGGGGTTGAACTAAATGACAGCAAAGCCACGTCTTAGAGTACTTAGCCATGTCATGTTTCAGGGCTAGAGTAGCCCATACTTGTGTGTTGTTCTTAAGACAAAGATTCCTTTCCACACCTTGGAACCGGGTTTGAGGTTATATCATGACATTTGAAAATAGCTGATCTACAAGCTCACAATGCTTGTGAGCTTGTAGATCTGCTATTTTCCAAAGATTTGTATACATTTTGAAAACTTGAAATGGGACATTCTGCATAAGGAGTCCTTTCTACTTTTTTTTTTACTTTAAGTACATTTTGATACAAATAGTTTTGTACTTTGACTCAAGTAAATTTTGACTTGTACTTGTAACAGAGTATTTCTACATTGCCGTATTGATACTTTTACTTAAGTAAAACAATCGAGTACTTTTCCCACTACTGGTCAGTGGGTTGTGCTTTCCATCGTTTTAAGGAAAACCCGACCACATGATGCTGACAAGACACAATGTCAGCGGAATATCTGATATACTATGAATAGTCAAGATAAACACATAGCCTATTATTGCTGCACAAGACCAGAGATGGAAATACTCACATGTTTTACTTAAGGAAAAGTATCAATACTGCAATGTAGGTCCGAATCAGAACGTCTGACACTATGGATGGCCACGTCAGAATAAAGCAGGGCATTTCATTTAATTCATACTTACATAGATGTGATCCTTCTTGAAACGCTGGCTTAACGACTCCAACAGACTGTTCTCATCCAAATCCGACAAAGTGGCCAAGTCGTCATGGAGAAATGCCTCCATTGCCGAATGCCGACAGTACTAATAATAAATACCAATAAAACTAAAACAATAAACTAACATACACACACACACCACCTGGACTTTTAAACAGCGTCCTGGGTTGTTGCTCTGTCGTGGAAATAAAGACAAACAGAGTCAGCACTTCTCATGGAGAGTGCTAAGTGCTGTGAAGTTGCATTTCCAGCGGAACCAACGCTGCTTATTAGCTACTGTGTGTCTTTCTGTCCAATCTGTCTGTCTCTCTCTCTCTTGGGAACACAACACAGAAGTTAGAAAGATCAGCCTCTTTTTTCTTTTCTCCACTGACTCCTCTCTCTCCTCCCCTTTCCTTTCTTCACTGAATAAATTAACCCCTTCCTCACCACGATGAGTAGGCCGAGTGCACCCACAGTTCAGGCAGTGTGACACCTCACCACCAGGCTGTTATATCAATGTACCATGTTGTAATAATATGTAATCTATGTATGCAACTAACACATGATACATTTAATTCTCATGTCATGTCAGTTTATTTATTTTTGCATATTTCAGTCAACAGTATATAGCTATAGTATTCTAAATATAAACTAGTGCGTTCAAGATTTTTTTTAAAAACCTAATAATTACAGATATACAAACAAACCCAGTTAACCCACACTATACATAAAAGGCATTTATTTTATTATGAACCACCACACCCATTCACACAATGCCACATTTATGATCCAGTCCACTCCACCCCCACATCTCACACAGGAAACAGCAATGCTGAGACACACACACACACACACACACACACACACACACACACACACACACACACACACACACACACACACACACACACACACACACACACACACACACACACACACGTTGTGATATAAATTATTTTACATATAAAGTATATACACAATAATGTCATGTAACCAATGTTTAAAACATCAATTAACCCATATTTTTAAGACAGAGGAGCAAATGTCGCGGCCACCATTTGAACCTTCAGAGAGCTGCTTTGCGCTATAGTCATGGAAATTAAATTGGGCCCCGATCTGAGGGGGCTCATCAGTTGAGTGAGGGGGCTGTGGACCCGAGGCCCCCACGTGATCGGCGCCCATGCACACACACACACACACACACACACACACACACACACACACACACACACACACACACACACACATCATGGCAGGACCTAATTTTCAATGTAGCCGAGACACGTACACGTACACGTACACGTACACACACGCGCACACACATGCACACACGCACGCACACGCACACACGCACGCACACACGCGCGCGCGCACACACACACACACTTTAAAAACACTTCTGGGGTCATTTTAATGTCCACCCCAGACAGTTTTTAATTTGCTTGATTCAATATTTAGATATTTTATATTCATTTGATCAGACACACCCCTCTCCTATAAGGCCATTCAACCTCAAACTCTATGTTAAAGGGATACTTCACTTTAGGGCCGGGGACACATTTAAAAAAATATTAAAAATAAATGAAAAAAGTTATGGAAAATTCATGGCCCCCTCACGCATTAGAGTGTCCTACTAATGCGTGAGGGGGCCATGAATTTTCCATAACTTTTTTCATTTATTTTTAATATTTTTTTTAAATGTGTCCCCGGCCCGAGAGTGAAGTATCCCTTTAACCATGCTATAAGCTTCTCATTGAAAACAAAATAATAATAATAATAATAATAATAATAATAATAAGGGTAATAATAATAATAATAATAATAATAATAATAATAGTAATGAAAAAGGTACTTGAATAATGAACGGATACATTATTGGATTTCTTTGATTTTTGTTGTTGTTGTTGTTTTATTTATGAAATTCTCTTGTGAAAATTTGTGAAATTTCACAATATCAATAACCACAATAATCATGACTCTCAAAAACTAACAATGGGTAACCTTTATTCAGACAGCAATATTTTTTGCAGATACAGATGAACAAAGTTGGGTTTTTAAAAAAAATCTCACATTTCAATATTCATTACAGTATACATACATACTATATAAATAGTATATATAATAATAATAGTACATACTATATAAATCTCAGGTATTATTATTATTATTATTATTATTATACAGCATGTAGCCTCATAGAAAACAGTTTACAAATATTACATGTTAGACAAAAGTTCACAGCAGTATTCCAAGACTCCTGGGCTGAGTGGGATCTTTGAATGGCTATTGGGCTGGACGTTGAAGTTGTCATGCGCTACAGAATTCCAAGTCCCCTGGTTTTAGTTTTAACGCAACTTTACCCCATGGACACAGCCATCCCTATTCTGGGGGCATTGTTGAAAATTGAAGATCTACAAGCTCACAACACATCACAAAGTGAAGTGTTGTGAACTTGTTCGACTCAGCGAAGATATTTAGCATAGAGCGAAAACAGGAGGGGGCCTAGGACAGAGCCCTAGGGGACTCCCATCAACTAAGTATAGGGTTAAAGTTGTTAAAAGAGTGTAAAAACAGACATATATACAGAGTATATATATATACACAATGCCAGTGTTTCCTCTAGGCCATCAAAGATATCCGACGATTTTTGTTACAAGCTGGTTTAAAGAATTCAAATAAATGTCACTAATTAATCTACACTGGAACATTTCTTGTGTTACATATACTGACACGTGGCACGTGTCCACCTAAGCATTAAAACAAGCATTTTTGTCTCCATCAATAATTTTAAAGTCCAACTAGGACCAATATATTATTATAGGACATGATGACAAACAAGCAAAACAGGATAAATTCTGTCCCTCCTAATATTATAGCTATTGAATAGCTATAGAAATGCTGGGTAACAATTGCTATGCATCCCATGTCTATAATGCTTTATAAACATACTCGCATGCATTATAATCTACTTATGATACTGTAAAAATATAGTTACTCATAAATACTCATAATAATGCTTTAAAACAATATACATTATAAAGCATTCTATAGTTACTTATAAGGTCATGTATAAATGCATTGTAAACAGCTTATGACACTGTATGATTACAGTTATAAGCACTCATAAGTACTCATAATGCAATCACAACACATTATAAAGCCTTTCATAATTACATTTAAGGTCAGGTATCATAATACTTCATAATTACTGGGCACTTACAGACTTTTTATTTTGGCCAGGATCATAGTTTTATTATAATTCTCATATTGTAGTTGTAATACATTAAACATAATTATAGAATGCATTATAATCACTGTACTAATGCATTATAGTGTAAGTATAAGTAACACTGAGTGGCCATTGGGTACTTTAAGTAACGTTTTTTTCCATTCAATTTATACAAAAACAACACAAAACGTTTCTACCTACACCTTCAGGAATGTAATTACTTTACTTAAAGCACACAATGACCATTTATACTTATAGTGACTTATGATCACACAATAATAATTATTAACAGTGATTATAACAGACAACAAAAACATTGCAAAAAATATCTGTGAGTGTCCGTCATACAATGCTTTATAATGTGTTATGATTATTTATGCGTAATCTTACAGTCTTAAAAGTAGGTTATAATGCCTTATAAGTATGTTTGTAAATGTAATGCATTATAGATGGGATGCATAGCAAGTGTTACCAAATGCTGTCTTCTCACGCAGTTCCCATCGCAGGTGACATCTCCGTCCCTTCATCTGGGTTCTGCTTTCCCCCTTTTCTCTTGGCTTTCTCCTTTCTACAAAAATAGAAGTCAGGGACAACAGTAATTTCAGTATTAATATTGTATACTGGGGATGTATTTGAATGCCTGGTGTAAATCGTCTCTGTCCAAAACTGTTACTTTTCAAATACAAAAGTAGCAAAAGTAGCAGATCTACAAGCAATTACCAAAAGTACAGAGACGCGTTGTGAGCTTGTAGATCGGCTATTTAAATAGCCATCATTTTTATAGGGCTTTTAATAGGGCTGAAGTGGTTAATGCATGTTTTGTAATAATTGTAGTGGAGTAGATATTTGTAGTGGAGTACATGTTTGCCTCTGAGATGTAGGGGAGTAGAAGTAAAAGTATTGAAAATTAGAAATACTCAAGTAAAGTAAAAGTACAGTAACAATTGTACAGCACTTCAGTAAATGCAATTAGTTACTTTCCACCACTGAGTAATTATGACACAGAAATGTCCCGTTCACACACTGAAAGCTAGTATACTTCTTACCTTTCCTTCAAAATGAAAACAATGCCGATGATCACAGACACTCCAAAAATGATTCCTCCCAGAATGCCCACAATCAGTCCTAACAAACAGAACACACACATTGGATATTTGGTTTAATCTAGATTAAAAAAAAGAAAGAAAAGTTAATACAAAACATAAATAATTATTTATTTGCTCAAATAAAACACAATTTCTTCAAATGAAACACCATGTACTAATCAGGAAAAGGTTCAAGGTGTTTATTGTCAACTTTCTTGTCACATCACAGGTTTACAAGTGTAAAACAGTGGGTGAAATTTGTTTTTGTGCAGGCTCCATTGTTTGTTATTTCCATAAAGAGACAGCAAAGGAGAAGAAGGGGGGCAAGGGGAAGACAAATAGTTTTTTGTTGTTGTTGTTGATCTCTCTCTATCTAAAATATACTGTATTTACACATAGTATATCTACAGTATCTGCTGCGGTAAGTACCTGAGGTAGTGAGGTAAGTACCTGAGGTAAGACATAAGGTGTGTGAGCATAGCAGCAGATATATATACTGTATGATATGCTATGGACGTTAGTTAAGGTCTGAGGATAATAAAAATCAGCATGTTGTACATGGGATTATGGAGCAGAGTGTCAGTGCGTGTCGACTGTATTGTATGTATACATGTACAGTTGGTAAAGCAACGCAGCAGAATTCTTGTATTTCAAGCTTCCTCAACAGTGTGGATAACAATAAAATAAGAATACAATTAATTTTAAAAAGAGAATATAGCAATATAGGCTAAATAAGTTGATGTAAAATATATATATATATATATATATATATATATATATATTGATCAAACAAAACACTAAACATCAAAAATCTTGTCGCTCTACCAAGACAGAATCCCTGCTTTGGCAGGAATTCTGGGCTCATATTGTGATTATGAGCTTCAGGCAGTACTACTTGTCAACCAGTAGGTGGCCTACTTCGTTAAAAGTTGGCTCGAAATTATTTTTAAACTGAAAACTACCAACACCTGGTGTATTGTACCTGCTCCAACTTGAGATTTGAGTCAAGTTGTGCCTATTCTGGTTTACTTTTGTTGAGACATGTATTTCTCTTCTGCTGCCAAATCTGTTGATTTAATCTGGGATCAATAGATAGGATCTTATTTAATGTCAAGTATTGAATGACAAATGAATTGTGTATTCACATACCTGCATCAGTGGTCGCTTCGTCTGGATTAGTAATAACTCCACTTCTGCCTAGTTTGGCTGCAGAAAGAGACAAAAATCAATGAGGACATCTAGTGGACAAAATACATTAATTTATGGCCAAGAAAAAAAGGAAAAAAAGCTGTAGAAAACTGTATGAAACCCATGCATTATTAGTTGTTCAGTGGATAGGGAAGGTGTCAACTTGAAGACTTAATGGAGAGTAGCATCAATAAATAAATAAAGTAACACCAATACTTATTAAAATGAAAAAAGCAGGGGAAAAGAAAAGAAAGAAAATTGGTGGTAATGTTAACCACCTGTCTTCTTAAACAAATATGAGTGTGAGGTAATATAATATAATATAATATAATATAATATAATATAATATAATATAATATAATATAATATAATATAATATAATATAATATAATATAATATAATATAATATGATATGATATGATATGATAATAAATTAACATTTAACATAGAACATACCCATACACGCCTTGTGGCAGTCCTCCCTCGTCTCGAAGCGGTTGCCGTTGCCTTGGCAACCACCGTAGTGGAAGATTCTGCAGTTTTTTTCCTCTACATTGTAGTGGTACATCAGTAACATTGCCATGCAGCTGCCATGATCCACTGGGAGGTTGCACACTTCCTCTTCTGTTAGACCAAACCACAATGAAGATTTGACTTTCAGGCGCCCTATTCCATCTGTCATTAACATCTCATACCAGGACTGTGTATTAGATTTATCAAGCCAACTTCAATTTTGTTGTTGTCAGGCAGAAAGCTCTTATCTCCATATTCTAACTTTTTGTGTTTTTTCATAAATTAACGCCCTACTGATCATACTACAGCGTCACACAAAAGCATCAAAAGTAGCAGATCTGCAAGCTCGAAACGTGGCTCGAAGCGGCGCGTTTCGAGCTTGGAGATCTGCTACTTTTGCTACTTTTAAATGTGAATCCTGAAAAGTAACAGTTTTGGACATATGAGGTTCTGCAGTTAAAAAATCAAATTAAAAAAAATATTCCAACCAGTCCATCCCCCTCAACACGCAATACTCCATCCCTTCCAAAAAGTGTGCATTGAAACACCTGTTGACCTACCTGTGGCCGGGTAGAGTTGACTGAACTTTGACGAGCAGGTCTGCATACACTTCCTGTCTGAGGTGAACTTATTACCATTCCCTTCCTGGCCTTTGTAGTAGAAAGGCTGACAGAGGTCCATGTCTTTGACATAGAAATACATGAGTTTCTTCTCATCTCCGCTTCCCTCATTCAGTAGCTCGCTGCAGACAGCAGGGTCTGAAAAATATAAGTAAAATAACATACATACATACAACCATACATAAATAAATAAATAAAAAAGATAGCTTTTTAGTATGGGTTTTTAGTAACAGATATGTTTTGTGGCGTCTATTTCAATGCCCCTATACAAAATCTGAATGTATCATCTCTGCATGGTTAACAGAATCTGAAAATGCAAAATGACTTCAATGTACACCTGTTGACCTACCTGTGGCCTGTTGACCTGAGGAGCAGGTCTCCATACACTCGCTGTCTGAAGTGAATTGATTCCCATTCCCTTCCTGGCCTTTGTAGTGAAAAGGCCGACAGAGGTCCGTGTCTTTGACATAGAAATGCTTGAGTATGTTCTCATCTCCGCTTCCCTCATTCAGTGGCTCGCTGCAGACAGCAGGGTCTGGAATAGAAAATAAATAAATAAATAGATGGCTTGTTCTTAGTTACAGATATGTTTTGTGGCGTTTATTTCAATACCCCTATACAAAATCTGAATGTATAATAGCTGCATGGTAAATAGGGTCTGAAAATGCAAAATGACTTCAATATAAAAAATGCTCAGTAGGCCTATTATAGACAACTTATAGATCCCTTTAGTTCTATTAGGAACTAAAGGGTTCCTTTAGTTAGACTTGAATTAACACTATGGATGTTATTACTGTGTATGTTCTGCCTCAGCTTGTGTATGTTACTTCCCTGTGTGGCTGATTTCAGTTTGTTCCTTGTTTACTTTGATATCAAAAGTAAATATAGGAAGTGAAGATTATGGGACAGCGCCAATCACAATGCCAACCTTATATAATGTAGTCTAAATGTTTCTTATCAAATTAAAGACGTTTTTTCAAATCAAATGTTGGCCCCTATATCATCTGCTCTCTGTTTTCATGAGCTGAAATAATTATGAAATAAATTATGTGTTTCCTTATCAATGTCTTATTCTACAATACAACATAGCCTAGTGTATTTTGCATCACACTTTTTTCTTTTTTTAACATTCACATTCGTTCATATTTGTATTGGTTCATATTTCTATTTGATATTGTACTAAACCTCTATTATTTGTATATGACTTATATGTCCTCATTTTCATTTTAATGTTTTAATAGTTTGATGATAGTCATGATAGTTTAAGACAATGCAAACTTTGTTAAAAAATAAAGAATATTCTATTCAAATATTAACATTAACACAATAATCCCAAGTGTAACTGGAACATAACACAACTATAAAGAGTTTCCCAAAAAATAATAATCATAAGTTAGGACACAATAGGACATTAAACTCATACATACCATTTGCCAAGGACAGAGAAACCACAGCCCCAAGGAAGATCAACGAAACAAACATTTTTGCCACCATCTTAAAGGACAAATTGTTCAGGCCTGCCCAGAATCAAGATTCCTTCCAACAGTATAGTATCTGTTTCTTTTCAAACCCAAGCACACCCTGGTAGAGGTTGGTAGGTAGTGTCCTTTAGACCCAAGTCACCTTTATCATGTTCACATAGTTTTTATGACCAGGGAGTGTCAGTTTCACTCTAACCACCGACATCATGGTTTTATGCCATAAAATACGTAAATGAGTGACCTGTGGTGTGTCAACAGTTACAATCTTCAATTCAACCGTCTATGGCAATGGTTTTCAACACTTTTTTATATCAAGGTCCATTATTTATTCGGCATTTGAGCCACGGACCACCATTTGATTTAGCCTCTCAGACCCCAAGAATATTTTGTTATAGTTGGATACGATTTTGTCCACAATTCCATGCTGTATTGTTGTGGTACAGGAGAGATAACAGGCAAACGTTGATCAAAATAACAATTCCTTAATTAAGTAATGCAGATGTTTAACAATAATTTAACTCTTGAGAGCGTCCATTTGGTTTCATTTTACACTCTCAAGAGTTAGGCTATAGATCTATAAGGGTCCATTTGGTTTCATTTTACACTCTCAAGAGTTAAAGATCTAAAAGGGTCCATTTGGTTATCAACTCTCCATCATTTAGCTGGGGACCACCTGGAACCCCCTCAAGGACCACTTGAGAGCCACTGGTCTATGGTATAGACTATGACACAGTCAACACCAATGTACTGTAGTTTTTATGATGTTTTTCTGGTGAAATTATAAATTGTAATATGATTTATGAATTATTTGATCAGTCATATCTGCTGTGAGGAATACAGTTAGTTTCCTGCCATGCCTGAGCATTTGGGTTAGTATATGAATATATATTTAAATCAAGATCTAAACAAGCCTATTTGTAAAATGATATGCTATCTTTGGATGAAGCTTTAGTAACATCTCATGTTCACTCAGAACAACAATAAATGTATTGTACTCTTGTTCCTTTGGGACATACTATTATAGACGTACACATACATCCACATGTTGCATAGAATAGGGGTCTTCAACAGGGGGTCCGTGGCCCCTAGGGGGTCCTCAAATCTTTGTGATGGGATATATTTTTTCACATTAACCACTTGAACTCTAGCATCCGTGTTCTGAGGAGAACTTAAGCCAAAAATAGCAGATCTACAAGCTCACAACACAAGGCCTCAAACTGCGAGAGAAATAAGAAACCAGGTCTATGAAAACAAGCCCAAAAGAAGCGACTATAGGCCACATGACATGAGCACTTTAAACCTACCAGTATATGCATTTGGCTATTTGAAAATAGCCAGCTTGTAGATCTGATATATTTCTTTTTAACGAAATAAAATGTGAAATATGTTTTTAAACATTCTAACACAAATAGGCTACATACTAATCTGGGGGTTCATGACTCCATGACATGAAAATATTTGAGAACCACTGGTTTAAATAATAATTAAAAAAAATTGAAGCAAGCCCAAATAACAAGCCCACCTGTCGTGCGACGAAGGATAAATCAGGACTGTAGGCTACCAAGCTCTGCAAGACAGTAATGGATGAATTTCAACCTGGTGTTTGGACATTTTCCATTTACGGCCTGTACATCTACATTAACGTTCAAATTTCAAATATTAAGTGCTTACCCCATGGCCACGGATGTTACAATTATGTACGGGCCTGCAGAAGTACCCGTATTTTTCGTATTGTTAAATAAAACACATTTAATCCGATTGGTGGCCATTTTCTCCATATTTTTGCCTTATTATTTAAACTAGCGACCCTATCGGTTGTGCGGTGTGTTGCACTCTGATACATTATAACTCTATGAGAAAGTGGCCCCCAATCGGATTAAAATGCGTTTTATTTAACAATACGGAAGATACGGGTACTTTTGAGGGCCCGTACATAATTGTAACATTTGTGGCCATGGGGTAAGCACTTTATATTTGAAATTTGAACGTTTATGTAGATGCACATGGAGAAAGTGCAAACACTAGGTTGAAGTTCATCCATGACGGTTGTGACAGACAACTGTCGTGCATTCATGGCTAGACTAGTACCATGAGCCACATTGTGAGTGACGCATTTGTAATACTGCAGCAATATGTATTATTTATGTTAATACTGCACTTTCAGGGATAATTTCTAGCCTATAGTTTATAATTTGAGAAATGAGTTTCTAAAAAGTTTGGTCCCACTAAACCACGATGAAGAATTAGAAATGCTTCCTCAAACGTGAAGCGGACATATGAGACTTAATTTAATTCAAACACTTGTCTTTGATGATCGTTCTCTGTCTCTATAAGGGACAGTGAAGGAGGAAGTATTTTCAGAGTGGTTTACTTTACCTTTATTACCTGTAGAAAATAATGTAACACAGTCTGATGCTTCTTGTTTGGTGCCACGCTATCGACAAGCTCCAGTACACCCCCTGGCGGCCCCTGCATATATAGTGCAACCTATAATAGTCTATTCATTAAATTAGCTTTAGCTAATAGAGCATTTAGGTTGACTCTGGGTCATAATTACATTGACATTTGGAAGATAAGATTGTATTATTGTTAAGTAGCCTAAATATAATACAATTTCATGTATAGGCTATGTCAAAATATGCAACTTTTTCTTTATATTTATATCTACGCCTAGGCTATGGATAAAATGCCTATGATGCTATACAGTATATTGATTGATTGATTGATGATTGATTGATTGATTGATTGATTGATTGATTGATTGATTGAATATTTTATTAACAGTTTGCAAATGGTAGGCCTACAGTACAATCATACAATTGCTAAAAGGATAACACAAAAAGCCTTAAAGGGGAAATCCACCCATTTTCAATATTTAACTATGTCATTAATATAGCATAAAGGACTTAAAAAAAAAATTAACATTGCAAAAAAATTTAACATTGCAAAAAAATTAACATTGCAAATTACACCATGATGAGTCATCACAGTGTAATTTGCAATGTTAATTTTTTTGCAATGTTAAATTTTTTTGCAATGTTAATTTTTTTTTTTTTTTTTTCTTATTTCCACACAACTCCTTTATGCTATATTAATGACATAGTTAAATATTGAAAATGGGTGGATTTCCCCTTTAAGGGCTTGTTTCCATTGTGGTCCTGTCACTGCGTATAAAAGTAGTCGACAAGCTGCTTTGCAAACTGTGTCACAGGCTGAGGGAGTCTTATCTCCACCTGCCAATATGAGAGCAGTCCGGTCGGGCTGAATGAATGTCCTCAATCAAAGCTGTTCTGGTCTGGAGAAGTACTCAAACGAACAAGTTGCTTTCTTTCTTTCTTCTCTTTCAAAGGCGCTTAAAGTGTTGGATCTGGTCCAGTCCAGACTCCGAGTGATTGACGTGAGAAACAGGAGGAGGACTATTTTTCTCTTAGGAGACAGAGGATCCAGGGCAGGCAGAGTGAGAGGACTTCATCATTCATTCGGACGGACACAGACAGCAGAGGAATTAGACCATTGTTATTGTCAGGTTTCAGGAGGTTTTTATTTTATTTTATTGTATTCATTTTACCAACCCATTCCCCTGTTTGCTGGACCTGGCAGAGATCAGGGTTTAAAGCTGTGTGTCTCATGTATTGGGAAAAAAAACTAGCGATAGACACGAGTTAGTTTGAGCATGTTTACTGAACGCACTGGTCACCCAGCGACAACATGAAAGACAAATAATGTTCAGCATTTCTGCGGATGGAGCATCATTCTCTGATAATTTAGAGGACTTCGATTCTATACGCAGTGTTCTCCTTTACAGGTGAGTGAGTAGCTACACTACAACAGTGGTGGAAAAAGAACTCAAATGTATTTACTTAAGTAAAAGTATCAATTCTGCAAATGCAGAAATACTCAGCTGTTACAAGTAAAAGGACTTAAAGTAGGCCTACCAAAAGTAGAAAGTACTAATTATGCAGAATGTCCCATTTCACAAGTTTTCAAATGTGTAAAATAAATGTATACAAATCTTTTGAAAATAATATAAATATAATAATAATATGAAAATATATATATATAAATATTTTCAAATGGCCGAAATGTATATGGGGCTATAGTTATGCATTTGTGTGTAATCAAAATCTATAAGTCTCTGAGATGTAGAGTAGAAGTAAAAGTACTGAAATACTCCAGTAAAGTTAAAAAATAAACTCAAAATTGTACAGTACTTGAGTTACTTTACACCACTGAGCTACAACGAATATACCATATAATACATTAGCTTAAATGGTTGCTAAATGGCATTGTTTTTGGTTGCTTTGTGTAAAAGTTTAGTTGACTGAATGCCGGAGGGGATTTAAAGATCTCGTGCACGACTGGGTGAAGAGGGGGGCTAGGGTGAGAGAATTACAGTTAAGCAGCATATTTCGTGGATTCAGCCTTTTACATCCAATTGTATTTAATTTGTGTAATTTTAGATATCTCTAAGCCAAATGTGTTTGTTTTTTATGTATTGCCCCACAGAGGCAACAGGCAACAACCTTATTTTGTCGTAATGCTTTCTGTTGCTTTATGTATTATTCAAGTGGGTGGATGGAGCCAGAAGATGCCAAGTCAACTTGGATGACACTGTCTGTCTGTCTGCACGTGTAAATTCTAGTTGTCTATGCCAGGGTGTTGCACTTAAATCAGTGACCAGTGTTGCCATATTTGGTGAGAGAAATAAGCAACCAGGTCTAGAAAAACAAGCCCAAAAGAAGCAATTATAAATATAATAGAATAGGGCACTACTAGGCCATTATGAGCACTTGAAAATAGCAGATCTACATCTACGCAATGCAACGCGTTGTGAGCTTGTAGAGCTGCTCTTTTCAAAAGCTCTTGCAATAATATGTGTAATATTTGGAAGATTTTTGAAACATTCCAACAACACAAATTCTCCGTGGGCCGTGGCACAAAACTTTTATGAAAATATTTGAGAACCACTGGTTTAAAAACATATTAAAAAATTTGAAAGCAAGCCTAAATATACAACTACACTTTAGAAACAAGTCATAAAAAAGCAAATTTGCAGAAAAATAAGCCCAAAGTCGCTTATAATAAGCGGACATGGCAACACTGCCTCGAACGTTCGTTATTTGAGCTCCGCTCGAAGAGCATCTCTGTTGTCAGTGGCAACGCAGTCGTTGACCAATCGCGTTGGAAATGCGAACGTCACGTGGTCCATCCAGAGAGAGCCCATATGCGGCAACAACATGGCGAGGAAACATCAACATGCTCGCCTCTTTCGCACAACTGCATCATCAACATCATAGTCACTTCTTTAGGAACAACACATAGCTTTTCAAAAAGCCGATGGAGTGAAAATGTCGTCCTCAGACAGACCGAATGAGAGCGCCGTTCATCGCAAGTGTCATAAAGAGGAGAGAGAAGACATCGAGAGTGATACTGATGGTAGTGAATCCACATCATCAAGTTACTCTGAGTAAGACACTGTGTGCACTCATCTGGTTCCTCAGTAGAAGTAGGCTAGATCTAATAGAAAACCTGACTATGTAGCCACAGAAGAGTGTATTATTATTTTCCAGTGGTGTAAAGTAACTATGTAAATTTACTCAAGTACTGTACTTAAGTACACTTTTGAGGTATTTTTTCTTTACTGCTGTATTACCAATTTTGAGTACTTTTACTTCTACTCCACTACACCTCAGAGGCAGATTTACAATTTTGAGCAACAGATTTTTATTATTATTACAAAACATGCTACAAGCTCTGTAGATCTGCAATTTTCAAAAGATGTTTTAATACATGTTCAACACTTGTGAAATGGTACTTTTACTTTTGGTACTTTAAGTACATTTTGATGCCAATACTTTTGTACATTTACTCAAGTAAATTTGATAACCGGACTTTTACTTATAACAGTACAAAAAAAAAAGTACAACAGTACAACAGTATAAGAGTATTTCTGCATTGCAGTATTGATACTTTTACTTAAAGTAAAACATTTGAGTACTTTTTCCACCACTGGTACAGTAGATCTAATAGAAGACCTGACTATGTAGCCACAGAAGAGTGTATTATCATTTTATGTCTGGGTGTATACACGCTGTAAAATCCTGATTATTAATTCAACTATACAGGCACAGATTAACAGTTTTGAGTTGCTCGGCTACCAGGGAAGCTGCAATTTGATATGCAACCTGTTGTTGCCTCTAGGGATGGTATTGATGAAATTGCTACACTGGCTGGTTGCTGGAGCAAATCCGTCTATTATGGCATGTAGATAACTTCAGTGTTTGTCAAGTTGAGTAAGTGCAGCCCGTTTATGACAGACAGTTACCGTACTAAATCACTGCCTTGTCGAAGCAAGTTCGCTCAGGCAAAGAATATAATGCGTGTCGGGTTGCTCACATAGAGCGCCGCAGACATAACAGACATGGTTGTAAAAGTGGTTGGGTTTTTACAAGAAATAAAAGTACAAAGTAGGCCTGTAGTAGTAATAAAGTAAATGAGTCATAGGCCTACTAGAGAGGGAGTGTCCCCTCCTGTCTCCTCCCCCTTGTGTTTTTCATAGTTTTGGGGAAATGTTTTCAATTTAGGCGGTTAACCGTCTTAAATAATTGCATGCTATTCGCCGTCCTCAGTGAATTTATGGACGTGGTTTTTCTGAGCTGCCTACCACACGTTCGGCGAAGGCTTCATTTAGAAAGACCAAAAGAAAGAAAATAAGTCCAGCTGAATTTGTTCTTTTTACTTTCTTTTTTGGTTGTTGCTTGGACTGTGTGGGTTTCCATTGGTCTCTCTCTATAACCAATGAGAGAGGCCTCGGGATAGAAATTAAAATGTGCTCAAAAGGAGGACTAAGATGGGATGATATGAAAGAAGTAATATAACATTATTACATTCACATGGTATCGTTGTATAAGCTTTAGCAGTTGCACGGAAGCATCACATGTGATTCCAGGTTCTTAACCACTACACCAATGGTTCTCACCTTTTCAGGTCGCGACCCCCCAAAATAATCCTATTTGAACTGGGGACCCCTCACCCTGACAAGCACTTGGAATTGTAGGAGTTCCACAGATAAATACATTGTGAAAACAGCTGATCTACAAGCTCACAACGCCTCGCAATGTGAGGCGTTGTGAGCTTGTAGATGGGCTATTTTCTTTGAAATTGTCCCTTTCTTATATTATTTGACAATTTGGCCAATGTTTGACCAGTTTTCATAGTATAGTTTGTTGATCACTTTTGATGCAGTAATGGCATTTTTTTTGGGAAAGTCATGAGCGTCGCGCTTGGCACAGACATGCGCAGAGCAAGTTCTGTCAGGGAACTCAGTGCAGTTGTTGGCGGCCGACCATTGGGCCTACTGCTCATGCTGATGCTGCTGCTCTCACTACTGCTGTCTTGCAAAAGAATTGCTGTAAAAAGAATCCTTGATGAGTTGTCCTTTATCCATTCATGAGAACTTAAATTGTCACTTCACTTTCATCTGGGGACCCCCCCATAATCATGTGGGGACCCCCCTGGGGGTCTCGACCCACAGGTTGAGAACCAGTGCACTACTACACCTTGCAATACTGATCTCTTTATGACACAGCCTACCTTTGTTTTCCCTCAGTGACTTGGAACCAGAATGGCTGGACGACGTCCAGAAGAACGGCGAGCTCTTCTACCTGGAGCTGAGCGAGGGCGAGGAGGAGGCCGCATTGGCCAGGGCCGCCGCCAGTCAGGGCGCCTCCACCAATCACGTTCGCTTCAGTGAGAAGGAGGCAGAGGTCATCACAGAGCGGAACAGGAAGCAGCGCTCCGACTCCCGAGCCAAAGGAGAGCCCAAGCTGAAGAGGCTGGCCAGGATCCTCAGGAGGAAACGCCGTCCGTCGCAGCGCAGGGGGGGGGGAGAGGGGAAGGACGGGGGCAAAGATGGCTCCGATTTGTCGTCGCGCCCGGCATCCATTTTGAAGAACCAGGCGGGCCAGAGGCAGGGCGTGACGGTCCAGCCGCAGCAGCAGTTGAAGGAGGTGTGTGTCTACCTCAACCCCAAACGCCTCGGAGGCGCCTCGACGCCTCTGCCCGACAGGGGAGGCCTGCTGGAGGCATTGCTTGGAGTGGTGCATCGGCCCTCCTGGATCAGAGGCCCGGGAGACCCTGCAGGGAGCAGAAGCGAGGAGCGGCTGGCTGTTCATGGACTGGTTCCCAACAGTCCGGCCATCAAGTGTGGCCACATCCTTATTGGTGAGGCTGCATGTGCAACTGATGTTGATGTTTGCTAAGAAAACATTCAAGATGGGATATGATTACAGGCGCCATATACTTTTGGTTAATTATGAGCTCTTGAACCACTTGGATTGGTTTTGAGCAAGGGCCATGAGTTTAGCCCAATAATAATGCACCGTAAGCCATTCATATGTGTGGCTTTTCTCTCTATTCGCTCCCACTGAAATCTTTCTTTCTTTCGTGCATTTGAAATGGTAGTCTTCATGGCTGTCTGTTTGAGAGTCAGGCGTATACTGAAGTGATTTTCTGCTATCTGGGCTAATCATTGTGCAGTTGTTCTAAGCAGACAAAGGAATGCCAGTTGCGTTTCACCACAAAATGACTACCCACTCAAGTTACTGTGTGATGCAGCTTTTATACTGCACTGCTCCATGCTTTAACAATTAGAGCAGTTAAATACCTGAAATAGCTCTGTGTACAGAGATGGTGGTATGCCTTTCAGCACGCATGCAGGTAAAGCCTGCCTTTAATGGACAAATAAAGTCCATTAAAGTCAGTGTGTGTTTGTTCATCTTTATAATGCACTAAACATCTGGCTGTTATCCTGCCGTGATTACGTTCAATTCTATTTTGTCCTTTTATCTTTTCTGACTTGAGGACGTGATGGGAGATTTATAAAGCAAGTAACTAGAAAGATCATGTAAATATTTGATAACCAAATTTGCTGATGTGTTGAGCAGATTGGGAACGAAATGTTATCAAAATATAAGGATTGAGGACATGAGGCGAATTCTGTCAAGTGGTCTGTCAGAAAGGAGGTGCATCTTGAACAACTGTAGATTTTATAATACTTTTCTTGTTTTGTGTAAAACCTTCTGGCATCCATTATATGGCCTTACCACCTACGTCCTAAGGGGACGTGACTGTCTTTGTGTCTTCACTCTTCAGGTAGCCTCGATCTCCAGGCTTTTATTGCTTAGTTTTGCTAAAAAATAAAAGCCTGGCCCAACTATAGCCTGTACTGGGTATGAGGAAGTGTTTCATTTCCCAACCAACCAGAGTGCAGTGGGCGTCGCTCGTAATGTTGTGTTAACGGGGCGGGGGTTGACGGACAGATCGGTGAACCAATGGGATCAGGCGCCGTCTCTCGCCGGCTCTATACACACGCCCCTTTATACACGAAATCAGGAGGGTTGCAGCAGGCTACTCTTCAGGTGACGTGACTTATTTTTGTCCTCAGGTGATGTGCTCGTAGCGGTGGATGATGTGGATGTGACCTCTGAGAACATAGAGAGGGTTCTTTCCTGCATTCCAGGACCAACACAGGTGAGTGCATGGAAATTAGGCTTAATGGTCAATAGTGTCACTTGCCTAAAATTACTGATTTTCAAACTAACAATGTGCCGCATTTGCAGTAGAATTTAAGCATAAGCCAGTCTTCAGTAAACAAAAACAATTATGTTATAATATTATATTTTTACCATTCCCAAAATGCGAAAGGCAGTTTTTTTGTGTCAGAATAAATGGTATTTTAAATGTTTGTCAAGCATGCTTTTGTACAGTTAGTATCACACAGATTCATTTGCATGGGAATAAAT
>NC_137620.1:18694747-18709747 GCF_963280865.1 Gymnoscopelus braueri
ATGAGACCTCTGCCTATGCACTCCATACTATATGTAATCTTGCGTACTATTTAATGAAACAAGAACTATTTGTAGACCCAACAGACCGTCCTTCACCTTTGGTTCTGTTGTTCATCACGGAAGAGTTTCCACGTGCGAGCAGCGTGCTGGATTTCCGTCTGCTGCGGTTTTAATTTTCCACTGGTGTGGACGTCTGTGCAAATTAACAGTAACAAGGAATGGAAAAGGGAAACTACGGTACAAGAACGCTAAAGAGAACGACATAAGATGGCTTCTCTGTTGTCTTGCCACTGTTTCTTGGGCCCGAGGCAATCTGGTTTCAATTTAGACACACACACACACACACACACACACACACACACACACACACACACACACACACACACACACACACACACACACACACACACACACACACACACACACACACACAACACAGATGCCTGCTTTTTCTCATTTTGTGGTTAGGGCTGGATGTTGGTCTCACTTTCACTCTCCAACATAAACCATTCTCTCTTCCACCTTTTCCTGAGTGGATGTGAATGAAAGCATGAGGGTGGGACCTTTCCCCTTTTTGGAGGCATGGCACACACAAGCAAGCTCACCTTGGAGCCTTATTTTCCTACGAGCCGCCCAACCCAAACCTTGAAAAGGACAGAATCCCGGAAGGGACGCATAACTGTCATAACCAAGACAGGAAATTAAAGCTGTTCATTCCCGTCCAACGACCACAGCGGCCGATGCATACCAAAAATCACCAGCCAGTTCTTTTACTGTTTCACCACTGAGCCAAGTGAGGTTTTTATTCACTTTCACCCTGGCGTCCCTATTTCGGGCATGACATTATATTGTCAAAAACTGACAAAAATGGCAGATCTGCAAGCTCACAACATGTTGCATCGCGACACATAGATTTATCGTATGACGAAGCATAATAGTGCTTAAAGGGATATTTCACTTTAAAAAAAAATTGGGTCATTTTATCATCTACTCAGGCTTTTGTGAGCCCCCCAGACCATTTTTAAGTTGCTTGATTCAGTATTTAGATGTATGATATTAATTGTATCAGACACGCCCCCTTCCTATACAAACCCATTATAACTTCAAACTCCATTTTAACCATGTTAGATTTATCAAAAACACCCGTCCTTGGTTCTGGTGACTCACCCCGCCCTCCTAATACGCGAGGGGGCCGTGTTTTTGCGATAACTTTTTTCATTTATTTTATTTAAGTTTTTTATTGTATTTAATTTTTTTCATTTTCCAAAAATAATATTAAAAATAATATATATCAATATCAAATATCTAAATACTGAATCAAGCAACTTAAAAACGGTCTGGGGGGTTCACAAAAGCCTGAGTAGATGATAAAATGACCCAAAGTTTTTTTGAAAGTGAAATACCCCTTTAAGTGGTTAACATAAAATAGAATATCCAAACTATGACTGGTTGCGTGCCAAAGTGTGTCGGCATAGTCGGCGGACACCCAGCGTTTGATGGATGGTGGGATCTGGGTGTTGGCGTGATGGTGGTGGTAATATCCCACCCTGGTAGTAACACTGTAACGGGCTGGATTAGGTGAATGAATATTGGCTGTGTGATGACTGTCAAAATCCTATCATCCCGTGCCAAGTACACTTATCCAGAGCCGCGGCGCAGAGTATCTTCTGCCAAAAACCGCAGCCGCGTTTAACCCATTAAAACCGGGAAAGCATCTGTGCCATTTTAGATTTTAGTTATATATATGTAGCACATTGGTTGGCTATTCAATAATAGCAGATATACAAGCTCATCGTGCCACACTATGAGTTTGTAGATCAGCATTTTTTTGCAAATCTTTGCATATATATATGTTTAAAGCGAAAAAAATTAACTAAAATCTTTGCTTCTGGGGGTCCCTTGAACAAAATGTTTTTGAGATGGGGGGGTCCGCCACCAAATAAAAATTGTGTGGTCCTTGACATGAAAAAATAAACCACTGATATAGTAACATACTGTAGTTCTTTCAGAAAACTCTTTGGATTTAGAAGGCATTTGTAGAATCGGCCTCAGGTGTTAATGGGATAAGATGAATGAAAGCTCGCAGAGCTGTTGGATGACAGGGCTACAGTGGAAATAGTGACTGATTATGATGATGATGATGATGACTGCACAACACAATAGAATTGTTTGTGCCTGGCTGCCTGCATGGGGAAACTTGGTTCCCGGGGCCAACACAGAAAACCGTACGCATCATATACTGTACAATATTGGACAACACCATGTGGTCGCTGGATACGTGCCTTTCTTTCTCACTCTCTCTCTCTGCCTCTCTCCCTCTTTCTCTCTCTCTCTCTCTTACGCTTCGTTTTCCACATTTCTCTTCCTCCTCTCTGACCCTCCTCTTTATCATATTCTTTTTCTTCAACGACTCGTAACTCTCGCTCCCTTCCACCTCTCTCTTTTATTTTTAACTCCTTCTCCTTCTCTCTTTCTCTCTCTCTCTCTCTCTAACTCTATCTTCTTAACGTGAACAATCCCGATGAGCATGGTTGCCTCTGCCATTGGAGTGTGAAATGAATGTGTGTGTGAGGATTGGTGAATGTGAAGCACATTGTAAAGCTCTTAGGATAAAAGGCAGTATTTAATTGCAGTATTTAATTGCCATCCATTCCAATCCTTACCCCAGTAGTTCCCAAACTTTTTAGCTTGAGACCCAAAAGAGAAATTAGATGTTTGCCCGTGACCCAAACTAGTGAAAATAGCAGATCTACAAGCTCACAAAGCGTCGCTTCGCGCCGTGTTGTGAGCTTGTAGATCTGCTATTTTCACAACTTCTTAAACCTTTTTTTACATTTATTTATGGATTATTTGTTTTTCATCTTATGAATTTTTTTTGTATTGATGAAAAGTTGTGATTTTTTTAACTTTTTTAAATCTTTTGATTTTTTTTTAAAATGTAGAAACAAAAAAGCTAGACTAGGCCTGTCCCCGACTAAGGATTTCTATAGTCGAATCTGATTGGCCAATAGTTGCCTATATAGTCGACTAATGCAACACCAAAATCAGTCTGATTCGACCGCCAATCTCTCAGTCGAATCATGCAAATAAGATGTTATGCAATAGAGGAACATTCCATTTGGGCTGTAGGGGTGCTTAAAGGGGAAATCCACCCCTTTTCAATATTTAACTATGTCATTAATATAGCATAAAGGAGTTGTGTGGAAATAAGAAAAAAGTTCCCCCCTTTCTGTGTTGCCTTGAACTGGAGGATTGATTGTGGGTTTAACATTGCAAATTACACTGTGATGACTCATCATGGTGTAATTTAACATATGCTTAGTTTCTCCTAATAAATCATGATGTATATCCTATTTTTGGCAAACTATTATTTAATTAATATAACAAACGAGGCCAATCTCTCAGTCGAATAATTTAACAAAACAATTATAATAATAATTGAAAAACTTTTTTTCTTCCATAATTCCACTAAGAGATTGGCAGTCGACTCAGACACCCCTCGACTGATTAGTCGACTATTCGAATAATCGAGGTCAGGCCTACTCGAGACCCTTTAAAAATGTGTCCCGCAACCCACATATGGATCCCGACCCACTGTTTGGATAACAGTGCCTTACCCTCCCTCCCTCCTTCCTCTTCCGCCCAGGTGAAGCTGACCTTGGAGACGGTGGGCCCCGTGGAGGGGGTCAGGGGTGGCGAATCCCCGTCTGCCGTCCGCAGGCCGAGGGGCTCCCCGCCCGTCAGCCAGCTGGTGCGTCTGCTGTGGGGAGAGGACACTGCGGAGCTGCAGATGTCCATCGGTCACGTCCCGCACATCGCCATGTACCTGTCACTCAAACTGGACTCGGAGTCGCCGCAGGAAGAGGTTGGTGTTTCACGATACAACCCGACCAGAAGACGGAATTTGGTGGCTTAAAGGGATAGAAAAAAATCCTTTTTACTATCGATGGATATTCTGTTTTTTTTTGTGTTTTTTTCGCATTCCTGAGCCAATCATTTAATTTGATGACCAGCAGACCGGTGGTCAGCGGTTCCGGTAGGAGACACAAAGGAGACTCTTTGTGTCGCCTACCGTAACCGCTGCCGGTCATCAAATTATTGGCTTAGGAATGTAACAAAAACAAAAAAATATCCATGAATTCAAGTCTCCATGGGGTGACTAATCGATAGTAAAAAGTCATTTTGGGGGTCAACTATCACTTTAAGAAAAGACAAATTAAACACAGACTCACACATACAGTATATAGCCTACCATATTTTGACATGTTGTCAAATACCAAGATTATAGCTTGCGTATGTCCATGCATTAGGGGAATAGCCACGTAAACTGTGTAACAAATAAGGCAGGAGTGGTTTTACAGGAATTGAAGGAATTTGGTGTCAGGCATATCCATATATGGAGCAGGCTATGTCAGTTATGCCCAAATCTGGGACTATGATGTCAGTCCTGGATGTTTCGGTTATCTCCATATATGGAGTTCCCAGGAGGGGTGTTCTGATGTCAGAGTACGTTTAGGAATCTCCCTTTCTAGAGATTCTATGCTGTCAGACTTCGTAGGTCGATCGTCTCCATTTATGGGGATCTCTATATCGGGCCACTGCTTTACGTGAAACTTAATACATTTCCCACGGGAACCATGGGCATACAATGCTAAATGCAGGACACCTGCATTTAGCGTCAACTGCGCAAATCGATGTTGTGTGGCAACGGTCTGTTTTGCTTGTGACATCAGACCTGAGTTCGGTCTGCCTATATAAGTTGTTGTGACAGCCAGGTAAAACTGTGAGCAATCATGGCATGTTTTTTGCGGTCCAACATCAGAAATGTTATCAGCGCACAGTTACGAATGTCATCCAATGGTGGATCTGTCAGAGCGGCAGGTGGAGCCTTTGGGAAGAAGCAGGCTGCTGAGGAGGAGATGTACTTCAGGCGGAAGGAGCAGGAGAAGCTTGCCGCGCTGAAGAAGCGCCACGAGGAGGATAAGAAGGAAATTGATTCATTAGAGGAGAAGCTGAACCAAGATGGGACTAACCACCATGCACCACCTCCACAGTCCGCTGCGACCGGGCAAGGGGCCCTACCGCAGTAGGGCCCCTTGCCCGGTCGCGGTCGTTGCAGGGTTTTGAACAGTTTGTGACTTGGGTGGTGCTTGTCCTTGATGATGCGCTTGGCTTTGACCACGAACACATCAGAAGACCTGACAGAAGACCTATCATGACCCCTAAATCTAATGACTCGACTGACCCGAGTTTTGGACTACAAAATACATTTGTGATGAGCATGTTATTTTCCGTTGTCCAAAACCCAAAACTCAAATGCCTTTAAGAACAATTCCTTAAAAAAGCTCTTAGAGACACTTCTTCTGTCGTCTCACTTTAGAATCAGAATGTGTTCTAATCTAGTCACATATCCACAGTCCACATTTTTCCATCTTTAGTTTTTCCATTGGTTGTATGATTACTTAATCCTGGCTTTGCATCAAAAGCAACCCTCGTCTTGAGCCCAATTATTATTTTTTTGGCTATTCTAAATATTGATTTCTATTTCTTTTTTCTCATCAAGTCAGGGCCTCTTTCTGAAACGGATGGTGTCTGCTTCATTCATTGCTCCCCAATGATTCAATAGTGAGTTGTAACTAAGTGTGTTTTGATAATTGAGTGTAACAAAATTACTTCAGCCTCTGCATAGGAAACCCCGAGTGCTGCAGTGAGTGAAAAGGTCTGGCTCACTCTCAGTTTCTCTTAACGCTTTGGAGAACTACCGCTCTGGACAGCATCCAGTGGGGCCTGTGGGTACGACTAACAGAAAACAGAACCAAAGGAGAGAAAAACGACAGGGAGTGAGAGGAGCTCTTGTGTGGAGCATAGCTCCTGTCTACAAATGCTGGGTTAGTTTCTGTGAAAACTTCATTCCTCCCCGAGGAGAATCAACTTGTGAGCTCTTAGCCATAAAGAGCAATAATTCAAGCCATTGTGAAAGCATAAAATCCATTAACACAATGACGAATTTCCTCCCTTTAAATGGATCCGTCCGCCATAAAGTACTGTCCCGCAGAGCCAAAGAACAGCCCACTGTGTGAATGTGAAACCGAGGGGGAGAAAGAATTACTTCAAGATTTAACTCCTCTCCTTGGCAAAAGCATTGTTTTGGAGAGAGTATACTGTATACTTTCACATTTATGGGTTTAATTCAAGTTGACATGAAACCTAAATCCCTAATTATAAGAGTCGGTTACTGACGTTTGACCATGTGGGTCAGAATCCTGTCAGAGGTCGGTCGGTCGGCCTTGTTCTCAAGTGCTAATCCCGGGCGGTGTTGCTCGTGCTCCGCTCTGCTCTGCGGGGGCGAGCTACACTTTCATTTCTGCCACGAGACCTCCAATACTGTGATCACGTATTCCCCTGAGGAGACCTAATGGCCGGTTGATGTTTTCTTTATGGTTCAGCTGCACCGTTTTACGGCTCTTTTTCTGCATAGCCGAACTGCAGGAGGAGTTTTCTTTTTTCTTTTTCGTTCTGTATTTCAGAGTACGGGCTGACCGAAGCCACATCAGCCAGCGGTCGATTCTGTAAATGACAGTGCTGTGCAGGAACCCGCGAAACTCTCACTTTGATTTCATGCGTCCTTTGATTGCAGGGTTGCAGAAACCAGAGGGAGGGAAACGTTGTGCTGTGTTTTATTTACTTTTTAAACGCTTTTAGCTCCGACTTCGTGCTGCTCATTTTTGCAATCGGGGTATCTTTTTTTTTACAGCACATTAAAAAACAAAAAAAATCCAGGAAGAAAAAATAAATTAAACACACCAAAGAATCGCTCCAAAATGAATGTTGCAGGGTCCTAGCACTGAAGGCATTTTGGAATGCAACAATAACGTTGCCATAAACAGTATGTATTAACTTTAAAATACATATTCCGGTACATGGCCAGTGCCTGTGTCATTATGGTGAGAGTGTCACATGCTCCCCTGACTAAAAATAGTTTTTAGAGAAGTTATCAATAAACACATTTATGTGGAATGGTTAATGTGAAACATTTGAAAAAAGGAGTAGGATATGCACATCCCCACAGTTTCTTTAAACACGGTGCTGGACCCAGATCAAATGAAGAAAAAAGGAAATATCCGCACACGATAGGTTGCTCTCCCGTCTTTTCTTTAATATTTTAACAAAACAACAACGTTATACCTGCCTGACGTGCCGTTGTGTGTATATAACCTATGTATATCTTTGTATTGTAACATTTATTGTGTTTTGGTGTATTTGATATGTTTGTTATTTTTAACCTATGGTTCAGAAGTATGGCCCTTTAATTGATGTAATTATTATTTTCTTTGGAGTGGAATCTCACATAGAGAACTGCATCCTACCTATTGGTTTATTAACTGATTGAGTGATGACACCCACTGACTCTGACCTACTTAAGGGTTCCAAAGCCATACGCCTGTAACTTGATGAAGCCCTGCATGAGCGAAACGTTGTTGTTTGGTTAAAATATTAAAGGGTCTACACCATGAAAATCACTTTTTTCTTGGTTTTTTTTTTTAATTCAGTCATTCCTTCTCATTTCATGGATTTCCAGAATGGGCGTGTCTGAACAGGCGATCTCAGAATGGAAATGTTGATGATGTCACAAACATTTTTGATGGCAAACCCAATGTTAAATGAAAAGTGCCCGAATCGCTCCGAAACGTTTTCTACCCCCCCTAAGTGGGGGTCTACGAACAAATACTTCGGGCTCGGATTTTGGCTCCGCCCCCCCGGAAGTGGGTGAAACAGGCGCCTCAAACACTTGGTGGAATTGTTCAAAAATGTTCAGTGTTTCTTTTTCGATTTTGTATTTTTCTTAGATGCTTCTTTTTATGCAGAATTTTTCCTTTTTTTATTTTTTTTTTATAATTTTTAAATAATTTTTAATAATAAAACAGACAGAATTGCTCAGTAGCCCCCCCCTGCCCAAGAGGACGTTTTGGTATTGCAGCTGAAAGTGCTGTATAAGCCAGAGACAATTGACTTGGGATGAGTATATCTGAGTGATGATTTAGGCTCAAACCTTTTGAAAAAGGTTTGAGGGACATTAATAATTATTCATTATTAAATATCAATTTTTTTTTTTAATTCATGGTGTAGATCCTTTAAAGAAAATGTGGGAGAGCAACCTATTATTGTGAAACATTTACCAGTGAAAGATTATATCAAAAATAAATAACGCTTGCGAGACTGGTTCAGGCAGATACACTCGAGAGGTTCCACACATGCGCATTACTATATGGGTGCTATTTATTGAGCATTACTGTACAGGAAAAGGTTGTGGGTTTGAAACTGACATAAGACCCACCACTCTCTCTTCCCTCGTGTTGTTCTTCACTGTGATGTCACAGTAAAGCCTTAACAAAAATGTATTTCTGAAAACACATTATCTTTATCCTTCGATATGGCTACTTTGCCATCAACGATATTAGCTCTTTTAACATTTTGGGAAAACTTCTCCTATAATGGCGTGGGCCAAAATAGGGATGCCAGAGTGAAAGTGGTTAAAGTGTGTGGTTCACTTTCATGGCATGTCTACACATAGAGTATATATGAATATATATATATATACATTTATTGAAGTGGTGGTTGTCTCATTTTTGGAACAAGACTCTCCCAAGTGTTTTTTTTATATCGTCTCTGTCAGTTGGAAACCTCATAATATGGACATATATTATTACATATTATGTCCAAAACTGTTACTTTTCAGGATTCAAATTAAAAAACAACAAAAGTGTAGCAGATCTACAACCTCTTCGAGCTTGTAGATCTGCCTACTTTTGATACTTTAGTGTGACGCTATATTATGATCAAGTGGGGCATTCATTTACGAAAATAAAACATGGAGATAAGAGGTTTCTGCCCGACAGCAACGATATGCTGTTCTTTAAGCGTTCCTGGCGGTCTTTTTTAATGTGGCTGGTGTCTGTGGATGTTGTTGACCCCTGGGGTGAATATCTTCCACAGGGCGTTCCTTCACGTCTTTGTTCTGGTTGCCAAGGCTGTCGCCAAAGGCCTTCGACCATTCAAGGTTTTCATCCTCTCCTCCCCCCCCCCTACCGCCCCCCCCCCCCCCCCCCCACCCCCAACAGCAAAGGAATACTAATGCCCTCCAGCAACTCAACGGAACCTTCTCTGGGTTCTCCGTTCAGTTCAGTTCTGTTCTGTTCAATTCAATTCATTGTGATGCATTGGCATGAACGTTGTATTAATAATATTGCTAATATGCTTAAATACAAAGGAGATAATTTAAAAGTCGAAACATTAATGATGGAAAAGATAAGTTAAAATGTGTATGTGTGTGTGTGCGTGCATTTCCCCTTTCCCATTTCACTGAATACTAGGCTAATAATCGACTAATGAATATGTCCATTTTATGTCCAAAAAGAGTGAAGCCGACAGTAAACCACAATATTGTTTTGAGGAGAAATGCAGGCTCTCAGTTCACAGATATACTTTAAGCTTTAATTATTCAAGTATGTATTGTATGGGTATTGATGATGTGGACTGGCAGGAAATGCGGGCCTATGCGAAAGAGATTTCCATTTGTAACCAAACTAAATCTATTCAGTTCAGAATATTACACTGTATACATATAACTCCTGCTCTCAAAAATAAAATGGATGCCAGTGCGTGACGCCCATTTTGCTTTAAATGCAAGACAGAGGGCCCGGACGGTTGGCGTAACCGTCTGGGCACCTAGGCTGGTAACCCAGCCTGACAGCGTGTCGCGGGTTCGACTCCTGATCCCGACGACCTTTGCTGCGTGTCACCCCCCCCATCTCTCTCCCCGTTTCCTGTAAGTCTACTGTTCCTATCAATAAATGCAGAAAAAGGCCCCAAAAATATATTTAAAAAAATAACGCACAAAAAGAAGGCAAGACAGAGATCGGTAACTACATTCACTGTCTTTGGTCCTGTGTGAAGCTTCGGAACTATTGGTCTGATATTGTAACAGAACTTTCTGTTATCTTTGGTGTTCCTATCGAGTTAAATCCCATGTGTCTTCTTCTACTTGGTCTCCCAGATGGTCGCATTGTAAATGTCAAACATAAAAGGTTATTCAACTTGCTAACGTTTGCTGCCAGAAAGAATATTCTTCCGTTCTGGATCGAGGACGTTGCTCCATCCAAAAGATCGTGGCATAATATTATAATGGGCTGTATCCCTTGTGAATGCATTACATGCATGTTGCATTCCAAGTTGGACACTTTCTATAAGATCTGGGATCCATATTTAGTTTATATTGGACCTACGCTGTCCGCCACTGTGCTTGGGGGATTTCCATACCAACGTTAGCCTCCCTGTATGCCAGCATTCTGTCTTACCAATGTCTTCATGCTACTGGTAACTAGTGTTTTCACAAATGCTATTTCAATTTACATGGTGTCTATCCTTTCTTTGTTAAGAGGCTATCGACGGCCAGGAGGCGGTTCCTTCGATCATATTCTTACTATGTCTTTGTACACTTTGTTTTCTCATTTTATAATGTTGTGTCTGAGCTGTTTTCTTGTTGTTTGTTGTTTATATTTTACACATTAAAATCAATATTTTGAAAACATATTTTGCCAAAAAAATATGTAGGTATTGGTTATATAGTAATCACTTATTGGCCAATGGAATCTTTGCTGTGTGTGTGTGTGTGTGTGTGTGTGTGCGTGTGCGTGTGTGCATGTAGCAGGAGATCCTGTACCAGTACCCAGTGTCTGAGGCGTCCAGCCAGTTGAAAGGAGTCCGGGGGATCTTCCTCACTCTGTGTGACATGCTGGAGAATGTCACAGGCGGACGCATCGCCAGGTAAATGTTTGTTGTTGTTTTTATGTATTATTAACACCACCAATTGGTGTGCTCATGTGCAAAAGAAATGTGATAACATGGTCCTTGTAGTTCCTTCAAAAGACTGAGTTAGCATAAATAAAGACCAAGACTCTAATTGAATTTAGGATTTTCTTTACTCTCTTTTGTGAACCCATTAGCATTTGTTTTTCACTGACTGTTCCCATCTCTGTCCCTGCTGCTTTTTATACATCCATTTGACCCTTAACACGTCTCCCTACTGTATCTCTTCTCCTGATTTTCCACGCTCGATCCTATGCAACCTGTTTCCATACTTAACCTCCCTCTTCCTCCTCCTCCTCTTCCTCTCTCCCCTCCTGTTGTCCTTCACTGCCATTCCTCCATCGCTGACTCCTTCACTTATATGCACGTTGCTCTTCCCTGGTTCCCTCCATCTCTCCTCTCTCTCCTTCATCAGTTCATCCCTGCTGCTGGGGAAGTACCTGGTGCATGTGGGCTACTGGAAGGAAGGCAGTAATCTGCTGGTCATCGGCCTGCCTGCTGAGAGGTAGAGAACGCACACACACACACACACACACATCCTTGGGTAGTACCAGGGGGTCCCCAGCTAAATGAGTTAATATAGCGTAATAACTGTAACCTTATCCATATTCTGCTTTGGCTATTCATGAGGCGCTGTGAGCTTATACATCAGCTTTTTTCTTTATCTTGAAAAAAAATTACAATGTGAATAATATTTTTTTTAAAGTATAAACTTTTAACACAAATCTTCACTTCTGGGGTCCCTGGCACAAAAGATATTCAGATGGGGTCCGCAGCAAATGACATTTTGTGGGTCCTTGACATGAAAAAGTTTGATAACTACTGGTTTAGACAGTGTGCTGTGTGTGGGGATGTCATGTGGACTGGATGCCCCAGAAGATTTTGATTTGAACAGCAGCCCTGCTGAGAAGCAGAGGGGAACAGTACAGAATACACACATACTAAACAGATTAGTCACATGAGGGTCAGCAGCCAGGAGGTTTCATAGGAGGCGCAGAGCATTTCAGGCGCTGTGGGACTTTGTGCATTTAATGTCAACTGCAAAAAGTGAACCACTTTCAACCTGGAGTTGAAAAATAGTTTGATACGTTTGAAAATTGCAGATCTGCAATTTTTTTCTACTAGGGGTTCGGGCCGCTATGCTGCCCTCACACTGATTCATAGTGTTGGGGGCTTTTTCAGAGTCAGAGTCTGTCTGTGTCCCTTTTGTGCCCATAATATGGAGAGATATCTGTATCTGTCAGTCCTTGTCCCTTTTATTCTCATATATGGAGATCCCTGATGTAAAAGAAAAACACACAAGACAAATCCAAATCACAGACTAAAGAAAACATATTTGTTTCATTACTCTGTGACGATTTATTAAGGTTTGAATGGGGTTTTATCCCCCCCCCCCCACCGTAAAATCCTGTTGTTCAGTTGACAGTTCCAAGTATGTGCAGTAGGTAGCAGTACTAATGTATCCTGTGTTTTGATCCCTTTGTTAACCCCTGCTCCAGGGTCCCGTTGCTGTACCTCCAGACGGTGGTAGGAGGTGTGGTCCGGACCCTCAAAGTGATGCATGGCTCTTTGGACAGGTTGGTTGGTTTTGTGCGGTTGTAGCCTTTTCCATAGCCCTGCTCCTTTTGACTGGGTTGGATCAGGGGCACCATAGAGGCTCCAGTCCGCCGGCTGTCATTTTCTCTGCTTAATGCAATATATACTGCAGTATAAATAGTATAGGTTGTCATAAATCTGAGCAGCGGGGACTTCCCACCTGGTTTAAAACAGAGCATGCATTGTCTGACTACCCCCCCTTGCTCAATCTCTCTTTCTCTCCCTCTCTCTCTCGCGCACGCACACACACACACACACACACACACACACACACACACACACACACACACACACACACACACGCACACACACATCGTCGTCTTATATTTCATAATCGTGACAATCCTATCTGCATGGATTAAAGTTCAGTCAATTTTACAAGTTTAAAAAGTATTAAGCTAGTGTTCTATTGCTTATTATTGTTCAGAGGCATCTTCCATAAAACCCTAATGATTTCGGATATTTCATAAACGCGAAAATTAAAGCCTCAATCTGCAATTTCTTCAACTTGTTGCCTGTATATACGTAGAACAATAAGAAAATCGGTTTAGAATGATAAGACGTCATACACATATTGTATCTTTTCAGGGTCCGCAGCCAAATACAGCCAAAATACAGGGTCCTTGACATGAAAATCATTGCTTTAATGCAGTGGTTCTCACCCCTTTCAGGCCGTGACTCTCCAAAATAATCATATTTGAACTGAGGACCCCCCAAAATAACCATATTTGAAAATAACCATATTAGAACTGGGGACCACCCACCCTGACAAGCACTTGGAATTGTAGGAGTTGAGGCATTACATTTAGTTTGACTCGGTTCCACAGATACATATTGTAAAAATAGACAAACTACAAGCTCACAACGCCTCGCGTTGTGAGGCGTTGTGAGCTTAATGTAGCTTAATGTGTCCCCGGCCCTGGCCTTTAACCCCTGTTGGCTCCCTGTGTGTCAAATAATTGATTTCAAAATACTACTGTTGGTCTATAAAGCTTTCAATGGTTTATGGCCAAAATACTGATCTTGTACGATATCATGAACCATCCAGACCTCTCAGGTCATCTGGGAAAGGCCTGCTTTGTGTCCCTACAACCACAAATAAACGCGGGGAAGCAGCATTTAGTTTTTATGCACCACATATCTGGAACAAACTTCCAGAAAACTGCAGGTCTGTTGCCACTCTTATTTCTTTTAAAACACAACTAAAGACCTTTCTGCTTGCTGCTGCCTTTGATTGAGTTATTTTTCTTTTTTACCCTCTTTTCTTTTCTCCTCTGCGCTGTAACTGTATCTTATACATTTTTACTTCTTTTGTTTTATGCATCCTAATGTAATTTTATAATTCTATTATTGTTTCCTTTGCTTCATGTTTGTGTAAAGCACATTGAATTGCTGAAAATGTTGAAATGTGCTACACAAATAAAATTGTCTTGCCTTGCCTGTTCTTGTCGTCCAGTGCGTTCTGCCAGGCGGACAACTCTCCCAGACTGGATCATTTCTTCTGCCTGTTCTTCCAGCAGCTCATCCAACCGTCCCGTTTGACTGACATCTCCTCAGTCCCGCCCCCCGACGTCTCGGGGGCGCTTTTCCTTGACGGCCTGCCTGCGGTCCGATGGCTCACTCTGCCTCCTGAGATCAAGGTGTGTGTGTGTGTGTGTGTGGGCGTGTGTGTGTGCGTGCGTGCGTGCGTGCGTGCGTGCGTGTGTGCGTGCGTGCGTGCGTGCGTGCGTGCGTGCGTGCGTGCGTGCGTGCGTGCGTGCGTGCGTGCGTGCGTGCGTGCGTGAGTGAGTGAGTGAAGAGAATGCGAAATACATATTTTTATGCCAAACATTGAGCTTGAATTGTTAACAATACTATTACTGCTATTTCTATCATAAGCATAATATGACGATAGTAATATTAATAATGATCCGATTTTATAGTGCTCTTTTCTCTGCTAATATTCCTAGAATGCCTGTTGACTAATTAGTCCATTCAATGTCAGAGATGAATTTGTAATGTATGTTGCCCTCTAGTGTCTAATATGTAGAACGACACCTCATTTATCACAATCATCCTGCAGAGTTGACGACTGCAACTGCAGACCTAAGCTGAAATCCAAACCCGAAAATCTCGGCCACTCGCTCACTCCCACTCGATCACTCCGACTCCAAACCGGATGTGCTCAGGGTCCAATTATTCAGTTGCTTCTTGGAGGAGGCGAGTGGAGTCGAGTGGAGGAGCCGAGGAGGCTCTCTACTTCCGCATTTAGCGAGTGTACATCAAGTGTAGGCTCGACCACTCTCCACAGCTCCTCCGCGGCAGACTTCCGCATCACGTGTACACGTATTTTTTGTTTTTTCCCTTCTCCCGTGACGTATACATGGTCCTCCTCCACATGTGGCCACACAAACAATGCTTGAAACCCGAAACCATGCCGAAACACCGGCTGCCCCCCCCCCCCCCCTTCACCCCCGCCGACCACTCGTTGCGCATCACACACACACACACACACACACACACACACACACACACACACACACACACACACACAGTGTA
>NC_137620.1:18714747-18947247 GCF_963280865.1 Gymnoscopelus braueri
TCTGCCCCAAAAAATATATTGTGAAAATGTGTGCAATTCTTTGAATATATATATATATATTTAAAGCAAACATTTTTAACTCAAATCTTTGCTTCTGGCGGTCCCTGGAACAAAATATTTGAGATAGGGGTCCGCGGCCAAATACATATCATTTTGGGGGTCCTTGACATGAAAAAGTTTGAGAATCACTGATTTACAGTACGTTTATTATTAATTTTTCCATTTTGGTCTGATTGGCTGGCTCTAACTTGAGGTACAGTATAAAAGCCCATTTTCATCCAGAAATGTCACATGCCCTCTTCTAGCTCAAACCCCTTATTACTGGATATACTTAACCACAACCGCATCCCTATTCTGGGCATTCACATTCAGTGAAAATAGCAGATCTACAAGCTTGTAGATTGGCTATTTTCGGCAGAGAGATTTGGGTTAGAGGGGAAAAATCACACCCAGTGTGAAGTGAGCGGTGCTATTTATGAGTTATTAATTTCATCATGCATCTCGGTAGCCAATCACAGCACGTCCTGCGAAGTGACGTGCTTACATTTTTTACATTATTATTAATTTCATCATGCGTCTCGCTAGCCAATCACAGCGCGTCTGCGAAGTTTGAAGTTAATTTCATCATGTGTCTCGCTAGCCAATCACAGCACGTCCTGCAAAGCTTAGCCTATGGGCGTGTTTTCCACAGCATGGCGTCACAGCGAAAGACAAATTTTCACGACGGAAAGAAAAACTTTCACCACGGATGGGTCCTAAACCCTCTTATAGGAGCGGTTGCACCGCTCAAAAAAGTAGGGGACCAAGTGTGGAGCCCTGGGGGACACCGGTCAACAGAGTATATAGGGTTTAAGTGGTTAAAAATGACATGTGGTGACATAAGTTAAGTCAAGCTAGATAGAACATAAACAGTCCCTTACTGCAGTGGTTCTAAAAGTGGGTCGATTTTCAAAAAATCTTTGAATATTTTGGACACATTTTATACATATTAATATGATTTCCTTGACATGAAAAAGGTTGAGAAACACTGCCTTAGGGCAGTGGTTCCCAAACTGGGTATCGGGACCCCCAGGGGTGTGCCCAAATTATTTTGGGGGGTCCCCACACGATAACTTTAATGTGCAACATTGTTTTCTCACTCAACAGTAAACAAACCAACATACTGTACAGTTTGAGTGTATACAGGGTATCTGCACATTTATAAAGTTACAATTTTATGACTTTTTGATACCAAATTGGCCAAATTGTCAAATATTACATAAGAAAGAGGCAAATATTGTGAAAATAACCGATCTACAAGCTCACAAAGTGCGAGGCGTTGTGAGCTTGTAGTTTGGCTATTTTCACAATATTTATCTGTGGAACCGAGTCTAAATGTAATGCCTGCAATTCCAAGTGCTTGTCAGGGTGGGGGGTCCCCAGTTCAAATATGATTATTTTTGGGGGTCTCCTGTTAAAATATGATTATTTTGGGGGGGTCACGGCCTGATTATAGGTTGAGAACCACATGCCTCAGGGTAAACGTCTCTGCCTCTTTCTCTCCCCTATACTACAAAGGGCTACCTGATAGCCAACCACCTGCCCAAGGAGGACCTCGTGGACGTGTGTCTGTACTGCCAACACTACTGTCTGCTGCCCCTGGCCTCCGAGCAGCGCGTGGGACAGCTGGTCGTCTGGAGGGAGGTGTTCCCTCAGTGCAGAGCCCACCACCACGGCACCGTGACACCGGGCTACAGCCAGCCTCACGGCCGACACTTTTTGCTCATAGTCGGACTGGTAAGTGTGTATGTGTGTAATACACCGGATCAGGGGTTCTCAAACTCCTGCCAAGGACCCCCAAATTGATATGTATGTGGCCGCGGACCCCCACCTGAAAATATGTTGTGCCAGGGACCCCAATATCCAATAAAGGCAGAAAAGCCCCAGAAATATCTTGAGAAACACCATGAGTCCTCAGTCCTCGCTGAATGAACGCCCGGGTGAAATGTAACACAGCTGACACAGACACTGGCGTGGTGGTGGTTGGTGGCTTTGATTACTTCAACAGCATTTCTCTCTCTCTCTGCGTTGACGAAAGTAAGAGACGGCTGGTCTCTGTGGCTGAAGCCATGGTCAGGAGCTAAGCCACTGGAGTGCACAAATCAAAGCATTCCATCCACTGATTCAAACCAAGCCCAGCAGTGAATGTGCTGAACATGATATACTGTATATACGGCTTGGTGTATTTGTGTCTGTGCCCTCTAGTTCTCTGGCATCATTCCACCTTGCCCCCAGAACCAGACAGACAGACAGACAGACAGCCCCCCCCCTGTCTGTCTGTCTGTCTGTCTGTCTGTCTGTCTGTCTGTCTGTCTGGTTTTTCTTCCTGCTTTACGCTTATGCCTGATTTCAGTGATGGAAGAAGTACTCACATGTTTTACTCAAGTAAAGTATCAATACTGCAATGTAGGTAACACTCTGTTATAAGTAAAAGTCCTGTATTCAAAATGTACTTGAGTAAAAGTACAAAAGTATTGGCATCAAAATAATACTGAATAATACTAAGTAAAAGTACTCATCATGCAGAATGTCTCATTTCAGAAGTTTTCAAAATGTAGAAAAAAGCTTTTGAAAATAGCCGAACTACAAGCTTGTGTGACTATTTTTATACTTAGCTGCGTGACACCGCTGCACAGCTAAGTATAAATCAGGCTTGCTGTTATTGTTTGAGCACAACAACACACATTCCAGTAAACTGAGATTGATTGAGGTTCCCTTCTTAACCACCTAACCCCATATACGTTGTTGAGCGGAGTCCCTCAGGGCTCTACATACTTGTGGATTTTCATAGTCAACATAATCCTTCTATCAAGAGCTGAGTCAGCTGAGCTGGTTCCAAGGGGTTCCCAGCTAAATGAGTTAATGTAGCATCACAAGTATTTTAACCACTTTATACATATTTTATACTTTGGCTGTTCAAAAATAGCAGATGTACAAGCTCACAGTGTGAGCTTGTACAGCTGCATTTTTTAAATACAAAACAGACCTTAATCCCTTCAGCCCTATATATACTTCAACTATTTGAATCCTGCAATTTTTTAAAATCCAGTTTTTGGATTTATTTTAATCATTTAGAATTTTCTTCTCTTCTGAGGATTCCTGGCACAAAATATGTTCAGATGGGGATCCGTGGCCAAAATACATCAAATTTGGGGGTCCTCCTTGACATGAAAAAGTTTGAGAACCAGGTGCCAGGTGTAAAGTGGTTATTAACAGTATTGTGTGTTCTCCATGCCAGGTGTAAAGTGGTTAACAACAGTCTTGTGTGTTCTCCATGTCAGAGACACTTCATGCAGTGTGTGCTGCTGGAGGCTGGAGGATGTGCCTCTCCTGCCCTGGGCTCTCCTGGACCAGACTGTGTCTATGTGGACCAGGTGAGCAACAACAACAACAACAACGCTACACTATGACTAGGCCTGTCGCAATCATTACATAATCGTCTAATCACAATTATTTGACATAATCGCAATTCTTTTTAATCGTCATGATTGTTTCCGTGTTGAGAAATGTTCATATTTTTTTCAAACATCTTCCAAAATAGGGGAAATAGCAGATCTAGAAGCTCAAATAAGAGAGATATGAGGTTTCTGCCCGACAACAACGACATAAAGATATATAATAGCTGATATAGTGTATGGTGGTGTAATCCTGACCTGCAGGTGAAGGCCACCCTGCTCCAGCTAGAGGCGTTGGAGGGAGGGATGGAGGAGCGTCTGTCGGCGCCCCCGGCCCCCTGCCTCTCCTGCGCCGACTGGTTCCTCCCCGCCGCCGCCGCCCGCGACCGCCTGGACAGCCTGACCTCCTCCTCTTCCTCGCCCATCCTCAGCAAGCTGGCCGGGGCGGTGAAGAGCGCCGGCCACCAGACGGGCTCCCGGGGACGGAGCCTGTTCGGCGAGCGGGCTCGCCGGCCCAGCCCCCAGAGGAGCCTGTCGGACAGCGGGAGCGAGGGCCAGCCGGACGCCGGGTCGGGGTCCGGGTCGTCGTCGATGGCCCCGGGTCTCAGCCCGCACTCCACCCCCGACTCCGCCAGGAAGCTAGGCGGACGGCGGGACTCGTTGGGCTCCGGGGGGTCCGACGGGAGCGGGGGCAGCGGCGGCCTCTTCAGGGTACGGTTTGGTTGTTTTGTTTTGAGATGAAAGAGTGGAAGATTGTTTTTGTTACTGCTGTGGCGTTACATAACTTGATCTATCGAGCCAAACAGCTGTAACTGGGCAACGACAGGGAGAAAATGTTTTCCTGTGGTGCCAAAGCTTCATTGGTGCTTAATGGAGTTTACAACTTTATGGTGTACAATACATTAACATTTATGGCGGCAGTATAAAATCTAAACTCTAGTTTTATTGCCAATTTGCCACACACTTTTCTTTTTACTTGTTAAAGGCAAAAGTTACAACTCTTTGCCTTCGTTGAACGGTAAAGTTACAACAATGATCACCACTCGTTAAAACTTAAAACAGCTCTTACAGCACATCTAATAGCAAAAGATGTATAGACAGTCTGAGCCTTGTTGATCTTGTTGTATTCATTGTTTGTACCCCACCACATCAAATGGCATCCCTATTTTGAGCATGTCATTGTAGGCTAAAATTCTAAAAAATAGCCGTGGTCTATATGCACGTGGTATACCGGTGTCACGCATCATGCAAGCTTGGAGATCGGCTATTTTTGTCATACACAACGGTGTCAGGCTTAACCACATAAACCGCATGAAATTCTTTGTATGTCAAATAGCAAAAATAGCCTATATACAAGCTCACAACACGCTGTGTTGCGAAGCCTTTTGAGCTTGTAGATGTGCTATTTTTGCTGGATGTTCGACAGATCTTCATCCATTTTTGCCAAATGTTTACCTATGCCCAGAAAAGGCACTTTTCACTGTTGACTGTGTTATGTTGTGCCTTGTCTCTCATTAGATTCCCAGGATGAAACACCCCAACCCCTTTTACCTGGGCACGCTGAAGAAGATCTTGACGGAGAGAGAGACAGAGGAGATGTATAACACCATGAAGTGGGTGATCAGAAATGTTATATTTCATTCAGTCATTCATTGCCTCTTCATAGTACAAGCTCGCATTCTGTTTTTACTCGTTGACCTTCCAGATTATTCTATTTAGGGAAGGAAGCTAACTTTTTTGTTTGCTGGCCAGCTGTTTGCCAGAAAATAAAAATAATTTGGCAACCTCCAAATCAAGGTTGACTCATTAACCCATTCAAACCGGGGACGCATCTGTGTAACCACTTTATCCATATTTTATACTTTGTCTATTCAAAAATAGCAGATCTACAAGCTCATAGCGCGGCACCGAGTGCCGCGCTATGAGCTTGTAGATCTGCTATTTTTGAAAAATCTTGACCATTTGTGCAAATATTTGAATATATGTATATTTTTAAAGGGAACATTTGTAACTCCAATCTTTGCTTCTGGGGGGGTCCCTGGAACAAAATATTTTGAGATGGGGGTCGGCGGCCAAATACATACCATTTTGGGTGGTCCTTGACATGAAAAAGTTTGATACCACTGATATTAAAGCAATATAACATTTTCAGAAAACTGTTTGGATTCAGAAGACATTTGTAGAATCCCTAGAAGCAAAGATTTGAGTTACAAATGTTTGCTTTAAAAAAAAGAATATATATTCAAAGATTTGCACACATTTTCACGATTTTTCCAAAATAGCAGACCCACAAGCTCGCAGCGCGGCACTCGGTGCCACGCTATGAGCTTGTATGTCTGCTATTTTTGAATAGCCAAAGAAATCTAAAAAACGACACCGATTCTTTTCCGGGTCTAAATGGGTTAAGTACTGTAAGTAAGCCTTGCCAAGCCATGTGGCCCATAGGGCAGGATCCTATCTCCTGTTTCTGCAGCGTTAGGCGGCTTGATGTACAAGTACACCCCCCCAGCCATGATGTACACCCCCTCCCTGGACATGACATTAGTATGTCACAGGGACTTACCCCCAATCAAATCCTTGAGTGCCAAGCAGGGAGGCATTGGTTCAAAATATTATTACTATACTGCAGTGGTGGAAAAAGTACTCAAATTCTTTACTTAAGTAAAAGTACCAATACTGCAATATAAAAATACTCTGTTACAAGTAAAAGTCCAGAATTAAAAATTTACTTGAGTAAAAGTATAAAAGTATTGGCATCAAAATATACTTAAAGTACCAAAAGTAAAAGTACTAAATATTTGAAAATAGCAGATCTACAAGCTCACAACGCGTCGTGATGCGACGCGTTGTGAGCTTGTAGATCTGCTATTTTCAAATAGCCTATGTATAAAATAGGGCTAAAATGGTTAATGTATGTTTCATTATATCATAGTTTATATCTGAAAAGTAACTAAAGTTTTCAAATAATTGTAGTGGAGTAAAAGTACAATATTTGCCTTTGAGATGTAGTGGAGTAGAAGTAAAAGTATTGGAAATTGGAAATACTCAAGTAAAGTACAAATACCTCAAAATTGTACTTAAGTACAGTACTTAAGTAAATGTACTTAGTTACTTTCCACCACTGCTATACTGTATATTTGACACAAAACTTGCCACTGCCAAATGTGTGGCAACCACAACCATGGAGACAGGGGTTCGATTCCTCCACGGTTCCTCCTGCTTGGCCCGGGCGCTCCAATAGCCGCAACTGGCTGTGTTCGTGGGTGGGAAGCCGTTAGGGTGGAGGGTTAGTTCTCTGTCGCCGCAGGTTACTCTGGGGTGCCTGTTCAGCAGTATAGTGGAACTCGGAGGGATAGCACGTTCCTACACACGCGTTTACGCCCTCCCGGTGAAACTCCTCACTGTTCGGGTGAAAGGAGGCATCTGGTGACTCCATGCGTGTCGAGGGGACATTGTCTTCACCCTCCCCAGACAAACAGTAGGGGGTTGGCAGTGATAGGGATTTATATATACTGTACATGGAGGGGAATTGGCAACGACTAATAGGTCAAATGAAGAGAGACATGTCGGGAGGAGACTGTGTGCCAGCATTTGGAGATTTTTTTATTTTTATTGAAAAGCTAATCATTACAGGCGATTTATAAACTATTTTGCAATTTACATACTTCTCGCTGACCATTATGTAAGTAATTGCGAACGCGGAAGTGGACCAAGTGGAGCTTACTATGTAACCCTGCTCAGGTTGTGTCTCTGTCCGTGTGTCTGTGTTCATGCTCTCATTGGCTCATGCCCCCATGTGACTCACATGTGACTCACATGCGTGCACTGCCTGTAAGCAGCCACCCGAGTGCGCCAGAGTGCAGGAATTTAGACACACACACACACACACACACACACACACACACACACACACACACACACACACACACACACACACACACACACACACACACACACACACACACACAATGTCAATGTTCTCTCCCCATCACGGTGAAATAACACGGATTACAAGTCCGTAAATACACAATATTTTCGAGCTGCGTTCGCTTCCAGCGTTCGCGCGTCTTACTTGTTAAGTAAGCCTTACAATTTACAATTTCACTCTCAAGTGGCCTGTGTTTCCCAAACAGTGGGTCGGGGGATTTTTTTTCAAAAGAATAGCAGATCCACAAGCTCACAACGCATCATCTCACACAAAGTGTTTAGGGTCTGGAGCTGATGAAAAAGTTTGTGTTAACCCTTTCAATCTGGGAACGCATCTCTGTCATTTTAGATTTCTTTCGCTATTCAAAAATAGCAGATATACAAGCTCATAGTGCGATCAGCTATTTTTGAAAAAAAACTATTGAATTATTTTATTGATATATTTAGTTCCAGGGACGCCCCAGAAGCAAAGATTTGAGTTACAAATGTTCGCTTTAAAATGTATTCAAAGATTTGCACCAATTTTTAAAAATAGCAGATATACAAGCTCTATGAGCTTGTATATCTGCTATTTCTGAATAGCCAAAGAAATCTTAAAATGACAAGAGACGCGTTCCCGGATTGAATGGGTTTTAAACCCCCTGTTTCTATAGGCTGACGTCGGGTGCAGAGAACACGCTGTTCCACTATGTCCTGATGGAGTCGGTGCAGGGCATCTTCATCGCCCCCACACACAGGGAGGTGGCCCAGCTCAGCGGATCCATCCACCCACAGCTCATACGCAACTTCCACCACTGCTGCCTCTCCATACGGGCTGCCTTCCAGCAGAGCCTCCCACCCAGGGTGAGACACACCACTACTACACAACTAGAAACTAGGTCTAGAAATCAGTGGTTCTCAAACGTGCCAAGAACCCCTAAATTGATATATATATTTGGCCGTGGGCCCACATCTGAAAAGGTTTTTGTGCCACAGGGACCCCCCAGAAGAGAAGATTTGTGTAAAAAGAAAAAAAGAAATATTCAAAGTATTTCAAAACGCTTTCATTTACAAAAATGTTCAAAAATAGCAGATGTACAAGCTCGCTATTTTTGAATAGCCAACGTATACAATATGGATAAAGGGGTTAAAATGATTGTGATCCTATATCGACACATTTTGCTGGGGACCCCCTGGAACCTCCTCGAGGACTCCTGGGGGTCCCTGTGACGCCAATTTGAGAACCACTGTTCTAGAAAGCAGTTTTTGGTTTTTATATATTAGAGAGGCAGGAAATTGAGGGCAGAAAAGGGGGAAGTACAAGCAACTTAGATCTTGAAACCGTAGATGTTGTGATTTTATGATGTTGCAATGATGCGTTACAATATCCAATCAGCTAGTGCCGTACCCTGTAAGGCACTGTATTCTAGTATATTTTTAAAATAATGTTTTTATTATATTTTATATTTTATTTTATTATTCACGGTCCCAATACAAAACCAGTTGAGAAGCAAATATGTATCTCTCATGTTGGCTGGTGGAATGGTAACAATATCAGAATACAGTTACAGTGCAGCACAGGAAATGGACCAAAAACCAAAATAAAATTCAGCTTTTAGATTTAAAAGAACTGCGAGTCGTGACAGGCCTGCCGTTTTCTGGGAGTTTGTTCCAGATACAGCATGTGGTGCATGAAAACTGAATGCTGCTTTTCCACGTTTCGTTTTGACTCCGGGGACAGAAAGCAGACCCAGTCCCAGATGAGCCGAGAGGTCTAGACTGGACGGTGCTGGTGCATAGCCTAGCTGGAGATCAGAAATGTGTTTTGGCCCTAAACCGTTCGGCGCTTTATAAAGCCAACAGTAGTATTTTGACATTTATATTATTTGACAGACTGGGAGGCCAGTGTAAAAATGTGAGAACTGTGAGTGATATCATGATCCGCTTTCTCTGATCCAAGGACTCAAGCAGTTGCAACCAAGTGAACCGACTGTAGCTGTATAATCGATTTCATGGGAGAGACCTGTAAAGATACCATTACAGTAGTAAAGTCCACTGAAGATGAATGCGTGGACAAGATCTTCCAAATCCTGTGTCACTTTAGATTTCTTTGGCTATTCAAAAATAGCAGATATACAAGCTCATAGCGTGGCACCGAGTGCCGCGCTATGAGCTTGTAGATCTGCTATTTTTGAAAAATCTTGAAAAAAAAAGGTTTAAATTTTTTTTCCAAAAACTGTTTTTTTTAAAGAATTGCCTCAGGTCTTAATGGGTTAATCCTAGATATATATTGTCGCTGTCGGTCAGAAACCTCTTATCTCCATATTTTAACTTTTTGTGTTTTTTTTTAATAAATGAATGCCCTACTTGATCATACTACAGCTTCACACAAAAGTATCCCAAGTTGCAGACCCACCAGCTCGAAACTCATGGAGCTCATAGCTGTGAGCTTGTAGATCTGCTATTTTTGAATAGCCAAAGTATAAAACAATAGTTAAAGTGGTTAAAATCTAAAATGGCACTGATGCTTCCCCGGTTTCAATGGGTTAAGAAGGATTCAGGGTACGGTGCCAGAAGATCCCCACAGCCTGTCTAATGTTGTGGCAGACCTTGTCGAATGCAACGCTGTGATCCAGCAATACTAATGCCTGACTTATACTTAACTGTGTGCGCCAGTGCTGTGTGCCCGATACTATAGCTGATCTACATGCTCACGACGTGTCGTTAGGTTGTAGAGTGAGAGCTTGTAGATTGGCTATTCTCAGCATGAGGCACCGGCGGCGACCAAACATACTGTAGGTCAGACATTTGGCATTTGGATCATGCAGGATGGAGGGAAGAAGACCTTAACAAGAGCCGTCTCCGTGCTGTGGTCAAATGAAAATTCCTGACATTGAAGCAGTTGTTTACTGCTATGCACACACAATCTAGACAAAAACACTTCAAATAAACAGTGACAGGGAGGAACCCTTTGATGTCAGTCTAGTTTGGACTGGAGCAGTGGCTCCCAAACTTTTTCCCTTGGAGTCCCACTTTCTTATTTTAGCTCACAAAAGCCAAGTCCCCACGTGCACGGTACGCACTTGTGTTCTTCAACACTGAAGCTTCGTTGTATGATGAATCGTGAAAATAGCAGATCTACGCGCTGACAACGCGAGGCATCGCGATGCGTTATGAGCTTGTAGATCTGCTATTTTCACTATTTTTGAAACTTAAAATGTAGACCATATTTGACTATAGTGACCCAAAAATGCAAGTTACGATTGCGTGCAACATGTTTGGCATGGTTTCTTTTGCTATTTTTAAAAGATTTTTAGCTGACCTTATATTGAAAAAAGACCTATGCACCTGCTTGGTGTAATATATGGTTTTAATATAGCATTTTTGCATTGCACTTGTTGTCCTTGTCATGTCTGTAAAACCATTGTTTGTTTGTTTGTTTGTTTTTCCCCACAATTTTGTAACCCTTATTTTTCACCCAGTGCCAATGCCTAAGCTGTAATCCTGGGCGCTACTCTCCCTCTGCCAGCCTGGGGAGAGCCCCGAACTGAGCTCATGCTTCCTTCAACGTATGAGGAGTGAGCAGGCTGCTTCTTATCACCTGACAGGGGGGTGTTTCCCCGGTTGGGCGTAGCGCGTGGAAGGAACACGTTATTCCAACCAGTTCCTTTCCCCTCCATCAGGCGCCCCGGCTGACCAGGGGGAGGCAGTATAGAGACCAGGATTACTGCATGTTTTTTGTGAGGGTACCTAGGGGACACGGGGAGAACATGCAAACTCCACACAGAAAAGTGAATGTAAAACCATTGTTGTAAACGTTCTTTTTGTACACAGGGCACCATTGAAAAAGAGACCCTGGTCTCAATGGATTTCCCTGAAATAAAGGTTTCAATCAATCAATCAAAAAGAAATCTCTCCTCAGCTCCTCCACCTGCCTCTGGAGGTTTTCCGTGTAGGGCTGAAGCTGAGCGCTCATGGTGTTGAGCTCTGCCTCCATCTGGGCCCTCAGTTGCTCGGCCTCCTGGGAAAGCCTGGCCAGGAGGTCCTGAGTCAGGGGAGCCACCTGCTGACCCAGGGCCACAATGTACTGGTTCACGGCATCACCACTATGAGAAATCCTAGAACTGTTCAGAGACAGACAATTGTACCATGTCAGTACATGAATGAAAGAACCATCATCTGTAGATGAATGTATTACTATAAGCTGTCCACACAGCAGTGCTTTCTCAGGCGCTGAGAAATAATGGTACGATAATTTGCGTAGAGTAGTGTGTTCATTGTTGCTCAAAGAAATACCGCTATAAAGGTATGGCATGAGTCTGGAGAATACTTTCATTATTGTGTGAAAATGTTAGGTTGACCGTGTTACATGCTGCTCTTATAAATTGAGACTTACTTGATTTCCTGTCCCAGCTCAGACTGTTTGATCCTCTCCAGAGAGTCCTCAGCAGTGAATGTGACCTTGGCGACGTAATCCCAGAACGCATCTGTCACAATGTCAAGTTGGGCCATGGGCTGCTGTTGCCACAGGATGTTGGCATTGCAAGCTGGAGAATAGACAGATTATTTACCACAGGTTACCGCAACCAGTGTTGCCAGATCTGCTTATTATAATTTCCCCCCAAGATTTTATTTGAAAATAGCAGATCTACAAGCTCACAACGCGTCGCATCGCGACGCGTTGTGAGCTTGTAGATCGGCTATTTTTAAATTAAATAGTTGTTTTCCTAGACCCGGTTGCTTGTTTCTCTCACAGAATCTGGCAACACTGACCGCGACACTATATTTGCATTAGTTCGTTAGTTAGTTTAGTTGACTGTTTGTTATATGATGCATTCATATTTTGAGTTACAATAACTAACAGATGTCTGTAGGCTGCCTGCTTTCAAAAATGTTTACTCACCAGAGAAAAGAGTAAGTGCGAGGACCACGAAAACCTTCATGATTTATGTTGGCTGAGGAAGATGAAAATACAATTTCTTAAATAATCTGTTTAACTTGCATTAAGAAGGCAATCATTTAGTCATGGTTTGATGGACATGACTGTATTATTATAAAATATCTTACCTCGTATAAAGGCTGCTTGCTTATCCTTGTCTATGTGCCGGCACAGGTGTTTGTGTCACTGTGGAACTTTTATAGCTGCGTTGATGGACAAAGTCCCCCGTAGTGTTCCCTGCTGCACGTGTTATCACTTATGCCACTGCACGTCATTATCCTCTGGTGCCTAGAATTGTATCATGTAAATAGAGCATGCTTCAACACCCTTTTCAGTTACTCTGCTTTCCAAATAACATCACTTTTGTAGAAACACTTACTACCAAGCATTTCAGTATTACTCTGTCATAACCTTGTACCTTTTAAATGTCTGCCTTGGCATTTGTGCAGTTTGCCCACAAAGATGAGCCCAATTCCTCATATGAGACATATTCCTTGTATGTGCCAACATACCTGGGCAATAAAATAATAATATTTTAAAACTAATTTAGGGGGTCTATGCTGGGTCAATTGTATAAGATAACTATAGTTTGTACTAACATGTCATCACACAAGTCATCTTGTGAAGTTGTGATAATACAATGCAGGCGTGTGTGGATTATTTGCAATGTAGATGACCACAATGTTGACCTTTTAACAAGACAACTGAATTCAAATGGATCTTTTGAAAGATCTGTTTAACATCCTTTTCCTTGTTTTCCTCTCTTGTGTGACAGCTGTACTCACTCCCTGCCCCCCGCAGGTGGAAGAAAAAAAAGGTCACACCAGATGTCTATGACATTTAAAAACAGCAGTGCCTTATCAGAGATGTCTCTCAAAAATGAACCTAAATGTCTGCAACCTTATCACTTTGCCCGGTGGTAATCACTGTTCAAGGATCAAGAACCAACTCAGGACCCTGGGTGGGTCAGCAACCTCCATGGACTTCACTCAGATAACCTCCACACAGGGTCAGATGAGACTATTGGATCAAAGTCCTTCTCAGACAATGACCAGCCTCAGTCTTCATTTAAATCTGAGAGTAGAAATGGACTACTTGTGTTGGTAACCGGAATACTCACCCCAAAACACGCTCGCCCCCATTTCTTTTCACGGACCAGCGGTTCCTGTATTCTTGTATTTGTTTTACTGAGGATAAGGTTCAAAATACGTTTAGGGCCATATTTTTACTGAGGTTATGTTTAGGAATAAGGTTAGGTTTTGGCACCATTTTACTGAGGTTACGTTTAGGAATTAATACCAGGTGAATACCGCCAGATTTGCCACAGGGCGACTGTGTTTTGGGACGAGCGTTTTGGTTTCGCGCCGCCTACAGGGTACAATATGGGGAAAATTGGTAAACATTTTGTGATTATTTGAAGTGGAGACACATGTGAAGGTGGAAAGGTAGATGGTTGCCTAGCCAGAGCCATGAGCGATTTTTGTAGCAAGTTGGGAGAGAATTGGACAACTGCTTGGCTCTGATCTAGTAGTCCGCAGAAACACAGGCTGGCCGGACCGGGCTTCTATTAGGTAGCAAGGTCTGAGGCCGATTATGAATGAACCACAGGTTGGGGTTAACACTGGAGTAGAGACGTGTGGTTGCTCATGTGCGTGTTGTGTTTTCTCTGCTCCAGGGACGTCGAGGAGCAGACAGAACCCAGGGAAGTCAGGGTCTGGGTCCCGTGAAGGAACACGGTGTCCTATTCCAGTGCAAACCTGAGAACTGGACGGACCAGAGGAAACCTGCTCCTACCATGACCTACTGGGTCATTGGGTAAGGCACCGGTGCTCAAAGTGTGGTCCGGGGACCCCCATGGGCCCTTGAGGGTGTTCCCGGGGGGGTCCCCCAGTTAAAAAAGACCTGAGATACGATTCTACAAATGTCTTCTAAATCTTAACAGTTTTCTGAAACGCCTATGTTGCTATATAATATCAGTGCTCAAACTTTTTCATGTCAAGGACCCCCAAAATTATATGTATTTGGCCCACGGACCCCCATCTGAAAATATTTGTTCCAGGGACCCCCAGAAGCAAAGATTTGAGCAAAAAAAAATTGCTTAAAAATATATATATATTCAAAGATTTGCACAGATTTTCATGATTTTTCAAAAATAGCAGATCTACAAGCTCGTTACGCGTCACTCGGTTCTGCGCTATGAGCTTGTATATCTGCTATTTTTGAATAGCCAAAGTTTAAAATAATGGTTAAAGTGGTTACACAGATGCGTTCCCGGTATTAATGGGTTAATATAGCAACAAATCAGTTTAACGACTTTAACACGATTTTATTCATGTCTTTTCTCCTGTGTTGCAGACGGATGCTTCTAGAACCGCTCCCTCAGGAGTTCTACGTATGTTTCCACGACTCCGTGGCAGAGGTTCCTGTGGAGATGGCCTTCCGACTGTCCTTTGGCCTGGCCTTATGACGCCTTCCACTTTGAGTTTCACCACAACCTCTCCTATTTGTGTAGTGATCTGAATAGGGCTAAAATACAGTCACCCTCTTGTAGAGTGCATTCACCATAACCCAACGGCTGACCGTGGCCTTGATAAGCTGGAAACTGACAGAACTCAACACATGATGACGTGTGTACTGGAGGGATGGTGGTTCACACTTCTTTGTGGCCGCTTTTAACCACTTTCAACCTGGAGTTCCCATTTTGGAGACATTTTCAAAAGATGTGAATTCCGGGTTAACAATGCGTAGTTCTGCAATTTTAGGATCATAATTTTTTTATGTTTAACTTCGACACACCCAAAACAGGTACGCCAGGTTGAAAGACCCATAGAGCATTCCACAACAAATGTATTCTGTTTGCCTTGAAGCATTCTAGGCTTGCAATATTTAATCGAACCAATACATGTCATTGATTTTGAGGACATTATAGGCGACAAATGAAAAAGAAAAAGCTAAAATGGCAGAACTACAAGCGCACCACGTGTCGCGACACGTGGTGCGCTTGTAGTTCTGGTGCGCTACATACTGCAGCCCTAAAGCGGTCTCATTGACTTGTCTGCAGGACTAGTTCTGTTTGTCGGTGTGACTGTGCATGTGTGAGTGTGGAAGGATGGATGGATGGATGAAAAGCCACTTACTAAGTGAATACCTCAGAAACCATGCTGTAACTTTTCTAAAAGGGCCAATGAGCTCTCCTAGAGGGAGCAATTTGAATACACTATTACCTACACAGAGTGCCTGGGCAAAATACATGACTGCTTACACATGCAGACATGACAGATAAAAGTTATATTGATGTTGTCTTGGGGAAAACACTTGTTTACTTTGCTACTTTATTTAAGATGTACAGGTTTTCTTTTTATAGAAATGGGATAATTTGTTATAAAAGTGAACATGACGAAAGCTAATAATAAAAACGTACAATATGCCATCTGACTCCTTCGATACATTTCCGTTTTAAGAAGCCACACTGAAAATACGTATTTTTCTCTCTCAAAATAACCATTTCACATGGTCTTGCACAAATTAAACACGCATGATTTTGAGATTCAAAATCCTCATTTAATAATACAGAATTGAGCAACAGGGAAACACAAAGTCTGTACTGTATTTACATCCACATTGCACATGGATGGGGTCCAGGGAACGTTGTCCCCATTTTAACAAAAAAACTCTTCGGCCGGTTCTCCCAAACAGAATCCAATAAAATTCACGCAGCAGCGCCTTCTACAAGAACCAAGTTCTTCTTGTAACACTCCAGGCTGCAGAGTGGAACCCCAGTCCTGGAGCAAGAGTACCTCTTTGGGTTGGCACAGCCCACCACCCCGCAGCTCACAGGCGCTGGGGGAGGAGGCCGGGGAGGTGCCGGGGTGGGAGCGGGAACACCCGCCGGGAAGGAGACGGCCACGCCCAGGGCCGTGTTGCTGTAGCGGACCATGGGACACTGGGCCTGTTTGGACTTCCTCTCCCTGGTGCTTCTTCCCAGGATCTTGGCCTTGCTGGTCTTGGTGAGCCTCTCGATGGTCTGGTTCTTGCTGTCCTCGGCCTTCTTGGCGGCCTGCGCGCGCCGCTTGCGGGCGCGCTCCTCCCTCTTCTGCATCATCTCGGCCGTCATCTCCTTCTCCTTGTAGCCCATGGGGAGTTCCAGCAGCAGGGGCTGGCTCTGCTGTTTGTGCAGGAGGGCTTTCTGTTGGGGCGAGGTTGAATATTTGATTAAACCTACAATTATTATTATTATAGACTGTTATTCACTTAAAGATAGTCTCTCTAGAAGTTTCCTGGCAAACTTAAGGTATCATTTCTGGTCATGGGAAAGAACGTTGAAATGAACCACAGCTCATCCGTTGACTAAAACTTAAGTGAGGTGCTGGAGCTGAATAAAATCAGAGTGAATGAGAGAAAACGGCAGCCGCACACATGAACACAGAGCAAGTATCTAAGAATGTATTGCGAGCTTTCAGTCATTAGACCTTCTTCAAGCATACCGCAACAAGCGGAATAGATATTTTATCATTTGTTTTCCACTGCAATGTTTGGTTATGGGGGTATTTTCAGTGGAAGAAAACAAAGTTTAACAGGGCAGGGTTTTCTCCCCGTAGTCTGTTACTTAAAAGTGACTATGCAGTGTACCTGTTTATCAAACGAGCACTGACGCTACTCTTATGAAAACAATTAATTCTATTTCTAAAATCTATGTAGTGTGAAATTCTGAGGAGAGCAATGTGACAAGAAATGAGTTCATAGCATTTCTCTCGCTACTGAAACTGCAACTCCGCGAACCCCTCTTTGCAGAATTAATTTTAATATTTAAGGTCCTGCTTAATATTTTAGGCCTATATAAGCAGTGTCATGAAGCACAATGTATCACACGTTGTGATACATTGTGAGCTTGGAGATCCATTGTCAGCTGTTCTTACAAATTATGTAAAGTGGTGATAATATAATGACACGTGCAAGTATCTGACTTGAATATATAAAGTCACAATACCAACTTTGATATGAGGTTTTCTTCATTTTCTGAAAAATGTATATATATTTTTTTCATTTCCTGAAAAATTAACATTTTGGAGTTAGCTGGTTTCTGCCCGACGACAGAGACATGCCATTTTTCGCTGCACAGCATGCTTCCATAGAAGACATGCTGGCTTCTATGGAATCCAAGTGACTGAAATCAGTCGTGGCGATTGGGTACTTTAATCCACGCACCTGTCTGGCAGTGAGCAGAGACTCGTCGATCTCCTTCTTCAGCTCCCCGTTGTCGTCCAGCTCTCCTTTCTCCAGGGCGTCCAGCCAGCGCTCCTCCTCGTCCACGGCCCCTCCCAGCATGGAGTCAGAGTCCATGTCAGGGAGAGGAGACGCCGCCATGTTGCTGTCTTCATCTGAGGACGGAGGGTAGAAGGACCAATGCAACACATTTAACCCATGAAGACCTGAAGCCGAGTCTACAAAATGATGTCTTCTAAATCCCAAAAGTTTTCTAAAAAGCATATGTTTCTATATCAGTGGTTCTCAAACTTTTTCATAATTGCCAAGGACCCCCAAAATTATATGTATTTGGCCGCAGACCCCATCTCAAAATATTTGGTTCCAGGGACCCCCAGAAGCAAAGATTTGAGTTACAAATGTTCGCTTACAAATAATTTATATATATATATTCAAAGATTTGCACACATTTTCACGATTTTTCAAAAATAGCAGATCTGCAAGCTTGTAGCGCGGCACCGAGTGCCGCGCTATGAGCTTGTAGATCTGCTATTTTTTAATAGCCAAAGTGTAAAATAATGCCTTTAACACATTGATTGCCTAGATCGAGTTAACTCGTTTTTAGAATCCATCGCTTGATTGCCTAGATCGAGTTAACTCGTTTTTACATTTTTGGGGGAAAATTCCACAAGGGGCGACCTAACACAGCTTTGGAATGATCGATCGTCTCTCAGAGAAGAAAAATGTGGATGTGACGTCATTCCAAAAAATGTCACTTCCATCCGCCCCAATGATGGGATTTTCAGAAAAACGGCTGTAACTCAGTTTCTTTTTTTTCCATTGAAAACCACACATTTTCAGCGGACCAAAGCTCCAAAATGGTGGATCGCGGTTGGAAACTTGTCGTTCCCATGGATACACAGATCCTTCCGTCTACCCACAGGAAACTTTTTCCGTGTGTTTTTTTTACACAATGTCGGTTCCACGGCGTTTCAAATATCATCGGATTGAGGTAATTATACGCCGGCACGGGGATAGAAAACTATGTATATATAACTATTAATATCTTGGCAATCAATGTGTTAACACATTGACTGCCAGAGTTTATTCATAATGTACTCTCCCCTGTGCCAGCAATTTGCGTGTTTTTTATTTTTTTTGTTTTGTAATTTTTCATTCAAATACATTCTCTGATTGTGTTGTCAAGCACCTACGATTGTTCCACCAGTAGAGAGCAGCACATCCAAACATTGATCACCTCGCTCACCCCCTCCCAAACAGGCCCACGTCATATCCGGTCATTCAAAGGATGTGACGTTTTCGACAATTCCCGGCCCGCTGATCGGCCTGAAAACGACGTGATACACTACGACGATGACTGTTAGTCACCCGGACCAAAGAAAATAGAAGTTGAGTTGTCCGTTTGCCTTTTATACCGTGTGAAAAAACGTGTTTTTCCTTATTCTGGCCGAAAATCACCGGAGAAAAACAACGTGACCCGGAAATGAAATTTTTTTTTTACATCCGACTCCGGGTGAGTGTGACGTAAGTGGAAAACGAAAGTGTTGATGAGAAATAAACACAGCCGTGCGATCACAGATTAAACAATGAAAATTCAAAAGAACGTGTCAACTCGTTCTTAGGAATCCTGGCACTCAAGCGATGGATTTGAAAGAACGTGTGGACGCGATCTTGGCACTGTATGTGTTAAGCTGAAATCCAAAAATGACACAGATGCGTTCCAGGTCTTAATGGGTTAAAGCCAGAGTCATACTTTGACGCACAGCGACGGCGGTGCGCAGAAACTAGGCGACCCACTGTACAAGCTCACAACTTATGAGCTTGAGCGTTATGAGCTTGTAGGTCTGCTATTTTCATCGCGCGACACTGTCATGTGATGCAGCATAAACTATGCATTACAGTCAAATAAACAAACAGTCCAGCCACAAATGCAGTTATTTTCAGTGAGCGACACCGTTGTGAGACGATAATGCCAAATGTATGATGATTTATGAAACCTGTTATCTTTCCAACTTTTTATGTTATATTTCCGTATGTCATCATACAAGAGTTCCACACAAAAGTTGTGAAAATAGCAGATCTACAAGCTCACAACGCGTTGCGAATTGCGATACATTGGCACATTGGCTATTTTCAATATTTATTAAAAATATTTTAATAATAATACAAAGGAACGGTTTTGGACATACAAGGTTCCCCCCCCGACAACGACGCTATAATAGAAAGACACCTGTTAACTCACCCAGCCAGGCCCGGTACTGTTCCAGAGGGACCGATGGCTCATCATCGTCGTCGTCATCCTCGTCGTCGTCATCGTCATCGATGATCATCAATGGTGAAGGAGGTCGGGCAACTCCAGGATGCACCGTGAAGGTCGGCACACTGGGAAAGAGAGAAACAGATAAGAATGTTTAAGGACAATAACACCATGATTCTTACTGGTACATCAGTAAAAAATAGAAAAGGAGACGTGTCGATTCTGGAAGGGACAACGACTAAAAGACGAGAAGAAATCGCACACTCAGTTCTACACGTATGTTGTACTTGAATTTACTCAATGAATGTTTGGCTGATTTATTTTCATTCTTTTAGTGGTCTTACCAGTACATTAACCACTTAAAGGGATATTTCACTTTCAAAATAACTTTGGGTCATTTTATTGTCTACTCAGGCTTTTGAGAGCCCCCCAGACCGTTTTTAAGTTGCTTGATTCAGTATTTAGATATTTGATATTCATTTTATCAGACACGCCCCCTTCCTATACAAACCCATTATAACTTCAAACTCCATTTTTAACATGTTAAATTCATCAAAAACACCCATCCTTGGTTCTGGTGACTCACCCTGCCCTCCTAATACGCGAGGGGGCCGTGTTTTTTCGATTACTTTTTTCATGTATTTTTTATATTTTTTTTGGAAAATGAAAAAAAAATCAATTCAATAAAATAAATGAAAAAAGTAATCAAAAAAACTCGGCCCCCTCACGTATTAGGAGGGCAGGGTGAGTCACCAGAAGCAAGGACGGGTGTTTTTGATGAATCTAACATGTTAAAAATGGAGTTTGAAGTTATAATGGGTTTGTATAGGAAGGGGGCGTGTCTGTTAAAATGAATATCAAATATCTAAATACTGAATCAAGCAACTTAAAAACGGTCTGGGGGGCTCTCAAAAGCCTGAGTAGACAATAAAATGACCCAAAGTTTTTTTGAAAGTGAAATATCCCTTTAAGCCCTATACTACGTCGTCATAGTATACCCTGAATTGTTTACTGTACATATTTTTCTTTTTGATTACACGTTTAGATGATGTTTTTGCACAGTATTGTATATTATTGTCTGTCATTAAATATTTTTGATGAATTGAATACACACTACGCAGGACCCCAATGGAAAACAAGCCATAGTGCTTTCTTGGGTTTAATCCTTTTAGCATCTTTTTGTTTAGAACTGTACTTTCTGTGCTTTTTTTTTGGCAAACTGTTAATGAAGTATTCAATCAATCAATAATGAAAAATATCTGAACTACAAGATCGGTTCATTTCAGTTGAAAGTGGCTAAACACGCTCGTTAACCCATTTAGACCTGGAACGCATCTTTGTCACTTTAGATTTCTTTGGCTATTCAAAAATAGCAGATATACAAGCTCATAGCGCGGCACCGAGTGCCGCGCTACGAGCTTGTAGATCTGCTATTTTTTCAAAATCGTGTTTTTTTTTTTTTTTTTCAAAAAACTGTTAGGATTTAGAAAATGTTTAGAAGCGGCCTCAGGTCTTAATGGGTTAAAAAGAGGCTCATGGAGGTACGAGAGCCATGTTTCTTTCTCACTTTTTGGTGCCCAGCGTTTGACCTCCCAGTTTGATCTTCAGTCTGAGCTGAGGCGGAGGAGGAGGCCTGGCGACCAGGACGGGTTCTGGCGGCTCCGGCATCTCAGGGAAGCCGTGGGCCCCGTCGTCCCGATGGTGCTTCCTCTTGTGCTTCTTGTGTTTCTTGTGTTTCCTCTTGTGAATGCCGTGCAGGCCGAGGCCCCCGTCACCTGCAGAGGGGGGGGAAGAGGTGGTGGTGGAGAGAACGTTTTTAATCCACTAAGACCGGGCATCTGTGTCATTTTAAGATTTCTTTGGGCTATTCAAAAATAGCAGATATACAAGCTCATAGCGCGCCACCGAGTGCCGCGCTACGAGCTTGTAAATCTGCAATTTTTTTGAAAATCATAAAAAGGTGTCATTCACTGCTGCCGTTTTTCCTTTTTCTCCTTTGCACATAATAGTGTTTTGCATTTGATGATGGCGTATTTAACCGTGTAAATGTATTATTTTCTAATGCTGTGTTGATTAATTGAATACAAAGGACCACAATGGAAACAAGTCCCCAGGACTTTTTTTGTGTTATCCTTTTAGCCTTAATGTCTGACTGTATCACGTGCTGTTTACATTTTTGACTGATAAAAGTATTCAATGAATCAATATAAAAAAATCAATCACACCGTCATAAGACGTACTACAAGACAGGACTTAAAAGTGGTTGGAGTGGACGAATGAACAGTAACATACATTTTACATGTTTTGGGCTGTGGTTGCAGGACTTCAGAGTCAGGGTGGCACCAATTCTGTCCATTCATTGCAACTAAAAAAAATGTCACTGGTCCCACCGGTGCACCTTACATTTAGCAGGTCTGTCTGTGTGTGTGTGTGTGTGTATGCGTGGGTGCTCCTAAATTATATGATGGTGCACCCAGCAGCACCTATAGGAAAAGGTTAGGCACACCAATGCAGCCAACTAGGAAGTTATAGCCTGGAGCCCTGGGTTGCGATAACTAACTTAATCTAGTTCATCAGTGACTTTTAACAACAATTTTAGAGTGGATCATACAGAGGAGAGTGAATTTAATTTGTTCTAATAGACATTTATACTCGTCTGGCTACGCCACATATTAGTGCAGTCTCTCTGCCTGTCTAGTGAAGAGTTAACGTTTCTCCATCCTTATCGTTAGGATAAATTAAGATAAGACTTTAGCAATCCCTGGGGGGGGGGGGGGTAGGTTTCATAACAGCAACAGCAGGAAGAGTGAAACACAGTAGTTACTGTACATGATGTAACATGTAATCAATCTACTGATTGGCAATAATTTCCCAAGGGACAGGGAAGATAATCTAATGATACAGCATAACGTCCTGTCATCATGTATACAAAACAAAACAACATAATGCATGAGATCTAAACAGTCAGGGTGTTACCTACCATGAAACCTGGGGTGAATCATGTCTTTCCTTTTTCCCATTGAAGGGGCTGCGATTTAACCACCAGAAAGGCCCTCTTCAATCACACATCACAACATGGGATTCGATCTGATTGTGGATCTTCTGCAAAGTGTGCACCTGTCAATGCCCAGTGCCCACTACTGAGTGCCACTTTGCCCACACCCCGGTGCCAGTCTGGTGCCAGGGAGAAGATGCACCAAGTCCTAACAGCTGAAGTAGCTTTCTGGTGTAACCTTCATGAAACGGCTGCCTTGTAGTTTCGCTGTAGCATCCTATTTTCAACTCACAACAACAGCATTCTTATCAGAGGGTCAACTTAACACCAGAACTCCTGTCTTAAAGTAAACAGCTAACGTGTTAGCTCCGTGCTGTTAGCCTAACATGAGTCTAGAGATCTAATCATAATAGATTCTAATGATCCACTTTCATCAGTCAACGAGCAGGCTTCAGTTCCTTGTGAAAGATGTTATTATGGCCTTAGTTGGGAAATGTAGTGACTTCTGAATGAATATTCTAGTCTTATTATTGAGGATACTTAACTTTATACCACACGACGCTACTAGCATCACAACTAAAGCCCTCAAGGAGTTTTACTTCCGGGTCATTTTTGCATAGGGGAATTTGTTGCCTTGGATTGGCTTTGTGTGCAATCTAAAATCCTCCAAGTTCATCCAATTTAATCAATTTAATACAAGTTTAAACATGTATTTAATATCACATCGTCATTTAAAAGTAAATGCGTGTAAGGAACAATCCAACGGGCATTAAATTAAATATAATCTTTGGCAAAAGTGGTACCCTATGCGGTTATTTTTGGCTGGTAGATTACTTCACTGCCCTCTAGTGGCGAAACTCTGTAAACTAATGAAGCACTGTAATAACCATTGTGTAATAACCTGTCACGTTTTACAGTCAATAATTCAGTGCAGGTACTATGTAAGACTTAGATATAAGTTATTGAACAGCAAAATACTTTTACATGGTGCTACTAGAGTCTTCAGTGCAGTTACAGTAAGCTAATAATAACTGTACATTATGTGTATGCTTGGGAAATGTAGTTCACAAAGTGTCTGCTTAGAACTCTAGCTGCCAAGTAAAGAACTACATTACCCATTGGACATTTGGACACTGAGCCCGACACACACAAGGTCAGTCACGTAAACACAACGTGTTCGTACTAATATCAGTTTTATGGATCTTTAAGGCAAAACTTTAGTTTATTTGTTGTGTCCTCCACTCCCAATGATGTGCGCCCCACAAATACACCTTTGGCTGTGAATCCCCTAATCAAGAGTAACATTGATTGATTGATTGATTGATTGAATACTTTATTTATCTGTTTAAAAAGCACAGAGTTTTAAAAAGCACAGAGAGTACAGTTCAATACAATACAAGGTCTGCAAGGATTAAAACCCAAGAGTATTGTTTCCATTGGGGTCCATGTGTATTCAATTCATCGAAACATTTAATGACATACAAATATTATTATTAAACATTATGGTAGCATTGGATGACAGCAGACGTGCACAATACTATAGGAGACCAATACAGATAACTTAAATGTATGACTTGGAAGCAGTGGTGGAAAAAGTAGTCACATTTTCTACTTAAGTAAAAGTATCAATACCGCAATACTGCAATATAGAAATACTCTGTTACAAGTAAAAGAAAAAAAAAAAGTACAAAAGTAATGTATTGGCATCAAAATGTACTTTAAAGTACCAAAAGTAAAAGTACTCATTATGCAGAATGTCCTATTTCACAAGAATTCAAAATGTATGCAAATCTTTTAAAAATAGTAGATTGATGCGACACGGTGAGCTTGATCTGCTATTTTTAAATAGCCAAAGTTTAAATAGGGCTGAAGTGGTTATAATGAATGTTTTGTAATAAGAATCCAAATCTACAAAGTTAACTAGTAACTGAAGTATTCAAATAATTGTATAGCTCCAATCGGCCGACCCGTGACCCGCGGGCCAACCCGCGGTGCAGGTGGTCGAGTCAGGATTTGAGATAAGGATAAGGATAAGGATAATTCCTTTAACAGTCCGTTCATGAAAGTCCTTGCGGTCTTGTTTCCAATGAGGGCCTGTGAGCAAAATAGGGGTTAAGAGCGGGTCATGAAAAAACCCGACCCGCACATCACTAAAAGGTATAGTTCACTCTTGTAATTCTTCACTCAGAGACTTCTTGCTGAAGTGAGGCATCTGTTGCTGTGCCTCAGGCACAGCAACAGATGGCATGCGTTAATGTAATGTACAGCAGCTTGGATTTCAAGCAGGATAATTGATACGGATGATGGTATAATAACCTACACTTTATTTAAAGAAAGGAACCATGAACTACGCCAGGTTTCTGACTGCTGTCAGCGCAGCAAGAAAGCCCTCCGCCATCAGAATGTTGAGTAAGTCAACTTGATATACTCTGTTTTTATGTTAATTCTGTTGTTGTCTTTGATTTAATACATATGCTAGTCTGTCTGTCTATCCACCTATCCGTCTATCTATCTATCTATCTATCTATCTATCTATCTGTCTGTCTGTCCGTCTGTCTCGTCTGTCTGTCTGTCTGTCCGTCTGTCTGTCTGTCTGTCTGTCTGTCTGTCTGTCTGTCTGTCTGTCTGTCTGTCTGTCTGTCCGTCTGTCTTAATTGATAGCAACATGGTATGCTGTCATGTAATGACTTGCGTATGAAGTACCTTTCAAAACAGTGCTACAAATAAATACATAAATAGATATTATACTGTAGTATGTTATCAATTACTGGTACTATATATGAGTGTGCATAGTAGAACCCTGGGGGTCTCCGGTCAACTAAGTATAGGGTTCAACTAAGTGAAATATCCCTTTAAATAATTAAAACCATGAACAAAATGCTTTATGGTTTTCCTTCTAAAAAAATGTATTCATACATATAGAATTTCAATTGTCAAGTAGCCATAGTCCATGGAAATCCTCGATTTGCAGTTTGGGAGGGGGGGGGGTCACTCATGATCCATGGAAGCCTGAGATGAGAAAGCTCAAACTCTGTATCTGGTGAATAACATGAATTGATGGGACATGAATGTACAGAGAATGGAGAGGAGAGTAGAGAGAGGGGCTCAGTGAATTGAACTCGCCTGGCATTCTAAGCCTGTATAGCTGACTCCATAACTAAGGCTTCTTGTCAGCAGCTTTCAGGATAGTCTTTAGGAGACTTGTCTGGACAGCCGGATAATAAGGAATTGCATTGTTTTTGACGTGTAGCTTCTGTAAATGGAAACAAGGACGGGGCCAAGTATTCATTTATTTCTCTCTCTCTCCCTATATACTGCTCTCCCATCCACCTCCATTTGAAGCTGAGTTGCAACAGCGGTCGCCACCGTCTCTGATCTCGTTGGCCGGAGGCGCTCCGAACCCCAACACTTTCCCGTTCCTGTCGGCCACCATCCAGACGAAGACCGGGCAGACGGTCACCTTTGACGAAACCCTGATGAAGAGGGCCCTACAGTACTCAGCATCCAATGGGTGAGGGGCAGTGTGATGGCAGGACACAAATAAACGGGGTCTTGGTTGGTGGACAGGTCCATAAATGGTCATTTCTATATGCTAAGTGTACAAATAGTTTCCCTGACAGGCTATCGAACAGGTGAAACATGTTTGGCTTCTCAAGCACTAAAATGTGAGGGGAAAACAGACCTAAATAACCTAACATGTGTCCTCACAGGAGGGACCCACAGTTGCAATTCAGCAAAGAATCAACCTTAAACTAAAATGAAGCACCATACATTTGTATATTTCATATCTGCCATGCCAGCAGGGAGAGATCCATTGTGTAGCAGGTTGAGCATGACGCTGACAGCACTATGATTTGAGGTTTCATTCATCTGTGGCTACCACCCCCAGTCTGTAGTAGGGCGGGGCAATTAACCCAAATATCATAACCGAAATTCAGAACCTTTAACCGACTTAATCCTGTTCATGTAGGTTAATCGAATAATCGAGTAGCCTATTTTGTTGTGATCTTTTCTAATCATTTGATCCATTACCGTGTCATTCACAAATGGAATGGTTAAAAATAACCTATTTCTATGGTCATGCAAATGCTATGATTGCGTTTTCTTTGTGCCCCATTGCACTTGACCCATTCTGATGGGGACAGCAGAGCGTGGCGTTTATCGGTTTATGTATGCTTATCAGACTTTTATGGACATCTTTGTATACTGTGCCCCTTTCTGTCACTCTGACATACAGTTATTCTCCTGGTGTTGTTTGACTAAACACTGACATGGAGATAAAGAGGTTATAAAGTGAGATATATTTCTACTGAATCAATAGGTTATCCCCTGGAGTTCACCATGCAACACACCACACTGTGAAGTTTGCAGAACTTTGCTGTTGGGGCTGTGACTTTCATTTAGTGCTAGACGAGCTTTGTGCTATTTTTGAACATTTTCGAAAATCTTTGAAAGTAAAACAATGTATGCCGCATCTTGGTATTTACGATATCCAATATCCCAGACGAAATCTAGTCTCATATCACGACATGGATATCGTCTCTGTCGGGTGGAAACCTCATATGTCAAAAACTGTTACCTTTCAGGATTCTAATTCAAAAGCATCAACAGTAGCAGATCTACAAGTTCAAAACACGTCGCTTCATGCCGCGTTTCGAGCTTGTGGATCTGCCACTTTTGATGCTTTTGTGTGACGCTGTAGTGTGATCAAGTAGGGTGTTAATTGACGAAAAAACACACAAAGTTAGAATATGAAGACAAGAGGTTTCTGCCTCTTGTCTCTGCAGTGACGATATAATGTCGCTAATTGCCCAGGCCTGCTCTCACAGCTGCTGCTTCAGGTACTCTACAACATGGCGCGCTGCAAAAAGAAGCCCGGTTTGGGGGCACGCTATTTGCTGGCTGGATAGTGTGACAACATATTATTACAATATCCCTGGTTCAATTTCTGCTGGACAGCTGTATTCTCCCTCTCTCTCTCTTGCTTTCCTGTCCGTCTTCTATCTACTGTATATTAAGCAAAACCTTATTATACAGTAATATTGCAATATTAGTATTCCAGTTATGGAATATGCTGACAGCAGTATTAGTATTAATTGAGGTCACATGGTTTGAAGTCACAGGGGTGTTTTGCAGGGGTGTTTATAAGCTCACAACACGTTGCGTTGCAAACGCGTTGTGAGCTTATAGATCGGCTATTTTTGGCGAACGTTCCCCCCAGATTAGGGATGCGGGGGGTTCAAGAGGTTAAACGAAAGTGGCATTTTAAGTTTTAAACATATTTTGATTATCGTGATAATATCATTAATCGCAATTATCTTTGCCACAATATTCGTGACGTGTAATTTTCATATCGTCCCATCCCTACTCCCTAGTATACCAGAACTGCTGACCTGGATGAAGGGCCTTCAGAAAAGCCTTCACACGCCTCCCACTGTGGACTACAGTCCAGAGAGGGGACAGATGGACATGTGTGTCACCACCGGGAGTCAGGAGGGACTCTGTAAGGTAATTCCACTGGTCATCATCCTTAGCATGAGAGTATGGCTTTCTGTCTAGGGCTGCCAACTTTTGATTATTTTCTCAGCGATCATTCGATTACTTTTGCAATTAATCGAATAATCGATATATTTTGTTACATATCAAGGAATTGTTTAAGTGTTGTTTTATCGTCACATCACAACGATACAAGGGGATTTTGAATCGTTGTATTTTGTTGTATTTTAGAAAATGTTTTGATATTCAATTTGATTATCAATCAATAATTTTCATTAAGTTATCGTTTTTTTTTTACTATAATGTATTAAATAGATTAGTTTAACTGTTGCAATCCTATTACAGTCTCTTTCTCTCTCATGGCTTTTAGTGTCTACAGTTAATCTCAACTTGAAATACTCAGCCAGGAGGGGGTGCAAAGTCCCAGAGGAAAGCTGCAATGTCTTGCCAAAGCAAAGGATCTTGGTTTCAGTTCAGTTCTGCTTCCGTAAAAAGTCTAGAAACTGTTGTGAAAGGGCTTCCTGTTTGCCCTGATGCTCTGGTCGGTGGTATCATCTGTGTGTGCCAGTGGTATCATCTGTTTGTGTCAGTGGTATAATTTCTCCCCACACAACCATGTGAAATCTTGTCACCGCTGAACCTGGTCTTCTGACAGGTTGTTCCTCAGGATGGCATTGAAACCTCATTCCCCCACCGATACATATACAATCACCGCTTCTTTTTACCTGCCATTGAGGAGCTTCACCAGGAGGATGTAGCGTGTGCGGAGGAACATCCTATTCCTCTCAGTTCAACACCGCTGCTGACAGGCGCCCTTGAGCAACCTGTAGAAGTAGCTGGTGCAGGGACAAATAACTACCTGACGCCGAAACGCGTTGTCCGTGCTGCATATGAATTAAAAGTACCAGAAGGACTTTGGAGTGCTGGCTATTGCTTTATTTACTGTGAATCTTTGTGAGCCGTGCACCCGCAAACTTCACCATATACAGACTGAGAGTGCTCGTTATTATTTTCTACAAATAACCCCCTCCCCGTCCAGCTTCCCTGCTGCAAACATGGCCAATTGTGTTTGTTGGAATGCCCGACCAAGCCGAATGCGCCGTGGACATAGAGGATGCTAGTGTCCAGGAACTAGCAGCGCTCAGGTGGTGCAGGAACTTTACCCCTGCACCGCCCGAGCGCTGGTCGCTGGTATCTTGTCATGGAGCTTCTCCACCTAAACAAAGATTGGCCAGTTTTCTCTAAGAATGGCCCACGAGTTTGTTCCTGCAGTGGTGAGTGATCATTCTGTAGTGTCCATGGAGAGGAGCTGCGTTCCAATGATCCTCTCTGCGGTTTTAATGGTCCTCTCCCAGTCCCTTTGTGTGGTGTTCCCATACCACAGTGTGATACCTCTCTGGTGAGGACGGTCTCTACGAGATCTCTGTCCTCTGTCCTGGACAAGAGGCCGACAACTGGCTTTCGTCAGTGACCTGACGACATAGAGCCACCACTGTGCCTTCTCGTCTGTGGCCAAGGTGTTTTCTGAACAACTCGGTTACCCTTTAACCCACAGAGGTTGCAGAGGGAGAGTTTGGTTCCTGAAATCCAGGATTTGCTCTTTGGTCTTGTGTCAGTGGTGAGGATACTCAGGACTGTTTCCTTCCCCATAGGCAAGTGACTCATCCATCAGCTTCTTTTAGTACTAGCGCGATTCACTGTTTCCCTTGATAAGCCCTAGAATAGTCATCTGCAGTGCAGAAGCTACTGTATTGTTATCATCCTTAATTCTCAGTTGCCATCCCATGACTGATTTCAGTCGTTTGGATTCCATAGATGTATTTCGCTTGTAACTTTAACACTGCTGCTCTGCACCATGTGGCTGCTAAAGTCAAGCCCTAATGCTAGATATTTTATTTTAAGATTATAAAGAGTATTTTATTTTATAACAGCATATTTTATAACAGCAATGGTCGAAGCCTCAATCTGTGGTTTCTTCAACTGGTTGGCTGTATATAGAACAGCGGGAACATGGGTTTAGAATGATAATACCAAAACATTATAATTAAACAGAGTGCTAGTGTTGCGGGGGCTCCTTTCACACTATTTCACAAATGACAGAGTGGGGCTTGGCCTAACAAACAGCCTTTTTTTTTTTAGCTTTATTCAATTCTTGTGGTGAATTATATTTAGTGTTAATAGGGGTTTTATTCAAAGAGCGTAATTAATGTCCAGGGTTCTCTGTGTTGTCGTTCTTGCAGGTATTTGAGATGCTGGTGAACCCAGGAGACAACGTCCTGCTAGACGCTCCCACGTACTCAGGAACACTTGCAGCGGTAACACAATACAATTTGTCATCCTCAATGCATAAACACACACACACACACACACACACACACACACACACACACACACACACACTCCCTTATGTCATTGGTGTTCAACTTCGAGGACCATCAGGCGTTTGAAATGGACCCTTACGGGTCTGTAGCTCTGAAAGTGGACAAATTAAATCCATTTGTCCACTAAATAAATAAACACTGTTGTGTAGATTTGCTTCCCAAATACAAAAATGTGTATCAAATAGAGGTCCATAGCCTATGAAACTGGGGGTCCTTGTATTGAAAAAGGTTGAGAATCAGTTACTTATGTGTCCATGACGATTTTCTGTCTTCCTTTCTTGCTTTTTAACCCTCTCTCTCTCTCTCTCTCTCTCTCTCTCTCTCTCTCTCTCTCTCTCTCTCTCTCTCTCTCTCTCTCTCTCTCTCCCTCTCTCTCTCTCTCTCTGCTGTACCTCACTATAGCTTCAGCCGCTGGGGTGCAACCTAATTAACGTCCCCAGCGACCAGCACGGCATGATCCCTTCCGGCCTGAAGGAAGTGCTGTCTCGGTGGGACCCCTCTGAGGTCCACAAGGCTGGAAGCTCCGCTCCCAGGGTGCTCTACACCATCCCCAACGGGGGAAACCCCACCGGCGCGTCCATGACTACGGAGAGGAAGAGGGAGGTGTACGAGGTAGGAGAGGTTTAGGGCTGTCACGAGTATGACATTTTACTTGACGATTAGTTGTCGCTCAAATGACTGCCATTAACGATTTAATTGTGTTTCTGTCGTTGGAAACACTGTGAATAAAAAGTACATTTCTGTTTGGCTTTTAAGCTTCGTAAACAAAAGTGGCAGAGGGCAGATTATGACAAATAACATGCATATTTATTAACTTTGTACTTTCAATAAAACATGGAAATAGCCGATAAACAAGCTCAAAACGCGCCGGGTCGCATCGCGTTTTGAGCTTGTAGGCTATTTCCATTATTTTGGAAAATGATATGAAATGTTTTTTACGTTTACCACACAAATAGTTACGATTATCTCAAATAATTGCATTTAGGTGATTATGTAATGATTGTGACAGGCCTAGAGATGTTCTCAGGTTGCTGCTTTCTAGATGAGCTGTAACGCCATAAACTGTTTCCCACCTATAGGTTTTAAATATTACCCTAACCACATGAATAAATAAATACATTTAGATTTACTATGTTTGGCTGCAGATTTTTTGTGTGTGGAGGGAACAAAGGAGGGGGGCCTAGTATTTGAGCTTCAAACTCCAATTTGACCATGTTAGACTAGTTGAAAACACGTCCCTGGTTCAGGTGACTGATATTGTCCTTCTAATGCGTGAGGGGGCCATGTTTTTTCAATTGCCTTTATTCAATTTCAGCCCCCGGTCCCCTCATGCATTAGAGGACCAGGAACGTGTGTTTTCAGTGAGTCTAACATGGTTAAAATGGAGATTGAAGTTCAATGGGCTTATATAGGAGAGGAGCTTGTCTGATCTAATGAATATCAAATATCTAAATGTGTGAAAACTTCTGCAAAGACAGTGATTTTGTGACTTAGCAGGTAATTGAAATCTGTGAAGGTCAGTTTTCAGACAGACACTCACACACACACACACACACACACACACACACACACACACACACACACACACACACACACACACACACACACACACACACACACACACACACACACACACACACACACACACACACACACACACACACACACACACACACACACTCTTGCAAACACAAACACATTATTTCATCAGGTTTGCAAGAACACATGCCTCTCTCCCCTCCCTCCCTCCCTCCCTCTCTCTCTCTCTCTCTCTCTCTCTCTCTCTCTCTCTCTCTCTCTCTCTCTCTCAGAGGTGTGTGGTAGTGCTCATTAGACCTCTGTGGTTAACCTCCTCCCTGTCTTTCTCTAACAGCTGGCCAGACAGTATGACATGCTCATCATTGAGGATGACCCATACTATTTCCTACAGTTTGAAAAGGTATGGCACAAAAGGGTGCAACAGTTAATTGAACTAATCAAGGGATAATTAATTGATTATTCCATTAATCAAGAAAGTAATCGAAAGAAAATGGCTAAGATGATATTACAATATTAATCAATACTGTTGCAGCCCTAATGGCACATCAGTCACTCACCTCCCCTTGTCTTCACATGGATGTAACTAATGTTTTTCACTCCAGTTGGGGATCTCAGTTTCTTTCCTGCGACTTAAAAATGTAAAAGGCTGTGATGACTTGATATGACTTGGTTTCATTTCATTCATTTTTGTATGCTACAGTATCAAAAGGACGACGACGTACAGCTATGAAAGCAAGAATAAGAAATACACATAAAGTATACTGAACACATGAGTTGAGTTCAAGTGTTATGCACATTAAACCCTATTTTGGGTAAATGTTCGATATTTCTTTATTTTTTCTATTTTTCTCCAACATTATTATAATTTTTTCCATTTTATTGGATTTTGACAGAAGCATTTATTGCATACATATCAACAACATATAACCTTGTATTGCCTCATATATAGCCCAATGAAGAAAAAAGTTACATGACAAGTACAAATTCAGATCTACAAGCTCACACTGGTGTTGCGATGGATGCATTGTGAGCCTGTAGATCGTCTATTTCTGCTAATTGTACAGCGATTTATATGGAGCTTAATGGTTAAAGCTGCACTATGTAACTGTCCTCTTCTTCCTCGCAAGTGCTGACATTTTTTTAATTGAGCCTGCTTGCTTGCTCAGGTGATACATTAAATCTTGACCATCAGGTCAAAATTTGTGTCAGATCCTGTGTCTAGGTGAGACATGCCTTTGACACGATCTAAATGTTTCAATAGAAGAGCAGGGAGACAAAATACAACCACCCCAATTGTTATATTGTATTAACATACTCTACCATACAGATTGGACAAAATTATATCTTATTCATTAAAAATAGTTACATAGTGCCGCTTGAATGTCAAGCGTGGCTGCATTTAGCATGTTAATCTTGGTTCATAAACCTACAATGTGTGTTCTGTTGACAGCCCTGGGCCCCCACGTTCCTGTCCATGGATGTTGATGGGAGGATCCTAAGAACAGACTCATTCTCAAAGATCCTGTCCTCAGGGTGAGTAAGGGGTTAAATCTCTCTCTCTCTCTCTCTCTCTCTCTCTCTCTCTCTCTCTCTCTCTCTCTCTCTCTCTCTCTCTCTCACTCTCTACACCAGTGGTTCCCAAAGTGGGGTCTGGGGACCCCCAGGGGTCCTTGGAGTTTGGGGGTTCCAGGGGGTCCCCAGCAAAATGTGTTAATACAGCACCGCACTCATTTTAACCACTTTATCCAAAACTTTAACTTTAACTTTACTTAAGACCATTTTTTTCATATTAAAATTTTGGACAAAATAGCCAATTTTACATTGAGCTGCCCTAGTGCCCACCTATCCTGTTACCGTCTGTTTCCATGAGTGTATGTGAATTTTGTCATTGTTTTGTTTGTCTTCAAGTGCATCTGCTGCACATTAACATTTCACAGCATTACAAGGGTTCCCTGAACAAGTCAGGGCCTGACTTGCTTTTACAGTTCACACAACTATTTAATTAGTTTCTGCTTCTACCTGCAGTGCAGTCCCTGGGCCGTGTGTGTGCGTGTGTGCGTGTGTGTGTGTGTGTGTGTGTGTGTGTGTGTGTGTGTGTGTGTGTGTGTGTGTATGTGTGTGTGTGTGTGTGTGTGTGTGTGTGTGTGTGTGTGTGTGTGTGTGTGTGTGTATGTGTGTGCGTGTGTCCATGGAAAACAGGGCTCAGCAGTAAGCAAAACAGGAAATGGGGAAAGAAACAAACATGCTGGCATAATATTAGTAAGGACTCTGTTGTTAGACGCGTTCAATAACAGAGTCGCATTAGAACGTGTGCTTTGCCATTGTCAGGAAAGCAAATCTGTTATTTATTTATTTAGTTACTTGTTATTATTTATATATAATAAGTATATATTTGGCTGTCATTTGTAAAGTGATAAGAAGGCATACATTGCTAATGCTACATTAAATGGCCAGGGACAAGATTAGCTAGCAATCCGGTTACATGTACTGTGCCAGTCGATATAGTAGTCCATGTACTATTAGTCCAGTAGATAATTTATATAATACCCCATGAATGTGTGTTTGTGTTGCGTTGTGTATTTGCATTGGTGTGCACGCGCGAGAGAGCATCAGCATGCTTACGTAAACCAGAATATGTGCATGTGTGTGTGTGTATGCCTGTGCATGTGCACACCTTTGTTTTGCTCAAATGCAAATGAGCGGTGTGTGTTTGCACCTGTGTGGTTGAATGTACAACAACATGGTGTATCTTGTGATTTCAGGTTGAGGATAGGCTTTGTGACTGGTCCCAAGCCTCTGGTCGACAGGGTGGTGCTTCATATTCAGGCTTCCACCATGCACACCAGCACCTTCACACAGGTGACTACACCCTTCGTTTCGATGCCCATGCTTAATTAAAACAGCGAGATGCCTAGCATTTTAGGATCCATGTTGAATCTCCCTGATGCTGGCCTAGCAGTCCGGGTCACCTATAGGCTCCAATGTAGCCTGACAGCGCGTCGCATGTTCGAGTCCCGATCCCGACGGCCTTTGCTCTGTGTCACACCCCATTTCTCTCTCCCCGATTCCTGTCTATCTGCTGTACATCTACTGTACTATCAAATAAAGGCATAACAAGCCCCCCCCCCCCCCCCACACACAAAAAAAAGCTATAGTCAAAATATAGCAGATTTATTAACACGCAACAAAGTGTCATGTTGTACCTTGCTAGGTGTGCTCTGTTATTGAAGGGTTTATTTAGTTAGTATATCTCCAAGAACTCCAGTCTCTTACACAGCTGCTTCTTTCTCTCTCTGTCTGTCTGTCTGTCTCTCTATCTCTCTCTCAGCTCATGGTATCCCAGCTGCTGCATAGCTGGGGACAGGAGGGCTTCCTGAACCACATAGATGGGTACATGGCTCCCCGTTTTCCTTCACACTTTTACGACACAATGCCGAAGGCTTCGCCCAAAAATACACCATTCACAGCTTAGCTGACGCTGCTGCTATGCCAGTCACAGCTCAGCTAACGCTAGACCAATCACAGCTCACTTCATGTTGGAGATAATGCATGCACATCCAGTCTCTCATCCATGTGCTAGACAAACAATGATCAACCGTAAAAAGAAAATCCACACACGAGTATCTCAGCTCCACTTGATTGTTTATTGCGTTTCTCATTGTTTATTTTATTCCTTATGAAGATCGAGTAAGATCGTAAAGATGCCGTTGTTAAACTACAAGACTCTTTTTAGTCTTATTCTGTTCTCCAAGATTGCCAACCTACATCATTTAATGCTAAAAACAGCTATCAAGATTTATCAATGGTTTGTATTGTTCAAAGTTTCCTCTGCTGAAGTGGGCACAGCTGTCAGCTGATTCAGTGTATTTTTGGACCAGTATCAGCAGTGTGTGAAACACTTTGCATTCCTCTTGCAGCGTAATCGAGTTTTACAGGAAACAACGGGATGCCATGATCTCCTCCGCAGACAAGTGGCTCACAGGTATGGTGCACTCATATATAACTGAATGATACTACACGTATACTGTATAATATATACTGTATATATAGTATACTGTTGTACTCAATAAACTGAATGTGTTTTCGGCAAAAGCACTGTTGTCAGACTGTTGTGAAGGCTAAGACCTTCTGGAGAAGCTGTCATTAATCATTGCAGTGCCTCTCAAAGGTCACTGCAGGGCAGTTCTGTTGATGAAGCGCTGCACCCCGTCTCTAGTTTTCTTTCTTTTCTCCTTTGTGGTTGTGTGTGTGCGTGTTTGCGTGTGTGTGCGCATGTGCATATGCACCCGCGTGTATGTGCGTGTGTGCGTGCGTGCGTGTGTGTGTGTGTGTGTGTGTGTGTAGGTCTGGCTGAGTGGCATGCTCCATCTGCAGGCATGTTCCTTTGGATTAAACTGAAGGGCATCCCAGATACACAACAGCTCATTATGGAGAAGGCACTGGAGAAAGAGGTCTGTAAAAAGGGCATCCACCCCCCCCCCCCCCCCCCCACCCCCCCACACACACACACACACACACACACACACACACACACACACACACACACACACACACACACACACACACACACACACAAAGATGTATATCTACCAAGGGAATTAAATAATGTATGTAGATTAGAAGTTCACAGAGGTTAAGTGCTGATGTAAGAAGGGTATCTAAAAATAACACACACAGAGTTCTATTTTACTTCCCTTATCATTCTCCATTCATCACGCTTGGCAATGACAGTGATGATTAGTATGCAATTTGGCAATGACATTGATGATTAGTGTGCAATTAACAATTAGTCCACAGTGGGTCCATGTTCAATACCTGTATCTCTCTCTGTCTGTCTGTCTCTCTCTGCCGCTCTCTCTTTCTCCCTGTTTGTCCGTCTGACTCTCTCCGTCCTTCTCTTTCTATCAGCCTGTTTTAATGCATATTTTTGATTTGCACATAAAAACAACCTGAGTAGCAAGTAACTCAGACATTTTTAAATGTCGCACAAGGTTTTACGCTCGCTTGAGGTGGTTGAGGTGCCTTTATTGAAAAACAGGTAATGCACTAAATGGGACGTGGAAACACCTATGCCAAATAAGCTCTTGCATTGCAAGCATTTAACTAACATGGCTCTATCAATTTTTCACCGTTATACTGTAAGTTGAAGCCACATCCAGTTTCATACCTTCCCACATCTTTCCAATCCAAACGCACATAGGCCTACATTTTAATGCACCAAAGAAAGAACAAATTCAGATTATAAAATAAATGATGATTGCCTACTATGTTCATCAGCGTGGACACATGATTTTGTTCTTTCTTTCCCACACTTAGCCTGAATCATCATAATACTCACATTTCATGAATGAGGTTGAATATGTGTGCGCATTGCTGTTTCATTAATTAACATTCCCCACTTATTCTGTAGTAATGGTCTCATCTGTAGTGTTTTAATCACTTGATCCAACTTTGAAACTCAGATGACAGTTTGTTCCCAATCAAATCCATAATTCTTTGGGATTTCCTCTGTCAAGGTGGCCGTGGGCAACCTTGGGGAAGCGCAGTGACGGTGCACCCGGCTTCTCCGCATGCATTATTCTAAGTAATACGGATGTTCAGGTCGACAAAAGTCAACAGAACTTGTACTCTGTACCAGTAACGACCAAATTCAAGAATGTGTGTGACTTAATGTCGTTCGTGAATAGTCAAAAGGGTAAGTGATATTTTTGGGTTAAAACAAAAAGGTTTTATTTTAAGGGTTAAAGCACTATATTCTGTTAGTAATCATTGCTATACAGTGTTTGTTCAGTAACAGGGGTCTCCCAGCTCTTTAATAAACAGAAAATTCATGTTCAGGTGGGATGCCAAATATTAGCCAATCAGGCAGAACAAGAGAGTACCCATTTATCAGCTTCAATTTTATAGTGTTCCAGTTCCAATTTAGTCTGCTCATTTATTTGTGTCATCACTAACAAATGCACATGTTTATCCTGTATCCTGAGTGAGTTCTCTCTCCTGATTGGATAAAATGAGTATCCCGGCCTGAAAATGCATTTTCTGTTTACTAAAGAGCTGGAAAGACAGGGAGACTCCTGTTACTGAACAAACACTCTAAAAGCTATGAGTACTATCACAATATAGAGCTATTTAACACTTAACAAAGAAAAATCACTTACCCTACCTTTAATGTTATATTATAATTTTTGGTGTTTTGCCTATTATTTGGGGGACCGCTTGTTATTGGCTCGCGGCCCACCAGTGGGCCCGGGTCCACAGGTTGAGCACCACTGCATTAGCAGGTGTTTTGTACCCAGGGCGAGGCTCCCTCGCTGCCTGTGCCTGAATAGGATGTGGGGTGACACATGGAAAGCAGCCATTGTGCACACAAGCACATAGATTTAGTAGCCCAGTGTTCAATGTTGCCAGATTTTGCTAGAGAAATAAGCAACCAGGTCTATGAAAACAAGCCGAAAAGAAGCGACTATAGGCCACATGAGCACTTTAAACCTATATACTGTACATGGGCTATTTGAAAATAGCTCACAACGCGTTGCGATGCGCCGCACTTGTAGATCTGCTATTTTCACTTTTGTTTTGTTGAACAAAAGTGACAAATGTGGAATATTTTTGAAACATTTTAACAAATTTGGTACGGGGGTCCCTGGCACTAAATATTTTCAGATGGGGGTGTCCATGGACAAATATAAATTAATTTGGGGGTCCTCGACATGAAAATGGTAGAGAACCACTGGCTTAAACAGCATTAGGAAGCAAGCCCAAAATAAGCAACTACACTTTAGAAACAAGCCCAAAAAAACACAACCCGCAACTACCAATATTTACAAGCAACTTTACAGAAAAACAAGCCCAAAGTCGCTTATAATAAGTGGACATGGCAACCCTGACAGTGTTTTCCCACCCACAGACAGACACACACACGCGCGCACACACGCACACAAGCACACACACTCATACACACCAAATCCTGCTTGCTGATTGGCCTGATCCCATGTGAAAGGAACAGTAGGCTTTTTACGGGGTGGCTCTGTAGGAGACGAGCCATCTAGGAGAGGGTCTGTCTGTCTGTCTGTGTGTCTGTGTGTCTGTGTGTTTGTGTGACCGGGGCTAATCTCACCAACCGCTGGCTGGTCGGCGCTCAATTTCTTTTGCCTACTGCCAGTAGACCAAGGAAGCACAGTATACGTTCACGCATTTCTTTCCACCCACTAGTTTAATTTAATTTAGTTTGAAATACCTACATTGTATAATGGAAGTGAATGGCAATTCTTGTTTAATTTATTTTCATTAAGTGAATACATTCTGGCGTAGGGCTGGAAGCACACAAGAGCCCCTCTGTCTGCATATCTTACGTCTTATACATGTCAAGGCTGTAATGATTACCCTAAAAGGCTTCACTGAGTTGCTGGACTTTGGGCAGTAGTTCATAGGGGTTTTCTTGTTATACTAGCAGCTCTAGAAACAAAGGAACCTTACTGTGCCATCTTCCACGAGGGTTCCTACTTATTTCGTCACTTCCCTTTCACCAGTTTCAGCGCCCAAAATAGCATGAAGACTCGCTATCAATTACTTCCTCCCAATGTCCCCCACCTGTATGAATGAATGAACCATTGTAAAGCGCTTTGAGCACTTGGAAAAGCGCTATAAAAATGCAATTCATTATTATTACTTCCCATTGGCATACTGTATATACCGTACATACATATGAATCCATTAAAACCGGAAAAGCATCAGTGTCATTTTAGATTTTAGCGTTGGATATTAAAAAATAGCAGATAAACAAGCTCACGGCCCGACACTTCGTGCCACGTGCGAGCTTGTACATCTGCTATTTTTAAACATTTTAGAAAAATCTTAGAAAAACCATTTTGAATTACATTGAGTAGTTCTAAAGTTTTGAAAAAGTTTGATAACTACCGATTTAGAAGGCATTTGTAGAATCGGCCTCAGGTCTTAATCGGTGAAGAGATTAAGACAGAAGGTAATATGCTACCAACCTCTTTTTGGAAAACTTGTTTCCAATCCCCCCCTCTATGTGCTCTTTGTGTGTATGAGTAATGTAATGTACGTGTGTTTGTGTCATATTATGTCTAAAAGGTGCTGCTAGTTCCGGGAGGTGTATTCATGATCAACAGTTCTGATCCCTGTCCCTACGTCAGAGCGGCCTTTTCTTTATCCACGCCAGAGCAGATCGATGAGGTAAACGCACACAAGCAGCAACACACAAGACACTTGTATTGTATATTCACACTCCGTTAAATGCAGACACACACACACACACACACACATGCAAACACACAAGCTACAGCAAACTCCACGGCTGAGTGACTTCCATGTCCATGACTGTTTCTCTTGTTTCTCACAACAGGCTTTCAAAAGGCTCTCTTCGCTCATCAAAGAGGCTTTGTGAGGAGCCGGAGACAAGAGGGGAGTCTTTTTTTTCAACAACACACTACATATATTTTAATTACTATTTTTAAATTACATACAAATGAATGTGTATGTTGAATTTGAGAAAGAATGTTCCCAGTTTTGGCAGAGGACTGTTAAAGGTCAACTTTAAACATACAACATACTTTTTGAAATATTTAACTTAAATTTTATAATGGAAGTTACTGGGGGTAACTTCATCAACTTGACCTTGGAGATATACGTCGTAGATATGTCATAGATGACTGGCGTCATACGTGACTGATGTCACAAGGCTGGTCACATGAAGTCTGAGATCCACATTGGACCCACTCCGATAATTTCCAGTTTTGTTCAAATAAGTGTTATAGCTCTATATTCCCATACTTAGCAACCATTACTGTGTGTGTTTGTTCATAACAGGTGTCTCCCCGTCTCTCCAGCGCTTTAGTAAACAGGAAAAAATAATTCAGGTCAGGTTGCCAATTTCATCCAATCAGGATTGAGAACTCATATAGGATACAGTATTGAGAACTCATATATGATACAGGATTGAGAACTCATATAGGATACAGGATTGAGAACTCATATATGATACAGAATTGAGAACTCATATATGATACAGGATTGAGAACTCATATAGGATACAGGATTGAGAACTCATATATGATACAGGATTGAGAACTCATATAGGATACAGGATTGAGAACTCATATATGATACAGGATTGAGAACTCATATAGGATACAGGATTGAGAACTCATATATGATACAGGATTGAGAACTCATATAGGATACAGGATTGAGAACTCATATAGGATACAGGATTGAGAACTCATATATGATACAGGATTGAGAACTCATATAGGATACAGGATTGAGAACTCATATAGGATACAGGATTGAGAACTCCTATAGGATACAGGATAAACAAGCGATGAAACAAATCAACGAGCAGACAAAATGTAAACTGGAACACAAGCTGATAAATGATCTGTGTGGGGTTCTCACTTCTGATTGGAGAGATGACATGGGAGACAGGGAGACAGACGCCTGTCATTGAACAAACATTTTTATAGCAGTGATTGCTATAGGAATATGTAACTTTACCTTTTTTAACCCCCCAAAAATATCACTTACAGAAGAAAAACAAAAGTTTTAACTTGTTGAAAAGAAAAGTTTGTTTACTTACATCTGAATTGTCACCACCAGTACTGTACAGTGAATGTCTTGGTACTGTAATTGTTACAGTATGAAGGATGCAAAAGAAAATGAAAAACGTTGCATTGTATACATCATCATCATGTACATGATGTTTTATTTTCTGTTTATTTTTTTAAGTCAATCTGTTTCTTTGAAAGTTACTTGAACAAGTTTACTCTTGGTCAGTCATTGTGCATTATAGGCATTAGGCTACGGACTACCATTTGTTATGATTCTTTATTGGGACTGGGACCCCAATCTGCACTATAATCCTCAGTGTTAAATTAACTCTGAGTGTATACAAATGGTGGTTTCAAATAGAGTTACAGATCCATACAGGTCCGTTGGGACCGACCCTTGGTGGTTCCCAGACCCCACGTTGAGAACCAGTGGAGTAAGAGACAACGAAAATGCTACTGTACGTTTCCCCCCAAACATGTTATGTGAATTGCCTAACTAATCTGCCTCATGGGAAAACATCTTCCCAGGGTATCATCTTCTATATCTATCTTCTGTGTGTTTAGTGGTGTTATTTGGCTTTCTACTGAAGCTTTGAACACGAGACCTTTGGGAGATTTGTTTAGGGCTGAGACATTTAATAAAACGTATCATTGTAATTGGTTATTTGGATTACGGATTTTAATAAAATAACCAGTTTAGGTTTTTTGGCTGGAGGTTACAGGAGTGCATAGGGTGTAATATGAAATGTTGCCTTATATAAGTTTTCAGTTTTGCATGTAAGGGGGAGGTGGACGGTCCATTAAACGATTTATGTAAGATTTATTTTGTGTCACCTATAATAAATTATTATTTTTAGGCTTGAGTACTTGTGATATCTAAAGATAATGTTCAACTGAATATAGGCAATACACAGACATAAAAGACTGCACAAATAGACCATGATTTCTAATAGGGCTGCAACAGTAACAATCGATTTAGTCGATTATTTAAAAGATCATCAATTAGAAGGTTTTTTGCATCGATTCGTTAATATGTTCAAGCTAATTACTTTTAAAAAGGCTTCTCGATTATTCAGTTACTCATATAAGTAAGAATAAAGTAATTGACATTTGCAGCCCTAATTTTGACTAAAAGCATTGACTTGTGTGTACATAATATCGCGTTGGCAACTTTAATGTGGCAAGAGTCAAGGCTGGTATGTACAGTATGTGTCTCAGTGGGAGTGTTTGTGTGCAGCTGAAACAATCAACCATGAAGGATAACAGCCTGGGGATAATGTGTTATGTACTGTAGTTAAAACTGATTATGACTGCAGGGTTTTGATCACCATAAACTCAGAGGACAGATGCAGGGGAGTGCCTTCAAATTCAGACCAGTGGATCTCCAGTGGAAGTTGTGTCTTGGGGACCCCCAGGGGTCCTTGAGGGGGTTCCCAACTAAATTAGTTAAATATAGCATAAAATCTGTTTAACCACTTTAACCCTATGTACATACTGTATGAGATTGGGAAATAGCCGATCTACAAGCTCACAATGTGTCGCAATGCCATTTAAAAAAACAATTTACAACACATCTTGTATGGGGGTCCCTGGCACAAACTATTTTCAGATGGGGGGTCTGTAGGGCCAAATGAATATTAACTTGGGGGTCCTCGATGTGAAAAGGTTTGAGAACCACTGACCTCCTAGACAACATAAAAACACTGAACCCTCCCAGAATTCCCCAAATACATTTTTTAAGGGCCCTTGGAAACTTCCTAACCTTTCACCCCATGCTATACGGCAGCAGTGCATCTGTGCACGCATGCGCACAAACTATTTTCTGTGACTAACCAGGTTCTTATCTGATAGGATGTGTTTACTGGGTAATCAACACGGTTATTATCTGTTTGCTGAGGGCCCTTTCAGGCTTTAACTGGCTCCAAGGTCAATCAATAATAATCCACTCTGTTGAATGACCAGTGTTAAGCTTGCTAGAGCAGTGGTTCTTGTGGATCCCCATAAGATGTTTTGGGGGGTCCCCAGTTGACAGTGAAGTGACAATTCAAGGACCTTTAAGACCTTCCTAAAAAAAATGAAAAAGACATCAAAAGTAATCAACAAGCTATACATATAAGAACTGGTCAAACATTGGCCAAATTGTCAAATAATATAACAAAGAGGCAAACATTTTGAAAATAGCCGATATACAAGCTCACAATGCCTCGTGTTGTGAGGCATTGTGAGCTTGTAGATGGGTTATTTTCACAATATTTATTTGTGGAACCGAGTCAAACAAAATGTATTGCCTCAGACAGCTTCTACATTCCAAGTGCTTGTCAGGGTGGGCGGTCCCCAGTTCCAATATGATTATTTTGGGGGGTCACGGCCTGAAAAGGTTGTGAACCACTGAGCTAGAGCACTATCCTTCATCAGGGATGTCCATTTTCATTTCTTTTTGCAATATCAGTTCTTTAATTGGGGTCCTGTTAACCTGTATTTTGTTTGTCTCTGTCTCCCCACAGCAAGGCAGTCTGTTGTGGTGTACAATATAATATCCCAGATTTGTGTTAATTGATAATGAATGCAAAGTCCTTCCATTTAGCACAGGCCAGAGAGCACATTATCTACCATTTCTTAAGTGCATGAATGGTTCCCCTGCTACACAAAATTAATAAACCATTATTACCCTGTGCAAGTGTGTTAAACACACTTTGTCTGTCATGCATTATTCTTTGAAGTGGTGGTCCGTGGATAATGGCGACTGGCAAACTTGGACCATGCAGTTGCAGTTCACGTGTACAAGGAAACTTGTGTGTAAAGTTACAAAGTATGCAACATCACAGCCAGTGTGTAGCAAAAGTAAGATAATACAATCAATATAGCAATGTCTCCTATTAATCTTCTTCTATTATTTCCCTTTGTAATAATGTTGATTGATTGATTGATGTACTTTATTTAGTAAGACATGAGAACAACAGTACATGGAAGTACAAATGTTAGGTTAAAATGTTCAAATGTAAGGCTAATCAGTGTTTTTATTTTATTTTTATTATTTTACACATTGTTAAATGTTATGTTTCTGGTTTTGACTGTGTGTGTGTGTGTGTGTGTGTGTGTGTGTGTGTGTGTGTGTGTGCGTGCGTGCGTGCGTGCGTGTGTGTGTGTGTGTGTGTGTGTGTGTGTGCGTGTGCGTGTGCGTGTGCGTGCGGGTGTGTGTGTGTGTGTGTGTTTGCAGAATGCACACACTATAGTGGACTCTGACTGCAGACCAGTGGTTCTCAAACGTTTTAATTTCAAGGACCCCCAGTTTGCTATGCATCATCAGGCCATATGGACCCCACCCCATCCATTTGGGTCCATCTGCTGTAGTAGGCTGTAGGCCTACAATAACCTTTTAACTCTATGACAATAACACTCTATGAGTGTCTGACGCAGACAGACCTATTTGGTTCCTAAGTCCTAACTATCAGTGCTTTAGCTGGCGGTTGAACTTGGACCCCACTTTTGAGAATCACTGCTGTTAGACACACACACACACACACGCGCGCGCGCGCACGCACGCACGCACACGCAGTGGAGGATGCAACGTCGACGCTCAGCGGAGTGCGGACCCGGTGGGGAGCAGAGAGTAGTGCAGTGAGTGGGACTGGGAGAAGAAACGCGTCGACATCTTTGATGGATTTATGATCCTGTTTGTAATAAACATGAGGAATCGCGCTGTTGTGAGTATTAAGTCAACATTATACCGCGTTTCTGCGTGCGTCTACACACACTACGACCAACCAAGAGACATTAATAGGAAAACGATCCGTTTAAAAACGTCATCTGAGGTCAGGCTAACCTGGCTAACGTTAGCCCCCCCCTCCCCCCCATTATGCAGTATTTTAATATAACAAGTAATATTAACTATTACTACATGTCATTGGTTAGGTTGGGTTGACTGGCGTTCTTTGTGGGTTTTAATACATGTTAGTGAGTGATAGTAAATAAACCGGTTGTAAAGCTACAGTGCGCGGAACAGGCCACTGTCACACCGTGATTGGTGACCCATCATAATCGGCGACTCTAGACGAAGCAGATTTGGCATTTTCGACGAATCCAAACCTAAAAAAGGACGGAGGCTGTTGTAGTTACAGAGAAGCAGGGGTGGAAAAGGTTCTCGCATATTTTACTTTAGGGACAGTATCAAAAATTGGAAATACTCCAGTAAAAATATACCTTAAAAAATGTACCAAGTACAGTATTTGAGTAAATGTACTTAGTTACTTTACACCACTGCAGACGAGTCACACATTTTGATCGCACACTGGCAATCATAACGTGTTAGATCAGCTTGCAAAAGGCTGGACATTGTTTCCACTTGGAAATGTACAGGCTATTTATTTAACCTTTTCAGCTTTTTAACATGATGCTGTGTGGTGTCGACAATAGGATGTTGACAGCTATGGTAATCTGACGGAATTGCACCATCGGGAGCAGTGGTGTAAAGTAACTGAGTACATTTACTCAAGTCCTGTTTTTAAGTAAAATGTTTAGGTATTCTTTACTTTACTTGAGTATTTCCAATGTTCTGTACTTTTACTTCTACTTCGCTACACCTCAGAGGCAATTATTGTACTGATGTTTATACATTTGAAAAATTGTGAGACATTCTGCATAATGAGTATGTTCTACTTTTGGTACTTTAAGTACATTTGGATACCAATACTTTTGTACTTTTACTCAAAGTATTTTGAATTCCGGACTTTTACTTGTAACAGAGTATTTCTACATTGCAGTGTTGAGACTGTTGTTGAGTACGTTTTCCACCACTGGTAATCTGACGAAATTGCACCATCTGGAGTCATAATTCGACAGGTCACCTGTTTCTGTGCAACACCGACACCGTTATGGAGAAGAGAAAAAAAACTCCCGATACGGTCCAAGCTATAGTCTGGTCTGACTGCGGTTTAGCTTTTTAGTGAACTGAATGGATCCAAATTAGGACAAAAGTCAATTTTATATTTATTTATTTATTAGAGTACTTACAAATTCGTCATAATGTTTGTGCTCTTCTATATATCATAGAATTGCAAAAAAAATCCAATAAGGGTGCCGTTCCAGGGAATAGACGGAGCCCCACTAGCTCCGTTATTTTGTCACTTAGTGGTCTAGAGTACTGTTATTTCAGGTCAATTGTTACAGATCAAATAACAATAAATAATAGATGCAGGCTATAACGGTAACACGGCATCTATTTCAAAGTTTAAGGTAATATTGTACAATAATGTGGAGTGCATTGCAACAACCGAACCCCATTGACATTTAAGACTAAACAAAGGAGGTGTTGTCGTATAGCTACATGAAATGTGAATGAAAACGTAGACCTATTTCCTCATGGAATGTCCATACATGTTGACCGACAACATGAAGATTCTATGGGTGCGTTCGGAAATTACGCACCGGAGCACACTCGCCTATTAGTTTGTATTGGCCAGTGCGCTCAGTGCTGTATTTTCGAACGCGCCCATAGTGTTGGTGGTAAAATTTATGCTGTACTAGTGTGAATGTGTTGTTTGCATGCAGCATAAAAACAAAGGCTGTTTTGATGGGATGGGGTGGGGGGGGTAAATCATCTGCAAGAATGTGAAAATTAGATCTACAAGAGTCAGTTTGTCTCAGTATTTAGAAAAGTGCATATAAATTCCATGTTTTATGAGGGATGGGATGATATGAAAATTACATGTTTTGATTGATTGAATACTTAATTTAGAAGTACAGTTTGAATACAAGATCAACTAAATAGGATTAAAAAGCCAATGAAAGCCTAATGGCTTGTTTCAAATGGGGTCATTTTGTACTCAATTCAATGAATTCATAGTGACATTAAATGACAGACAGATATACACTGCTATGCAGAACATCACGGTTATTGTGGCAAAAATAGTTGCGATTAACGATATAATCGCGATAATCAAAATATTCGTAAAACTTAAAATGCCACTTTTGTTAACCACTTGAGCCCCCAGCATCCTCTTTCTGCTATTCTGGTGGTAACGTTCGCCAATAATAGTCGATCTACAAGCTCACACGAATAGATTTGTGTAGAGTGAAATAAGAACCAAATGCGCTCTTTCCGTTTTATCAAGTATAAGAAGGGTTTAAGTGGTGCTGAATTTGCAGCTCAACAAAAGCCAATTCATCCTAGTGTATGAAGGACAATTTCACGATAAATTAAAATCTCTATGATACGATAATTGGGAGCGTTTTTTTATCACGATATTATATGTATTTATTTTACCTTGATTATTCAATCACCATTTGCCAATAAACGTGCAACATTGTTTTTCATTTTCAGTGACATGTTTCAAGCCACACAGCTGAGTACCAAATTGCCTTCCATCACCATCATCATCATCAGCAGCACTGTCCGGAGGTAGTCAGTGGAATGACAAACTCTCATCCCTCTGGGTGACACACCGACAGACAGACAGAACAATGCACAGGGCTGGCAAATGCTGTTTTTGGATCCTCGTGTCCCTCCTTGCCACTCATCATACCGCAGGGGCCTTCTCACTGGGTTCGGATGGAAACCGCACGGAAAATGGCACCGCCATGGCAGATGGCGGATTTGTCCCTGCGGTGCACTCTAAAGTAAGCCAGATCATCGCCCGGGAGGGGGCCGCTGCGCTGATTGATTGCAATGTCACCGGAGACCCGTACCCGGACATACAATGGTTCAACTCTCACGGAGCCAGGTTGGACACAGAGACGAGTAAGTTACAACTCATTGCGTTCTCCTCTCGGTGTCACTTGAAACCCAAGTCTCTCTCTTGGGTCACGGCAACAATGCTACACTCTCATTCTGTGACTCCATTATTTAACACCTACTGTACCTGAACCAAAAGCAGAATGTTTCCCTGTTGGTTATATGCCTGTCACAATTATTACAGCTATGGCCGGGGTGGCCATAGCTGAGTGGTTAGTGAACCCGCCTAGGGAGCCAGAGGCCCTGGTTGCTCCAGGTTCGATTCCAGGCCATCCCAGCATATGTGTCGATGAAATGAAATTTGTCCCTGAGCAAGACTCTTAACCCCTAATTGCTCACAGGTTCTCATTGGAAACAAGACCGCAAGGACTTTCATGAACGACCTGTTAAAAGGAATTATCCTTTATCCTATTACATAATCGTTTAATCGCAATTATTTTTGCATAATTGTCATAATTCCATGTTGAAATATATATATTTTCAAAAATCTTCAGAAATAGCTGATATACAAGCTCACAAATTTTAATTTGTGAGCTTTGTCTTCTGCCCTTTAGATAACTTGATGTGGATTCATTCACTGGCACTATGACTCAATTCTAATGCCTACCAAAGTACTTAGGCTAAGTGTAAGTTCATAACACATGTAAGCCTACGTATGTGACTGCAGGGGAAACAGACCAATATTAGTACGCTGCTGTATTTGTGTGTGCAATGTGTTCTAATTTTTATTCATATGTTCAACAACAGAAACGCATTAAATCGTTAATCGCAATTATTTGTGTGGTCAGGTAAAATTTCCTAATCGTGGCAGCCCTAATTGGTTAGCATTTTATCATTGTATGTTAACGTGTGATTGATATGTGTGACCTTTTGAGGACTAAAGCCACCCCGCTGTAATAAGTTGGAATCAAAAAGGTTTATTTGTCACTGCTTATGTACGTACAAGCAGCACCTTTATAAGCAGTGACGGATAAACCAACAAAACGTCACACATTCAATCACAGATAACATCCCATGATAAAATGCTAACAAAAAGGGCAACATTCTGCTGTTGAGACTTCCATCCAAAGTGCTTAATTTGGGATTATCTTTTATTTATTGTTGTAATATAGTCTAGTAGTAGTCCTAGTAGGCCATCAAAGTCCCGCCTGCTCTCAAACGGATCGTCTTCGAACACCATCTGTTCTGCCACGCTGTGAGGAGATTATATCTAGAGGGGCAGTCATGTTCTAGTGGTGACGACTGCAGTTTTCATTGACCGTGTTGATTATGTCTAGAGGGTTAAATGGTGGTGTGGGCGGCGGGCGCAATGCAGTGCTGAGTGCCGGGGAATAAACGGAATCACACTTAATATCGCAAAAAGATTTGATCACAATAGGATGCTCACTCAACGTCAAACCAAGACCGCTCGTGTTACGCAACGTTGGAGTTCATGTTCCAACATGGCTGGTTATGTAACTGGGGAAATTGTATGGCACAGCACAATAAAATGTACCAATACTCACAGTCTGATACTCTGATTTATGGAACTCTTGCTTAAACCCATTAAGACCTGAGGCGGATTCTACAAATGCCTTTATAAATCGGTAGTTCTCAAACGTTTTCGTACTGCAAAATTATTCAAGATTTTTCAAAAATAACAGACGTGCAAGCTTGCAGCGCTTGTACATCTGCTATTTTTGAACAGCCAACGCTAAAATCTAAAATGGACACGGATGCTTTCCTGGTTTTAAAAGAGGAGAGCGGGTGGCTGAGACAGGCTTCCAACCCAGATGTTTCGTTGACTTAGCTTCACAATATTCCACACGTCCAGAAATAAACTTTCAGTAACACCTTATGCTGCTTTGAAATTGGCAGCGACAAAAGCTACACAACGACCAAGCCTTGTCAGCCTCACTTTCGCATGCTGCTTTTGCCCTATAAGCTTGCTGTGTCTCACTGCAACGAGAGATAAAAATATACAGGAAACTATAAAGGCTTGGATTAAAAAGAACGGAACTGGCTGACAGGAATATTTTTTCTTCTATTACAAGCAGGAATTGTGTGGAGCGAGAAGGGGAGTGGAAATGGTGAAACAAAAACAGATGATTGATTGACGCTTTACTGTGTGATTTTAAGCTCTGAAAAAAGCTGAAGTTGAAGCCGGCTCAACTTTATTTTGTAGCTTTTGTAATGGCCGTCAAAAGGTGCAAGTGACGGGTGTTGTTTCTTCATCACGCTGGCTTCCATTGAGAATGGCTTCGCTTTTGTCCCTGCTAGTGTGAACGCTGCATTATATAAATAGAATGCATCTCATGCTGCTTTTCAAGCAGCACTTTGTACTGGTATCAATTGGCGCCCCACACCCCAACCACCCACTGTTAAAGCAGATTAATTTATAGCCCAGGGTGTACATCTGGTAGATTTTCCACAGATTACCTTTTTCGTCGCCTTTAACGTCAGGAGACCTGCAGCCTGTGGGCTGAGCCAGTTTGAGCTGGCCTGCCGAAACCTGCCATCGAGCAAGAGAAGCCACACGGTTATTATTATAACTGAGGCGGTGCAAGCGCCTATACCGCCTACTCACACCCACACACAACTGCATCGCCCTGTACCTTTCGGATAGGATCAGACAGAAGGGCATTATTAGTGAGCCATTTGTTAGCTTATTTTGGAATGCGTATCTGTGGCCACAATAAGCAGACGTTCACTCACTAATGTGCACTGCACACACAGCTGTGCAAACTGTGCTAGTATCAACCTGCTGTGGCACGCACACTCAGGCCCAGTGTTTAATTCCTGCCTCTGGTCGGGTGGTGCATCATGTGACCACTTCCTCTTGAAATCCAGTTTATGTCTCACCCAGGGCTGCTCAACTGATCATATATCGTTGATGTCAGGCAGAAACCTCTTATCTCAATATTCTAACTTTTTGTGCTTCTTCGTAAATGAATGCCCTACTTGATCACATTATAGCGTCACACAAAAGCATCAAAAGTAGCAGATCTGCAAGCTTCGCGCCACGTTTCGAGCTTGTAGATCTGCTGCTTTTGCAGTTTTTTAATTTGAATCCTGAAACGTAACAGTTTTGGACATATATATTTTCAAAAATCTTCAGAAATAGCTGATATACAAGCTCACAACGCGTTGCATCGCAACACATTGTGAGCTTGTAGATCAGCTATTTCCACTATTAATTTAGTTTTTTTTAAAGTATAAAGTTATTATATATGTCAGTCATTTCTTTGTATATTTATTTAGGTATTTGTCATATCTGCCCTGTGCAAAAGCCAATCAGAAATGTGCAGATCTACAAGCTCACATATAAATCCTTAAGCTACCTCCCGTTGACCCGTCCACTGCTTGGTGCTTGCGGCCACTTCACCTGTTTAAATATTAAACCCTGCATGGAAGGATGAACAGGGTCACTGCCTGTGTTCCTCAGTTTAAACTCCTCTTGTCCTCATGAAAACCACACTCTTTCTCATCGTAAAAATGAACACAACTGCTTGTAGTACACACCTCCTTACATGTTTGTATCCGCGTATGATTAAGAGAGGTTTGCATTCCTCGCTCTGGATTGGTTTAAATGTTGACGCTAAATGCCTTCAAATGTTTAATGTTTCTCCATTATACCACCACTTACCCTGAAGTATACACACAGTGAAACGGCATTAATCTCAAAGAGCTCCAACAACGGTACATTTCAGAGTTAACGGTTGACAGAACCAGCAGGCAGGTTCAGCTCAGAGGTGAGACACCATTCAATAGAAACACTCACTGGATGTTACCTTGTAGCTTGGCTTCTAGGCCTTTTTTCCCTTTCTTTCATGTAACAGCTGCGAGCCAAAAACATAATCCATTTCCACGAAGTTGTCATATTCCATAAATAAACTGAGTTATGACCTGTGTGTGTGTGCAGAAGCACAGTGTAAGCAAGTTTATCAGAATAGCTGCACACACAAAAACAGCAGCGTACTAACATTGGTCTGTTTCCCCTGCAGTCACATACGTAGGCTTACATGTGTTATGAACTTACACTTAGCCTAAGTACTTTGGTAGGCATTAGAATTGAGTCATAGCGCAAGTGAATGAATCCACATCAAGTTATCTAAAGGGCAGAAGACAAATCTTTTGTGGATTGCAAAGTTAAAACTTGACAAATTTAGAATCCACATGGCTAATAGACACATTTACCAGCATTTGGCTGGTGACTAGACTTAAAGGTGAAGGTGTCCTGGTACTCATGTCTTCCATCTCTGTTTTCTCAGGTGAAAAGTGGTGGCTGTTGGAGAACGGCGAGCTCAACATCACCGACATCGAGTTCGCCGACCGCGGCAAGTACACGTGCATGGCGACCAACATGCACGGCAGCTCCAACTGCACGGTGACACTGCGCGTGGTCTTCCTGAACGGCGACATGGGCATCTACTACGTGGTGGTGTGCCTGATCACCTTCACCATCATCATGGCGCTCAACATTACGCGCCTCTGCATGATGAGCAGCCACCTGAAGAAGACGGAGCAGGCCATCCAGGACTTCTTCCGCACCGAGGGCGCCGAGAAGCTGCAGAAGGCCTTCGAGATCGCCAAGCGCATCCCCATCATCACCTCGGCCAAGACGCTGGAGCTGGCGAAGGTCACGCAGTTTAAGACCATGGAGTTTGCGCGCTACATCGAGGAGCTGGCACGCAGCATCCCGCTGCCGCCGCTCATCATGAACTGCCGCACCCTCATGGAGGAGATCCTGGAGGTGGTGGGCGTCGAGGAGATGAGGCACACCTTCGTGAGGCACATCCCCGAGGGCCACCTCGACCTGCCGTGCGGCGGCAGGATGGCCAGCATCCAAGGAGCCGGGGACGTCTTCACGATCCTGCAGGAGAGAGAGAGGGAGCGCGAGAGGGAAAGCGAGCGCAGTGAGTCACCCGCAGCTGATTCAGATAACTCGTCGCTGCACGAGCAGCCCCAGCAGATCAACATCCAGGTGTCAGTGCACCTCCCACTGGCCGTCGGTGAGTACAGCAGCATACCGGTAGATGCCCCATCTCAGCTCGAGGCCGAACCATCCTCCCCTCCACCCATGGCCCCGCTACATCTCCAGGAGGAACCCATGCAGAAAGAAGAGGAGGAGGAGGAAGAGGAGAAGAAGGAGGAGGAGGAGAAGAAGAAGGAGGAGGAGGAGCAGGAGGAGGAGGAGGAGGAGAAGAAGAAAGAGGGGGGGGAGGAGGAAGAGGAAGGACAAGGTTCCAAACAGGTGGAGCCAGAGCTAGAGCCGGAGGCGGCCGACAAACCTCCCCCTTGCCAGGTCATATACGAGAGCCATGTGTAACGAACAAAATAATCAAAACTACGATCACGACTACCAACCCTGGAACGACGGTCAATCGTCCTGCTATGCATTTCTTTTGTCGGGGGAAAATACAAAATAAAGGTCAAAGACCTAGTCGTTATTTTGCTTTAAAATATTATTTAACTGGTAACTCTTTCTGAATGGAGCGATCTCCTGTTACAGTAGCTCTTGCGTAGGTTGGCCTACGGAGAATAAATCAGCCGTTCTCATACTTTCATCTTTGAATGTACAGTTGAAAGGGGGTAATCACGATCATATTATGTAAAACGCAATGAATTGTAAAAGGGGCCCTTCTATCCATTGGTATTTTGCATAAGACAGACTATTATTTAGTGAGTTCCTTCACACTTTTCCTTAACTACTTTTGCCAGTTTAGTTTATTACAGTACTAGGGTTTATACAATCAGTTATCTGCCTCAACCTGGTCTTCATTCCATTTCTGGAAAATGAAAGCCAAGTCACTTTATTTCGTTTTCGCAACAGTTCCTATTCAACTGCTGTTACAACCCATCCGCTCTTATTGTAAAAAGGATCTGCTTACCTTAAAAAGATGCATGCTGGACTGGGGAAAAAATTAAGCCTGATTTGAAAGTAGATGGTCCACGATCATGTCATGATTATAAGACCTACCTATACAAAAATCTAACAAACCAGGTAAATCTATGTATGTATTTGGGTCAAATGATAGTAACCTTCACCTTATTATGGCATACATTAGCCACTGTTGCTCACATTTATTTACCATTTACTTTGAAATATTTTGAGAGTATTATTATATTATTGTGACCCATTGTGGTGTAATTCCGAACCGTGCACAGCTAATTTCTTTTTTTGCCGTTTTCTTTATCTTATTCAGTCTTTTGTCTTCTTCTGGTCCACATTATGTTCCCCTATGAAAGATGTCCCTGTACTTTTCTACATCCCGTCCAGGCTGGGAAATGGAACACCAGTTGCCTACCAAATGCTGTCAAATTTATCCTGTGGCTGGTTTATCTACCAGCCACTATGACAGGTCATCATCATCCATCATTTGCCAGCCCAGCTAGAGTCTAAAAGATTGGTAAAATACAAAAAAAGTGAATTTGGGTATGTACCAGGCTACAACACAAGGCTACATTCCCTCCCTTGATGATGTCCTCATATTTCATGTTTCCCGTTTTAATTCCCTTGAAAGCCTGATCTACTTGCTTTTGCAGAGGCAGTACATAATACCATGCATTCTGCTGCATGTGACGGGGGAGAGATGTGTGTTTCACACTAGTCGTAAAGACTAAAAGGACTTTTTTTTCTCCCTCCTCCCCTTCCTCTGCTTGGCTAACCAGCCCAGTCAGTGTCGTGGGGGGGGAGATGGAGAGAAACTGGACATTGTTCTGCTTTACATGGTGCCTCTTTTTGTAGTGGAATAAAAACAAACAGCTGTGTTACCGTGGTTTCCATTGCTTTGTTTAATCATATAAAAATGGTCTGTGTGTGAATATCATGTGATCAGTGTTGTGCTTGCTTGCTACCATATCGTTGCTGTCGGGCAGAAACCTCTTAACTCCATATTTTAACATTTTGGTAATGGTCAATGGCTGTGTGCAAATTCAGATCAATTGCTCCAGCCACTGAGGAGAAACGGGCAGAACCAATTTTGGCCTCACCACTACACCACTGCAGAGGTTTGTCAAATTATAGGAGGATAAAAACATAAGAAATTGTGAGTAAGTGAGTGACTCATTGTGAGGGGCCTGACACGGCCTGTCAGACCCTGTGACATCAAACCTATCTCAGTACTGTGTGACATACCCATCACAGGGATGTCAAAAAGTTCATCTACGGTAAGTAAGGCAGGCTTGTGTACTTGAATCTGCAGTGTGCTACTTATAAGCAATAATTTACGTAACAGGCTTTTTTTTTTCTCTCCCTGGGAAGTAGGCTAATAATTGTGGGATCGCTAAAGCGATCACACTACTGTTATTGTCAACACCGTTTTTTGGCCCCTAACTAGTCCTTCATACTTTTAGCTACAAACTCCGTTCCAACTCTTCAACGTTCGGCCTACTCAGGACATGTCGGCTACCATTTGAATTTTTGAAATAATTTGTACTTTTAGAGATATTTCACTTTTTACTTCTAAAAAACTCCCATTCATTTCAATGGAGAAATTCATACTTTTAGATAGAAACTCCGTTCCAACTCTATAACGTTCAGCCTACTTAGGACATATTGGCTACCATTAGAATTTTTTGAAATAATTTGTACTTTTAGAGATATTTCACTTTTTAAATAGTAAAAATACTTAAAAGTTGATAAAAAGAGTAAAAATACTTAAAAGTTGTAAAAATTTGTAAAAGCTACTTTAAAGTAAATAAAGTGACTAAAAATACTTTAAAGTAAATACCTTGAGTAAAAATACTTAAGAGTACTTATATTGAGTAAAAATACTTAAAAGTACTCAAAATGAGTAAAAATACTTAAAAGTTGAAAAAAATAGTAAAAATACTTAAAAGTTGATAAAAAGAGTAAAAATACTTAAAAGTTGTAAAAATTAGTAAAAGCTACTTTAAAGTAAATAAAGTGACTAAAAATACTTTAAAGTAAGTACCTTGATTAAAAATACTTAAGAGTACTTATACTGAGTAAAAATACGTAAAAGTACTCAACATGAGTAAAAATACTTAAAAGTTGAAAAAAATAGTAAAAATACTTAAAAGTTGTAAAAATTAGTAAAAAATACTTTAAAGTAAATAAAGTGACTAAAATAATTTAAAGTAAATACCCTTTAGAACCTTTCAAACCTTTAGAACCTCTTAAACCTTTAGAACCTCTTAAACCTTTCAAACCTTTCAAACCTTTCAAACCTTTCAAACCTTTCAAACCTTTAGAACCTTTCAAACCTTTAGAACCTCTTAAACCTTTCAAACCTTTAGAACCTCTTAAACCTTTCAAACCTTTCAAACCTTTAGAACCATTCAAAGCTTTAGAACCTTTCAAACCTTTAGAACCTCTTAAACCTTTCAAACCTTTCAAACCTTTCAAACCTCTTAAACCTTTCAAACCTTTAGAACCTTTCAAAACTTTAGAACCTTTAAAACCTTTAAAACCTTTAAACCTTTCAAACCTTTAACTCTACTAACACTATCAATACTCAATACCATCAACATTCTTAGCGATCCCACACTGTTTCTTCAGGAACAGTACCTTCTAGTTACATACTAATCACATACTAACAGTCCAGTTTAAACACCACTGCCATAGTACACAGCAGGGTTATTGAATCACTCAAGCCTCTCCAACCACGGAAAGGTCACAGCAAGAGGAGAGGAGCTGCCCACCCAGAGGGACGGAGGGGCAGCTTTGTGTTCCTTTTTTAGATTTTTTTTCTCACAATTTAGTCATTGCCAATTGGCCAGGTCTACTGCTGGGGGCTATAGGGAGAGTGACTGTAGACCACGTGCAAAAAGCAACATTGCCAATTGTGTTCATTGGAGTGCTCGGTCAGGAAGTGATCCTGCATGGGCTTATGCAGTGGTGGATGTGTTTTGTTTTACCTCTATGTTTTGTTTTACCTTTATCTATGCCATCCGGAACCACCACTAGCAGTGAAATTCTAGCTGTCGTAAGCAACTGGATCCAACCTGGGGAACATATATATGCTCCCTAATTAAGGTGCAAGTCTGATAACTGGTGATAATGGGTACAGAATAACATTGATGAGAATTAAACAAACAATACTGATTGTGAAGTTTTAATTCATAATGAACAAAAAGGACTTCAGTCCTCACATAACTACATGAATATTGTTGACAATTCGTGTCAGATCCTGGCTGGCATTTCTTCCATTCAACACATATTAACACAAATCACGTTGTCTGTCTATCCGCGCCCAAATATGGATATGCCTGATGTCATGTTGGTGATGTCATCAACTTGACATCAGGCATAGCCTATCCATATTTGGGCATGCCTGATGTTATGCTGTTGAATTCCTCCCCACCCATTTTTGTGTTGCCACTGCTAGTGTCGCCTACCCTACTGCAAGGGTTCCCAAACTTTTCAGGCCACGACCCCCCAAAATAATCATATTTGAACTGGGGACAACCCCACCCTGACAAGCACTTTGACTCGGTTCGCGAGGCGTTGTGAACTTGGCGATCGATCACAAAGTCTGCCTATTTCTTACGTAATATTTGACAATTTGGCCAATTTGGTATTAAAAATGTCTTATAAGTCCCCACTGACAGATGCCGCCCTCCGCATGAGTACATGCAGTGAAAAATATCACCCTCCCTCCCCCTTTTAAGGACTAATTGTGTTCGTATATAGACATGCACCAGGGTCAGGTGGATTAAAACCCCTACACTCCACACTGGTGGGCTGGTTTTTACCCATGTGCCGAGTGCCCATCACCTTCACTTTTGACGGGTATATTGCTGAGGAACCAAAGAAGTGCAGTAGAGTACTGTTGATGACGAACCAGCCCATTCTGAAGAGGCATGCATTTCCAACCGACATCACACTAGTTTACAAGAACTGGCCGTTTGCTCTTTCGTCATATTCTTAGTATGACGTAAGAGCAAAATAGCCACTGTGTATGGCTGTTGGCTCCTTCAGTGGTTAATTTTCAGCAAGCCGTGGTAGCTCAGTACTGTTATACCAAGATGCTTTATTTTGACTGGAGCTCATATGGACTTTTGAATTGTTAACATTATAAGCACTCAAAGAAGTACATCTCTATGTTCACAGAGGTGAGCTATGACATTCATTGGGGGAATTGTTCTGGTGTGAAGTGAAAGGTGTACTGTATAATTTCTTGTTCATGTAAGACAAGAAATTGTACTGTACAATCATTTGATATTTGCCTTTTTCTTATTACCTTTTGAACTGCAATTCATGGAAGCTTGTACAGAAAATAATTTCACCCACTCCTTGACGCCTCACTCTATATACATATACTGCAAACGAATAGTGAAAATAGCCTATCTACAAGCTCAAAACGTGTAGATATACCAGTGATACCAGATATCCCCACTTTTGAAAATGTACGCGTATAATGTCCAAAATAGGAGCACTGGGTTGAAAGTGGTTGAGAAACCTTTGCCATCAAAAATGCCTTCCAGGAGCTGTCAGATGGTTCTCTGCACAAGCCCTTCCTACTGTAGGGCCCCCTTCTATGATATCAACTGTTGCATATAGCTCAGATGTAAACAATGTGAAACAAACCAAGACACCATCATATTGCACACACTTCTGCTTTCAAAATGCAAATATTTTATTTTAGGGTGGTCATGCATGTAATCTTTTCACCTAGGCAACGCAGCCAAACTGCAGGAGCAAAAGAAATTACAGTTTAAGATGTAAATAATTAGCAGTACTTAGAAGCTTCCATCTTGTCATTCTAAATCTATGCCAAAACATGTATAAAAAAAACAACTTTTGAAGCAGCGATTAGCTTCACTGAAAGAAAAATGACATTCAGATGTACAGACATGCGTGGGAGGGGGGGCAACATTAACTTTGTATTAACAAGGTCCTGCTCTGCTTACAGAGAATGGCCTCATAATAATGTTACTCAGGCTGAATGTGTTGCCATTTTTCCATTAAGACTTCTCTCAAAACTTACAAAATTCCATGTCATTATGCGTTTGTCAGATTTCCATTTTTGAATCTGGATTGTGTTTTGTCCATGTTTTATGTATTACAGAAATCATAGGGCCCCTACAAAGTGCTTTCGTTTCTTCACAAACTAGGACACCAAAACTCCTGCTCCGCCTTTAGACCCGCCGCTTTCACTCTCCCTGGAGGATGCTCCTGATTGGCTCTGTGCCTCTGAGTCGCCTTCTCCCACCAATCGGATGTTGTAGCGTTCCCTGTACTCTGTGAGTTCCCTCCCTTTCGACGTCATCTGTGTGTTGAGGGACTCTATAATTTTTGTGATCTGTGAAAGGAGGAAAGAGTGAGATTTTCGATTCTCTTGTATATAAAAATGTTTTATCAAACCGATTACTCAATTAGTCCGACTGAACATCTATAGTGTGTAGTGGCAAAATTGAGGTTGAGGCCTCCACAGACAAACCGGTCTCAGGCACAAATCATTAACCACAGGCAGGTCGATATGACTAGGCAGTTAAGAGTACTAAAAGGAATGTAATGTATTAGTAATCTGGTAAACACTCTACGTGCATGTACTAAGTATTCATAGCTTGTACTTCCTGATAAATCCCTTGAGGATGTACTAAATGTCAAGACCAAATTGGGTGGCAGAGAAGTAACAGCTTGGGGAAATCTGGCAGGAAGAGGAGAGTACTGCAAAGGTTAGAGTGTTGACTGTGAGAATGAGATGTCCTCTTACCACAGGTTATTTTAAAGAACGGTTGACAATCGTGAAAGAATAGAACAGGATATGAATTGGATGGGATGCTTATGTGCTGCTTATGCTGGCTTGCTGTATACCTAACTGCAATTGAATAAATCTACTATATTGAATATATACACAACAGACTCGGCTGCATCATTTCACACCTGATGAAGACAATCCTGGGTCAGCAGATTATCACCCACAAGTGCTTTCAAATTCACACTACCCTGGGGCTGGCTGGCTTTTCACACACATTTTGTGCTGGCCTAGAGTTTAGTAGAAGTCCTGGGCTAGGCTGGTCAATACTACAGTTAACCGAGAGTACCGAAGTCCTGACGTTTCTCAATCATCCCATGGTCACGGAAGTAATTTCTCCATGGAGAATAACATTGGGTCATCTTAGAATCGTCTCATAAGAATTGTGGTCCAAAAATAAACAAATTGTCCCAGCGCTATTGTCAGGGAGGTGGCTCTGTATCGTTTACGATAGTCAGTCACTTATATTTGATACAGTCTGTGTCTGGCGAAAACTTTATTAATTCGGCGGCGCTGACAATAGCGTTTTCTCGCCGTCAGTTGATGCTTCATATCCAGATTAGTCAAACCACCATGCTCATTTGTTTATTTTTGGAACACAGTTCTTATATGCCGCGATATTAAACACATCTATGGGAATACAGAAGGGGGGAAAAAATGGGGTGAGTGTTAATATAAAACAGTGGGGTGGTTGGGTGTGGATATCATAGACATGACACTGCCAATGCTTCTACATAGGCTTAATAATGTTATATGAGAAATATTATGCATTTAAATCAACCCATGTTGGTGAAATATTTATCCTTGGTATTTAGCTTTGTACTCTTGTTGCCATTTACACATATTACTTTATCCGCTTTAATCATATCTAGTTACAAAGTGTCTAGGGACACCTAATCAATGTTCTGACTTCTGCCCTCCACATTCAACAGACATGTGATCCTTTCAAGTGATAAACAGATAACCTTGTCTGTTTAGTACACTTATTACCTGTTCTTTATTGTTTTCCAATGCCGGTAGCACTTCTTTTACTGTTCTCTCTACCAGAACTCCCCCAACCAGCCGAAAGCACTTCCTAGAGGAGTCCACTTCTTTCAAGGTTTCGATTACTAAACTGGATAAGAAGAAAAAGTAGCAGAAAAAAAACAGTTCTGAAAAAGAAGGCAGTATGTCTACACAGATAAGCAGCTTTCTGGGAATCATAACTCGCAAATCCGCTAGCAAAGTATTTCAAAGCTTCATACTATGGTGATGATGGTGACAGAGTGACAAAGCATACTTTTCAATGAGTTAAGCTAGTCCAGGATCAGTGCTTGTGTATAATGAAGGCATTGTTCTACCCCTTTGCTGTGAAAGGACCTTGAGTGGGTTTTTTCTTTCATAAAACAGTTACCAAACTATGGCAGCATGAAATACACATTAACACATTAAAATGTTTTTTGATTGATTGATTGAAGTTTGCATTGATAAAACGTCCATATATGACCAAATATGTACATACAGTATATGTCAATAGGATAAAATACAAAAAGCTTGAGAGCTTATTTCCATCGTCGTCCTTTGAGTATAAACTGAGTGTCATGTGTTTGAGCGGGTGTAGCGGAGATGTACAGAAAAATATAACACATAATAATGGGTTCAATTCATACAAAAAAATAAGACTTTTTAACAACAATGTCATTACAAGACTAACTACAAGAAAGTAGTCCCCGACTGCCTGCACAAAAATGCTAAGCAATGATTACAATTTGATTTTTATCTTCAAGTTCTTTGTGCAGCTCTGCCTATCCTTTGCACTTTCTGATAATGTAGATTAGAAATCATTATCTCACCAAACTTAACTGACCCACACCATTGATGCTGTTTGAATGAAATTACACCTTTTTCCTGACATCAAAGCATTTTAGGCCTAATTTCATTTGCTTAATGTGTTCGCTACTCCCCCCCCCCCACTCATCAATATCATCTTCCTACAGCTCATTCATTCGTGTCATCATTTTTCTGATCTACCATGAGAGACGTGGTTCTTCCTGAACCAGATTTGATGTGATTGAATGATGAGCTGGCCTCGTGAATGGGGCATTAACCACTTATACTTGCTACCCTCTCTTTCCCCCCTCTTGGCTGAAAATATCTGCTCACAACACGTTGTGTTGTGAGCTAGACCTGCTATTTTTCACTGAATGTTCCCCTATTATGACATGTCCAGAAAAGGGATGCTAGGGTTCATGGTTAAATGATGGTTAGGATGGAACAGAGATGAGGGAGTGATTACTCCACCAACCTGTGCTCGTTGATTTCCATCTCAAACTCTGCAGCTTTAGAGGCCATACCACGCTGTTCTTGACGCATCCTCTGGAACGATGCCACGACCTGACACACACACACACACACACACACACACACACTTAAACCCTTATACTTCTTTGACCAGGGTCCCCCAGGAGTCTATACTTGCCCTCCTCCTTTTTTCACTCTACACCAAATCTCTTCACCAAAAATAGCCTAACTACAAGCTCACGCAATGCGTTGTGAACTTGTAGATCTGTTAATTTAGCAGAAAGTACATCTTTTACGTATTATGTCATGCCCAGAATAGTAACACTGGGGTTCATGAATAACTGAATGTTGTCATTACTTCTCATCCCCACAAACAGTTAATGAACTGCTGACAGACAAGATTAAAACATTTAAATCAAGCATTTCCTTATGTCAGTGTTACCAACCACTGACATAACGTGGAACCGAGTGGACTACAATGACAAAAATAACTTGCCCACCCGAAACCAAGGAAAGAGACCATTCCTTCTAATGGTTAGCATAGTAAATATATAGCTTAAATCTTAACTTTAAGGTTCTACAGTCTGGTTAGTGGTTCAACTAAAACACATTCCTTTCAACCACGATTTTAATATACATTTTCGCCCATGATGACATGCCCAAAATTGGGAACGCCAAGGGGTGGGTGTCTGCTGCTGTGTGGTCACAGTCACACTGCACAATGATGTAGCATGATGGCCCTGAAACATGGTTGAACTTCAACCTGGTCTTTGCACTTTCTCCCTTTACGGGCCCGTACATCTACATAAACGTTCAGATTTCAAATATAAAGTGCTTAACCCATGGCCACGGATGTTACAATTGTATACGGGCCCTCAGAAGTACCAGAATCTCCCGTATTGTTCAATAAAAAAATATTTTAATCCGATTGGTGGCCATTTTTTCATAGTTGTAATATATCAAAGTGCAATACACCTCCCAACCAATAGCGTCGCGTAGTTGAAAGCTTACGGAGAAAATGGCCACCGATCGGATTAAAATGCTTTTTATTGAACAACACGGACGATACGGGTACTTCTGAGGGCCCGTACAGAATCGTAACATCCGTGGCCATGGGGCAAGCACTTTATATCTGAAATCTGAACGTTTATGTAGATGTACGGGCCGTAAAGGGAGAAAGTGCAAACACTATGTTGAAGTTCATCCATGACGGTCGGGACATCGTGTGATCCATGGCTAGCATGATGGTACCGTTAGCTGTGTGGTTATAGCTGCTGGACCTCGTATTTGGTGACCATTGAGGTCGCTAGAAACGACCGAACCGCGACGACATTGACCCGTGAACAGAGCAGACGGCGACAGAGGGGACACTAGTACCTGCTCGGCGGACAGTCCGCCCTTATTTCCAGAAACAGTTGCTATTTTGGTACCCGACGCCGTGGAAGCCATCTTGGAAGGGTGGTGGTGCTGGAGAGAGTGGGGGGGGGGCTAAGGACCCTGGATGCTGGCAGACTGAAATCCTGAGCTGCCCGTTGACGTCGCCTAACTTTAAAGGCAAAACATGCCCGCCTGAAATAGCAGATTGTTTGTTTTAAATATCAAATCGGGACTTGTTTATATTTGGTTGTACTGCACACTCACTAACCTCAAGAGAGTTCTCGCGTACGGGGCAACTGGGGGAAAACTTCATACTAATGCTCGCTCTCAGGTGTGCGTTAGGTGGTACGCATGCAAAACATTCTGTCTGTCATTCAGCCTGGAGAAATAGAACTGTCTCACAACACAGGTATGGAGTTAGTATATGGACTATAATAGATATTGTTGTCAGAAACTCTTATCTTATTTTTTTCCCGTAAATTAACCTCCTATTTGATCATACTACTGTGTCACACGTTTTGATTGTATTTGAATCCGGTAACAGTAAGTAACAGTTTTGGACATGAGTGTTCCATCAGACAGACGATATTTGGAATACATGAAATGTATGTAAGATCACAGATATTACAGGGCTAATTCTTTAAATCACAAACATTTTTGTTATTGTTTAGTAAAACACAATCTAGTAATTGTTATTATAATATTATTAATGTTATAATAACATGTACATTTTGAGTTTCGACCCATATAACAGTACTTAATAGACCATAACTGCTGCTCTGTACCTGAAAGTATGATCATTTTGTTATTGGTTATCTCTGTGTGGAGTTCATGGATTAAACCAGTGGTTCTCAACCACTGGGGGGGGGGGGGGTCCAGGGGGTCCCCGGCAAAATGAGTTAATACAGCATCACACTCATTTAACCACTTTATCCATTTATACGTTGGCTATTCAAAAATAGCAGATATACTTTGTGCCGCGCTGCGAGCTTGTAAATCTGCTATTTTTTAACATTGAAAAAAATCGAAAATGTTGAATTATTTTGATTAACACAAATCTTCTCTTCTGGGGGATCCCTGGCAAAACCTTTTCAGATGGGGGGGCCAAATAGCCTACATATCAGTTTGGGGGTCCTTGACATGAAAACGTTTGAAAACCACTGGATTAAACACATGATTTTTTATCACGCCATTTCTGTACCCCAGAATGTCCACCTCGTCTCACCCGGTGGCCGCAGTGTGTCAGGTGACAGTCACTCCAGACAAAGAGGCCAACTACTCAGCCTGCCAGCGCCTGGTGGAGCGAGCCAAGGACAGCGGTGCCAGCATGGTGTTCCTACCAGAGGCATTTGACTACATAGGATCCAGCCGAGAGGAGACCCTGTCACTGTCCGAGAGTCTGACTGGAGACACCATCTCACGATACACTCAGCTGGCCAGGTAGGCTACACGTTGAAATAGAAGTAAGTAGGCCTTGCCGAGCCATGTGGGCCATAGGGCAGGAGCCTATCTCCTGTTTCTGTAGTTTGATGCAGTTGGACATGACGTTAGTATGTCGCAAGGATTTACCCCAAGTTCAACCCTTGATGCTGAGTGCCAAGCATTTTTATAGTCTTTGGTATGACCCGGGGGAATCGAACCCCGACCTCCCAATCTCAGGGCGGACACTCTAACCACAAGGCCACTGAGCTGGTAGATAGTGCTGGGTGATAATAATAATAATCGATATATTTATTGATATATTTTTGATATGAGACTAGATATCGTCTGTATCGTATTGTGATATGGTGCAGCAGTAGCCTGGGAGGTAGAGCAGCTGTTTGGGAACTGGAAGGTTCCTGGTTCGATCCCCAGCTCCTCATGACTTTACTGTCCTTGAGCAAAACAGAACTCCAAATGCTCCCCGGGTGCTGTTCAACAGTCACCCACTGCTCCTAATAGTTAGGAAGGGTTAAATCCAGAGGACAGATTCCAGGTAGGCCATGTGCAACATGTACTTGGCAAATACCTCAATAACAACTAAACGGGACATATTAATCTATTATTATTTATTGACATAGCTTAAATTGGATCTTTTCATGGTCTTTCTCAAGGGCTGCAGCAAAGTGGTACAATGTCTGCAACTTAGACTGGTCTAGCAACAGTAAATAGTTTCTCAAAAGGTTATTGCATGTAAATGCCTCCTGAAAGCACCAATAGTCATCCAGTCATAGATATTGAGGTAATATTGTGATTGATATTTGATTTAGTTAATATCGCCCAACACTCTGTCCAAACAGTTTGTGTTCCGCTCTGTTGTCGTTTACTTTCTGGTGTTGTATTCTGTTCCGTGATGCTCCCTTCGAATACAAGAACGCTCGCCCCAAAACACACTCGCCCCGGGTCAAATCCGCCGACCTTGGAACGGTCACCACCAGGTATTCCTAAACGTAACCTCAGTAAAACTATGCAAAAGAGGAGCTAGTACCAGTTTCCCTGTAGACAGACGACCCCCCCCCCCCTCCTCTTTTTGTACATATTTTGTATTTCCTCATGCTTTTTTTGTATATAATTTTTTTTTTCCATGCTCCCCCCCCCCCCTTTTTTTTTGTACATATATTTTTTAAATGCTTTTTTTGTACATAGTGGTATTTTTTATGTATTATCTGTATTTTCATGTTGATTTTTGAAGTGTTTGATTGCTACTATATATGTCTATGAAATTAACTCAAGGACCCCAACGGAAACAAGTCCGCAAGGACTTTTTTGGCCGGACCTTTTAGACAAAAGCATTATAAATGTAACTGTGTTGTTTTACATTCTTTTGCCTAATAAAAATTTCAATCAATCAATCAATCAATGCCGAAACCTAACCTTATTACTAAACGTAACCTCAGTAAAACGGTGCCAAAACCTAACCTTATTCCTAAACTTAATCTCAGTAAAACTATGCGCAACCCTAAACTTATTTCTAACCTTATCCTCAGTAAAACAAATACAAGAATACAAGAACTGCTGGGGGCGAGTGGGGGCAAGCGTGTTCTGGGGCGAGCGTATGTAAGAAGTTGTGAACAGCAGACACCCATTTAATATTGAGACAGTGTAGCTGGTTTTCGACTCGGTGTAATGTAATGTTCGCCCGTCCCCCAGGAAGCTTGGGGTGTGGCTGTCTCTGGGAGGATTTCACGAACGAGGTCATGAGTGGGAGTCTGACAGGCGAATCTACAACAGCCACATTATCGTTAATGATCAAGGTATTATCAATTCAGTGGCCTCTAAACTGACGCTTGCCCTCCCTCAAATGCTGATGTAATACACATAAACTGCACAAAAAGGACAAAACGTATCCTTATGTAGAATTTATATCGACAAACACACACACAGCCAGATACGGAGATGCCGTGTCATGTGTCTTTATTTAACCAATCATTAAGAACAAATTATACAATGGTGGCCTGGTAAAAGGCAAGGCCTCTTGAATGAGAGGGGGGTAGGGGCAAAACAAAGTCATGCTCATACATGCATACATATATACACACATATAAACACTCATTACATTCATTATTCCCACAGGTGATATCGTGTCGGTATACAGGAAGACACATTTGTTTGACGTGGAGCTGCCAGGAAGGGGCGTGTCACTCAAAGAGAGTGCCTTCACCATTCCTGGACCCTGCCTCGTGCCTCCTGTCCAAACTCCCATCGGCAAGGTCTCACTCCATTCACCCTTTTCACAAGAGCACTGTGACTCAGACTGGGAAGAGATAGGCTGACTCACCACAGTTTAACCACTTTAACCCCATATGTATTATTATTGTAGATCTGCTATTTTCAGTGAAAGCTTTCCCCACAATACGGATGCTGGGGTTTAAGTGGTTAATCACATGTACCCGAGGTCTCCATTCTGGGCATGTCATGATAGGCAAACATTTGGCAAATATAGTAGGACATTTGGCAAAACTAGACTAGTGAGCTTGTAGATCGGCTATCTTTGCTGTTTGAAATACAACAAAGTATTTAGGGTATATAAGTGGTTAATGAATGTAACAAAGTCAACATTCTCCAGCTGAATCCTTGTATATAACAGGATGTGAATAGTAGATGTGTGATAAAGTACACAAACAATAACCGCTATATCAGGTAGTCACACAGTGCCATTAGGTTGTGCTAATGATAACTCATTTATAGCATTTATAGTGCTTTTTAGTGCAGGTTTTTTTTTTTGTACGAGAAATTAATTCTATAGCTCTGAAGATGTTTGTAGATTTAGCTATTTGTCATTCCGTCTTAAGTGGTTCATTTGTGTCCATTGTCTTTGTCCTGATCACTCTAGGTGGGACTGGGTATCTGCTATGACCTGAGATTCCCTGAGTTATCATTGGCTCTGCAGAGGCAGGGGGCAGAGATCCTGACCTATCCATCAGCCTTCACCGTGGCAACAGGAGCTGCACATTGGGAGGTGGGTTCAGTTAAAGACCTGAGGCCGATTCTACAAAATGCCTTCAGTAGTTCTCACACTTTGTCAAGAGTTTTTCAAAACATTTTAAAAATAGCAGATCTACAAGCTCGCAGCGCTATGAGCTTGTATATCTGCTTGAATATCTGCTTGTCATAAGTACTTGTCAGGGTGGGGGGTCCCCAGTTCAAATATGATTATTTTGGGGGTTCGCTGCCTGAAAAGGTTGAGAACCACTGACTACAACCGACAGCCCACCAGACAGATGTGTTGTGTCAATCGATCTCGTTAACAGCTTTCTCATCACATCACAGGTGTTGCTCCGCGCCCGGGCCATCGAGACCCAGTGCTTCGTGCTGGCGGCCGCGCAGGTGGGCCGGCACCACGAGAAGCGCTCCTCGTACGGACACGCGCTGGCGGTGGACCCCTGGGGGTCGGTGCTGGGCGACTGCGGAGGGGAAGACGCGGGCACGATGGCCCTGGTGGAAATCGACCTGGAGAAACTCAGAGACACCAGGAGGAACATGCCCGTCCAGGCGCACCGCAGAGACACCGGCTTCTACCACGGACTGGAGGAGCACACCTGAGCAAAAACATTTTTACCACGCACAATATACATATCAAACGTTTTCGTGCCAAGGACCCCCAAATCGATATATATTTGGCCACAGACCCACATCTGAAATTTGTTTGAGCCAGGTACCCTCAGAAGCAAATATTTGAGTTAAAAATACATACTTTCTATCAATTACACACCCCATGAAGCCTTGAATTCTTTAGTGTTTGTCGCATTCTTGAGCCAATAATTTGATGACCAGCATGTACAAACGTCCTCATCCAGTGGCTCTCTTGAGTCTCCTACTGACCAGCCACCCGGTCATCGAATTATTGGCTCAGGAATGCGAGAAAGAAAAAAAATCTCTTTGAATCCAAGGCTTCATGGGGTGTGTAATTGATAGAAAATAAGTCATTTTTGGGGTGAACTACTCCCTTAAGGTGTACCCAGTTACTTGGATGAAAATCAACTGATTTTATTCCTGCTTCTGCTGCAAATTTGAGGTCCACGAACGGTGTATGCAGGCTTTGATTTTCTGAGCAGGATGGGGGCGGGGGGGGTCCATGCCTCTGCTTTTGATATCCCCTTTCAGTTAATCTTTTTAATCACTGGTGGGTAAATGTTTTATCCCTGCTTCTGTTCACATTAAATGAAATACATGCATTTCCTTTTGGGAAATTTAGACTGACTAATGAGAAGGAATGACAGGGTTCACACATGTGAAATACAGCAGAAATTAAAATGTAATTCAAATAGTTTGCTGTGGTCATCAGTGTGTGTCCACCATTAGAGCGTCACAATTGTTTTAAATTGTTGATTATAATAAATGAATGAATGTCATTTTAAGTCGTAGATCAAGGGGCTCTGAGATTTACACGTATCAATGTTGTTACTCATAATAACCAGTAGATGGCGATGTTGGCATCGTAGAATTGGTGTTTTGTAGAATTGGGAGTTTTAGAAATCACAAGATTATCCAATGCTTTTGACAGAATCAAAGCTCCAGGAAAAACATTCCTTTGAGAATCAGTTTACACACCATTCTCTGTGAAGTTTAGTGGATCTGTGGTTAATTTGATTATACAGCAAATGGACGTAATAAACACTCAGAAGTACCCATTGGATTGTATCGATTCCTTTTATAACAAATGCTCAGATTATTATTGCTTATTTATCGCAAAATACACAGCTTTCCAGTACAAAATTATATATCTTTTCAACATCACAGTTGATCCAAATCTAAATAATTAGTGGCCTATTCATTTGTCCATTCATAGTGTTTTTACCCCCAATAAAATATATCAAAATGAACAAGAGAATAAAATAGAAGTACATATTTTGCAGTTGCCAACTAATTTGCACAGCAGTTCCAAACAGATCTCATAATGCAAACATGATTGTATTTGGAATACATGAAATATATGTAAAAATCACAGACATTCTAGGGCTAATCCCAAGCTAACCTTCCTATGTAGATATGGGCCAACTATTTCTGACAGCAAATGCACAATTCTTATGGTTTTGCAAGTTAGATGTAACACAGCACTTACATCTCATTTCTATTCCCTTTTAATTGTACATATTTTTGCTTTGATTGTTTTTGTCTACTTTTGCTTTGGCGATGTAAACGTATGTTTTCTCATGCCAATAAAGCCCTTTGAATTGAATTGAAGTGTGTGTGTGTGTGTGTGTGTGTGTGTGTGTGTGTGTGTGTGTGTGTGTGTGTGTGTGTGTGTGGTGGGGGGGCGAGCGAGGGGGGTGGGGGGGCGAGCGAGGGGGGGGGGGGGGTTCTGTAAGAGACCGGAAGTAAACGTCACTGACACAGGAATGGGACCGAAAAGAAAAAAAACAAAAAAAAACATCATGATCATGATGATGGGGAGAATGTCAAATATAACACTGTAGGGAGGAACGATCTGGCTCTCAACTCGGGGAAAAGGATGAGTCGTTGTGTCCGGACAGGAGGAACCGAGGCTTTGGGAAGAAGGTACGTGATGATCATGATGTATGATGAAGACTACATGATGTTTCATGCTGTGTTTCAAGGCCATTCTCTCTCTCTCTCTCTCTCTCTCTCTCTCTCTCTCTCTCTCTCTTCGTCAAATAAACGAGAAGAACTCACATGTTGATGATGATTGTACATCCATCCATGCTGCTGCCGATCGCTGTCAAAAAAACACTTTCCCTTTTTTGAGACGTGTTATGATTGTTTTCTGCTTATTAGCAAGCACCGTTTTGTTAAAGCTGTTTATTGTTTACTGGGCCGAACAGGGGGTCGCTATTAGTGCTTAGTGTTTTTGGTAAGAATGTGCAAAACTGATGCTTTTAGGTGGAGCTGCATTCAGATCAGAATCAGGCCCACATGCAGCTGCAGCCCAGAGAAGCAGTGGGGTAAAGTAACTAAGTACATTTACTCAAGTACTGTACTTAAGTACAATTTTGAGGCATTTTTACTTTACTTGAGTATTTCCATTTTTCAGTAGGCTACTTTAACTTCTACTCCACTACATCTCAGACATTTTAGTTACTAGTTACTTTGTAGATTTTGATTATTATTACAAAGCATACATTACCCACTTCAGCCCTATTATACATTTTGGCCTTTTGAAAACAGCCAATCTACAAGCTCACAATCGCAAGGCATTGTGAGCTTGTTGATCTGCTATTTTCAAAATATTTGTATACATTTGAAAACTTGTTAAATGGGACTTTCTGCATAAGGAGTATGCACATTAAGTACATTTTGATACCAATACTTTTGTACTTACACTCAAGTACATTTTGAATTCCAGACTTTGACTTAACAGGGTATTTCTACCTTGCAGTATTGATACTTTTACTCAAGTAAATTTCTTTAATACTTTTTACAAAACAACAACAGTTGGGTGGTTCAGCATTATACATCACTGGGGGAGAAATGTGCCTTCATTGAAATTCAGCCAGAGAAAAGTCAGGATTAGCGTCGAACTAGTTATAATAATAATAGCCTTCAGCCATACTACCCAAAACACATGACAATACCAGAATGGTAATAATAATAATAATAATAATAATTATTATTATTATTACCATTCTGGTATTGTCATGTGTTTTGGGTAGTATGGCTGAAGTGAGTCATTCAAACGCTCCCTGTCACAAGTGAATTAGGTTGCTGCTCACTTGCATAAGTTCTGTGCTGCTTACACAAATGCAGCCTTGTATAACATCTTGGAACAATCATGGCCTTTTTGCTACAGTAGAATGGCTCTTCTCTTAATATTTGTGAACTAAATAAATTTACAAAGAAGAAAAGCTAACTTTATCTGTGGTCATGGTCACTGTTCAGAAACTCATACAGTAACTCACAAATCTAAGATAATTTGCTCAATATCAATCCCTTTTTACTAAGAACCCCAGGTATTGTTTTTCATCTGTTTTGACTTTTGTTGTTTTTAATTTGTTTAGCTTTTTGCTGTATTGTTATTGTACAGTACTTTGAGCTGCATTTTGATGTATGAAAAGTGCAGTATAAATAAAGCTCATTATCATATAGGTGTAGACTAGAAACAATTAAAGGCCCTATAATTTATTTTATGTCTCATTTGTCATTGCTGTTGATTTAATACATGTGGGTTGATTGAGTTAGTGCCTGCATTAGCCCTAGAATGTCTGTGATCTTACATACATTTCAAGTATTCCAAATACACAGTCATAGATCTCTCTCGGTCCCCCACTGTGTAGTGCCCATCTGCGCGGCCATAAAAGTGCTCTAAACTCCGTCTGTACTCACCCAATAATTAATTCCTAAGACGTGGAGTCATATTTTGTCCTCTAGTTTCATATCCATGTGAAAGTTCTGCCAGAAAACGTGTGTTTAGTCAAATATCTCCACTTATTCACGAGCTGCACACGGACGAGTTCTGTGCGACGCGAGGGGCCAGGAATGATTGCAGCACTGAATATACGTAACTTCCATAAGGACGCACAAATGTTTGGGACACACAATTGGCAGGTGATGATTCATTACCCCGCACCAATCACAAGCACCTGTCTACTTCAATTGTGTGTCCCAAACATTTGTGCGTCCTTATGGAAGTTACGTATATTCAGTGCTGCAATCATTCCTGGCCCCTCGCGTCGCACAGAACTCGTCCGTGTGCAGCTCGTGAAAAAGTGGAGATATTTGACTAAACACACGTTTTCTGGCAGAACTTTCACATGGATATGAAACTAGAGGACAAAATATGACTCCACGTCTTAGGAATTAATTATTGGGTGAGTACAGACGGATTTTAGAGCACTTTTATGGCCGCGCAGATGGGCACTACACAGTGGGGGACCGAGAGAGATCTATGACTGTGTATTTGGAATACTTGAAATGTATGTAAGATCACAGACATTCTAGGGCTATGCCTGCATGGGCCCATTTAAAGAGTGTCCATTATTTTTCCATTCATCCACTTGTGGTGAGGTTTGATTTATGACAGTCATATCTTTAAGAGAAACAATCTTAATCTTATAATTATATCACAAACACGATGGCTAACTGTAAAGTCAATGTCACCTCAGCTAGTTTGTATAAGGCAACAAAATTAGTTTGGGACTGGCTTCTTTTCTTCTTTAGACTTCAAAGCATAGTCTTACCACATGCCTCGTAGACCTTTGTTTCATTACAATGGAGTTTCATTGCAAAATAATATGTTCCAATTTATAAAACAAAAAGCGAGTTTTGGGGAAATGCCGCTGCCTCTAACAATATTGGTTTGAAAATGTACTTTTCATTTGATTGTTGGGCTTAGATGTACAATGCCTCTAGACTTAATCTTTAAAACTTCTTCTACTACTTTCTACAGACACGTTTTCTTTCTTGAACCCAGCGTGCTTTTCTAATAATCAATCAAAATAATAATAAATGTAATATAATGATAAACCTTTTTTTGTGTACTGCCCTTGCAATGTAATTTTGCTGAAGGGGCTTACATTACTGAGAACTAAAAAAAAACTGTATTCAAGTTTAAAAAGAAAAAGAAGAGAAGAAGAAATAAAACAATATTACAATCACAGTCTTATGTGTCTGTATGATATCTCAAAATAATCTTGTGTGTAACCAACCTCAACCTTACCCATTAAGACCTGTTGCTATATCAGTGGTTCTCAAGCTTTTTCATGTCAAAGACCCCCACAATTATATGTATTTGGCCGCAGATCCCATCTCAAAATATTTAGCCCGAGGGACTCCCAGAAGCAAAGATATGAGTTCAAAATGTTAGCTTTAGCTCATATAGCTTGTATATCTGCTATTTTTGAATAGCCAAAGAAATCTAAAATTACACTTGACGCTTTCCCGGTTTTAATGGGTCAAGAGGTTGTTGAAGTGATATTAATTAGCAAAGTCAAACTACATCCCGTGTTGGCTGTTTTGTTATGAGGCGATCCATATATTGACCAGCTTGTGAAGGATGCATGTCAAGCCAGTGCTGTCTGCTTCAGAGGGAGGAGGTGTGCCGCGGGGCGGTTGAAATGCTGAGTCATGTCCCAGCAACTGTCGCCGGGGCAACACCTCCCTGGTGATAAAGTCCACTATCTGCTACCAGTGTTGCCATGTCTGCTTATTTTAGAAGCAACGTTGGGCTTGTTTTTCTGTAAAGTCTCTTGTAAATATTGGTAGTTGCGTTTTTTGGGGGGGCTTGTTTCTAAAGTGTAGTTATGGTACTTACTTATTTGGGCTTGTTTCTAAAGTGTAGTTATGGTACTTATTTTGGGCTTGCTAGTTGCTTCCTAATGTTGTTTAAACCGGTGGTTCTCAAAACATTTTCATGTCAAGGACCCCCAAATTGTATTTGTCCACGAACACCCCCATCTAAAAGTATTTTGTGACCCCTGTATCTGTGTTTTTAAAATGTTTATTTTTATTTTTATTATTATTATTAATTATTTTGAAAATAGCTGATGTACAAGCTCACAACGTGTCACGATGCGACGCATTGTGGCCTAGTCGCTTCTTTTGGGCTTGTTTTCATAGACCTAGTTGCTTTTTTCTCTCGCAAAATCTGGCAACTATCTACTATTAGTCTACTAAGTCTAGTAGTAGTGTAACAGTAATAGTCACTTTTATTTTGTCTCCTGTGTTTGCTTTTATTCTTTATTATTTTAGTCTTTAGGACCCCCATTAGTTGCCACTAAGGTAGTGGTTACGCTTCCAACAGTCCGCACACAACAAAAACATATAAGACATTACGTAAGAAGTCTCAATAAAAAAACATCAAGTCAAGACAAGGGAAATCAAAGTCAAGTAAAAAAAGAAACAACTAAATAACACAAAACCTTGTGATATGATAAGCACACATCTGCATCTGTTCTGGATTTTGGTTGAACTAAGCTGACAGCTTGTCAAAGTGGGGGGCTGCCAGGGGACATCAATCAGGGTGGCCAATTGGAAAGCAGAGGAAAATGAAAAATAAAGTAATTAAAAATGTATATCTAAGCTCACAACGCCTCATAGTGCGAGGCGTTCTGAGCTTGTAGATCCGCTATTTTCACAGTATTTATCTGTCCACTGCCCTACATTTGTTTTCAAAGCGGGGTACCAGGGGGTCCCCAGCTAAATTAGTTAATATAACGTCACAATCGAGCTGTCTACCTACTAGCCCTGTGTCCTCAAATGCATGAAATCTGATATAGCTCTTTTGTACGCCGTACTCGAGTTTCCCTGATATAATTATAGCTCTGAATCGCCACTAACGGCAAGACCTTGTAAAAACAGTGAAAATATATAGATATAATATAGCCTGTCTTCATTATAAAATCGTATTATCTCTTCTTCATTTGAAAGAACAAGGTAAGGGGTTGATATAAATAATTGGAAAGCATCTGTTAAAATGTTCAGAGAGACTGTGCAGCATAGAGCAGATGCGTCCTGTTGGGTTATGCTGTGATAAAGACAGGCCTCAAAGCGAACCTTATTTTATCTGATAATTGCACACGTTTACAGTATGTGCGACTTCACCTTCCTTCACGCTCCCCTCTGTTGAGTGAACATGCTCTAATTTGTTCCACTTTAGGAGGACCAATGTTGCATGAATCAGCAGAGCTGACGTGCTTGTTCAATTAATTCCTCTTTTTGAAGATGATTTTGAAGGCACTTTTTAAGAAAGTGCTGCAGAGAGGAAGGAAAGTGATGAAGGTACAACATGAAGCAGCATGTGTAATACATTTTCTGTTACAAATACAAAAGCTTAATTTCTTTAGTTTGTTGGTGAAGGAAAACAAGTGTTTTCTTTTTAAAACTGCAAAAGCAGAATCCAGTCAAACTCAGTCCTGGTGTGAGAGTCCACTCTGACTCCATGATTTTAGCGTTGGCTATTCAAAAATAGCAGATCTACAAGCTCACAGCAAGTCACATCTGCTATTTCTGAAGAAAGAAAATTTGAAAAATGATGCTCTTTTTTTCCCATGAAAAGGTTTTACACTGATTTAGAAAGCATTTGTAGAATCGGCCTCAGGTCTTAATGGGTGAACAGTGTCTTAACAGTTACTGTATAAGATGCAGACCTCACAGCTCCCTCTCCCCCCCTTTAGTGTTCCTTATGCAAACAATCTGAATAGAGTTTCCTGGCTGTGTTGAATTGATACAGCGCTATGGGATCTCACAGAGAGTGGATGTGGTTTGACCCGGATGGTGTTTTTATTATTTCCTCCTCTTCGGTTCACTTAAGTTTGTGTCAGTAAGAGTCAAGGGGACTTCGGTTTCACCTCTGGCGTTAGGAAAACGGCCGTTACTCTCTGGCTGCTCGGAGCATGGGATCATTGTCATAGCCAATTTTCATTTTAGATTAAGAGGCGAATGGCGTTTCTACTACCAGAACAGCAGCGGTTGAAATGACATCTTGTTGTCATTGCTTGTCCTATGAATTAAAGTTTCATGTCAAGGAGGAGATTCTAAGCTTAGCAGTACAGAATCCAAATATGAATATAAATTAAAGCTAACCTCTGATTACATGTTGCTACTCTTTAGAATGGTGCTTAACACATTAAGACCTGGAACTGTGTCATTTTTAGATTTGAGCAAAAAAGCATTATTTTACACTTTGGGCTATTCAAAAATAGCAGATATACAAGCTCATAGCGCGGCACCGAGTGCCGCGCTATGAGCTTGTAGATCTGCTATTTTTGAAAAATCGTGAAAATGTGTGCAAATCATTGAATATATATATTTTTAAAGTGAACATTTTTAACTCAAATCTTTGCTTCTGGGGGTCTCTGGAACAAAATATTTTTTATGGGGGTCTGCGGCCAAATACATATAATTTTGGGGGTCCTTGACATGAAAAAGATTGTTGTATCCTACTGACTCACCTGCCAGTGAGGAGCCCCCACCGGGAGGACGTAGAGTCTTCGCGCTACTCCTCCCACCCAACACTCCCTGCTAACAGGTGCTGCTCCAGTTCGTAGGATTACGTTCAGTGACATATCGCCCTCCCCTGCCCGGCTTCCCTCCCCGAACACGGGCCAATTGTGTTGGTGACGTAGACGCTCAACAAAGCCCACCAGCCCAACAAATGCACCACGGTGGATTCGAACCCACAGCCTCCTCCGCGGTGGTGGGCAGGCACTTTACCACTGCGCCACCTGAGTGCCTATAGTTTTCATATTTTGAATAAACAACCTGCCTTGAACCCTGCTCCTTGGTCTTTAGAAATCCAGTTGCTCATTCCTTTCATTGTAACCTATTCTAAATGTCAGATCAATGGTAAGTCAAGTCAAAGTCAGTCCATTAGGCCCAGGCTTTGTTTCACAAATAAATGCAGGCCTAAACATCTATATAAAAGACATGGAGTTTGACTCTACTAGTGTCAGTTACCAAGTGGCCCTTGAGAACTGCAGATCACTTGGAGAGATAGAGGTAGAGAGGCGAGGCAAACCAAAGCTCTCTCTATCGCTGCCTCAATCTGAAGCTCTCTTTACTCGCTCTTTTATCCATCTATTATTTCTTTTAGATTAACTTGTGGCTCACCATGCTTTGCCCATATTAGGTTGATATTCTCACATATAAAAAAATTGAATTATTATTATTTTTTCATTCAGCCTGGTTGAGATAATTTTAGCTCACGTCACGTCACGTTCAGGTTTTGTATTGTCGCTGTAGTGTGTAACTTCACCACGAGGTGGTGACATGAGAGAGAGAGAGCGAGAGAGAGAGAGAGACCCACGAGGTGGTTGCATGAGAGAAGGAGAGAGAGAGAGAGAGGACCCCTGGGGGTCCTTGGGGGGGCTTTATCCATTTTTATACATTGGCTATTAAAAAATAGCAGCGCGAGCTTGTACATCTGCATTTTTTTTTTTTTTAAACCTCAAGACAGACAGACAGAGAGAGAGAGATAGAGAGAGAGACTCGCTGTTCTGCTCTCCTCAGGCCAGCATTGCTATTCTCACCATCACCCTGTCTCTGTGTACAGGATGCTCACGTGGTGTGGCAGTACCACCTAATCCCCCCCGTCTAAAAATACACTTCCTGGTCTACATGGTTCCTGCACAAAGGTTGATGTCACAAAGTGGCATCTCAAGTGGATACAAATGTGTACACACACACACACACACACACACACACACACACACACACACACACACACACACACACACACACACACACACACACACCATGTGAGCCCATTTTCTGTTTGTGCTGCTTAGTTGACTTTTAATTATTAGGAATATAGTGTTTGAATATAGTGTTGATAAATAATAATGTGTAGTAGTAGTAGTAGCAGCAGCAGGGTAGCCCTGCCAGAATCCAAAACACCTGATCACTCCCTTGCTGTGTGTGTGTGTGTGTGTGTGTGCGCGCTCCCCTTTGGCTGAGAAGTAGTCTTATTGATGTGTTTCCTATACACCCATGTGGTTACATTGGTGTTTGTAGTCCATAATCGTCTCTCCCTTGGCCAGGGGGGATCCCCCTTTGTTGTTTGGAGACCCGTGTTCAGGTGGTCACATCGCATGATAGAGGGCAAAACAGGGAAAAGACTGAAGTAGAAAGTTAAAGGACGACTTCACCCGTTTTCAACCTATCTTCATTCTTCATATAATTGGTCCTCACTAATGTTCATGATAAAATGGTACGATTTATTTTTTCTTTGTCTCATAGGGCTGTGGACACTTCAGAAACCCGCCTACCAGTGACATCATCGTTTTTTATTAATGCGAGCACAATGTCTTCCATTATAGCATGCTAACTTTCCAGGAAGAGAAAGCCTGCAGTCGCCATTATCTTGGATTCCCCATCGATGATGTCACTGGTAGGCAGGTTTCTGAACTGCTCACAGCCATCCTTGAGTGAGTAGACAAAAATGGTACCATATTATACTGAGCATTAGTGAGGACCAATTATTTGAAGATAATGGGTGAAGTCGTCCTTTAAATACATACATAACAATATATTAAACTACATTAAACTGTATTCTCGACGTTTTCGCCATTCCACAAAATTATATTTGGCCGTATTAGGCATGATTCTGCAACAATATAAAATCTATTGTACACGTAGGGGGATGAGTGTGGTCATCCTTGTGTTGTCTGTGGTCCAGGGATCTTTGTATGGCTGTTTGCCTTTCTAGTTCCTCTCATGTCATTCATGTTTTCTGATTGAAACTGTATTAAAATCCTTTTGGAGTCTGTGATTACTTTTATTTTACTTTTTTTTTATTCATTGTTTGCTGTGTGTGATGTGATGTCTGTTTTAGTATGATGCATGCATGTCCGTTATCCTAAAGACTTTCTTCGTCTCTTTGCGTCTCTTCTCTCTGTTGCATACCTGTGAGACTGTGCATAGTGTGTGTCAGTGTACCTACGGTACCTAAGCTACAATCTGTCTGATTTATGTGAATTAATCAAATCATTCACATGAATCAAAACAGTTGTTTGAACCAATCTGTGTGGTGGAGTACGTTAATACAATATAACTAGCACATCGTCTCTGTCGGGTGGAAACCTCATATTTCCAAAACTGTTACTTTTCAGGATTCAAATAAAAAGGTAGCAAAAGTAGCAGATCTTCAAGCTCAAAACCTCTTCTTTTTTTTAACTTGTGGATCTGCTTTTTTAACGATTTTAGTTTTGGGCTTTTATGTCTTTATTATTGATAGGACAGTAGGCTGACAGGAAATGGGGAGAGAGATGGGGAGTGACACGCAGCAAAGGCCGTCGAGATCGGGACTCAAACCCGCGATGCAGACCGCTACGCCAGCGGTCTGGGCCGGATCTGCTACTTTTGATGCTTTTGTGTGACGCTGTAGTATGATCAAGTAGGGCGTTAATTTACGAAAAAAACACAAAGTTATGTTATGAATATAGGAGGTTTCTGTCCGACGGCAACGACATGTCATCATCTGCAGTGGTTGCAGGTGGTCTCACTACTTACCTTGAGAAAATAAACCCTGGTTTCGGGTAAGAAAACCAACTGGTTAACTATGCTAATAGTTAAGCAGTTGGTTATAGTGTACTATAAGCTATTTCAAGGATTGGACACTAGATACGCCACCATGATCTTTATTGTCGTTCTGACATCGTTGCAATTACCTCTCTCTGTTGGGTGGACACGCAACAAAACAAGGGATTGTAGCTTTAACTTGTGTGGGTGTGTGCATGTGTGTTTTAACACTTTCTTTACCTTTAGGGCTGGGCAATATATCTACATTTTCCAATATTATATACAGTATTCTCATGAATATATATTTGATACAATCAAATAATTTGGCAAATTCCTCTCCTTCACCTACCTACTTACCTTCATGAAGAGTTGCAGACACATAAAAAATTAACAGATTGTTGAATTGAGAAACAAAAGACTAAACGTGACAATATTGCGAGACGTATCGAATATTGATGTGTCGTCTCTGTAACAAACCTAGTGATACTATTGCCCAACTCTACCTCCCCAACTCTACCTCATAGACTCTGTAGCCTAACATAAAGCATCCTCACAGCCTAGCATGTATGTATATTTCCCTTCCTTCCTTCCTTCCTTCCTTCCTTCCTACGACCCCCTCCTCCTTCCACTTCCTCCCATCCCATCCCATCCAGGGCACCACCGGCGCGTAGCTAAATGGAGTCGGAGCAGCTGTACAACAGAGGCCACTGCAGGAACAGCTACAACAGCATCACCAGCGCCAGCAGCGACGAAGAGCTGCTGGATGGAGCCGGCGCCATCATGGACTTCCACACCACCGAGGATGACAACCTGCTGGACGGAGACGCTGCCTCCCCAGGTAGGAGGGAGACAGTGCTGCTCACCCCCCGCCCCCCCTATGATCTGACCAAAAGGAAACGGCATGCCGGACACACCCAAACCACACCCACCCACTGTGCTTGAACTCTTTAGCTTGGTCCATCCCAAGGTCTGTCCATCGTTTGGTTTTTTTCCTGTGTTCCGTCACCAGGAGAAAAAAAAAACGCTCTCACTCCAGTGTTTCTCTACAATGTGGATTCCCATTCCTACCGGATCAAAGACAGTACTCCATCCTGTCCATAGCTGGTGCCTTCTTCAACACCAAGGCGTTTATTCAGAGCTGGCACAGCCCATGATTAGATAGATGAAGTGGGAGGGGGCGTTGCTTTGTTTAGATTCATCCCGCAGCTGATGACAAGATAGGGTGACAACAAGACACCCGTTGCTTCCTCACCTGTGTGTTCTGAGTGACTGCCTTGGTTCTCCCCCTGTGATGTGACGCCAATTCCCTCCTCCTTACACCTCCATCCATGCCCACTGGGTCTCACACCTCCATCCATGCCCACTGGGTCTCACCCTCCATCCTGCCTGCTGCCCAGCGTGTGCCACGCCAAGTTCCCTCTGTCATTTTGTTTGCCTTCATTGAGATGTTTGTGTTTTATTTTTCCGTTGCATATTAAACATCATGTTATTTTTATTTATTTTTCCTCAACCTTGTTTGCCATGTCTCTGATCACAATTATGATTTATTCTTGTATGATTTTACTTTGTAACACATTTTTTACAAGTTATAGGACTGGGCAATCAATACTCTATCGCTGTGATATGGCATAAGTGTAGTCTTTTCCTGGTTGTAAGGCTTCATTACAGTCAAATGATTACTTTACTCTTCTAGCTGTTCTGTTATTTGCCTATATCCACTAGGTTATTATATAGGCATTACTGATGATTATTTTATGTTTTTCAAATAGTGTAAATATTTGAATTTTGATTTGATTTTGATTATTAGTCATTCTCACAATATCAATATTGAAGTATTTGGTAAGAAAAGAAAAGGGGGGAAAAAGTGATATTTGGTGTTGTCCATATTGCCCACCAGCCTAACTTGTTATGAAGTGTAATGGTTTCATAACCTGTTACAGCGTATTTCCTTTCCATCTGCCATCTTGATTTGTTTCCCCTTCATGTTCCTGTCCTGCTGCTACACAGATTACTTTTGCAGTTTCACTACCTCAGTCTTTTCTCCTTATGTTATGTGTGTGTTTTGTTTTTGTTTTTGTATCAATGTAGGCAGGACTGTCTGGTTGGCTATGCACGAGAACAAGCACAAACCATTCTCGTTTTGTGTCAGTATTTGTGTTTCTGCTGATTGGGTGATTAGATCCAACATCTTAAAGTCATTTTAGAGTTTTGCGTTGGCCATTTAAAAAAATAGCAGATATACAAGCTCACAGCAAGCTTGTACATCTGCTAGTTTTGAACATTTTTGAAAAATCTTAAGAGTGTGAGAACTGTTGATTTAGAAGGCATTTGTAGAATCGGCCTCAGGTCTTAGGATTAGCCTACTGTGTGTTGAGGCAGTAGTGTCTAGCTAGCTAGCAGCCATCACCTACAGTATATGACCTGATTTATACTTAGTTTCACGCCGGTGTCTTACGCTGAAAATAGCAGGCCTCCAAGCTCATGCGACGCGTCGTGTGACCTTTTAGATATTTTCGGTGCACGTCTGCGCGACACCAGGTATGAATCAGGCAATGCGGCCTCCCTTGTTCCTTCCTAGTCATCATGCCTGGCATTCCTGTGTCACCTGCTGCCTCTGGCTGACAACACCATGCCTGCCCCATTCAACAGCTCAGTGTCACTGTGGTGTGGTTAGCTTACTGTATCATCTGGTGTCCCTCCCAGCAACATGTGATCTGTAAAACATCCTGTTCCATTCCTCTGGTCTGTGGTGAAGATGCTGATTCAGGTCTTGCCATTCCAACTTCCCCCTCTTGAATCCAGCTTTTGCTTACAGCTGAGCTGACCAAACAGAAAATGCTCACACAGAGCGAGCAACAGTTATACTGCCGTGGTCTGCCTAGAAGAGAGTAGCCACAACTGGGGGTAATGATTGCTAAATAAACAGTATTTTCAAATTGTTGCTTTTGGAGGCTTTGTGTGCCAGGGGGTCCGTCCCCAGCAAAGGTAGTTAATATAGCATCACAATCATTTTAACCACTTTATCCATTTATGCTTTGGCTATTCATTTTTTTTTTTTACATAAATCTTCTCTTCTGTTGGGTCCCTGGCTCAAAACCTTTTTCTGGCTGCTGTCAGTTGGCACTTCCTCTGTCACACTGCCCAACGTAGTGTGTGTGCACTTATTTGAAGTGCCTGCACACTGAGAAGGCCATTTATTGTTCCATGATAAGGGTACAATAATTGGGACTGGTCTTCCTTGTTAGCTGCCCTCCAGTTGTCTTATTTTTTCATTCCCAGAGTCACATATTATATACACCAGAGTTATTAAGAAGAGACGGAGAGATACTTCACCCTCACAATATTGTGTGTGTGTGTGTGTGTGTGTGTGTGTGTGTGTGTGTGTGTGTGTGTGTGTGTGTGTGTGTGTGTGTGTGTGTGTGTGTGTGTGTGTGTGTGTGTGTGTGTGTGTGTGTGTGTGTGTGTGTGTGTGTGTGTGTGTGTGTGTGTGTGTGTGTGTGTGTGTGTGTGTGTGTGTGTGTGTGTGTGTGTGTGTGTGCTTGCATTGTGTTTATTCAGGCACAAATGCGATGCAGCAAAATGAACTGTGGAGTACAAGGCAGATTTTCTTCCATTAAACACGCCTATATTGAACCAACAAATGGTCATTGTCCAGGAATCGATGAGGATGCTTTATGTACTCAGTGTAACTAGTATTCCGTCCTATTGAAATGTGCTGTTTCAGTGGTGTGATTTGTGGCTATTATTACCCAGGCAGCACTGCAGGCAAGATCAGCCCATAACAGCCAACTGCAAGGAAGCTGAATGTGTTTGTACGCCTGTGTATTACTGTACCTAAGGGTACTCGGTTTCAATAACTTGTCAAGTCACATGTTTAACATGTGATTGTAGGCCTCTGTTATTTAGCTATTAACCCGACCAGCTTCTTTTTGTTGCTGCTTGTGTTGCTGTTCCAGAGGATAATGGATGGAAAGGATATGAAATGGTTACATATATTCCTGCTTTGTAACAACACTAAATCATCAAATAACCAAGGTGGGAGATTAACAATAACTAAAATAACAATAATAGCTTATTGTGTCATGTAGCCAGTCTAATTGTTATTACCAACTAATGTAACTTTAAAGCAAAAGGCGCTGGAAAGTTTCCTGCCTTATTATTAACCTGTATCCTATCGTCCTATTGTGAGGACACATGCAGTAAATTAAATTAACCCATTAAGACCTGAGGCCGATTCTAAAATCCTTCAAAATCCTATCTAAGTTTTCTGAAAAAATAGGAAACGCATGCTGCTATTTATCGTCTCTGTCGGGTGGAAACCTCATATGTCCAAAACTGACTTTTCGGCATTAAAATAAAAAAAAATCGCGAAAGTAGCAGATCTTCGTCTACGTGGTACGAAGTGATACGTTTTGAGCTTGTGAATCTGCTACTTTTGCTACTTTTGTGTGACGCTGTAGTGTGATCAAGTAGTGCGTTAATTTAAGAAAAAAACGAAAAGTTAGAATATGGAGATAAGCCCGACGTGAGTGCCCGACAGTGACGATATATAGCAAGTGTTGCTTTTAAACGGTTTTAATACACATTTCATATCTTAGTGAATTAAACGGTGAGATATCGAGTTTTGGTGAGAGTTATAGCACATAACACAGATCTCAATGGCATTGCTTTATCAGGACCACTTGTATAATCTGACATAATGGGTTCTGTGTCTCAAGAGCTCGCTTTGTAGGCGTTGAAAAATCTCTGCCAGCCCACATAAAACACATCATTGTATGTAGGCTGGCCGAGTTTTTCCTGGTTTTCCACCTTCTGCTTCTGTTAAGTCCGATTTTCACGACCTCACAACAATAGTCTGGCTAGGATAGGATTCGGGTTAAACGGTGCCAATGTCATCCTTTAACACTGCATTGCATATCGTCTCTGTCGGGTGGAAACCTCATATGTCCAAAACGGTTTACTTTTCAGGATTCAAATTCAAAAGTAGCAAAAGTAGCAGATCTACAAGCTCTAAACGCGCCGTGTTTCGACATTGTGGATCTGCTACTTTTGATGCTTTTGTGTGAGGCTGCAGTATGATCAATTAGGGCATTCTTTTACCAAAAAAGGATAAAAAAAAACACAAAAAGTTAGAATATGGAGATAAGAGGTTTCTGCCTGACAGCAAGGATAGACTAATTTGAAGTGAAATATAAATCATATTAGTTTTTACAATGAGTGGGCCACATGTAGACCAACACAGACTCACGTACTGTGCCATTCACTGTCTGCTGTGGTTTGTTGTGTAACATGATCTGTGTACCAGTGACTAGAGAGACTAGACCTGGCCTGTGCATTATTGATGGGGGAGACTACGTTGTGAATTGACTTGTCCAGGCTGTTCAGTGAGACTCTCATATACGAACTACGGCTAGCCTCTAATGGCTAGCCTCTATTATTGTCTCCGCCAGGCCGAAAGGCATGGCGAGAGAGTATGTTTTACCCCTTGTCCGTCCGTCCGTGTGTGTGTGCGTGCGTGTGTGTGTCCCCGTGTGTGTGTGTCCATCTGTCTGTGAACAGCTAATCTCCGGCACCGTTGGCCCGGTCGCTGCGAAACTATGCAAACACACTCCCTGGATGCCAATTCAGAACCTCTGCCCCAATTCTTTTACATGGCCCTGTTATAGCGCCACCAGGAGGCCGATTTGTGCAAAACCCATTTTTTTTATATTACTCCTACAGATTTTATCCAAACATCACGCAAATCGGTACACAGTATCTCTATATTCATGTGATCAACACGGATCTGTCTGATTTTCCATATTCCATCCTGATTGGCTAAGGTTGGCTTCCAAAGTTTGCAGGATTGGTCCATTTTGAACTAAATGCCTCAAATCATGAACGCAGCTTGTGATTTCCGTGAAATTGTACACGCACATTCCCACTAGGCCGAGGAAGAAATGCCACTTGAACATTTTCAAATCAGCCTCATGGTGGCGCTATAAAAGCCCAATTAGCGTTTTTAACTGTAACTGCGCCGATCTGCGGGAAACTTTGCACGCATACTCCCTAGAGGCCAAGGAAAAACAGCTGCCCTGCATTTTTCACATTAGCCTTTTATAGCGCCACCAGGAGGCCGACTTATGTAAAACACATATTTTGAGATTAAGCTTTCATATTTTATCAAAATTTTACGCAAATCGGTTTACATGATCTACAATTTGCAGGAGTGGCCCGTTTTGAACAAAATGCCGCAAATCAGTAACGCAGCGTCCGATTGCGGTGGAACTTTGCACGCACATTTGCACTACGTTGAAGAACAAACGCCACCCTTTTAACATTGCCCTATTATAGCGCCACCAGGAGGCCGATTTTTCTTTTTTATATTGGCAAATTCTGAACATTGCTGGCCCACAATAACCTACCTGACCTGGCGGAGACCTGTGCTCCGAGGAGCACTTTTTCTAGTTTTTGTCTAAAATCGTCCTCAGCAATGTGTACAAAATTTTTAATTACAATAAGCTCGAAATAGGCCGAATAAGAAAATTGCAACAAAAAGCAAAAAAGCAAATAGTATGCATTGCAAATTAGGATAAAATTAAAGAAAAAAGCACTTGCACGAGATTTGTGAGGCTATAATTCTCTCTCTCGCTCTCTCTAGCGCTCTCATATTTACAGTATATGTAATGTATATGCGTGTGTTCGCGCCATGCTGTTCGTGTATATACTGTATATACATAATAGCTCAGTCACATAAGTGGCTGCAATAGTATATATTTATTTTGATTACTTTGAGCGCTCAAGGGGGGGGGGGGCAGTTAAGTGTCTTGCTCAGGGACACTTCGTCTCATAGCCGGTGCCTGAGGGCAAACCTTTGGCCTTCTGATTACAGACAGTCTCTCTATTCCCTAAACAAAGTTTTCCCAAACTTTTGATGCTATGTAGTAGTGGTAAATTGGAACAGTATAATACTGAATACAGTGGCTGTGTATGATATGCCAGTAAGTGTGATGATGTCTGGTAGTCACAAATAGTCTTTGATCTATCAGCTCTAGTTGTGCTGGGCAATTAACCGAAAATATATCCAAACCCATATTTAGAACCAGTAACCGACTTAATCTTGCCCATGTAGGTTAATAGAATATTTGTGAAGCAGGTTTACATATAATGTTTTGTCACTGATCGACATAAATTCGAACTCGATTTTTTAAAATCGACTAAATTGATTAGTCTGATTAACTACTTAACCCTGCATTATACTTTGTTGTGAACTTGTACATCAGCTATTTAATTAGGCGTTAATCGTAGTCGAGGCAAAAGTTTGAAATAATGGTGATATTGATTTGAAGTCGCCCAGCCCTAAGCTCTACACCTGCTGATGAGTGGAGACCGAGGCACAAATGCTTGAATAGGCAGGCGCGCGGGAAGTCCTTAATACCTAGGGGGGCTGTGCGTGGGGGGGGACTCCTTGCGAGGGCGCGCAACTTTTTAGCGATTTTTTTGGGGGGTTTTCTGTGTTTTTCCCCACACAAAAAGGCAGAAAGACAGTGCAAACACCAGGTTGAAGTTCATCCATGACCGTAACAGACTGCTATGATCCATAAAATATATATATATTATAAAAAATAAAATAAAATATATATATTTTTTTCTTCCCATCACCAGGGGGGCTGCAGCCCCCATAGCCCCCCCTTCCCGCGCCACTGTGAATAGGTGTACTGTGGAAGTGCCGATGTAGGTTGAAATGTTCTTTATTCACGTTTTAGTGTACTTTGGTGGTGCCATATAAGAATTTAAGATAAGATGCTTAATGGAGTAAAGTAAACCCCATCCATCTTGCATTAAGATCAAAAGGGCTAATAATAATTGGTTAGTACATCATGCATTCTACAAAACATCCATGATGTTTTGTAGACACACACACAGACACACACACACACGGCATACGAGAAGTTGACATACGTGATGTTACATTAGGTCTGGTGTATTATGTGGGTAAACGCAGTCAGTTGCTCAGTGCTGTGTTATTCTTAATTACGGTAGAATGTACTGTACTGTCTTGTGGACTGGACACACCCACTCCCAGTCTTTCCAGTCTTTGCCAGGCTTAGTGTTTGACGGCCAGGAGAGCACCAACCAGTTTGGCAGCCTGACAGACCACGTAGCATGAGATGGCATTTCAGGAAATGTGTTGTAGATGCATATTCGTCTCTTGTAGCATTTTCATTAGCTACATGTACAGTAGGGCTGGGTATTGCCTACAACCTCACGATCCATTCCTAGACAACCGATTGCTGATGTTTTGACCAATATATTGTCAGAAAGTTTCCAAATCAATTTGAAAAACATTTAAACAAAAAGCAAGGAAATGAATACAAATAAAAAAATGTTGATGGATAAATGCAAAAGATGTATATCGTCACTGTCAGGCAGAAACTAATGCTGATGTTTTGTTTTTTTTAAAGCCGCGTCACACAGCATTTCCTGCCGTATCGATTTGGTAGCCTCTGTATCGATACGATTATCGGCAAGGAATACGATACGATTATTGCTGTATCGATTAATTGAACCCATCCCTAGTGTACAGTAGAATACATAGTCCAGTGCTACTGGCTCCTTGTGTCAGAGGGGCTATTTTTATGCCTTGGTGTTGGGTCGGTTCATATGAGCATTATCTAAAGCCCCCACACACTCACACTTGTGCATGGCAACAGGGTGTGAATGTAGCTTGAGGCAAGCTAGCTTGGAATAGCTGCAACTTCAAGTTGGCTTAAAAGACGAGAAGAATGGAAAGGAAACAACGGAGCAAAGGAGTGCCTGTTGGGACAATCTGATTGTGGAATTGTGATAGAACCATAGAATTGGATCTGTGTTGGTTAATATTTCCGTGCACTGCACTGCACTGCAGTGACTCTGTAGTGATTCCTGTCCCCAATGCATGACGGTGACTGCTGCTTTTTTAACATTGCTCTGATGGGGACATCTGTGAGGGGCGAAAAAAAGGAGCGTGCAAACCATGGCTGACATCACCAATGCCATTGCTTAGCAACAGCATCTCTGCAGAAAGGTAAAAGGGCCACGCTGGTCTGAGGTGGCACTCCAGAGGGGAGAGGGGGTGGGTGTAGTTGATATCATGATGTGAAATACCATGTTGATAAAGTGCAAGACCTGCAATAAATGTGGATTTAGTTGTTTTAGTCCAGTAACTACAGCATGTTAAGAAAGCCTTGTCTATTAAATAGATTCACCAGGTGTATCTAAGTGAAAGCTATAATCCTAGATTAAAGCTAGTAAAGTGATGAAGGAAGATGGACTACTATGTGAGTGGAGGAGACAGGTTTAGGAAGGGTTGAGATGACTTAAAACAAGACAGGGTCTAATGACAGCATGACTTCATGAGGACCTCTTACTTCACTTCTGTGACGTCGGTCATCTATGACGTATGACTCTGAAATTTGGGCACGGTTTCAGCTCGATCCCACAGCCATTGACTTCCATTATATTATAATAATATTCAAATCAAATGTTTCAAAAAATATTAAATGTATGTGAAAAGAAATGCTTGTAGTTACTTCCTTGGCCTTCTCGCAGCGTGCACAAGAAATCTGACCCTAATCAATCCAGTGGTTTGTAAGATAAGCCTTGGACAGACAGAGAAACAAAAGAGAAACAGCTAGCCTCCTACAGAGCCACACCGTAAAAAAAACGTTGTGTAATGAGGGTCCAGCTTTGTATTAAGAAGACACATACTTAGAGACTATTATGTGTCCAGATGAACCTGTTAAATATCCCGTCAAGCTGTGAGACAGAAAGAGAGACCAAAGGACACTGGCAGAATAGAAAACAAGGGTATGGAAAGGAAAGGGAGACCTTTTTGTCCCACTGGGGAAATTCAGTTACAGCTCCACCCAGTTGATGGCTGCTTAGACGGTTATGATGAGCGTTTGTGTGTGTGTGTGTGTGTGTGTGTGTGTGTGTGGGGGGGGGGGCGGGTTAGGGTTAACTGTCTTGCTCAGGAACACGTGGAGGGGCTGGGAGGCGATCCGGTGACTTTCTGATTACCAGTCGGCCTCTACCCGCTCGGCTACAGCCGTATTTATTGATTGATTGAATACTTTATTAGTCAGAAATCAATGTAAACAGCACGAGGTACAGTCAGGCATTAAGGCTGAAAGGATAACAAAGTCCTGGGGACTTGTTGCCATTGTGGTCCTATGTATTCAATTCATCAACATAGCATTAAAAAAAGATTATTGAATACTTTATTAAAAGTACAGCGATACGATTATACAATGATACTAAAAGGATAACACAAAAAGCCCTGAGGGCTTGTTTCCATTGTGGGTGTTTGGGGGGTTTGCTGTGTTCCATAACACTGTTCTGTTACTGTGGTGTTGTGTGTGTGTGTGTGTGTGTGAGTGTGTGTGTGTCGAGTCTCACTGTACTATGAATACATTTTACCATGTGCATTTAAATGAATTTCAACAACAATGATATGATTTTCTGTGCAAAACACGATTGTGATGGTCTGCCCCTATATGCCCTCGTCTCATCTACACCGACTTCAGTCATTCATTTACCAGAGTTTATTTTGTATTTATTTGTCAAGTGATTTACCTATGCTTATGTAGACCTATAAAGATATTATTATCCACCTGAACGACTGCATGGCACACAGTGCAGTACTAGTACCCATCCATTCCACTGCAGTGCATAATGAGCAAGTTATTTCTTTTACACCCCCTGTTCTTGTTTGGAATGGACTAATCCATTTTTGCACTGCCAAGTCCCCTGTGTGTGTGAGGGACTAACGACACACTATGGCAGTGGTGGAAAAAGTACTCGCATGTTTTACTTAAGTAAAAGTATCAATACTGCAATATAGAAACTCTGTTACAAGTAAAAGTCCAGAATTCAAATTTTTCTTGAGTAAACGTACAAAAGTATTGGCATCAAAATGTACTTAAAGTAACAAAAGTAAAACAAAGTACTCATTATGCAGAATGTCCTATTTCACAAGTGTTCAAAATGTATACAAATCTTTTCAAAATGGCAGATACAAGCTCACAACGTGCCGCAAAGCGTTGTAGATCTGCTATAAGTATATAGTGATAAGTGCTACTGGTTATTGCACGTTTATTGCACGTTTTGTAATAATAAAAATCTACAAATTAACTAGTAGCTAAAGTTTTCAACTAATTGTTGTGGAGTAAAAAGTATAATATTTGCCCCTGAGATGTAGTGGAGTAGAAGTAAAAGTACTGAACATTGAAAATAATCCAGTAATGTAAAAACTCCTCAAATTTGTACTCAAGTACAGTACTTGAGTACATGTACTTAGTTACTTTCCACACCACTACACTATGACCTCTCGCACAGAGGGCCTTCCTCGAGCTGCATGCTTTTAAATTCTATGTTTTGAATACAGCAACGCGCGTGATCGGCGTCTTTGGCGCGCGCGTATTTGCGCGGACGCGCTTGCGATGACGTCTCTCCTCCAGCACCTTCTTGCCTTTACGAGCAGTCAGTCAAGTCAGCTCAGCTGCTGCAGAGACTGAGAGCATAGCGTTGCTGTCGGGTGGAAACCTTGTATGTCCAAAACTGTTACTTTTCAGTAAATGGACAAAAAGAAAATGTAGTTATTATTCAGCCACAAGCTATTAAAAACATATTCATTGGTTCAATATTTATAAAACCCAGACACACTTAGCTGTACAGAAAGCTTGAATTATCCTCTTTCAATCAGTTTTTGTTCAATCAAAATCCACCGTAGACATGTTATGATGACATTGATGATCTACTTTATCATGTCAATAAATTCAATGCAGGTGATTGTTTTGTGTTGGAGTTTGGAAGCGCTTGTTTTCGCAACGTCCTGCTCCTGCTGCCTCCTGCACTATGTGCGATTTTGAAACAGGTGGTACTGCAGGACAGTTGAGTGGTTTCCCACGAGCGCTTCCAAACTCCAACACTTTTTAATTAAAAGCTTTCCATACATCTGCAATGTTGGGTGAGTTCAACGTCGTTTAATACAATCAGATAGGGCTTTTCTCTTTGGATGTATGGGCTGTCAACTTGTCAAGGGTTGGTATTGCAACTGTGTAGATACTAGATTCCAGATATTAAAAATATAATCTTAAGAGTCGCTTGCAGGCTAGCTATGGAGATACGAGGTTTTCTGCTGGGCAGCGAGCGACAGGGGACTACTGCGCAAGCGCGCACGCTGGCATACACACACACGCGCACTCAGCCTAGGCTCCAGAATCCAAACAGCCCTCCCTCGCTCCCTCCCTCCCTCCCTCCCTCCCTCCCTCGGCCGTCAGTCAGTCAGTCTTCTCTCCGGGTAAACATGGCAGCCTGCCTGCCTGGCCGCAGCAATAAGAGCCTGGCGTTAGCCGTCGTTAGCCGTTAGCCTCGCTGTCGTAGTAGAGGGGTTAGAGGTGGTGTCGTCGTCGTCGTCGTTGTTGTCGACATGGAGTCGGACGACGTGTCCGCAGACCCCTATCTGCCCTACGACGGCGGAGGAGGGGACGCCATCCCTCTGCAGGAGATACAGCCCCAAAGAGGTAATCCCTCTCTCTCCCAATTCCCTCTGTGACACCCATAGGGTGACACCTGCTACTGGTGACGAGTATACAGATCTTCACTGCGACGCGTTGTTAAGCTTGTAGATCTGTTCTTGTCGTCAGCGAGCCACACTGTCATGTCGTCCTAGCCTTGGATCAAGACTACCATAGATGTATTTGATCGAGTATGACGTAATCGATCAAACACATCTATGATAGTCTAGATCCAAGGCTATAGTCCTAGATCTGGTCCAGAGCGTTATCGAGTTCTCTCTAACGCTCTGTTTGGAGTGGGTGCTATTCCCATGGACTGAAAATACCACAACTGTGCGAGGTCTCCCACTTTAGTCATAATAAAGAAAACTATTTTGCTAATCAATGAAAAGGCCGTTTTGTGTTGTTGAAAGACTATTCTCCATGGTGGGGGAAATCTCTCAGGACCCCACCTTCTCTGTATAATACACTTTTTGTCCAGAAAATGAAATATGTCCGCCAGACGGACATTATTTTATTTACTCACCTGCGCCATCTACAGATCTGGTCATTATAAATTCCCATTGACCAGATCTGTAGAGGGCGCAGGTGAGTAAATACAATAATTTCCGTCTGGCAGATATATTTTATTTTCTGCCCAAAAAAATGTATTATACAGAGAAGGTTGGGTCCTGAGACGTTTCCCACCGTAGAGATTAGTCATTAAACAACACAAAACAGCCTTTGTTTTGATGAGTAGCGAAATAGTTTCCTTTATTTTTTACTCCACAGTAGTGGAAGATTCAGTCAATGGGAATGGCGCACGCTCCAGAGCGTTAGAGAAAACTCGAATTCTTTGACGCTCTGGACCAGAGCTAGTGTGGTCCTACTGTGTGGAGTATAGAATGATCAATTGTGTTGTGTGACATCATCATTACCCACGTCTTTGCCCATATGGGCACGCATCATTATAATAAGACATACACAATGAATGATGTCGCAGGTTCAAGTGTGTTGTCGTGGGGTTTACTCATAGTTATATATGGAGGTTTACTAGGGTTTAGCTTGTGGTGTAATAATGTAATGGCCGTGTGGCTGATGTAATGATTACTGTCTGCTGCTGTTTGTTCTCTGGGAGCAGCAGTGGCTGTGTCTTGGCCGTGCGTGACCGTTCACCTGTGTGTGTGTGTGTGTGTGTGTGTGTGTGTGTGAGAGAGAGAGATGATAACCCTGTAGGATTCTGCATGACACTTTGTTGTATCAATTCAATGCTGTCAATTGGTTGTGTGTAAAAGCTATCTATGTCCAGGAGCGTGTGTGTGTGTGTGTGTGTGTGTGTGTGTGTGTGTGTGTGTGTGTGTGTGTGTGTGTGTGTGTGTGTGTGTGTGTGTGTGTGTGTGTGTGTGTGTGTGTGTGTGTGTGTGTGTGTGTGTGTGTGTGTGGGAGAAAGAGATACAACCTAACTACTGAAAAGCATTGATACAGCTAAAAGGAGAGATGTATCAAAGATATGGAGATTGTGTGAGAGAGAGTGGGAGAACATGTTTGTGAAACAAAGGGAGAGTGTGTACAGTATGTGTGAGAGAGTTGGTCAGTGAGTGTGTGAATTTGCTGGGTGTGTTGACTGTGTTCATATTGTAAAAAGGCTTATACTTAAGCCTACAGTGATAGGTAAACAATAACCACAATTAGACTCTCAGCCAGGCGTAATACAGCATACCGTAGGCCTCCATTTTAATTCCTTTGGAGGAACATGTGAGTCTGATTGAGGCAGTGGCAGATATATGCCATTTATTCTGATTTCGCACTTAACATTACAATTTAGGCATTATAATTTAATAACTTATCCAGAGCGACTTGTAAGTGCGAAATCCCAGTAAATGGCATGAAAGCTAGTCAACAAATGACAAGATAAATAGTCACATAAGTAGAGTACAAAGAGAACAATGTGGTGCTTCAAATAAACTAGAATATCAGGTGAGTTTTCTGAAAACCACTTAAACCCCATATGGTTGAACGGAGTCCCTCAGGGCTCTATACTAGTCTTTTCTGTTATTGTGGGGAAAGCTTTTGCAGAAAATAGCCGATCGACAAGCTCAACGTGTCACAGATGTTGGGGTTTAAGTGGTCTGCTTAGCTAAATGCCTGAATTGTAAATCGTACATACTTGGAGACCAGACTGCTGTTGCTGTGTGTGAGCATGCTACGTAGTGTTTTACAAGCAACAGGGTTCCACTTCCAGCTGTGTGAGAACGTTTTGGGGTAACATGTGGTCCTGTTTCTCCTCAGTGCACACAGTGAGGCTTGTGTATGCCTGAAATGGAGGAGGTGACATGTGAGACATTTGTAAAGTCGGTGCCAAATCGCCCCTTGTGTCTGACATAGCTACTTCCAGTACGTTTCTTGTGCAATATGAGTGTGTGCTTGTGAACGTTTCATATGTGTGTATGTGTTGGTGTGCATGTTATCCGTGTGTGCATGTCAGTCCTCCAGGCCTTTTTAGATTCTCACGGTTGAGCGAACGGAGACAAAATGTCCCTAGCAAGACGATTCCAGATCCTCTTTTATATCCCTCGGAAACTAAAAAAATAGTTTCCGAGGGGAATACGTACGACGGAAGTCCCGCCCCTATAGACACTCTGCATTAGGTCGTGACCACCAGGCTTTTCTCTTCGCAGACGAGTAAGGCTGGGTGGGAACGAGGCTACATCCAGGCAGGGCTGCACAATCACGACTAAAATGATCATCCCAAATATTATGCTGAATATTGTAATTACGATTATTAATCAATAATCATGATTATTGCTGTAAAGGATGCTCATTAGGCCTATGTTTTATATCTATCTTTGGTCAAATAGAGTATGTTGGTCTGATGAAGTATATGAGCCTGATGGATGAGGATATGGTTATTATTGGTTGTACATTGTTCTCCTTATTAATTTGGTAATGGTGAGGAGGCGGGGGGGGGGGTATAACAGCTTATTGAATAAGATGTTTGATGTTTATTTGCCAAGGTTTCACAATTAGCAAGCCTACATCCTCCTGTAATTCTACAAAGCTCTGTAGTGGTGAGGTGGTGACTGGTGAGGCCAAAATTTGTTCTGCCCGGTTCTCCTTAGTGGCTGGAGCAATTGATCTGAAATTGCACACAACCATTGACCATTACCATGTGCACGGAACAATGAAGCCCGTTGTTCGATTTCACCAAATCTCAGCAGTTTATTAGCGTTTTTGTGTAAAAGAATGTGACCATGGTTACGGCTGCCCAGCTGTGGGATAGCCCCGCGAGCTATGGGACGAACTACCTCCCGGGTTGCCAGATCATGTGCGCATATCCCCCCACGGGTAACATAAAATCTTGATTATTCATTACTTAATACTTTAGATTAAATGTGCAGCCCTACATCCACGCATACGTATATTCTTCTCATCTCCTTTTCTGCTTTGCAGTTAAAGGAGAATTCCGGACAAATTAAGTGTTATCTTTCATGTCTCGTTACTCACCTAGCGACGTAAAAAGTGGCGTTCTTTTTTTCCATATATTCCCCTGTCGTCATTTTTTAAACACCCTCCGTTGTTATAATGGGAGCGCGAGGGTTAGTGAAGTTCGTCTATTATAACCGACGCAATGTTATTTTTTTCTCTACTACGATTCATTGTAGAGTCTCATGATAGTCAAACATGCGCTGAAAATTCCTGCGAGCCTGCCGTTAATGGCGAACGATTTAACACTGGATGCTTGTTTCTTTCCAGAACCTGGCAACTCGTGTTGCCAGATTCTGGAAACAAGCAACCAGTGTTAAATCGTTCACCATTAACGGCAGGCTCGCAGGAATTTTCAGCGCATGTTTGACTATCATGAGACTCTACAATGAATCGTAGTAGAGAAAAAAATAACATTGCGTCGGTTATAATAGACGAACTTCACTAACCCTCGCGCTCCCATTATAACAACGGAGGGTGTTTAAAAAATGACGACAGGGGAATATATGGAAAAAAAGAACGCCACTTTTTACGTCACTAGGTGAGTAACGAGACATGAAAGATAACACTTAATTTGTCCGGAATTCTCCTTTAAAGCTACAGTTTTATGTCTGTTTTCTCTCTCCCAACAGAAAGAGGTAATTGCAATGATGTCTGAACTAGAATAAAAATGGCAAACCATCTAATGAGCAGTCTGGGTCATTAGATGGTCTTGTCTGCTTCATATAGGTTAACTTTATTGACATTTTCAACCAGGGTGGAAATGTTTCAATGGTAGTGTAGGGACAGTTATATATATACAGTGTATATATAGAGATATATATTATTAGTTGCTAGTTATATTTTATGAACATAGTACTCACCATACAGATTTGTTTAAAAAAAAAAACGTCATAAAACTAAACCCTGGATTGTAGCTTTAAGCAAAATATAAAATGATCAAATTGTACATATTAAACTCAATACAAACGCTATAAGACAAACAACAGGATAAATAAAGTAATATACACTATCATGTCATCAGTGAATTTAAAGGTTTCATGACATTCAGTTTTACCACACATTAAAAGTCTTTGTCATGGTCCTTCAAACGTGTATAGAAAGTTAACAAAAAATTCCACTCCATTGATCCATGGCAGGTGTTTTTCTCTCACATTTCTAAAGCCTTTTCAACTGCAATGAAAAAAGAAATCTTTGCCTGCGGGTGTCGCTGGTGAGGGATTTTGCCTGTCAGTCATCGCCTCTGCTCCGCCCCCCCCCCCCCCCCCCCAAAGGAAAGGGTAGGGGAGGGGAGGGGCGAGGAGGAGAGTGGGCGGGATTAATCGGCTGTGACCTCACTGCCGAAGGGCCAAGCTCAGATTACTTTTCAGCCTAATTATTCAGAAAACCCCAGACCACAGAAAATCCACTGAATGTTCAAAGGGTTTTTGGGGTGTAATTGAGGTCATAAAACCCCCCAAAAAAACATAAAAAATAAAAAAAAGTGAAAATGAATGTCATAGAACCTTTTAAAGCTAGTGCTTACACAGGAGAAGACCACTGCTGTAGGCTTAAATGAGGTTGTTACTGTAGCTTGGTCTGTAATGTTGGTCACATGTCTCCTGAGCAGACTAACCCTACCCTAGCCTGGCTGACCTTATGTTGTCCTGACCTTCTGTCCTGTCGATCTACTTCACTATCTAGGCTACGTCTAGCAGCCATACTTTACCAGGAGCTGTTCTAATAGGAGCAATACACCTTTGGACAAATTATTAGTAGCTTTGATTGTAATTTACCACTCACTGCTATGCAGGTGGTCTCATCAGCCTGGTTAATTTGACAAATTGATAGTTTTTCTTTTGTTCAAGGAATAGATGGCTAATAATTTGCAACTTCTTCATTATTGCTCCTGACATTATGGTTCCTAAAGTTAGTCAATGTATTGAGTGAGTCCCTTTCCTCTTTTATATTGTCTAACCTGAAAAACATAGGAGGCTTTGAGTTTTATCAACATATTCACACGTTGAAAATTGTCATGTGCTATCACCTGGAATACTACAACTTTTTCCCACTGCACCGACCAGCAAGTCGTGGGCAAAATACATCAATGTACAATTAAGGACAGTCATGGACAAACAGCAACTGCACCTTGGTAAATCGCATTGTTAGGCAAGAAAATTGGCATTGTAAAGGTCCTTACACACCGGCGAATATACGCAAAATTCGGACTCATTCCGAATAATTAAAAGACGCTTTTTCGCTTCGCGAAACTGATGTGGACGCTTGCATTGACTGTATAAGGTTTTTAAAAAAAACGTATTTATTCGCATGAAGAATTCGCCCCGGTGTGTAAGGACCCTTAGACTTGCAAATCGATTGGCAACTGCCATATGGCTCAACGGCCACACCACTGTGCTGTGGGCTTAAAGGTATTTGTGCTTGTTTCTTGCCTCAGCAAGTCATTCATTTTTCATTCAAACCTTTATTTGTTCTCGAAAGACATTGAGGTTGACCTCATTTGCAGCGTCGTCGAGATACATCACAGTACAATTTCATATTCACATCGATATTCACATCAATGATAAAACAAAACAAAACACAGAAACTTTCCCCTATCTTAAACACAAGTTTAGAGGCAGTTGCAGACATTTGTGGGTAGGTCTGTAATCAAAGATTTAAATTGACCGTATGTTACGGGGGAACAGATCTTTAATGTATTAAGCTGTAGGTCATTCCAAGTGGTTGAGGCACTAAAACAAAAGGCTGTTTTTCCCATTTCAGTCTTTACTTTGAGGACCTTTAGCGTGAGCCAGTCATTGGAGCGTGTCCTATGTGTTGCAGGATTCCATTCCATCAGAGATTTAATATACAGTGGTAAACTAAAGTCCCATCAACTGCCTTAAAGGGGTAACACCATGAATTTCATTTTTTTTGGGGGGGGGGGTATTTTTTGGGCTCCCCAGTGTCTCTTGTACCCCATTTTTTTTTTTTTTAAACATTCAGTCATTCATTCTCATTTCAGAGATTTTCAGAATGGGCGTGTCTGAACAGGCCATTTCAGAATGGCAATGCAAGTGACATCACTTGCATTGCCATTGCATTGATGCTGGCCAGACAGAATTGCTCAGTAGCCCCCCCCTGCCCAAGAGGACGTTTTGGTATTGCAGCTGAAAGTGCTGTATAAGCCAGAGACAATTGACTTGGGATGAGTATATCTGAGTGATGATTTAGGCTCAAACCTTTTGAAAAAGGTTTGAGGGACATACACCATATGATATTAAATATCAAATATTTTTTTTAAATTCATGTAGATCCTTTAAAAATAAACAGGTACCAGTGTTTGTTTCGCCTGTCAGTCAAGGAAGGCCAACCCACTCTATCCTACAGGATGCAGTGATGAGTCCTATAATGTTCACCTGATACATATCGCAGAGCAATGATAAACTGTATCTAAGGGCTTGAGGATAGAAGGAGCAGCATTCCTATAAGTCCAACACAGAAAGAAATAACCCTTTTCCTGCATGTCTTTGGGAAACTAGCTCTGTTTCTGTAAACAAAAGCCAATCTTTTGCCTTAGTTTACAGGCAAGATTGTCTACAGTATATGGCATTTAAATGTAAATTTGTCATCAAGTCAGATTCCAAGGTACTTGTATTCAGCAACTCTTTCTATATTGGATCCATTTGAGGTAGTAATGCGTTGGTTATTGTAGTCAATTTCCCTTGCCCTAGAAAATAACATACATTTAGTTTTGCCTGCATTAAGTACAAGCTTCAGCTCTTAAGTGAATCCTGAAGTGCATTAAATGAAACAAGCTTCAAGTTCTCAGTTGCAAGCTGGACAGAATCAGAAATACAATAAATAATGGTGTCGTCTGCCTAGAAATGGGCTTGGCAACCATCTAGAGACAAAGCAATGTTGTTTATGTATAGGGTAAATAGAACAGGGCCCAGAATCGAATCGATCCTTGAGGGACGCCTTTTGAAATGGGTAAGAAAGAACCCTGAATGGGCTCTCCCAGCTTTCACACACTGAGAGCTCCCTGCCAGGTAGCTCTGAAACCAACTGCAGGTATTTCCAGTTAATTCCTGTATACTGCAAATGGTCCAGAAAGAGGCTACTAGGCTTCTCACCAAGGCAATAAGTAGGCTATGTCCCACATCACACCCATGTTGACCTCTTTGCATTGGCTTCCCATAAAATTTAGGATAGATTTCCAGGTTCTCCTACTCTCATACAGAGCCCTGCATGTTCGTTAGTGATATACTCTGTCCTTACGACGCTGTTAGGTCACTTGGCCTTCTGGCTGTCCCTCAGCTAAGATCTGTGAACACTGTTGATATTTGATGCCTTTTAAAAAGAAGCAAAGATTCATCTGTTCAGAGTCAGACTAGCCTTTATTTAGTTATCTGTGTGTGTTCTTACTGTATGTCCTGTTGTTTTGACTGTTTTCTTTATTGCTAATATTATGTAGATTAGTAATATACATAAGAGACAAATCCCTGGAAATGTTGGCTGACATGGCAGTAAGTGTAGACTTTAACTAACAGACTACCAGCCCTAGTTATAGTTTAGTAGCAGTCCACTTGTGGAATTTCTCCACTCCTACTCATTGATGCACACAGGAGTACGGCCATGTCCGTCTGTTCAACAAGAGCAGTGCAAGAGCATGTGTATTGACTGTCAGCAACACTGTTTGTGAAAACCTGTCCTCAGCCCTGACACAAGCAGAACAGAATGGCAACAACATCTTGCTGATTCACATGGGAGAAATTGAAACGTGTGTGTGCGCTCGCGCTTGTACACGTCCACACAAGTGTGCCTACTGAACCATGATGCTTGTGTTGTGCTTGAATGCAGTCCCTGATGATTGAGGTTTCCATAGCGTCATAATCGCTTGGCTCCACAGGGCTTGAAAATAACAGTTTTTCTTTGGAGCACTGAAGCCCCCAACTTGAAAAAATTAGGGGCACCCACCAAAATGTAAGGACCTCCAACAATTTGCTTTTAATTATTATTTTTTTAATAAAGAAACTGCAATGGTAAAACATTGAAGTAACCTATGGGTCTTTATTCAATATCCTGGTGCAGATATTTTAGCTTTGCATTAGCTTTACAGTTTTGTGATTGATGCAATTATGGTAAGACTTTTTTTTTTTAAATGAAAGAGTTGCACAAGAACCAGGATATGTGACCAAAACAGTCGCAATTTCAAGCCCCTTTCCATACTGCCTGTTAGTTTCCTAACCGACAAAAGCCACCAGAATTAGAATTGTCTGAAATGTTTTGACAGTGTGATTTAAACATTTAAATCATCTTAAAATGGTGTATTTGGAGAATCATGACACCCCTACCTATTCATTATTAATAATTCATATTAAATTAATTCGGGGACAAAATGTTCCCAAAATGCATGCAAACTGCAAAGAAATGTTCTCTTGCATAGTATGCTGTATCTTTTTTAGTTTTCCTAATGCCTTGCTGATCTTGGATTGGCAATAAAAAGGCGTCCTGTTTACTGAGCATTATTAGATTTAGGGGTCGTATAAACAATAGGCTCTGTGCATAACTGTAGTCCCAGGTTTCCGGAAGATGGCACACCCTTCAGTTTCCCATAGCTTTGTTTCACTTGCTGCAAAACACATGAAGGTGTCATATTTTATGTTTCCGGTTCAAATCTGCTGCCGAGCCAATCAAATGAAGCTATGGGAAACTGAACAAGAACAGGAAACCGGTATGCCACCTTCTGGAAACCTGGGAATACAGTTATGCAGAATGTGCAGAGAGCCTGTAACATCAGTGCTATAGGCAAGTGTTACCTGGAGACAAGTGTCGTTTTTTTGCCTCCAGTTGTGTTGGGTACTCTGTGTTGCTAGGCAGATTACAGCCAGCTATGCACTATGCAGACCTCTATGGAGCTGTTGAGTCAGAATAACTGACTCACTCACTCACTCACACTCTCTCTCTCTCTCTCTCTTTCTCTCTCTCTCTCTTTCCTTGGATAGTCCAGATTGTATCTGTCAGTCCCAAATCATAATGGAAGGTGCAGATATCAATCTCCCTGCCAGGCCTGCCCCCAGGTGGGGGGCTGACATTGAGAACGCTGCTGAAACACCACTACCACCACAACAACAATAAAACAACAATAGCAGCATACACACTCCTAGCATAACACTTTGCGTAACGGCTGGTCTCTCACAGACACTTTCCAAAGACATTTTGTACTTGTACAGTTTTTTGGCTACTTATCACACTTTCACACAACACATCACATACTGTACAAGGGTGATTTATTTCAGCTCAAAGCCCATATGGACAATCGTAGAAGTCAGAAATACGGCTTATTAACAGGATGTCTCATACTGTAACATGTCTGAAGTAGATGAGATTTCCTGAAGAAATTGGAAAAGAAAAAAGCTAAAGAAATGGCCTTCAAAGGGGAGGAAAAATTAATTATGATTCTTAAATCCAGACTCAATCTCAAATCAAATAATTTACTCAGTATGGAAGATTGGTTATTAGCTATTATATTTTTTAGATGACTGTATCAAGTCTTTATTGCTTTATTTTATAAATAAGAGAGAGGGATAATGTGCATCGCTGTTTGTTGACTCAGAGCTGAAACCCTGTTTCTCATTATTTATGTGGTCTGTGCATTATCTTGGTTCATCCAATTCTGATCTGCTTTTCATTCACCAATATGGAATTAAGCATCTGATCTGTGAGAAATGATTGGCACTGAATAGAAGTCCTACCCTAAGCTACTCTTGGTTAGGTTGTTCTGTTTACCAGTATGACAAATGTTATGTTGTATGTACATGGTGGTGTTATTATAATCCTGGGCTTAGGAGAAGAGTTCTTTTTCCATTTTAATCATGTCTGTTCTTTGCCTTCTGAAAAGATCCTGAGGCTCTCTGTCTGTCACTCTCACTCTCACTCTCTCTCTCTCTCACACACACACACACACACACACACACACACACTCACACTCACACTAGAGCCATATGAAATCCGTTTTATTTTTTTCCCAATTCCGTTTTATTTTTTCCCAAATTCTGTTTTTTCCATTTTAATATTTCTGAATTCTGTATTTTGCTTTGTATGCTCATTTTTACCATAAAAAAAGTGTCTGGTAAGTGGAAATGAATAAATGTCCACAATTTAATAAGATATAACAGTCCATACATGTCTCTAAAAGAAATCTACACAATTCCAAATCTGATAACTTTAATATTTGCAAATTGTATGCAAACATAGAACAGTGCAAAGTATATGCAAACATAGAACAGTATATAAGTAAATTAAATAGCACCAATATAGGCTTGCTATTGTAATATAGCAAAATATAAATATAAAAACGGCTATATAAATAGTATATTTTTATATATACATGTAAAAATTTGCTATATAAAATAGCAAAATAGGCTTGCTATTTTCTGTTGCCCTGCAGCAGGCTTCAGTATCTTTTTTGGTGGCATTTTACACCACTAACAACATTAATCAGAGTTTATTTTTAATTCACGTGTGTTAAATGTGTTACCAATACAATCAGGTCTGCTCAGGTCACGTTTCAACTGCGCGGACGCTAACAGCATAGATATAGAAACCTAGATACCTCATTGGCCTCTGCAGTTCATTGTAACGACTGGTCTCTCAATACAAGGCTCTTCCGGGGGGCTGTTTGACTACTGACCAATCACATCACGTTAACTACTGGCCAATCACAGCGCGTCTAACTGACTAGTTGCTGCGCGGCTGCCTCTTAAGAAAAGACCCACCCCACCTGCCTCTGATTGGCCTACCGAACGCCCCGCCCCCTTCTGTGACGCACACGGAAGTTTCCAGCTTCCCCCCGGAAGCATAGAGGAAGCGGAAGTGCGTCCGAGATGCAGACTTTTCAGAGCCAGAGGAGGCGTCTACCTTTATATGTCTATGGCTAACAGCCCTTGTTGTGTTATACGCAAAAATGTTACCCAAAAGAATTCGGTCTGAGCATGCGCAAAATGGCGTCGCCCATGTATTATTATCATTTCTATCGTCTTTCTAAGCCGATTTCTACGTGGATTTTTTTTACCGCGAATATTTTTTATATTCCAAATTCTGCAATATTCCGTGTTTTATTCCAATTCCATTTTTATTGGTCATTTCCGCGATTCCGTCCGCGATTCCGTTAACATGGATTTCATATGGCTCTAACTCACACTCACACTCACACACACACACACACACACACACACACACACACACACACACACACACAGGTGTCCCTCCACTTTGAACGCCTATGTGCCAAATGATTGCATTATGTTGGGAAAATGAGAACCTGCCACGGTGCCACCAGCTAAACTGTAGGCATACATTTGGCTAAATGTGCATGTGCCCTTACTGCCCTATTAGCCAATATGGCAGAGATGGACAGATATCATTTGGAGCCTTCTCCTTACTATTATTTAAAAAAATAATACACACAAAATAAAATACATGTATTGGCTGTGAAAAGCTTGGTAGTGCAGTTGTGACTGTGCCCAGCCAGCGGGCACAAGGTTACTTCCTGCCCTAATGATGTGCCCTCTGCAACATCTCATTGTGGGCCAACGGCATAATGTCACAGGTTGTTGGGAAGCTCAGCAGCTACATGCCACTATATATGGCAGTAAATTTACTGGTCATGCCAGAGAGCAACAAGAATAGACCTGAAGGTGACATGCCGTCATATTTATATGGCTTCAACTTGATTCTAATTCTAAATGCATAAGAAAAGTGTCAATGGTTGTTGAACCATAAAACTCTATGCTTTTCACTTGTAGAAACAGGTGCCCGTTTGACTGGTTAAACCAATGCCTGTACTGGTTGGATGAGTCAGTCAGGTGTATTGGTAAATATATCCACTTTGGAGAATTAAAGTTGAACTTTTAGTATCTCTACTATGCAGGTTCTTGTTGGTGTTATACTTATGTAATAGATGCCTTTTGTTGTGGGACAGCTCGCTAGACACTTACATAAACGGGTCAGACCAGTGACCTTAGTTGTGTTTTTCTATTTGTACAGTATGTATAGGCACAAGAGAAAGGAGCTGTTCTCTGTGCGTCACAAAGGATTATTCAAGCAGACTGTGGATCTGATTTCATGCAATCTTCTGTCTGTTTGCCATTTGTGTAGTTCATTTTGGGACACCCAGAAGAACCTACAGTAAACTTGGCTCTCTGACTCATTGTCAGCAGTGAGATAATAGTTTCTTTGTGTGAGAGACGTCTCAGTCCGTGATGGACTCTCGCGCATATTTGTAGTGTCAGAGTGCTAGGTTTACACTCGTCACTTTGGGCCGTTTCAAATGACAGAGGGTGGCTTGTCGCTAAACACAAACATGGTTCATGCCAGATTACATAACTGCTTGTCGGGTGCATTTGGAGACTGCTGAGGGAATTCCAGAGTTACAATCAGAATAACAGGGGGCGCCGCTGCCCTAGCGGTTAAGGCGCATACCACGTATAGGCTCTAATGCAGTCTGACAGCGAGGTGCAGGTTCGAATCCCGCGAGCTTTGCTGCATGTCACTCCCCGTCTCTCTCCCCCTGCTTCCTGTCTCGCTCTACTGTATCCTAGTATCAATAAAGGTGGAAAAAGCCCCAAAAATTTTATAACAAAAACATTACAGGATATCTACTCACTGAGGTTTGGGTGAAAACTATAGTCTTGTGGGAAGGAAGGCCCATAAAGAATGTACTGTTTTCCTTTAATGACTGGGCACTGAATTACAAAATGCAACTCTCCCTGCTACATTGGTAGAGACAAAGCAGAAAAGCAATCTGATAGCGTTGCCTTAGAGATCGCCGATCAAGATGGCTGTGCAGCTTATGGCCTGTGATGTTTTCCACATAATGGCCAGAGAAGACGAAGCCTCAAGGCCACAACTTGTGTGTGTGTGTGTGTGTGTGTGTGTGTGTGTGCGTGTGCGTGCGTTTGCGCATACGCACATTAGCCAGATGAAGCAGACGGTCTGTTTTGCTGTCTGTTTTTATACTCTAAAGTGTACTGTATTCACGTTTAGGCTACCGTCTGTTGTCTATGTGACACGCTATGGAATACTAGTTGGTAGGTCTGGGCGACATTTGACAAAATCAAACATCACTATATTTTTGACCAAATACCTCTATTGATATTGTGACAATGATACTGTGTTGAGACGATACCTAGTCTCATATCACTATCGATATAGCCCAGCTTTACTAGTTAAGCCTCAAATGTAGGACAGACGACAGCCATGATGCTCTTTTTATTCTCTTTTTACTCTTTTTGCACTCTATTTTCTTTAAATCTTTTTACGTTTTCTATCATTATTCTATTGTTGTTATTACCTATGCTGCTGCATTGTCTGAAGGAAGCCAAACCAAAATAAGTTTTACTCTTACTGTATGTACCTGTACACAAGATGTAACGATAAAATACAACCTTGAACCTTGTATATTACAAACATTATCTTATTTTAATTCTAAGATCTCTGTGGACCTGAAGTCTTAAGTGTTTTAATGTGTGCAATACGTAAAGCTTTGACTTGGCTGTTATAGAGAATAATAAAGAAATGCTCTTGTAGTGAATTCAGTTCGACAAACCAACGTGTATCGTGGCCTCTGTATCGTGATTCGTATCGTGAGGTTGTAGGCAATAACCAGCCCGAGTCTCTCTTTGAATGTTTGTGGGGATGACTGATTTATCCTGTGTACAATACACGTACAACAGGTGTGTAGTCACACCTAGCTCCGCTTCGAGTCCAGTTTGACTAACTGCTTAAATTAGCCCAGGCCACATTGACCTCCCAATGGAAGTTCAAACTGTTACCTCAGTGTGGTTAAGCAGACTAAAGGCAAAGGTAGGCTATAATTAGATGGCATATCTTTTTTACAAGGGGCTTTAGGAAGAAGTTGTGAAATGAGTTGTCAATAACAGTAGTTTAAACCTTTTGCAGCTCCATGTAGGACTTAAAAAACTGGTGTTGTCACCATTTATTTTATTTCTTTTAATGAGTCTTATGGTGTTAGTGGCAGTTTTATGTGAAATGTTGCATATCGTTGTGACGTTGCTGTTGGGTAGAGACCTAGTTAATATTTAATCTTTTGTGTTTTTTCATAAATCAATGTTATATTTTATACTCTGCCGTATGCCAGTGACGTGTAAAAGTAGATACCAGGTTATAGATAATGCCATTTTTGAAACATTTAGAAAAATAAGTAACCGTTTTGATTTGTACAAGGTTTCTGCCCGACCGCTATGATATCAAAGAAAACATGCAACCTTGGGAACCTGTCTTGACTTAGTAGGACTAAGTGGTGTAGTTGTATGGGGGGGTATGCAGGGCCAGTCTTTGTACTGCTTGACTTTGAAGTTTTGTCATTTGATGACGTGCCTCAAATCTTTAAGAGCAGCTTGACTCATCTTACGCACACAAGCCAAGAGAAAGAAAGAACGGGGCCAGAGTGGAATACAGTAGAACCTCAGTTGAACCTCGGACAACTAAGGCATGATTAAATTCCGTCTAATCAAAATGTAAAGTCTTTTTTAACAGCAAATTGCCATTTTCTAGTCGTCTGCTTCATCTAGCCACCAGATGACCTTCACCTCTGGTTTGATGTTGCATTTTACAGCTGTATGAGTCACGCTGTGTTCCATGCCAGGCGATGTTCTCTAAGCCTTGAGCCTTGCAGTGTTGCTGATGTGCCAGACAATTGAGGCAATGAATGAACACACCGTCCTCTAATAGTGCAGACCTGAGCTGACTGTCTACTCTAGACCAAGGGTTCCCAAACTTTTGCAGCCTCGCGCTGTGAGCTTGTAGATCGGCAATTTTCACAATGTTTGCCTCTTTCTTATGTGATATTGTATAAAAAATGTCTTAAAAGTAATTAAATTGTAACTTTATAAATGTGCAGTTTCCTGTATACACTTAATACTGTATGTTGGTATGTTTGGTTAAGTGAGAAAACAATGTTGCACATTAAGCTAGTCTAATCATCTGGGGACCCCCCCCAAAATAATTTTGGGACCCCCCTAGGCGCCCCAACCTCCCAGTGTGGGAACCACTGGACAAGACCAAGTGGTTCCCAAACAGTGTGCCGTGAGGCAAGTTCAGGTGTACCTTAGGATATTGTGACAACTACACATTATTATTGCAATATATATATATATATATATATATATATATATATATATATATATATATATATACAAAAAGGTATGATTTTTTAAAATTTTATTTACTGTATCAGTACTTTGAGGCAAATTCTATACCCTATAAATTCTATACCCTACAAAATTATTCAAACCACTTTCAACCTGGTGTCTATTTTGGCTATGGCATTATACTGTCTTGTTATAGGCGAGATTGTACATTGGTTATTTTTGCTGTGAATACAGACGTTTGACTTGCTCATTGGTGCGCAACGGGCACAAAAAGTTTGAAAACCACTGGTCTAGACTGTGGGATAGGTTATTTCTTCGGTAAGAATCAGAAGTGAGGGCCTGGGTGACTTCACAAAGACGGTACAGTGTTGCTGAGTTTGGATTGATCTCTGGTGAATCACTAGAGCCTGCAGTGTGTAGCTCATATATAATCTTATCTGGGCTGTCAAGATCTTGACATTTTGGCTGACAATTAATTGTCTCAAAAGAAAATGGTGTTAATGATTTAACCGCAAGTTTTTGGCATTGTTGAACATTGGAACATATTCATTTATTTAAGTAATGAATGACTTTTGTGTGAGATCATGCACATGGAATCGAATGAATCAAGGTTTAAGTACATGACCGTAGCAAACCAGCCCATGTATTGTACAGTATATCGTCTCTGTCGGCTGGAAACCTCATATGTCCAACGCAGTTACTTTTCAGGATTCAAGCTCAAAACCCGTCGCTTCACACAGCGTTTTGAGCTTGTGGATCTGCTACTTTTGATGCTTTTGTGTGACGCTGTAGTAAGAATTTACGGAGAAAAACACAAAGCAACAATACATTATATGCGTATGTGTTCTTATCCAATATTCATATGTTCTCATTAATCTTATCCATCTTTCCCCCTTCTCTCCTGGTCAGCGTCTAACTACGTCATGTCTAACGGGGGTGGAGCTCCCAGCCAGTCCACCCACCTGTTGGACTTCCTGGAGGAGCCCATCCCGGGTGTGGGGACCTACGATGACTTCCACACCATCGACTGGGTCCGCGAGAAGTGCAAGGACCGCGAGAGACACCGCAAGGTGAGGATACCGCCACGCTTACAACAGACGTGGCTGTAGGGCTTGACAATAAGTTGTCGCTCAAATAATTATATTAATAATTAATCAACGGGTATGAAGGGTTATTTTAGGTTCCGTAAACAAAAGGTGCACAGAGCAGTCCGAGCAGATATGACAAATAACGTATTATCTTGCGATTATCTAAAACAATTGCGATTAGCCGATTATGTAATAATTGTGACAGGCCTGCAGACGTCTCCAGTGCCAAGTAATCGATACCAAGTCAAACGGGTAGCCCTGATTCACAATTGTCAACCAAAAATATACAAAGTCAATCTAAACCCCATTGAGTACTAAAAAGGGATTTTCTAAAACTGTCCATTACCCACATGAACCCTAGCCTCCCTAGTCTGGGGAGAACATTCTTTGATAAAGCCACTATCCTCTGGGTTATCCCTGTCCCTTCAGGGTGAGATGTTCCTGATCATCATTCATACCAGAGCTCTTGGTTCTTGTCTGATCCTCATTCATACCAGAGCTCTCTGTTTTTGTCAGCACTTATATGCAGACATGGGAACTCCCAGGGTTGTGTATACCACGCGTGTTCCACAAAAACCCCAGCAACGCCCCACCTCCAGTATTGCAAAATAATAGAACCTGTATAGTAATTAAGTAGGGGGCCTCATAACGTATTGAGTACTTTTTACAAGCCAACATTGACTTGACAAATTTTCTTGCCTGGGGATCTCCTTCCCTTGGTTATACCATGTTATGTGATGATGATTGCTCAATGCATACTGAGCATGTTAACTGTAGGCGGCCATAACCACTTTAGCTTGGATCCGATTATGAGCTGTTGCAATAAAGGAAATCAAACATGACTCTTTTCAAGAAACGGTGCACACATTACTAATAAAGCGCCATTCCATTCTGCCTAATAATGTCCCCAAAGTAAACACGGCCTCAAAAACAAAAAAATCTGCCTGTGTGACCTTGCTGAAAGGTTTTCCTCCAAACTTAAAGACCGTCGGGGCTGTCCTTTCTCACCATTGAAAACACATTCAGTCTCAACATAAAGGCTGAGGTATGGGACTGTTTAAAGCTACATAAAACAATGTGCCCATATTCAGCCTCAAGTTTGTAAGAGCCGAATATGCAGAGCTAAAGTCCTTATCAATGGAAAGTGGATATAAATATTATTTATATATCCACTTAATTTATATCCATATTATTTATCACCCACCTTCAAGTGTAAGTTTGACACAGTTTCTGCTTCAAACAGACATTTTATTTGCTGTAAATCTTCTATAATAATTGTTCTTCTCTTTTTGTTCATATGGATGCATGTAGATTAACAGTAAGAAAAAGGAGTCCGCATGGGAGTTCAGCAAGGCCATGTACGACGCCTGGTCTGGATGGCTGGTCGTGACACTCACAGGGTTGGCCTCAGGTAACACACACACACGCACACACACACACACACACACACACACACACACACACACACACACACACACACACACACACACACACACACACACACACACACACACACACACACACACACACACCACCATATCTCTTCTGTCGGGGATTTTCACAAGCATGGCCTCAGGTGACACAAACATTGCCTCACTTCCTCTGATATACACATATAGTAGACAGTTTATCTCTCTACAGTTATCTGTCTAATGGACTGTTCCCCAAACAGTGGGACCAACTGTTATGGGTCGCAAGTAAATATCTCCTTTTTTCCGTTTCCTACATTGAATATAATGTAGATTATTTCAAAAGATTATAAAAAGTTTAAACGAAAAAATCACAACTTTTCATCAATTAAAAACAATTCCAACATTTTTCAAAAGTATTTCATAAATTAAATAATTTCCTTAAATAAATAAAACTTTTAAAAAGTAGTGAAAATAGCAGATCTGCATGCCCGCAACGCGTTGTGAGCTTGTAGATCTGCTATTTTCACTAGTTTGGGTCCCGGGCAAACGTCGCACACAGTTCTGACATAACACACATGTTCTGTTAATGTGTATATTAGCCGGTTCTTACCACAGACACCTCCAAAGACTGAGTTTCAAAACAATTTACTTTGCATTGGAAAAGTATGCATGTGAATGGAGTTTATTGGCCTTTGGCTCGTAGCCTTTATTTGGCTACATTTGTTCCCAGGTGTTTTGTATATCTCTCCTACCTTTGTACCCAGATGTTTTGCTTGTTTTTCCTACCTTTGCTTGTTTCTCCTACCTTTGTACCCAGATGTTTTGTTAGTTTCTCCTGCTTTTGTACCCATATGTTTTGTTAGTTTCTCCTGCTTTTGTACCCATATGTTTTGTGTTTCTCACTTCTGTATCTTAAAGAACCATACCAATGGCACACACACACACACACACACACACACACACACACACACACACTCACACTCACACTCACAACACAGACAACACACACACACACACACAGAGACAGAGACAGACAGAGCATATAATATGACTGAAACTGCACAGACAATGACATGTAGTGTTAGTATGGTCCTTTAATTTCCCTCCTGTCCTCATCTGCTGTAAATCTTTGTAGCACATTTCACAAAACGTTTTCTTCCTCTTCTTGTCCAATCAGGTGCTTTGGCCGGCCTGATTGACATCGCTGCTGATTGGTTGGCCGACCTGAAGGAGGGGGTGTGTCTGAGCGCCATGTGGTTCAACCACGAGCAGTGCTGCTGGACGTCCAATGAGACCACGTTTGAAGAGAGGGACAAGTGTCCCCAGTGGAAGAGCTGGGCTGAGCTCATACTTGGTCAGGCTGAGGTAGGACCACTCACACACACACACACGTACGTTTGTATTATTATAATGTTTCCCAAACAGTGGGTCGGGACCCATGTTTGGGTCGCGGACCAATTTTTTGGGGTCGCGACTAAATATTCCCTTTTTTAGTTTTCTACATTTATAAATGGGGTCTTGAGCTAAAAAGTTTGGGAACCACTACTATACTTGTGAAGACAAACATTTTAGGACAGCGGTTTTATGAATGCGACAATCATTTTCCTTACCCCATTTTTAATCCTAGCCCTAAAGCCTAGAAAATAGCTCAAACAAACAAACAAACACACACAGACACACACACACACACACACACACACACACACACACACACACACACACACTCTGTGTGTCGCTGTCGGGCAGAAACGTTGTATCTATATTTCATCGTTTTTATTTTCATAAATGAATGCCTTATTTTATACCTCATCATATGATGAATGCCCTATTTTATACCTCATCATATGACGGTGTCGTGCAAAAGAGAGATCAGCAGGTCTACAAGGGCACTGTGAGCTGCTGTTTTTGAAAATGAAAAAAATTAAAAAAAATTAAATGACATGCCCAAAACAGGGATGCCAGGTTGAAAGTGGTTAAGTCTTGTCTGTGGATTTTATGAATATTTAACTAATGAAAAGTATTAACAAGAGTTTGTGACTAAAGTAAAACGTTTTTTTTTCCTGAAAAGTAACGGTTTGTGTACATGCAGTACAAGGTTCCCACGCAACAGTGACGATATGCATCCATGCTTGTACTAATTAACAATGGTATTATTAAATATTCTGTATATAATTACCTGCATTCTCGCACATTCATTCATCCTTTTATCACACAAACACACATGCCTGCACGCTCGCATAGCTATTTCCTTACAATTTATTCTAGTCTCACATGCTAACCCTTTCACACCTTCATCTACGTTGTCCTCTTCTCATTGTTTAAAGTTCTCAGTCGCCACGACTGATTTCAGACATTTGGATTCCATAGAATGTCCTTCATGGACGCACGTCGTGCACCGAAAATAGCCGATTATACATCGCCTATTTTCAGTTATTAGTTATTTTAAGATTAAAGAGTATTTGAAGTGGTGAAAGTAGCGATAGAATACATGTTCAATCTCCCAGAAAACCCTAATGATCTCGGATATTTCATAAAAGCAAGGGTTAAAGCCTTGATCTGTCATTTATTCGACTGGTTGGGCTGTATGGCTACTAAAACATCATCATTCATTTTATCATTTTATTTGTGATAATTGTTTATGAAACACAGCGCTAGTGTGTGGGTGCTCTTTTCACACTGTTTCACATATCGCAGATTAGGACTTAGCCCAGTGGTTCTCAACCTGTGGGTCCCCACATGATTTTTCGGGGGTCCCCAGATGACAGTTGTGTGACAATTTAAGGACCTTTAAGACAGTTTTAATACCTAAAAAAACAATACTGCATCAAACGTAATCAACAAATTGTACTATAAAAACTGGCCAAATTGTCAAATAATAAAAGAGTGTGAAACATTGTGAAAATAGCCGATTTACGCCGAGGTGTTGTGAGCTTGTAGATCTGCTGTTTTCACAATATTATCTGTGGAACCGAGTCAAACTAAATCTAATGCCTCAATTATTTGGGGGGTCACGGCCTGAAAAAGTTGAGAACCACTGACACTGACAATATTGTTTAGTCGTGAGATTTTGTTTTGCCTGAATCCATCCATGTCTTCTTCCTCTACAGGGCCCAGGCTCATACATTATGAACTACTTCATGTATATCTACTGGGCTCTGTCCTTTGCCTTCCTGGCCGTCTGCCTGGTGAAGGTGTTCGCCCCGTACGCCTGCGGTTCCGGGATCCCTGAGGTAAGGTTTGATACCAGCAGTCACCCACTCACCTAAAAACAAAACAAAAACTGAGCTATGATGACTAGTACTACTATAGCTAATGACTAAATATACTGACAATTTCGTCAAGAAATAAAAACTAGTTAAAATGTTATGGAGGGACTAGTGGAGAAGAGATCTAGTATAACTAAGATAAGTCATTTTATGCGCATTGGATGCGCGTGGGTGTTGCACTCCGGGGGAAAAAAGCAGATATACAAGCCCACAACGCGTCGCGGAGCTTGTAGATCGGCTATTGTAGATCAGTGAATTATGAATCGGGCATTACGACAAATACATTTTAGTCAACTTAATCAACTGTAAATTTAGTCGACTAAAATCTTATGATATTCAGTCAACTAAAACTAGACTAAAAGTAAAACATTTTAGATGACAAAAATATGTCTAAAACTAAATAGAATTTTATTCAAAAGACTGACTAAAATTAAATCAAAATTTGCTGTCAGTCAACACTGCTTGAAAGCAGGTCCCTTTTGTGGTGCGTTTTCTTTTCCCATCATGGGTTCTTTCATTAGTTTTTCCTTGCCCGATTGAGGGTCTATGGACAGGGGGTGTTGTTTTGTTTCCTTTTATTAAATGTGAGCATGTAAAGCCCTTTCAGCTTTACAGCCTCTCTATTTTATTTTTTTATGTTTAGAGTTTATAGATATACATGTGTAATTGGCAAAATGTTCGCAGTGCTCAGCTTTGCTCTCTTGTGTATTTTATCCCTGTGTAAAAAGAAAACTGCTACTGGGCTGTCGCTGTCCATCATCTGTGGTGCTGAACCATTCGACAATAAATTAGATTTATATATTTTCAATTCCTGTGCAGGGAGGTTATAACAGTGAAAGTGTGTGTGGTTTCTGATTCTCTCATGTACTCTGATTTACAAAGGCTAGGAAAAAAGGTTAATTGTCTAATTCGTCCCTGCTGAGCGCACCCGATCTTCATGTGTGTGTGTGCGCGCGCGCGCGAGGCGGTCAGAGAGACTTGTAAATGTATTAAAGCGTCTGCTAAATGCCTCAATTGATTGTAAATTCTCTCTCTCTGGAAAGCAATTGCATGGACACGTTTTGAATTATAACCTTTGATTAACTGAGGATCAAACATAATTGACGCAAGGAATTAACAATCACACGTTGCAGATTACAGAGACATTTTATTCACAGAATTCTGTTTACAATTTCGTGCATGTGGTGGGATCTCAAGATCAGTTTGTTCATACAGCTTCACAACCATTTTAACCCCTTTATCCATATTTTATACGTTGGCTATTGAAAAATAGCAGATGTACAAGCTCACAGCTTGTCACTTCGTGCTGTGCTGCGAGCTTGCACATCTGCTAATTTTGAAAAAAAAATTACGCTTTTGAATTTGGACACAAATCTTCTCTTCTGGGGGGTCCCTGGCACAAAACCTTTGAAGATGGGAATCCGCTGCCAAATATATATTCATTTGGGCGTCCTTGGCAGATTTTTTTTTGAGAACTACTGCATTACACAGTATGGCGCTGCGGCCCATCAGAACATAATGATGTGCTTAATAATGAACCACCTGTCTTATTTACACAAACTGCAAGTCAGGACCAATTTCTTCTTTACAAAACACTGCATGATATAATTACACACATGGATACAAACACACAAACTGTCTAGAATTGTGTAATATAATAATAGACTACATGAACACATCAATATTCCGTCGTTCTTAACTGTCTGGGAGTGGGGCGCCAACAATAAAGAATAGTTTGGAATGACTTTTCTGTTCTGACAGTTCTGACAATTGTGCCACTGTAATCCTTTGTTTTTGTCCAGGTTTCGTTCTGGCTGTGATTAACACATATCTTTTGGGGTCTCATAATGGGTCGGGTGGGTCAGGTTTTGAAAAACCATGACCTGCGCATCACTAGCATATGGTATCTACTGTATGTAACATTCAACTTAGTGGAGCAGACAGTACTGTTATCTACTGTATATATATTTCGGCAAATATAAAAAATATATACTTTGCATGCACTGATGACAAAAGTATTTGGAGACCGTTTTCCTTGGCCTACTGGCAGTGTTCACGAACAGTTTGGCGCTGATTGGTCTTGCGGAAAATAGGACCTTTTGCCTATGGCCTGGCGGAGACAATGACCCCAAGGTTATTCTTCACTTGGGCATGTTTTGGGTGTTTCTTTTTTTCTTCATCAAAGTGCTTGGTTGTGCTCAGTCAGGTGGTTGCAAAAAAGTCTTGGAAATAATTGTTGTCGGCTAAAGCACTATCCCTTTTTTGAGAACTACTGCATTACACAGTATGGCGCTGCGGCCCATCATAACATAATGATGTGCTTAATAATGAACCACCTGTCTTATTTACACAAACTGCAAGTCAGGACCAATTTCTTCTTTACAAAACACTGCATGATATAATTACACACATGGATACAAACACACAAACTGTCTAGAATTGTGTAATATAATAATAGACTACATGAACACATCAATATTCCGTCGTTCTTAACTGTCTGGGAGTGGGGCGCCAACAATAAAGAATAGTTTGGAATGACTTTTCTGTTCTGACAGTTCTGACAATTGTGCCACTGTAATCCTTTGTTTTTGTCCAGGTTTCGTTCTGGCTGTGATTAACACATATCTTTTGGGGTCTCATAATGGGTCGGGTGGGTCAGGTTTTGAAAAACCATGACCTGCGCATCACTAGCATATGGTATCTACTGTATGTAACATTCAACTTAGTGGAGCAGACAGTACTGTTATCTACTGTATATATATTTCGGCAAATATAAAAAATATATACTTTGCATGCACTGATGACAAAAGTATTTGGAGACCGTTTTCCTTGGCCTACTGGCAGTGTTCACGAACAGTTTGGCGCTGATTGGTCTTGCGGAAAATAGGACCTTTTGCCTATGGCCTGGCGGAGACAATGACCCCAAGGTTATTCTTCACTTGGGCATGTTTTGGGTGTTTATTTTTTTCTTCATCAAAGTGCTTGGTTGTGCTCAGTCAGGTGGTTGCAAAAAAGTCTTGGAAATAATTGTTGTCGGCTAAAGCACTATCCCTTTTCTCTTAGATTGTTTCCTCTCATACTCTGTTCTGTACGTAGTACAGCCCAGTCACTGCAACACAGCTATCCATGGGATTGTTGTTGAATATGTATTTGTGTCCTGGTGTCGACTCAGCCTAACGTGCTACCTATTGATTCTCTGCGGGTCTGACAAACTAGGTGCAGCACAGGAAGTAGTGTGTCCGAATCTGTCCAGCCTGATGCTGGACATGTCAAACGAAAATGAATCAATATTTGATGCTATTGCATCTCGCTAGAGTTTCAATGTATTAATTTCTAACCGCTGATATAAACCCCAAAAGTCATACAAGTTGAGATGTTTTCAGCTGAATGGACAAAGGATTGTGGGGTTTGTTTGCAGTTTGGATGGCTTTAATGTTGCAGCTCTGTTGACGTTTTGGAGAAGTGTGCGGTTACAGTCTGTGAGTGTGGAGAGCCATTTTGAAGTGAGCGTTCTGAGCCTTTTGGAATATGGCCTCATGTTGCCATGGGAACAGCAGGGTTGGAGAGGCATATGGAAGAGAGTGGTTGGTAACTTGTCCCTTCCCTTGTCTTCCCTTTCTCCCTTCTACCAATCTCACCTCTTCCACCCCTCAATCTCTCTCTCTCTCTCTCTCATCCCTCCTTCTCTCCCTCCTCAGATCAAGACCATCCTGAGTGGGTTCATCATCCGGGGCTACCTGGGGAAGTGGACCCTGATGATAAAGACCATCACCCTGGTCCTAGCTGTGGCGTCGGGCCTCAGTCTGGGGAAGGAGGGCCCCCTGGTCCACGTGGCCTGCTGCTGCGGGAACATCTTCTCCTACCTCTTCCCCAAGTACAGCAAGAACGAAGCCAAGAAACGAGAGGTGAGATGACCATTTTTAGATATAAACTGTTTGAAATGCAAAACTAGACAAATGAGTGTTTCTGCATGCATGTCCACCAGAGAGTGCTGAAAATTCCAAATCAAACGTGGGCTTAAATACAGACACAGGGTTATGATCAGCATGCTTCTCATGCTGATCAGCGTATTGATTTGGAGCGTTAGAACTTTAAAAAAACTTTTAATGTTTTTTGGTAAATTAAGCAAAAGGACATTTGAATTCAGTAAAAAGAAAGAAAAGAACAAAGAAGTGTAGAGTTAATAGTGTAGAGTTCCTAAAGGTGCAGTAAGTTGCACAGGAACTCAAAGTAGCAGTAATTAGTTGCTGTAAAAGCTTTTTGATTTTAACCCCTTAAGCCCTTCATCATGTGACAAATAGCTGAGCTGATCTACAAGCTCACAGCGTGTAACATTGTGACGTGTCGTGAACTTGTAGATGGGCTAATTTGAATTTAAAAAACTACTTTTGAAATGAAATGACATAAGGATGGCACAGTTCCTTTTTTGGGGATTTATTTTTGGCTTTTTATGCCTTTTATTATTGATAGGACAGTAGGTTGACAGGAAATGGGGAGAGAGAGATGTGACACGCAGCTAAGGTCGTCAGGATCGGGACTCGAACCTGCGACGTGCTGTCAGGCTATTGTAGCATAGGTGCTAAGGTTGGGCGATATTCCTATCGGCCATTGTGAGCTTGTAGGATCTGCTATTTTCGGCGTACGACCGAGTATACATTCGGCTGTAACACGTGCAGTGTCGGGTGAATGAAAAAAACTACCGTAATTTTCGCACTATAAGCCGCACCTGAATATAAGCCGCAGCAGCTAAATTGAATGATTTGTACATATATAAGCCGCACTGGACTATAAGCTGCGGGTGTAAAATCCATAGATTTAGGAGGTCCCCTAGTGGCCGTTAGCTGTAAAAATCCATAGATAAGCCGCACCGTTATATAAGCCGCAGGGTCGAAAAATTGGAAAAAAGTTGCGGCTTATATGAGACGGCATGACTGTATTTCTGCTGCCATGCACCAATCTCACTCTCTCACTGACCAGACTTGTTTAGACAACAAAGAATTGTAAATCAATTGTAAATCACTTCCATAGGATATTATTTTAGCACTAAGCTAAGATCACAGGCTAGGAGATGAAGTGAAGTTGAAGCAGAGAAGCCTACCTCAGTTTGCAGCAACGATGTGGCGAAACACACCCATCCAGGTTAACTTTTTTATATTCGAACAAATAATAAATCGTGGTGCTGCGGGATAAATCACCCGTCCGGGCCGCCCTCCCCTGTAACTAAAGGGACTTGCAGTGCGCATTCACATTTCAAATCGCATTGATTGACTGGTGATGTAAACATAAGCTGACACAAGTTTTAATATCTAGACTTGACAGCAAAAGTTAAGAATCAAGTGCTTGATCTTGTGAAACCGTGGGACACGCGTTACCGTGTCATCAAGCTTGCAAATGCACAGCGAGGATTTGCAGAAACTGAAGCTTTAGTTTCAATTTAGTTTTTATATAAAAAATATGTATACAGCTATCATCAAACGTACAGTAGCTGATAAACAGACTACTAGAAAAGCATAAGCTATTCCCTATTTAATTTGGCTATATTTGAAGAGTTTAATGCTCGAGGAGGCAGACCATTAGGATACATTTATTGCTAAATAAAATGTCAAATATTGTCCGAAGAATCGCCTAATGATAAAAACATTCGACGATCGGACTCATCCAATCGCCGACTGCCGATATATTGTCCAATCGCCCAACCTTAATAGGTGCCCAGACTGCTACGCCAGCGGTCCGGGCCAAGGATGGCACAGTTAATGTGGTTAATGGCTTCTTAGACATTCTCGTGGTACCTTTTCTTGGTTCCACTCTTCTTATGATGACTGTGTGTGCCCCTCAGTACAAGCGTGTGTGTGTGTGTGTGTGTGTGTGTGTGTGACCTGTGTTCTGGCTTCGATCTCTGCTGAGGTGCGTTTGTTTTGTCCACTCAGGTCCTCTCTGCTGCCTCAGCAGCCGGTGTGTCCGTGGCTTTCGGCGCCCCCATAGGAGGAGTGCTCTTCAGCTTGGAGGAGGTATGCCTCTCAATGTATCCACATCAACGGGACTACACATAATAAAATAACATTTTGAACACTATCACTTTATGTAAACCGTATGACAATGAATATACTCTATTTTCCTATTTGACATTTTCCTTTTTTCTTATGATTTATCTTTTGAGCTGCAATCTGAAAGCTTGAAACTTTAAACTTGTAGTGACAATAAAGTTGGAGTTGAAGCTAGCTTACAGGCTCAATTTGTAAAGATCGGGTTCAAGACGATTGTCCCAAATGGGAAGTTTGGTTTTATTGGAGTTGGGGTATTCATACAATATGATCTATATATTTTAACCTATATTCCTCTGTTGCTCCCATTTAAACTGTGTTATTCAAAAGTGTTTTCAGTCAGTATATAATATAAATATTTGTAAGAATTCTGATTCTGAATTCAAAACATGTATAACCTGTAGGTACTCTTGTGTGTTATAACTGAGGAAGCTTTGAGGAACTATGACAGGATTGAGATGCATTGAATTTTAATATTCTGTTCATAAATGGTACCATATAAATGTTGTCTCATCAGCAGTAGTAGCTATTTGTAGTTGGAAGCTACACATCACATTTAGACAAACTCTACAGAGAATCCACTGTAGATAAACTAATTAGATCAAATACTATGTCTATTCACATAAAAATAGAAAATGTTCTTGTCACTGGCTTCATTTTCAGATTTATCTTAGTTTTCTGAGGTATTGAAATGTTACAGAACACCATTGAGTGGTTAATAAGTTATGGACATTTGAATTTTGCTTTGTTATGTTTTGTGAATATTTTCTCCAGGGACTATTTTGGGCTTGGGGACTTTTCAAAGCAATCCAATATTTTGTGTGTTACATTATTAATAATCTCAAGCAAAGTTTGAAGTCTCTGCAAGTTGATTTTCATACCATACTCAAATAAATAGTACCCAATGGCTTCCTCTAAAATCAAACAAACTACGATCAGCAGTGACGTATTCACGTATTCTGTAGGTGATACTCAATAGGCTAAACACATGGTAGACCACCGACCAGTATGGTTCTTTTAGCCCATTTAAACCGGGAACACATCTGTTTAACCACTTAAAACCATTATTTTATACTTTGGCTATTCAAAAATAGCAGATATACAAGCTCATAGCGCGGCACAGCTTGTAGATCTGTTATTTTGGAGAAAAAAAATAAGTTTGTGCAAATCTTTGAATATATCTTATTTTTAAAGCAAACATTTTGAACTCAAATCTTTGCTTCTGGGGGTCCCTGGAACAAAATATTTTCAGGTGGGGGTCGGCGGCCACATAAATATCATTTTAGTGGTCCTTGACATGAAAAAGTTTTGAGAACCACTGACATAGAAACATATGTTTTTTCAGAAAACTGTGTAGGATTTTAGAAGACATTTTGTAGAATCGGAACCTCAGGCCATAACGGGTTAAAATCTGCAACCCCCCTCCTCTTCTTCTCTCCTGTCCAGGTGAGCTACTACTTCCCTCTGAAGACGCTGTGGCGTTCCTTCTTCGCCGCACTGGTGGCGGCGTTCGTCCTGCGCTCCATCAACCCGTTTGGCAACAGCCGGCTGGTGCTGTTCTACGTGGAGTACCACACGCCCTGGTACCTGTTCGAGCTCATCCCCTTCATCCTGCTGGGGGTGTTCGGGGGCTTGTGGGGGGCCTTCTTCATAAAATGCAACATCGCCTGGTGCAGACGACGCAAGTCCACCCGCTTTGGTGAGGAGACTTCTCGCCAGAGCCCCGACCAATGCCAATTTTTGGGGGGATCGGATGCTGATCCCAATTTCTTTGTGTCCCAGTGCCACCGGTTACCGATATTTTGACAAAAAGTGTAAAATTCACAAATCAAACCTTTAGATTTTATTATCTTCTATTTGATAACCTTTAACTTTGAACCTTTAATAAGCAAATTATAAGCACGTTTTATTTAACCACTTAAGCCCTATTCAAAACCTTTTTTCAAATAGCTCATCTATAAGCTCACAATGCTATGCATTGTGATCTTGTAGATCTGCTATTTTAGAAAACCTTTTGAAAACTTAATAATGCCTGAAAATAGGGACACCAGGTTGTTGAAAGTGGTTAAATATTGGGACATACCGATACCAATGTCGTTTAAAAAAGACAAATAATAGCTGCTTGCAACGCAATAATAGTGAGCTTACAACGCGTCACTTCGTGACTCGTTTTAAGCTTGTAGATCTGCTATTATTATTATTTTTTTAAAGTATAGTCAGTCATTTCTTTGTATATTTTGAGTTATTTGTCATATTTGCCCTGTGCAATTTCTTTTATTACAACGCTTAAAAGGCAAACCGAAATAACGTTTTTATTCATATGTTCATATTTATTCATATGTGTGACAATTAATCGTCAACTTAAATGTATAATCGTGACAGCCCTTACTTGACGTTACTTTTTCCCGTCCCTCTGCCCCACACACACACACACACAGGCAAGTACCCAGTCCTGGAGGTGATCCTGGTGGCGGCCATCACCGCGATCGTGGCCTTCCCCAACCCGTACACGCGGCAGAACACCAGCGAGCTGATCAAGGAGCTGTTCACGGACTGCGGCCCGCTGGAGTCCTCCCAGCTCTGCCAGTACCGCAGCCAGATGAACGGCAGCAAGGCCTTCACCGACACGCCCAACCGGCCCGCGGGGCCGGGCGTCTACTCCGCCATGTGGCAGCTCTGCCTGGCGCTCATCTTCAAGATCATCATGACCATATTCACCTTCGGCCTCAAGGTACAGTGGGGGAGGGGCACGGATGTGATAAGCGATGGGGTTTTATTATTAAATACATTTAATTAATAATAGGTTTCTCAAGATACCTGTTTAGTGTCTGTGTAGAGATTCGATATGCCTTACATATTACGTGCATTTTGAGGATTTTCTGCACAAAATCTCCATGGTTAAATTAAATATAAAAGGCTAAACCTCTGTGTATTAACAATGTCTGTCAATTAACATTATGTGATTATTAATAACTTTTACTTTAGCCCATTAAGACCTGGAACTGTGTCATTTTTAGATGTGAGCTAAAAAGTATTATTTTACACTTTTGGCTATTCAAAAATAGCAGATCTACAAGCTCATAGCGCGGCACCGAGTGCCGCGCTACGAGCTTGTAGATCTGCTATTTTTGAAAAATCGTGAAAATGTGTACAAATCTTTGAATATATATATTTCTAAAGCGAACATTTTTAACTCAAATCTTTGCTTCTGGGGGTCTCTGGAACAAAATATTTTGATGGGGGTCTGTGGCCAAACATATAATTTTGGGGGTCCTTGACATGAAAAGGATTGAGCACCACTGATATAGAAACATACGTTTTTCAGAATACTGTTGAGATTTAGGAGACATGTAGAATTGGCTTCAGGTCTCAATGGGTTAGTGCACTAACCCTAAACCCTCATGCGAGTGTAACGACCACGGTATCAAAACCCTTCTGGTGCCCTCCTCAGGTTCCAGCGGGCCTGTTCATCCCCAGCATGGCCATCGGGGCGATAGCGGGCCGCATCGTGGGCATCGCCGTGGAGCAGCTGGCGTACTATCACCACGACTGGTTCCTGTTCAAAGAGTGGTGCGAGGTGGGAGCAGACTGCATCACCCCGGGTCTCTACGCCATGGTGGGGGCCGCCGCATGTCTGGGTGAGTCTAACCTCGCGTCACCAGGCTTTCCACCATGGAGAAAAGCCTGGTATTCATTTTCCGGTGGGCGTCACATAGTTTTTGTTCCCCACATAATGCAAATTAAATTAGTTTAGTCTCGCTAGTCGTGCTCTTTTGGTATAATAACCTTTGAACTCATATATTCAAAGATTTGCACAAACGTTCACGATTTTTCAAAAATTGCAGATCTATAAGCTCATAGCGTGGCACAAAGTTACGCACTATGAGCTTGTATACCTGCTATTTTTGAATAGCCAAAATATGAGATACATGGTTAAAGTGGTTAAAATGATTTTGATGCTATATTAACTGATTTGGACCCCACTTTGAGAGCCAATGCTGTAAGATTCTAAGTCTTTCCTCTGCCCCGTCCCGTCGGCGTGGCCAGGCGGCGTGACCCGCATGACCGTCTCCCTGGTGGTCATCGTGTTCGAGTTGACGGGCGGCCTGGAGTACATCGTGCCCCTCATGGCGGCGGTCATGACCAGCAAGTGGGTGGGCGACGCGTTCGGCCGCGAGGGCATCTACGAGGCCCACATCCGCCTCAACGGCTACCCCTTCCTGGACGCCAAGGAGGAGTTCACGCACACCACGCTGGCCCGGGACGTGATGCGGCCGCGGCAGAGCGACCCGCCGCTGGCCGTGCTGACCCAGGACGACCTGACGGTGGAGGACCTCCAGGCGGTCATCAACGAGACGAGCTACAACGGTTTCCCCGTCATCGTGTCCAAGGAGTCTCAGAGGCTGGTGGGCTTCGCCCTGCGCAGGGACATCACCATCGCTATAGGTGAGGCTTCCAAGTGCTGCCAAAGGTTTTACATGAACCCATTTAGACCTGTTACGCCTATACGTTGTTATACCTTTCAAGCTGGGAACGCCTCTGTGTCATTTTAGTTGTTGCTATATATTGCTGTTGTCAGGCAGAAACCTCTTATATATATTCTAACTTTTTGTGTTTTTCGTAAATGAATGCCCTACTTGATCATACTACAAACAGCGTCACACAAAAGTATCAAAAGTAGCGGATGTACAAGCTTGAAACCCGGCACGAAGGATATGAGGTTTCCACCCGACAGAGACGATATATAGCAACTATTTAGATTTTTTTTAAACGTTTTTCAGGAAACTTGGGTAGGATTTAGAAGGCGTTTTTAGAATCGACCTCGGGTCTTAATGGGTTAAAGGCTCTTTTCCCCTCCCGAGAAAGAAAAATGCACGCCCTTCTTTGCCTCCATATTATGCATGGATGGCACCCTTTCTGCTGACTGGAATCTCCGTGTCAGCATGTGCCCTTCTTTGTCCCCATAAACGACTTAAGTGGATTAAAGTGTAACTTGAACAAATAAATGTTCCTGATAATGAGCATGCCCTCCCCCTCTGTCTCCTTCTTTCTCCCTCTCCCTCTTTCTTTTCCGTCCGTCTCACTTGTTTCTGTCTCTCCCACATTTCTCTCTTCATCTCTCTCTGTCTCTTTCCCGTTGTCTGTCCCCTTTTCCGTTTCTCTTTCTTCCTCCCCACCCTCCTCCACTCCGTCCCATCAAACAGAGAACGCGCGTCGTAAACAGGAGGGCATCATGCTGAACTCCAGGGTGTACTTCACCCAGCATGCCCCCACCCTGCCGGCCGACAGCCCCCGGCCCCTCAAGCTGCGCTCCATCCTGGACATGAGCCCCTTCACCGTCACCGACCACACCCCCATGGAGATCGTGGTGGACATCTTCAGGAAGATGGGCCTCCGCCAGTGTCTGGTCACTCACAACGGGTAAGTAAGACATTTGAACGGAATGGGAAAAACGTATGCGTGTGTACATTCTGTACAAAAACTAAATTTGATGCAGGGAAGAGGTAGCACTGAGGGAAAGGGCAGACGACTTTCTGCTTCCCCCCCAGTTCTCCTTTCTTTCATTCACACTAGCTAACATTTTAAAGGGGGCACAGTGAACAGACAAGCACTTGTGCACACACACACACACACACAAACACAACATTGCATGGCCCCTGTAACCAGCATGTTCTGTGCCCTAGTCGAAGTTGTACTTGATTGCGTGCCGATTTTGTGCACCGACAATAGAAGATCTATAAGACTGCAGATCAGCTATTTGTGGTCTGCGACACAGGCGGGCAACTAAGAATAAATCATCCTTAACTGCCCTGACCTGTACCCTGCTACTGAAGAAATACCACCTGGTTTATTCAGTAGTGGGAACTCGACTACCACATAACGGGTATTTTGACAAATTAACTCACACAAGGCAGCTTTCTTAAGGAAGCCAGTGCACGTCTGCTCCCAAAACGAGAAGTGAAAAGGAATTTGGGTTTGGGGAAGAAAGTCTTAAGTTATTCGGCGTGATTTCTCATATGATTAAGAAAGGAGAACAATGGCACTGTTCATGGTAATGCTAGCGCTGAGAAGTTCTTTCACCATCAGGTGCTCCAGTCATCAGGGAAGGAACTGTCGTCTCTCTAGGGAGTCACCTGCTGGGGAGATTTAGTAATTACAGGACAAATTTGTTTACAGCATTTAATTACTAAGTGAAGTGCAGGGTCTGAGGTCTCATATGGCAGCAGCATGTTTGTTTTTATTATATTTTCAATTGTTTTGAATCCTTGTTAATACCCCACATTTAATTGTATTTTTATTGAGTTTTGATACAGTGACAATGAGCGTTTAGTAGATCGATTTGATTCAGTTAAAATCTTTTTTTTTAAAAGACTAGTCAAATAAAATGTATTGAAACGTGTTCCTTATTTCCATTACATTATATTACAGAAACAACTCAACTCTCACCAATTCAACTCTCGCCACCACTCACTCACTCACCCGCTCTTACAAATACTAGTGTCCAATTCCAGTCCCTCAAAATTCCACTTTTATTAACAGTTTTATTATGTTGACTGCCTTTTATGTTGTGTAGTGTTAAGTTTAAGTTATTTATTTGTGTTAAGTTATCCCTGTTATGTATGCTTTGTGCTGCTGCTGTCTCGTATCTCTCTCTCTCCCTCCCTGTCTGTCTCTCTCTCTGTCTCTCTCTCTTGTTGTTGTTGTTGTTGATGTTGTTGTGTGGGGGTTGTTGCCGAGTAACGGGTGTGTGTTGCAGGATTGTGTTGGGCATCATCACAAAGAAGAATATTTTAACACATCTGGAGGAGCTGAAGCAACACACGGAGCCCCTGGTGACTAGCCACGCCCCCTCCCTCTTTTAAACCCCTCCCCCCCACACACCTCTGTTCTCTTAGGCTCCGCCTCTTAGGAAGGGATGCATGAAACTTGTGGTGTGGAGTGTATATATATAAAGTGTTGACAGTTCCCGGTGCTTCCTAAAGAAGCCACCATCTTCTTCTCTTCCCTCCACCCGTCCTTCTCGTCACTTAACTTTTATTAAGCACTTTCACTTTGTGGGGTTTGGTGGTTTGGTGTGGACTTCCCTTCTAACGGAGATGTTCATCGTAGCAACAAAACAAAAAGAATGCGTAGAGCATAATTTCTTGGCATCCATTTTCATTGCTAAGCAGCTGCTCATTACAGTTTAGCGAGTCAACGTAGAATACATTTTCGCTAGTCTTTTTCCTAGCTTGGTAATATATATGGGTCCTGTAATGGTGGACCTCTAATGGGAACTGTCACAAACAGAGACTTTACTAGTTTCCCTGACTATAGCTTTGCCAGTCCATGCTCATGAAGCTGCATCTTAGTTCCAGTAACTCCTGCTTAGTAGTGTGTGTGAACTGTGTCACAAGCATGTCCTGTTAACCACTTGAGCCCTATATACCAGTGGTTCTCAAAGTGGAGTCCAGGGACTCTCTGGGTTCCTTTTCGAGGAGCAGTCCAAATTGACCCTTTGCAAGTCTGTAACTCTGACAGTATACAAATGGAACCAAATGGAGCCGTTCCGTTCGTATACTGTCAGAGAGTTGAGTGGAGACCGTGACATTTAAAAGTTTTGAGAACCATTGCTATATACAGTTCTTCATTCTTTGGAGAATAGCGAAAATAGCCACCTACAAGCTTGTAGTTCTGATATTTTCGCTATTGTTTTGTTAATCTTTGACTATTTCTGACAGTATAACGACGTGCCCAAAAGAGGGGCACCAGGGTTAAAGTGGTTAAAGGACCATACCGGCATCACTACATGTTTTTGGCCTATAGTACAACTTCCGCCATATAACGTACATAGGTTCGATGCCAAGCAAGCAATGTGTCGATGTGTGTACCTGAGTAAGACTCTTAACCCCTAATTGCTCCCAGAGCACCGTAGAATGTCTGCTCACTGCTCCTAGTTGTTCTAGGATGAGTAAATGCAGAGGACAAATTTCACGTACAGTATGTGCAAATATACAGTGACAATAAAACCACCCCAAGGAGTGGGGACTATTCTATTCTACATAAGAGTTCAAAACATTTAATCCCTGACCGAGTGGATCACATTTGGATTTTGGGTGTTAAAGATATTATTTGATTAAAGGACCTCTTTAATCAAATAATATTAAAATGTTCACAAACACCCACTAAAGTTGAAAGTAGTAGAGATCTGGAAACGAGTCTTAAGCATTTTCAAGTGTATCTTCGTATAATTGGTCCTCTCTCATTGCCATTATAAGATGGTACCATTTCAGTCTACTCGGTCTGTGTCTCAGAAGGAGGGCTGGGAACTGTTCAGAAACCTGCATTAGCGTGGCACCGAGTGCCGCACTATGAGTGTTTTTGCAAAAATCTCTCTCTCTTTCCATCGATGATGTCATTGGTAGGCAGGTTTCTGAACTCCCCACAGCCCCTTAGCCCACCAATGACATGCAGAGTGAGCAGACGGAAATTGTGCCATTTTATTATGAGCATTAGTGAGGACCAATTATATCGTTGCTTATATCGTTGCTGTCTGGCAGAAACCTCTTATCTCCATATTTAAACTTTTTATTTTTCATAAATTAATACCCTACTCCTACTTCGTCATACTACCGTTTCACAAAAGTAGCAAAAATAACCCATCTACAAGCTCTTGCATCGAAATGCGTTTTGAGCTTGCAGATTGCCAAAGTTCTGAATGGACATTGTGATGCCATGCTGGTATGGTCCTTCAGGATTGGTAGAAGACTTTAAAATAGCATTCATTCCCCCATCCTTAGAAAGCGATATCTTCATAATCAATCATGTTTTTTTTGTGTTTGTGTGATCTATGTCTGTGTGTGTGTGATCTATAAGAGTCATGTTTAAGATTATTATCGCATCATACTACATATATATCTCTCTCTCACACACACCCACACACCCACACACACACACACACACACACACACACCATAAGACAGCCATCTCTTTGGGGAAAAGTTATCTACCACAGTTAACAACTGCTTTTCCCTTTCTTTTTCTTTCTTTTTGTTTTCTTTTTTCTTTCTAATCCCCCTCGCCCCCGGGTCTGCACAGATCGATGACATCTGACCCTGACTCGTAGCCGTGACCTAAACAACCACTTGGCGAGTAGCTAGCCGCCTTTGGGAAGCAGATCATTGTTTGTTTATTTCTAAGGGGTGTGGGGGGATATTGATTATTTTTAGGGGTGCAACATTTAATCAAATCGATTTAATTGATTATATAGAATAATAGATCATTAATATAGTATCCCTATTTTGGGCATGTCATAATATGTCATGCCCAAAATAGGGATTAGATTAGATATTAGAGCGAAGAGTTTTCAAAAATAGTGAAAATAGTCGATCTACAAGCTCACAACGTGAAAAATGCGTTGCGAGCTTGTAGATCGGCTATTGTCACTGTTTTTTTAATGACACCGCTGTGCGACCTATACAATAGGGCCTAAGATGTTAATCGTTTCATTGATATCTAAAACAAATAAATAAATATTTTAAAAGCACACTTATCGGTTATTTCGAAAAAGTAAGCGATAGAATGATCGCTTAGAAAATAATGGATAGTTGCAGCCCTAATTATTTTCTGGAGGGGAAGAGGGAGGGAGGGAGAAGAGATTAAGAGGGATAATGTTCGATTCCCCCAGTATCCGTCCACTCTTCCTCTTCCTCCAAGCCTCCCCTGGTGCTAGAAGGGTGTGTAGTGCTACAATGAGCCCTGTGGTGTGATTTGATGGTATAGCTGTAGTGGTTCTAGTGAGCTAGCTTTTCAAGGCCTGGGTTATACTTGGTTGTGTGTGGTTTTTGCACGCCGGAAATAGCCGATCTACAAGCGCACAGCGCGTTGCGCTGCAAACTTGTAGATCGGCTGTTTTCGGTACGCAACACCGCCGCACAACTAAGAATAAATGAGCCGTAATATTATGACCAAGCCAATCCCCTGCACTCCTCTGGCATCCTCCCATGTTGTCACCCCACCCTTAAACTCCTCACCCCCCAAACCTCTCTGATATGAATCGATCCAGTCTTAGCCTGGTGTCCCAAATGCATTTTAGCGCTACGGTCACTTATTGGTTTATATTTAGAATATGGCCTTAGGGCTAATTTGCCTTTGGGAAATTCTGATTTGCTTCACTTAGCATTTTTAGTATTTCCTCCAGTATTTCTCCTGCTCCTCAGTAGTTCTATAGCAGTAAATCAAGCTCCACTCCTACAGGTCATAGCCTCTTGGAGGCCGTCTCAACTCAGACCTGGGTTCAAATGCTGCTCATATTTTTTTTAGACATTCTATTGTACTGTATGTGCATTTTATCTGTTTAAAAAAAGTTCAAATACAGTTGAGTGAAAGTTGTAATAAGCTTCCTCTGGGCACCAGACAAGTATCAATTCTCCCTCATAATAATTACGCACAACAACTGAATTACATTCAAAAGCTTGTTGTTTAAATATTTTCTTTCTTTGTCAATTTACGTCTGCGGCATGTGATCATATTTATATATATATCACACATTTTCTGTTCATGCAATTGGTAATTGTAGAATATTGGCACATCAGGAATATTAAAATGTTCACAAACACCCACTAAAGTTGAAAGTAGTAGAGATCTGGAAACTAAAAAATACAACGAGAAATGCGAAATTACCATTTTAGGTACGTACTAGACCAGTAGTTCCCAAACCTTGGGATTTTGTCACACATTATTATTGCAATATATACTATATAGAACTGTACAAAAAGTACTGTATCAGTACTTTGTGCATACCCAATACAGAGGCAAATTCTATACACATTTTCATCTTGTGTTATAGAGACTATTTTGCATGGATATGAATACAGGTGTGCCTTGAGATTTGTACTTGCTCTTTGGTGTGCCTTGGACACACAACGTGTGAAAACCACTGTACTAGACCAGTCTTGATTTGTACTTTAAAACTTGAAAATATGAACTAAATGAAAGGCTAAGTCTGTCTGGCCGCCTGGTGACCCTGGTTTACTTTAATGAAATGATGAAGCTATTCGGAGCCGAGGTCTGCATTGTTCTATTCCTGTAGCGAACCACCTCTCCTGACCACTACCACATCTTCCTGCTCAGACACACTTTTCTCTCCAAGTTCTGGAGATGCCTCTCTGCATCTTCTCTGCACCTTAAAGGACCTTACCAGCGTCTGCACATGTCATTGTCTATACACAACTTTGGCCATATAGCGTACATAACTCTAGACCATTTTATCTCACATTAAGCTAGGCTCACACTACAATAATGTAAATCTCGGGGAGATTTTGGCTTTGAGGCTGTTTGGAAACGATCATTCTCTGCCCAGATGATCCTGTAGTTTGAAGGGTTCACATATCTAATCTCAAACCTAACAACCTGCTCACAGACTCATCGATAATTATCGAACGTGTTTGATATTTATCTGGGATGGACGCACGCAAGTACATCAGCTCAGAAAGACTAAGTGTACAAGAGTGAAGTGTGAAACGGAGAGCCGAATCTAGGACGCATCTGAAACGAAGGATTTTCACAAGGCTGAATTTCTATGCCTAGCATATGTTTTCCCTCACCTTTTTATCATGATTAGCAGTGAATGGGGATGAGTAAGGACCAAATATAACAACATAATGCAGTCTAAAGAAGAAGGAAGAATTGTTTACGTTTATGTATCGTATGTGGTCAAAGTTGTTATTAGATGATGCCGGTATGGTCCTTTAAAACTGTTCATGGCTGAATTCAAGAGCGCTGGTACTTGCTGCTCACTATGGTCATTTGTAAACATTATGAAATGTAATGCGTCCCATTTGCATGACACCTCATTCCAGAAACCAAAAGTTTCCAGAGTAAGCTTGTGAGGTGCTCTTGAATCAGCCTGACCAGGCACTTAGAATATTGAGCCAAGTCAGACCTATTGTCTGTTGTTTGGTTGGCAATGAAGAAGTATTATGTACAAGGAGAGGACAAGGGAGGAGCCCATTTTACAATGGAGTGTCTGAAAAATTGGCGCACAACATACTTGTGAATTTTCATTATATTGCCGTTAGTCACAGTTTTCCGGAAGCAAAAATGATAGTTACATATTTGCGCACTACGTATGATCACAGGCTTCGTTTGCTAATGGGGCTTCATGGGTTGAACGTCGTCATGTACATAAAGATGTGTGGATCAAGCCATAGAGCCCTATTTGGGCGAAGCCTGTGCGGAATAAAACAAAAGAAGCAACACGATAATCTTGGACAGTCTGCTATGGGGGCATCAAGCAGCAGTGTATATCCATAATGTAGAATAATGACTCGACACAAACCCGTGTCTGTCTACACCTCCAGACAGGCACGTTAGCATACCCACACTGCCCTCATGTCTTCACAGTGGGAACTTTGCTTTAATCTTTGATTTTTAAAACTCAATTCTATTATTTGGATGATGACACAAGTTATGAATATCTTTCAAAAACGGAAAATGTATGTATGAGAAAATTATTTGATTGGATTTGGATAACCATACACTTCAGCCTTCTCTTTGCAGTCAGGATGTCATGCTCGCACTGCCTGTGTGTCCTGCTGACTGGCTGGGATGTGAACAGAAAACGGGGTCAAAGGCAGGAAAACATAAACAAATAGGATGTTATGCACCGAAGAAAGTGCATTCTTCGACAGATCGTAACAATATTGTCTCCTCACTTGTCCTCTCAGACCCTGAATGCCATGAGGGCAATTATGTCTACTCCTTTTCCACTCCTCCAAGGTTCTGTGTTCACGCTACTTCCTGTTCACCACTTCCTGTTTCCTGTAGGAATCCAGTTCACTCTGCTGTTCACCAGGCTTCTGGACCGCTCTCCCTTTTAAACGAGAACCGTCACAACGACGTCTCAAATGGCACCCTGCTCCCCGTGGAGTGCACTTAAAACCGAGCATTATGCGAGAGCGAGTGTCAGATATTTAAGAGTGCCAAATCTCGGTCGGTGGCGGGGTGCCATTTTGAATGTCATCACAATTCACTCACTCCTCCTGCAGTACTCACCTCCTCTTCTTTCCACCGGCTGTAGTTCTTCAGGAACTCATGTTTTTGTTGGCACGGCTGCTGTTGATGCATTTGACACATTAACAAGGTTCTCTCTTTACCTTGAGGTCTATGTGGCGAATGATATTTGATCCGATAATGTTTTACTTTGGCTTTTTAGTGTGGTGGCAAAGAAGCTGTTTTTTGCTCACGTATATATAGCATCCTTTTTGCTGTTCCCAGGTAAAAAAAAAAGAAAGATGAAAAAAATCTCCTTTTTTGTTCAAAACAGATGTGTCAGACCTCCTTTATTCACCTGCTGAACCGAGCCATTGTGCCAACAAAAACATGACGTCATTCTGTCTCCAACACCCCAAATGGGATGCTGCCATCTTCAGCCTGAGTTATACTTTGTTGTGTGCAGGTGTCGTGAATCGAAAAACAGCCTCATCTACATGCTCGGATCTGCAATTTTTATTTGCCATGCGACACCGGCACGCAACCAAGTATAAATTAGCCATCACTCCTACTGACTTTCTCTCTTCTATCCTTCCCTTTCCCCTGTCTCTCCTCCTCACCACCACCCCACCTCTCTCCCCTCTCCCTCTCTCCTCTGTCTCCCCCTGCAGGCGGCTCCTTGGTATTATCACAAAAAAAGACATCCTCCGTCACATGGCCCAAATGGCCGACAAAGATCCAGAGTCCATCATGTTCAACTGATCCCCTCCTTCATGGACCGTGGGACAGGAGGGGGAGGAGGAGAGGAGAGCGAGGAGGATGAGGTGGTGCACCTCCTGGATGGCTCCAATCTCTGACATACGGCCCGCCCCTTTTTTCCAGCTCCATAGAATCCTCCACCACTACCGCCAAACACTAAGGTGACCCCGCCCACAGGCCCCCCTGCTGAGAGACTGCCCCCCGGTGGCCATGAGAGGGGCGAAAAAAAGGACGATGAGCCAAGAGACTCAATTTATTATCATTTTGGCTGCTGAGGACTCAGTGAGGTCACAGGTTGAGGCGTATATACATGTATACACACACACATACAGGAATACACTTTTACAGACGGCTATATGCACACAGCTATCACACTTTTGCACAGATGTCACCCAACAAGCATGCTTTCTCGTGTGCTGCTGAACCGCTCTGGCACACAAACACACAGAGCTAGGAACGTCATGCAACCACAGTGAATCTCCTTCGCCCCTATATAGAAACACACACACACACACACACCTGCCGCTTGTCCTGCTTCTGGCGGGTTGCAGTGTACGCCGCTGTGTGCTGGCCTGGCTCAGGGGTCAGAGGTCAGAATGATCCGCTGGGAGGCGAGGAGGGACCATCAGACACCTTGAGATGACGCCAGGCCACCGTCCCTAGATTTAACTCCTCATACACACACACACACACACACCCGCAACCCGTCCATCCTTAAAAGAGCATTGTTTACCTGTGAAATGTGTGTATTTGTGTGTGCGCTTGTGAACGTGCGTATCGCTAGTCCCTCTACATTCCGGTCAGGTTGCTGATGTAACTCTGCCTCTCTTCCCCCAAGCAAGGCAGCCTATTTGAGGTGGCTTTAAAGTGTGTGTGTGTAATGTATGTGTGAGTGAGGTGGATGCACACTGTATTTCAAGAACAAAGAAGTTCCCTTTCAGGAGGAATAAGTGTGCATTAAAAGTCTGTATGAGTTCATTTCTGAGCCATGGTGAACTGTGTGTGTGTTTGTTAGATGGCAGACACCCATCGACCTCCGCTCTGTCCATTGAAGGGCGACGGAGAACGTAAAGAGGGGGGAAAAGAAGGAAAACCTAATTTGAGTTCTTCTGTGTAAAGTTACTCTGTTACAGGAACCACACACACACACACAAAATGAAACAACTTTTCCTTTGTTTTCTTCTATTACTATGCTACTACTTTTAGAGTATTGATCTTGCTATAATCAACTAACTTTTTACAGCTTGACATGAAAAAAATACAAGACTGGAAATCTGCACTTTTCTTTCAAAGTGGCATCTGTTGATGTTGTTTCATGAGGAGGAAGATGATGATGATGCACAGTGGCCGTGTTAAAAAAAAAACTCCCCCCCCCCCCCCCCCCCCCCCCCCTCCTTTCGCTGATGCTGTATCAAGGTGTGTAAGAAGTAATGTCCTGTATTTTCAAACTTTTTTTCTCATTGGATATCCATGTCATCATCCCCTTGCAGCGTCCATGAGAAATGAGTGCGAAGTCCCTTTATACTTAGTTGTGCACCAGAGTGTCGCACACAGAAAATAGCAGGTCTCCAAGCTTGTAGATCTGTTATTTTTGTGTGCGCGACGTGGTGCGCTACCACGTATATACATGTACAAATAATGCTTCTCAAAAGAGTCGTGAGATGAAGTCGATATTGGCCAAAGAGTCAACAAATGTGGCAATCTCTGAAAGCACGGTAACAGGCAAAAGCCACGCGTTATGCCTTATTGTTTGGGCAAAACTAAAATATTGCAAAATATGAGGCAATAATCTGTCACCTCCGCCACATTATGACTGGTTCAAATGTAACGGGTGTTTGGGGTTTACTGCAAAGGTACAGTAAGATGTTACTCACATAGAAAGCAAAGTACAAATTGACTTTGAAATGCTATATGGGATTCCCTGTACTGTCTGGCACTCCTACCCGATGGTGGCAGGCACCACCCCTGTGGTACCTGAGGTAGAATAAAGTCCATGCTAACAATTGTATGCAAATGCTAGTTGACCCATGTCTTTGGTTCATACATACCATGTTCTCAAAGTGGGATCTTTGACAGGATTCGAGGGGGTCCCCAGCTAAATGATTGATAGTTGGGAACCAAATGGACCCTTGCAGCTCTGTAACTATGGGAGTGGAGCCAAAGGGACCTTACGGGTCCATTTTGTTCCATTTGTACACAAGCTACGGGGGTCTGTGGCCTATTGCATACCTAGGTATGCTATCCACAAACCCTTACCTCTGCGCTTCATGAGTGGATGGTGTTAAATATACATGGTTATGTCATCACATTGCTTTTAGTCATAGTGGGTATATAGCTTGAGGAACCGTTCAATGGACAGGTGGCGCCATCTAGGGAGGTTTTCGCCATTACTTTCCCATGGGGTGACGTCCCGTTCTCCTTCTAGATACTAACAATATTGATTAGACCAATCTAAACCCTAAACCTACCACGTCCACTAAGTGTCCTAACAACACATTTGGGCCTGTCATTATTTGTGTATGTTCAAATGCAGGAGCAAGAATAAAGCAGCATTCACCCTCTACTTGTGCGCTTGTCAAAGTGGTCCCCCCCTCCCCCAGGTCACCGATCCTTGTTCTGTTGTCTCCCTCATGACATCATGTCCCTGCATCACAATTCTCCACCATTTCCCGGAACACAGTATTGGCCATTGTTGTGTTGTATACATATATAATAATGATGCATGATTCTGCTATTGACGCAAGGCGCGTACGTATTCCATATGGCGCGTGTAGAGGGGATAAAGGACTTTGGGACGGGTGGAGGATTGGGAAGGCAGAGGCAAACCAGTAGCACCTTACCCTGCAGAGTGAGCTGAAGAGTGAGCAAGACTCCAGACATGTGTTTTAACCCATTCAATCCGGGAACGCATCTATGTCACTTTAGATTTCTTTGGCTATTAAAATATTGCAGATATACAAGCTCATAGCACGGCACTGAGTGCCACGCTATTAGCTTGTATATCTGCCATTTTTTAGGGAGAAAATGCAAATCTTTGAATATATATACATTTTTAACTCTTTGCTTCTGCATGGGGGTCCCTGGAACAAAATATTTTGAGATGGGGGTCCGTGGCCAAAAACATATCACTTTGGGTGGTCCTTGACATGAAAAAGTTTGAGAACCAAGTTGTTTTTTTTCAAAAAGAGAAAAAGATATTTGTAGAATCCCCAGAAGCAAAGCTTTTGAGTTATAGTATGCGTTCCTGAATTGAATGCGTTCAGTGAGAGTGATGGAGGGAGGTGTTATTCATTGTATTCTTTCTTTCTAATGCAGTGACTGTCCTACTCTGTGTTGACAAGGAGAGCCATCGCCTTCGTTAACCGGTGGTGTTGCCTAACATTGTATTTCATACTGATCGATGTTTTTCCTTTTCTTTTCTTTTTTATTTATGGGTAGTTCTTATAGTTGTACATTACGAAGAATTTTATGTATGATTAAATTGATGGTTTGATTGTACATTAAAAAAAAAAAAAAAGTAAAGATTAAATTTTGTTTTAAATTAAAAACAAATGTTCCAAGTTGCATAGTGTGGGTCTGGATGCTTTCTTTTCTAAGCATATAAAATGTGTAGTACAGTTGTAGTTTACACTATATATCCCTGTTTTGCACTTAAATAAACTAAACAGCGTCGCTGTAGATCAGCTATTTTCAGTGAGCTACACCATGCTCAACGAAGCATAATCAAGCGTTTACTGCAGATTTGTCTTACAGCATGGATTTCTACATGGACAAGGGCAATTCTTTCAACATGAAATGCTGCATTCATGTTCAGGAGATCGGAAAAGGCAATTCTCTTGAATGTCTCCTTGTACAGCCAGCCATGGAAACGGGGCATTTGCATTTCTTTCACCATAGTAAATGCTCAATTCATGTCTGGAGAGGGCACTTTTTTTTACAGACTGGTAAAAGGGCAGGTGCTCAAGTCCGATTTGATGTCTGTGTGCACGTGCCTGCCTGGGACTGAAGTTATGCACAGAGCCCACTATACTAGTCTGTTTTCATAGCTGCAGCTGTCCTGTGTGGATTCAACATCCTAAAGGCGCGCATGTGCGCGCACACAGGAATGTCCAAGACCGACTGCTTGGCGAAGTGCAGCGAGATGAGCTCGGCCGGAGCTCTTAATGGATCCCTTTGAACTTCAAACGGGTTGTGCACTAAGTTGATTGATTGAGCCATAGAAGTGTCAAACTCGTTATGTGCTCGTTAGTGCTCTCTCTAATCAATTAATGCATCAAAGACAGCTATCACTCTGATACCTGTCAGAGAGGGGAGGGGGGAGTAAAAAAAAATAGACAGTAAAAGGTATGGGCAGCGTTGCGCCCATAGGCGCTTTTCAGCAATTTCAAGTCTGCCATCTTTCTATATCCTATGGAAACGGAAATTAATGCTACTTGTTTGGGACCAGAGCGGGGGTGGGGAATTAATGCTATTGGATGTGTAGCTTGTCAATCAAATCATCACAAGGTAGCCACGCCCCTCCTACAGCATACCCTACTTTATCATCAATTTTAAAAATAAATGGGACCCGTGTGTGTGTGTGTGTGTGTAAACAAATTGGCCCCTCATTTGTTAAATAAATGGATATAAAATCAAATGGGCCTATAAAATAAATATTTCAAGGATTGATGCCCGGTGTTCTCAGTGGCCCACTGTTCCGGTTACCTTCAAACAGTGGTGGAAAGTAAGTACATGTACTCAAGTACAAATTTGAGGAATTTTTACTTTACTGGAGTGTTTAAAATTTTCAGTACTTTTTCTTCTACTCCACTAAATCTCAGGGGCAAATATTGTAATTTTTACTCCTCTACAATTAGTTGAAAACTTTAGTTACTTTGTAGATTTTTATAATTATTTTACAAAACATGCATTAACCACTTCATAAAATACTTTTTTTTTGCATTTTCAAAAGATTTTTATACATTTTGAACTTGTGAAATGGTACATCTGCATAAGGAGTACTTTTACTTTTGGTACTTTGTAAGTACAGTTTGATGCCAAGACTTTTATACTTTTACCTAAGTAAATTTTGCATACAGGACTTTCTTGCAAAAGAGTATTTCTACACTGTGGTATGTATTGATACTTTTACTTAAGTAAAGAATTTGAGTACTTCTTCACTAAGTGATTGGATGATCTATCTTTAGAAAGTCATATTCTTGGTCAAGCGGCCATTATCCAACAGGTTTTTTAATTGATGATGAATCTCATTCTCGAAAGTAGTTGTTGGATGGTAACCGGAACGCTCGCCCCAAAACACATTGCCCCCATTTTTCCTGCGGACCGCTCGCCCCCAGCGGTTCTTGTATTGTTATATCTTGTTTTACTGAAGTTACGTACCACTCCCTCAGTTCTAGTCCAAAAACTAGTCAGTTGTTTTGCATACCGCTGGATGTATTGTGAAACTCTTGCAGGCACTCAAAACCAACGTTGAACTGGTAACAACACAAATAAACAAACGCTTAGAATACACATAACGTACACATAGAGTACAACATATAAATGTAATGTAATAAAGAAAATACACTCCAAAATAATAACATACCGTTACAAAACATAAAGGAATCAGATCAGAGATCACTGGTGCCCATGAACACAGCAACGCACAAACTGAAATAAAATGTATCAATAAGGCGTTCACAAACATAACATTGATATCAATATAGAACAAACAAACAATGGAAGTGTAACCACTGAGGTGTCTACCTGTTCATGTCTACCTGTCTACCTGTTCATGCAGAACACCAGGAGTGTTCTGCATGAACTGAAATACTTGTCATTCCGGCACAACTTACACAACCAGTAGACATAAAATGAATAAATCATATTGGCAATAAAGAACTGAATTTAAATATATATAAAACAAAAATAATTATAACAATTATGGCAGCTATGGCAGCCACAATACATTTAGGAATAAGGTTAGGTTTAGGCATAGTTTTACTGAGGTTACGTTTAGGAATAAGGTTAGGTTTAGGCATAGTTTTACTGAGGTTACGTTTAGGAATAAGGTTAGGTTTAGGCATAGTTTTACTGAGGTCATGACGTTATGTTTACAGGCGAGCGTGTTTTGGGGCGAGCGTTCTTGTATTCTGTTGGATTGCCAGAGAGTTTTCTGTCATGCTTGGCATCTCCCAACTGACGGTGCACCTCCTTTTCATAATCACTCCTATTCTAGCAGTGGCAACATAAAAATGTGTGGGGAGGAATTCAACGGCATAACATAAGGCATGCCCTAATATGAATAGGCCTGATGTCAAGTTGATGACATCACCAACATGATATCAGGCATATCCATATTTGGGTGCAGACAGACAGACAACGTGATTTGTGTGTTAATAATGCCTGCTAGGATCTGACACACACTGTCAACAATATTCATGTAGTTATGTGAGGACTGAAGTGTTTTTTTTGTTAATGATTATGAATTAAAACTTCACAATCAGTATTGTTTGCTTAATTCTCATCAATGTTATTCTGTACTCATTATCACCAGTAAAGTAACTTGCACCTTGATTATATATGATATAATTAATAACCCATGAAGGCGTGTTAACTATGGCTGCAATCCAACTTCCATGTCCTACCCAGGATTCTTATGAATCCCTGGGCCTTGGCATCTGTACCACTGTACCTTTTTCGCAAACTGTTAGTAAAGTATTCAATCAATCAAAAAAAGTACTACTTGTCAACCAGGAACCATTGCAGATACTATAGTTAATTTATATTGTATTTGTTTAACATAGTCTACCATACAGATTGATTAAGATGACATTCTATTCATTTTTTGAGGGGCTTAAATCCATGTAAATTATCAACACTACAATATTACCGTGCACATTAGCTGCTCAAATCTGTCAGAAGAGTTTGCCAGTTCCCTACATTTTTCTTTTGTCTGGGAGGATTTGTGTGTATGATTATATCATTTGAAATGTGGATTTACGGTAAAAATCAATAAAGGTAATCGTTAAAACTGGTGTAATCCGAATAAAAACCACGATTTAACATAATAATTGTTCACCGACGAGGATGGGATTCGAACCCACGCGTGCAGAGCACAATGGATTAGCAGTCCATCGCCTTAACCACTCGGCCACCTCGTCCTATGAGAGTCACTCCCTAGTCACGCGAGACCTTAAACGTAATACCACATACCACAAAGAGCTTCAAATCCAAGAGTCGACAGCCGCGACACTCGTGGCAACCGCACCGAGTAACCAGCAGATCTCCACTTCCACCATCTAGGCGTGAAAGCGACTTTCGGAGAAAAATCTGACAAAACAACAAAATAATTTCCACTCTTTTGACATGCCTTTATTGAAATAGTCTGTGTTGGACAGCGAAAATGTATTCTAATATACAACGATTACCATTTACTCGTTACAGTTATGAATAGATCAAAACAACACATAACAACGACACTAAACGTCACTCCATGATGGTGGCAGCGCTCTCCTCTTGTGCTGCCTGCTCCGTGGCCGTGCTACCACTGCGCCATCTAGTGGTGATGTCAAAGAATTATACACGGAATGACACTCCGTGCTAAATTGTGCGAGATCGGGTTGATTAATTTACTAATACAACAATAAAGCCCACATTTCATTACAGATATTTTACTTAAGCGCAGCAGCACCGTGTATTGGTGCTGTTACTTTCACTACAGCCATGTGAGAACGTGTAGGTTAAACAAACGTCTGACGCAAAAATAAACAACGGGTCGATTTCCACTTCGTATCTACTCTCAACAGTACGGTGGTAAATAATACGGACCAATTTAGGCTTCGAGTCTACCTCACATGGTACGGTAAACACCGTGTACCCGTGTTGCCATGTCTGTTTATTATAAGCCACTTGGGGCTTGTTTTTCTGTACAGTTGCTTGTAAACATTGGTAGTTGTGGGTTGGGGTTTAAGTTGTTTCTAAACGACTGTTCTTCCTCAGGAAGATGAGGGAGCTTCAGGTCCGTCCGACCATCAATCCTGCAGGCTTTCTACAAGTCCTTTGTGGAACCCATAATGACTTTTAAAGCTGGCTCCAGACCAATCCAAATCGGCCCGATTTTGGGCCGAATTGGCTTCGGGAAGCGTCGGCCAGTCGGTTAGGGGTCCGTCGGGGGGTCCGTCGGGACCTTTTCGGCCGACCCAGAGCCGACCGAACATGTTCAGCTTTTTAGCCGACTGGTAGCGCAGTGGCAGTGACAACAGAGGGCTGTCGGTGTTGCCAGATTATGTGAGAGAAACAAGCGACCATGTCTAAGAAAACCTACATTCAATGTTTCTCGTGAGGGAGAGGGGGAGAGAAAGAGGGGGGAGAGAGAGAGAGAGGGAAAGAGAGAGAGGAAGGGAGAGAGGGGAGAGAAAGAGAAAGAGAGAGGGGAGGAAGACAGAGAGAAAGAGGGTGGGAGAAAGTGGGTGAGAGAGAGGGAGATACCAGGAGCGAGGGTCGGGAGAGAGAGGAACGGAGAAAGCGGGAGGGAGAAAGAAAGGGAGAGAGACGGAGAGAGAAACGGAGGGAGGGAGAAAGAGGGAGGTAAAAAGCGGCAGAGAGAGAAGGAAAGAAAGAGAGAGGGAGAGACAGAGGGAGAGAAAAAAGGGAGAGTGAAAGATTGAGAGAGAAAGAGCGAGCAAGAGATTGAGGAGACGGAAAGAGGGAGAGAGAGAACGAGCAATTAAGTGAATTGCTTTCACCTGCTGCTGCTGCTGCTGTGCGGAGTGTGCTACAGGGCATATCTCCGCCAAGCCAGGGTGACCTACCCAGGCTCATGAAATTCATATTCAGGCATAGTAGCCAATTAGAATGAAATCTGCAAAAACGGACTCATATACTGATACAGAACCATATATTGGCTATATATTATGGCTGTCGGGTGGAAATCTTGTATGTTCCTTTTTTATTATTATTTAAAAACCATTTAAAATCGTGAAAATAGCCAATCTACAAGCTGTAATTATTAATAATTATGAAATACTATATTTTAAAGAGTGAAAAATCAACTACAGTCATTATTAGTGCAAGTTCATTCACATTTCATTTGAATGAAAATAACTTGTGTGTAAAATACATTCTGTGAATCTAATGTGATTAATGTGACCCCTACTTCAGTCAGTGAAGTCCAGGGCTGAATGTGACATATTGAGACCTATATAACTAAATATTGATCATTTGCCAACACATTATTTTGTGAAATAAATGGGTAATATTTCACAGATAGTTATACTATTCTTATAATATATTAAAATACAATCATCCTTAACCTTCAAGTTAAATGCATTATTTCCGTGGACTTAAAAATCATTTTTGGACTTAAAAATATTTATTATTTTTTTGGATGGCCTTCCTGCCCTGGCAGGAAGGCCGGGCAGGGCCTTTGTGCCCTCCAAAAAATTACAACACCAAAGGCCAAGTGGCCTTGCCCCTAAAATGACGAAATTCCAGGCTTGAATGCAATAGATGTACTCTGAGTCTGTTACAAGTAAAAGTCTGGAATTCAACATTTACTTGAGTAAAAGTACTAAAGTATTGGTATAAAAATGTACTTAAAGTACCAAAAGTAAAAGTACAAAAATGTTTGAAAATAGCAGATCTACAAGCTCAGAACGCGTGCATCGCAACACGTTGTGAGCTTGTAGATCTGCTATTTTCAAATAGCTTATAGGTATAAAATAGGGCTAAAGTGGTTAATGTATGTTTCATAATGATTTATATCTGCAAAGTAACTAGTAACTAAACATTTCAAATAATTGTTGTGGAGTACAAGTATAGACAATTGGAAATACTCCAGTAAAGTAAAAGTACCTCAAAATTGTACTTAAGTACAGTACTTGAGTAAATGTACTAGTTACTTTACACCACTGCACGTCAGTGAAGAAAAAACGCTGGGAACATCCCTAAGTGGCTTTGCAGGGAAACAAGCCCAAAGTCGCTTATAGTAAGCAGACCTGGCAACGCTGGCAGGCTAAAAGTCAAATTAGCACATGAATGGCCAGTCGGCTGACAGACTTAAATGGCAACTTTTGCCAACCGAATACCAGTCTGTTGCAGTCTGGAGTAGTCTGCATAGTCTGGACGAGTCTGTTTGGTGCGGAGTTGCCTTTACATCACATCATGGTTTGATGTGATGCGTGTCATCAACCGGAAACCTCGATACGGTTTCTAAAGTGTAGTTTAGAGTAAAGTAGTTGCTTATTTTGGGGTCCTCCCCCTAATTCCTAATGTTGTTTAAACCAGTGGTTGTCAAACATTTTCATGTCGAGAACCACCAAATTATATGTATTTGTCTGTGAACTGAAAATATTTTGTGCCAGGGATCTGTGTTGTTAAAATGTTCAATGGTCAATTCCTTTCTCAAGATTCTTTTGAAAATAGCAGATCTACAAGCTCACAACGCGTCACATTGCTACGCGTTGTGAGCTTGTAGATCGGCTATTTTCAAATAGCTGATGTCATGTAAATAGCTTTAAAGTTCTCATGTGGCCTAACATTCGCTTCTTTTGGGCTTGTTTTCATAGACCTGGTTGCTTATTTCTCTTGCAAAACCTGGCAACACTGACCGTGACGCATCGACGTGCGCCGCCGTCGCAGCTGATAAATCGCAGAGGGCTTGTGTTTTGGTTTTGATGGAGGAGACAGACATCCCATTGATGGAAGAAGATGTATATGATCTATAATAACATTCAACACATATGAATGAGGCTCGTACTGTTACTTCATGGTCGGCAGACGGTACGAAAGCTCGTCGTGACAGCGTTTCTGCAACAAAACCAAGTTATGGGGTCAGTCATCATCATGTGTCGAATCCCCAGCGTTACAGCAGCTGTCCTACTGTAGGACAACACCCTGTTTATTGTCCTACAGTAAACACTATGTTTACTGTCCGAATAAACACCCTATGTTTACTGTCCTACAGTAGGACAACACCCTATGTTTACTGTCCTACAGTAAACACCCTATGTTTACTGTCCTACAGTAAACACCCTATGTTTACTGTCCTACAGTAAACACCCTATGTTTACTGTCCTACTAAACACCCTATGTTTACTGTCCTACAGATTACTGTCCTACAGTAAACACCCTATGTTTACTGTCCGAATAAACACCCTATGTTTACTGTCCTACAGTAGGACAACACCCTATGTTTACTGTCCTACAGTAAACACCCTATGTTTACTGTCCTACAGTAAACACCCTATGTTTACTGTCCTACTAAACACCCTATGTTTACTGTCCTACAGATTACTGTCCTACAGTAAACACTATGTTTACTGTCCGAATAAACACCCTATGTTTACTGTCCTACAGTAGGACAACACCCTATGTTTACTGTCCTACAGTAAACACCCTATGTTTACTGTCCTACAGTAAACACCCTATGTTTACTGTCCTACAGTAAACACCCTATGTTTACTGTCCTACAGTAAACACCCTATGTTTACTGTCCTACTAAACACCCTATGTTTACTGTCCTACAGATTACTGTCCTACAGTAAACACCCTATGTTTACTGTCCTACAGTAAACACCCTATGTTTACTGTCCTACAGTAAACACCCTATGTTTACTGTCCTACAGATTACTGTCCTACAGTAAACACCCTATGTTTACTGTCCTACAGTAAACACCCTATGTTTACTGTCCTACTAAACACCCTATGTTTACTGTCCTATAGTAAACACCCTATGTTTACTGTCCTACTAAACACCCTATGTTTACTGTCCTACAGTAGGACAACACCCTATGTTTACTGTCCTACAGTAGGACAACACCCTATGTTTACTGTCCTACAGTAGGACAACACCCTATGTTTACTGTCCTACAGTAGGACAACACCCTATGTTTACTGTCCTACAGTAAACACCCTATGTTTACTGTCCTACTAAACACCCTATGTTTACTGTCCTACAGTAAACACCCTATGTTTACTGTCCTACAGTAAACACCCTATATTTACTGTCCTACTAAACACCCTATGTTTACTGTCCTACTAAACACCCTATGTTTACTCTCCTACAGTAAACACCCTATGTTTACTGTTCTACTACAGTAAACACCCTATGTTTACTGTCCTACAGTAGGATACTGTCCTACAGTATACACAGGCATGCAATGCTCATTTGGTATGTTCTTGCACTCTATTTCAATGACGTGATGCGCACGTCGCTTAACACCTACACTGCAAGTCACACAATGGACAATTGATTTGCGTCTAGGCTTATTCCTATGTTAATTCGCTAGGTGTGAGTCCTTGGTGTGGGAACCTTTGAAAACTTTGTTGAGGTGCGAATTTAAAGTAGTTTTAAATCTATGCGTGTGCCTGCGCATGCTCCTGGTCAAATAGGTCCCGGCACGGCGTGCAAGGCCGTCCAGTGAGCATTGCACCCCTGAGTATACAGAACCCCTTATGTTTACTGTCACCCTATGTTTCCTGTCCTACAGTGAACAGTGAACCCCCCCGTCGCTTCACTGACTGGATCTGCGCCTAGTGGAATGCATCTCTCTAAGAAATGCTCCGTCTTCAAAGTGGTGCTGAGTGCTCTGCTCATAGTAGCGCTCCTACAGCTCATCTACCTGTCCTTCTTGTCCAAGTTCCACGGCAAACAGCAGCGGTTTGTATGATGTTTATTATGATATGTTTATGTGGTGTTTTTGCATGTTATTGTTAGTCTTTAAATGTTTCGATGAATTGAATACACTGGACCCCAATGGAAACAAGCCATATAGTGCTTTCTTGGGTGTATCCTTTTAGCATCCTTTTGTATGGAACTTTTTTTTTTTTGTTGCAAACTGTTAATAAAGTATTCAATCAATCAAAGGTACCACTACTCAGAGCTGTTCGGTGGCAAGAAGAATGCAGGGGCACACGCGGAGAAGAACTCCCGAAAAGAGCGCCTGAGGTACTCGCTGTCCACGGGGGGCATCTTTGACCACAGCGGGCAGTATCGCGTGTACAAGAACTTGATCAAAAGCGACTACACGACGAATCACAATCCGGGGGCGGACGCCAACGTGAACGTTCTGGCTCTGGCCACGCACACGACCATCAACAACCTGCATCACCTGGATTCTCTCCTAGAACGGTGGCAGAACCCGCTCTCTGTGGCCATATTCGCCCACGGGCAAGACGTCAAGTATGCCACCGCCCTGGTGTACGCCCTCAGTGTCTTCTGCCCTCAGGTGCAGGCCCTGGTGGACTTCCATTTGGTCTGTCTGTCGGGGGAGATGGCCAGTTTCCCCGAGCAGGACCTAGAGCATTTTGTGGGACTCGAGGACTGTGCGTCGGTGTTCTCCAGACTTGAGACCCACAGGGATAAGTACAAGAACTATGCCATCAGCGGGAACATCTCGTACCCCAACAACCTCCTTCGCAACGTCGCCCGGGCCACCACGGAGACCTCTTACGTCCTGGTCATTGACATGGACATGGTGCCCAGCGCCGACCTGCACCAGCAGTTCCTGGCCATGATCATGAGGCAAGAGCCGGACAGCAACGAGGTCTTCGTCCTCCCGGCCTTCGAGATCCGCCACCTGAAGAAGATGCCCGCCACAAAGTCCGAGCTCGTTCAGCTGTATCAGGTCGGCGAGGTGCGGCCCTTCTATGAAGAGCTGTGCCCTCGATGCCAGGCCCCCACCAACTACTCCCAGTGGGTCAACAGCCACGCCAGAGGGACGGGGCCCCTGGAGGTGGCTTACACGCTCACCTGGGTGGACCCCTGGGAGCCCTTCTACATTGGGCCGCGCACCGTTCCCCTGTACGACGAGAACTTCAAGCAGTATGGCTTCAATCGTATCAGCCAGGTGGGTAATATATATAAAGTGGCACTCCCCTACTTTAAAGCAAACCCCCAAATTGATATGTATGTGGCCGCGGACCCCCACCTGAAAATATGTTGTGTTAGGGACCCCCAGAAGCAAAGATTTGTGTTAAAAATGTTGAAAAAAGTTTGAAAGATTTGCACCCATTTTCAAGATTTTTTAAATTCATTAGCAGATTTACAAGCTCGTAGCGTGGCACCACGCTATGAGCTTGAATATCTGCTATTTTATGAACTAATTTAGCTGGGGACCCCCTGGTATCCCCCCAAGGACCCATGGGGGTCCCCGGACCCCACCTTGAGAACCAATGCTTTAAAGGAAACAGGTGTCATAAAAGGTTGTATGAATCATATTCATAACCCAAGTCTCTGGATGCTTGCAAAGACTGTTAATGTTATAATCTACATGCTGTGCTAGATGCTAGATGTGACACACTAGTTTCTGTGTTCTCCAATGTCCCCATCTTCTGTTAAGTCTCCCTGTTGTTCCCCTCTCCTCCATCCGTTCACCTGCTCTCTTCTCCTCTTTCCTCACCCCCTCCTCCCCCTCTCTTCTTCTCATTTACTCTATATCACCACCTCCCATCTGTCTCCTCTGTTTTACGTCTCACTCTCTCTCTCCACTCTATTCTCCTCTCCACTCCTCCCCTTTTCCTAGTCCTATGGCTCTTTTGATTTAAAAATAATAATACATTTCTCTGTTCTCTCTCCCTCTTCTCCTGTTACTACCTCCACCCCCTCCTCCTCTTCCCTTCCTCCGCTCCCCTCGCCTCCTCCGCCCTCCTCCTCTCTCTCCTCCAGGCGTGCGAGCTCCACGTGTCCGGATACAGGTTCTCCGTGCTGAGCTCCGCCTACGTGGTGCACCGAGGCTTCAAGGTGCAAGGAGAGTTCCACTCGCAGAAGGACGAGGAGAACAAGCGGAACCGCGTCCTCTTCCGCAGCTTCAAGGAGGGCCTGAAGACCAAGTACCCGACCTCCACCCGCCGCTGCTGAACAGAAGAACTACGCAGTCAGTCACCCCTTGAAAACCTCCCAGCCTTTGCCAGGCTGCACATTTTGTGGTAGCAGTGAAGAGTGAAAGTGTATAAACACCAGTGTAGTCAATTATAAAGCAAATAGCCGCCTGCGTCAGCGTTTAGGCTTGAAGACCAATTAGCCGTCCTCCACTCGGCACTGCTGAGTGGAAGAGAACATACTGTACATGTCATTTATTGCTCACTAATTAGGTACTGTACACTCTGCCTGTACCCGTCGCTATCGCTAGGAAAGTCCTTGGTAAGGCGCTCGGGTGGCGCAGTGGTAAAGTCACTGCCCACCACCACGGAGGTTGTGGGTTCGAATCCACCGTGATGGATCCGGCTTTGTCGAGCGTCTACACGAACACAATTGGCCCGTGTTCGGGGGAGGGAAGCCGGGCGGGGAGGAGGGTGATATAATTGGTCATTGCATGTACTCCTATGGGGCGGCACCTGTCAGTGAGGAGTGTAGGGCGGGAGGAGTAGGATGAAGGCTCTGCGTCCTCACGGTGGGGGCTCCTCACTGGCAGGTGAGTCAGTAGGATACGACAGCAGTGACAACGCAGAAATGTGTGTGGGGGGGGAATTAATTGGCATAACGACTAAATTGGGGAGACAAAGGGGTAAATTTTTTTTGGCTACTCTAAATTAAAACAAAAAAGAAAGAAAGAAGAAAGTCCTTGGTATTTTAAAATATCTCATACACTACTTTCTGATTGGTTGTCAGAACTGATAGCAACTGTGGGAAGTGAAGCTAATTTGACTGTTACACACTGTAAGGTCAGTATGAGTGGCAGCCAAAATCCTAACTGTAAGTGAGAAGGGCTGACTGGTAGAGACTACCATAGGACTGCTGATGTGCAACCCCTACTTATATACTGTGTTCCGTGCGGGTTTTGCGCACTGAAAATAGCAGATCTACAAGCTCTCAATGCCTGCTTGTAGATCTGCTATTTTCAAGTAAGTATAAATAAGTCTTAACTCGTCTTTGATGCAAATATATCGTGAGTAAAACACAGACATATGACTTTGCGGCATTACTGACAAATCACTAAAGGTAAAAAATATATAAAATGTCACAGGATTATTAGCGTTGTGATCTATAGTGGAAATATCTTCTGGTATAACATGCAGATACTGTATATGGGAATCAACAATTTAATCAGTATTCCTGGAGGCAAACAAAATGACGGAATAATATAATGTATATTATATTAATATAATATATTAACTCTCTCAGTGCCACTGAGAGAGTTAATATAATATATACTTATTGCCATGGGCATCCCCTTATCTCCACTCCAATTGTAGCACTGAGTACAGGGCTGATAAGGTCCAGTGTTGGAAAAGTTACTGAAACATAGTAATATATTACTTATTACATATTACTTGTTTAAAAAGTAATATAGTTACTTTACTTATTACTCCCTGCCAAAAGTAATTACTTACTTTACTAGTTACTGGAAAAAAGTAATATATTACTTGAAGTTACATATTACTTTATAGTTACTTTCCATCACTGCTAAGGTCCATGCCTTCACTTGTAAGTCTAGTGTGTGATGTATTTGCTACTGTATTTACCTTGCACTAGACAGGCGGTTTAACCACATGAACCCTAGCGTCCCTATTCCGGGCATGTAATATAATAGGCGAACATTGAGCAAAAAATAGGTCATTCATATCTACAAGCTGTTGTGAGCTTGCAGAGCTGCTATTATCGGCAAAGAGATTTGGTTGCAACTACTTGCAACCATTATCCCCAAATGGCACCGGTCTGCAACTGGTTAGTCCAGACCGCTGCAACTTTCTTGCAACTGGTTGCGTTGGTGTAGACTGGGCTTTAGAGTAGTAGGAGAGTCTCGGAGGTCACAAGTCTGAACTCTGCAACGTCCAATATGCCAGTGGTTGTCAACCTTTTAAGGCTGCGACCCCCCCAAAATAATCATATTTGAACTGGGGACCCCACAAAATAATCATATTTGAACTGGGGACCCCACAAAATAATCATATTTGAACTGGGGACCCCACAACAATCATATTTGAGTTGAGGCATTGCATTTAGTTTGACTCGGTTCCACAGATAATATTGTGAAAATAGCAGATCTACAAGCTCACAACGCCTCGCGCATTGTGAGCTTGTAGATCGTCTATTTTCACAAATGTAACCTCTATATATTTGACAATTTGGCCAATGTTTGACCAGTTTTTATAGTATAGTTTGTTTATTACTTTTGATGCAGTAATGGTCTTTTTTCATTTTTATTTTCTTAAGGTATTAAAAAGGTCTTAAAAGTCCTTAAATTGTCACTTCACTGTCATCTGGGGACCCCCCTGGGGGTCCCGACCCACAGGTTGAGAACCCCTGCAATATGCCCATGCACAAGATACACTACCTGTCCTTCTCCTTATGTTCAGACAATTCTGGTTAAATGCATGCATGCAACTGTGCTCGTCATAGAGGGATGTGTGGAGAAACCAAAAAAAACACAGTATTGTGGCAGTTTAAGTACTCGACTCATGGCAGCTGGTCTTTCATCCCTGCATGAAGGGCTTGTTAAATACGCTGTGTGTAATCATCCATCTGTAAATAACTTCTGAACTCCAATGGTGGTTTATTTCAATCACACAGCACTCCCTAGTTGTCCTCTTTTTCTTTCTTTAATTTCGGTGCCAAGGTGTGCATTTTTTTCACCACTAGATGGTAGAAGGTTCCCAAGTGTGCGTTTAGCATTGGCTGAGCAACCAGGTGGACACTAAAAAGAGTAGCTTGGTTGCGAGACACTAATATTGTTGGGTGGTTTTAACTGAGTGAGACTTAGACTATAGTACAAATGTCAGCACATTTCACAAGTCCTCATTAGTGACTACTCCTTCCTGTATATGTCTGAAAAGCTTGTTCCTGCCACGGTGCCACCTGAGCGCACAGAACCACTGAGTGAGGAGAACACTTCATGAACAAGCCTCGTGCCACACCCTAAAGCCCGATTCATACTTTGTCACACAAATGCGTCACTCGCCGAAAATAGCCGACCTACAAGCTCACAACTAGAGTTGTTCCGATACTAGTGTCGAAAAAGCTGCCGATACCGCCTAAAATGCTGTATCGGCGAGTATGCCAGTCTATGCCGATCCGATACCACGTAATAATGTATCACACGATGCTATGTCATTTACCGTAATTTTTTGAATGCTTCAGTTGATGTTGCACGACTGTTTTATACTCTTGCTGTACTATTTACATTACTATTTACATCGGTACTCGGTATCAACCGATATGGTATCGGTACATCTCTATTTACAACGCTTTGCGAATGCGAAGCGTTGTGAGCTTGTAGATCAGCTATTTTCGGTGCGCACTGCTGACCTGCGACAGCATAAGTTAGGCCTAAAACTTTGCCAAGGTATGAAAGAGTAAAGTAGTGGGGCACATCAGGATCTTCTTATGAATTATTTTGTAAGCTGGAAGACCAAGACTGACATTGCCTCTTTCATGCCATTGTTCTGTTCTGAATGCACTAGACAAGCCTCACCTTTATTAAAGGTTCAACCTCAATAAGTCCCTTTCCACCTTGCCAGTGTATGCCAAGTTTAAAGTATTAAGTATGTATTTGACTCCCTGACTACTATATACAGTATATTTATTTAAAAAATAAGTTTGCTTTGAGGTGTCAAGTGTTAAAATGTAATTTCTGTTTTTTTTTTAGAGTTGTACAAAGAAAGCATCCACCTCTTTGTTTATAGGGTATTGCTATTATATTTATATTGTGAACAGATACTTTTTGCTTGAACTAAATGAGTGATAGTTGTTGACCACTGAGAGTAACATTGTAGCACACTATTCTATTTGTTGAAAACCACTATGCGATAGGCTTAATTTGAATTAAGATTTGAGAGTTAGATTTCACAAATCCACTTTAGATTCATGTCATGGTGTGGTGTCTTTTTGAGGTGCTTTAGTTAAGAATTTGAGCATTTTTCTTTTGTTTAAGACTTTTTTTTCCGTAGACAGAAGATGATGTCTGTTTGAATTTCTATTAAACCTACAGTGTTTTTGATTCCTGACTACTCCTGGACCTGTACTCGTTGCTGTCGGGTGGAGACCTTGTATGTACAGAAAACGTTCCTTTTTTATTATTATTTTAAAACTAGCCGAAAATAGCTGATCTACAAGCTCGCAATGATTGATGAAGTAGGGCATTAATTTACGGGAAAAAAAACATAAAAGGGTGAAATGTGGTGATACGAGGTTTCTGCCTGACGGCAACGATTCGTACTTCTAGCAATGTATGTTGAGCATGAATACTGTACATCCAAATATACTGTTGCCACTAGTCGTTACAGTTGCATCACCCACGGCCACCCCTTTGCTATTTGTGCACCAATCAATAAAATGCATCAGAGAGTGCATTATTATAAGGACACAAAGGTCACAATCTTTATGTGTAGTACATTTAAGTATCTCTCAAATCCAATAAATACACTGAAGCGCAAACCCAGAATGATTTCTAATGGAAAACAAGCTTGAATGCTTTTTAGTCTCGTATTAGATTTTGTACTTGCTACAGCATTGTTGTTTTTACATTGGCCAGCAGGGGTCTATACAACATTAGTCAGGGACCCATACTTCATTTTCAGATTCCAAACTACAGTACAACTTTGTAAATGGTTGGATATTGTCCGAGAAATGGGTAGAATGGCTGGATTTGATCTGATGTGACATATAAGTGTAAGAAGTCAGTGAATATAGAGGAAAAAGTCTAAAATGTCAAGCAGAGTATTAAAGGTAGGGTAAGTGATTTTCTTTGGTTAAAATAAGTGTTAAATAGCTCTATAATATGATAGCTGTAGAGTGTTTGTTCAGTAACGTGAGTCCCCATGTCTTTCCAGCTCTTTATTAAACAGACATGCATTTTCAGGTGTACCAATTTGATCCAATCAGGCTAGAGAACTCAGACAGGATACAGTTTAGACAAGTGAAATGGGAAGTGATGACAAAGACATTATCATACAAAAGTGGAACTGGAACAAAATAAAAATGCTGATAAATGGGTACTCTCTCCTGATTGGCTGAAATCTTGCAACCCACCTGAAAATGTATTTTCTGTTTATCATACAAAATTATCATAATTTATAGAAATATTTTGAGAATGTGAGAATATTATTAATAATAAATAATGATAATTTATAGAAAGAGCTGGAGAGATGGGAAGACAAACGCTAATGAACAAACGTTCTATGGCAATGATTATCAGAATATAGTGCTTTAACATTTTAACAAAAAAACTTTTGTTTTACCCCCAAAAATATCACTTACCCTACCTTTAAGTCGTGGTGAGTTATTATTGTTATACCATCTTTTGTCTTTCAGTTTTGTGTTTGATTTACAGTAGTTTTAAGAGTGCATAAGTAGTTTTAATTTTAGTTAAAGAATTTACTAGTTTAGTTTTAGCTTTTCAGATATTATGAGGAAAGTCTTTACAGAAGCTGAAAGGGTATAGGATGATATATCAGATATGATTTACAAAACGTCTTATTGTTTATTAAATGTCCCATATTGACTACAGTGCAAATCGAGGGGGGAGAAGTAAAATGAAGTTTTAGTTTTGCATTGTTCATTGTAGTTTTAATGTAGTTTCTCTTTTCTTTTCTTTTTTTTACTTTAGTGTTGTATTCTCATTTCAGATAATGAAATTATATGATCACTTGAAGTTTTAGTCTTACAAAAACCCTGTGTGAATGTCATTTGAAGATGTCCGGTGGCATATCATTCCCGGGCATTTGGCACAGTTGACATTCTCTGAACACACCTGGCTGGCAGTGGAGGGCCAATCGCATGCAAGGAGTGATTAAAGGGTGATTCGGGCACCCAAACACCCAATTAAATGCTCCCGTTGAATAATTAAGAGGCCATATTAAAGAGGACAGTGGACAGTGAAAGGATCTTCATTAGGTTACCATGGGATGCATTAGGTTGCATGTCCACTGAAATCTCATTGACAGCCCTGGCCTCTTTAACTTCAGTGGGAGCCTGGCACACTTTCAGAGAGCAACCACCTCCATTTTCAAGTATGCACATATCGGATGGCAAACTATCTTCCTAACTATTATAACTACTAGGCTATACTTTGAAAATTGCTACTGATCCATGTTGCTCACTTAGAAGCCCAAGTGATTGTAGCATGTGCTACAGTATATTGCCAAAGATCCATTTCAATTGTGACATACGTCAGAACAAATGACATTTGTAATCTGCAACTGTATGGGTAATATTCAGACGTAGCAAACGGTAACTTTGTACACATGGCATTTAATATGGATTTAAATTAATTGCATGTCTAACAGTGATCAGACTTTCTTAAAACATTTGAAAAAAAATAAACTACTGTATTAAAAACATTATTGTCCAGGTAAAAAGCAATTGTAAGCAGTGTTTGATCAACTATAAAAAGAAGCAGTTTCTAATCTCTAAAATCGGGATAATGGAAATGGACATCCAATCCATACACCTTTTATGATTAGTTTTTGAGTGGTGCTAGCCACTCCAAGGAGTGACTTTGTCCTGGTGTGTGTGTGTCTGTGTGTCTGTCCGTCCGTCCGTATGAGCCTCTCTGTATGTTTGAGCACAGCCTCAACAGCTGCGGCTGATTGCAACACAAAGATGCAACCAGTTACACTAATTATACACACACACGCACACACACACACTCACACACAACACACACTTTCGAGTAAAAATACTTAATGAGTAAAAATACTTAAAATGAGTAAAAATACTTAAATATTAGTAAAGATACTTTAAAGTTCCTAAACTGAGTAAAAAATACTTTAAATGAGTAAAAATACTTTAAATGAGTAAAAACACTTAAAAGATGTTAAAATGAGTAAAAACACGTAAAAATCAATAAAAACATTTCAAAGTACTTAAAATTACTAAAAATACTTCGAAGTCATCAAAGTCTGTAAAAAGTAACTAACGAAATGAACTCATGAAAAGCACCACTCTCTTCACATTGGGTGTGATTTTTTCATACAGTCAACAATACGTCTCAGCATAATAAGAGATAACACATAATTCCTTATTACTTCCATAACCATTTAGCATCACTTAGCATAACATACTGTACTGTTTGACCGGCCACAGGACTGGATTACAACAATCGCAAAACTCCCAATTCCCTTGTCTGGAAAGTAATTCCCTGATTCTGATCGGACCTTAAAACAGTGGTTCTCAAAATGGGGTCCGGGGACCCCCAGGGGTCCTCAAGGAGGTGTTCCAGGTGGTCCCCGGCTAAATGATAGTTAGAAACTGAATGGACCTTTACAGGTCTGTAACTCAGAGAGTGTACAAATGGAACCAAATGGACCCTCCAATTGGTTCCATTTGTACACTCTCTTATGGGGAGTTATGTGGGCCCATATGGCCTGATGCACACAGCACACAGTGGTGGGGGAACTTTGAAATGAAAAACTTTGAGAAGCACTGCCTTAAAAAAGGTTCTTATCTGACTCCTCCCCCAAGTTTGTCCAGCACAGAGAGGCCTTTCTCCAGGTAATCTGCTCTGCTCAGCCAGAAGGAATCCTTGTCCTTCATGATGTTGGCCAGCACCGCCCCGCCCAGGAAAACCATGTGTTTACGCCTCGGAGGATCCTCGATGCGGATCTTAAACTTCTACACAAGGACAAGAGAACAGAGGTGCAGATGTAAGCAAAGTACTGTAGTACACGGCTTAAATGCCTGCCCACACAGTTCATTGAAGTCTGAGAGAGAGAGAGTAGAAATCAATTGGTTACACTCTCAAACTTAAATTAAGGATCAGGACATTACTGTCTACCTTTTATTTTGGGGTGTATAGAGGTGAATGAAGCTAAGTACTCTACTTAAATGCTGCATACACAGTGAATTTAAGTCTGAGAGTAGAGTAATGTTCTCTTCTGTATTTGTTACAGTATGTTTGTATTGTAGTGTTTTTATATGTGGGGACTGCGGATGGAAATCTAGCTTCTAGATGAAGCAAAGTAAAGCAAAAAGCAATTGTTACACTGTCAGACTTAAATGAAGGATTAGGACACTTCTGTACCTTTTCTTCTGGAAAATACGAGTGTGTGTAAGTTTGAGGAAATTAGTAATTGTTTGTGTTAGGCCTACACACTCGCAGTACAGCTACCTTCCTGTGTATCCGCATTTCCCTTGGCTTGGTTGTGTCGTTTAGAGTGTTTTAAATAAAAAGATGTCTTACTGATAGTTTCTGAGTGTCTCCGTTCAGCACCCTCTCCAGGTACAGCTGTTTGATTTCTCTCTCCAGTCGGGAGGGCAGGCCGGGGTACATGGTGGTGCCCCCTGACAGCACAATGTGCTTATAGAAGTCTGCCCTGCACAGGACAAACAACACAGGATGCTAAGAAAAGGTAGACTATGGCTTTTTGGTGGTCCTTGGCATGGAAAGGTTTGGGGAACCCCTGGTTTAGAAAAGTGGTTCTCAAACATTTTCATATCAAGGACCACCAAATTAATATGTATTTGAACCCCATCTGAAAATATTTTGTGCCAGGGACCCCCATACAAGATATGTGTTGTTAAAATGTTTCCAAAATATTCACGTGAGCTTATTGATAGACTATGCAAATATCCAATGTATATAGGGTTTTGAACTTATATTAACTAATTTTGCTGGGCCTCTCTGGAACCCCCTAAAGGACCCCTGCACTTTGAGAACCACTGCTTAAGTAGAACACAGTGCAATTCTAGAATCCTGTAACAACGGTTAGTACAGAGAACCCTAGGCTGAATGCTTGATATTCCTATCATGTTATTGTACAGGTGCAGTTTAGTATGCACATGTGGCGGTAGTGTAGTGTGGTACAACAGCGAGGTGTCTCTGACCTGAGGTCAATGTCTGCGGCGTTGATGGTGTTGAACAGCAGCTCGGCCACCCCTGCTCCCTCCACGTTGATGAGGTGGGGCTGGAAGAGCGCCTCGGGGGCGCCGAACCTCTCACCTCCCACCATCACCTGCCGACCGTCAGGGAGCTGCAACACAAAAGGTTGTGAGGATGTACGATGCAGTATTGGTATAAAAGACATATTGTCGCTGTTGGGCGAGATAAAAAAAAAACACATTTTTTTTAAATAATTTCTCTTCTGGGGGTCCCTGGCACAAAACATTTTCAAATGGGGGGGGGGGGGGATAGTTTGAGAACTACTGAGCTACCATATATGACTCCACCAGAACGGTGGTCTCGTTGGCCAGACGCTGCTCCTGCTCGATGTTGTATCCCACGTAGCAGAGCTTCTCCTTCAGCATCCGCACCGTCTCAAAGTCAGCCGTATGGTTGAAAGCGTAACCTCTCAGCAGCAGCAGCTGATGGAAGCAAGGACAAGAGAGAGAGAGGTTAAACTGGGGGTTTGAGAAAGTCAGAAGTCCATGCATGTCTTATTATGCCTAACGCTGATACCGGCCTTTATAGAGTTTATATTTCATTATTGGGTCTTTAAGTGAAGCAATGTAGATCATCACATCAATCATCATCAATTACACACAACTAATTGTAATGAGTGCAAGGATCAGAGCCATGGTGCTTAGACCAGTGGGTTTGCAAAGTTGGCGCCGCAAGAGGTCACCAGGGGGGCAATTGGAAAGGAGTAGAAAAAGAAAAGAAAAGATAATTCCTAAAAGGGATATATATCTCTTTTTATTTCAATTCATATTCACTTCAGAAAATGATTGTGCCAGTTAAATTGTTTTGTCATTTTCACAAGGGGGGGGGGCAATGGCTATTTGAGGGTCCTTGGCATAGAAATATTTGGGAACCCCGGTCTTACACTGTATTCCTGAACCCTGTGATTGATTGATTGATTGATTGAGTACAGCAGTACGAGAGAGAAAAAGGCCAAATGGTTCATGGGACACAAAAAACTATTATACGGAAGAGATGAGGATGAGGAAGGGCAGGACATATCACATAAACATGTCTTTTTCTGTCTGCAGTTTATTCATTCACCATTCATTCACCTTCGATTTGATAAAGTCTCACCTTGATGAGGTAGCGCGTGATGTCACGTCCTGCTATGTCCAGCCTGCGTGTGAGGTGGGGCAGAGAGAAGCCCTCATAGACGGGACAGATGTGAGTCACTCCGTCCCCAGAGTCCACCACCACGCCTGTCAGTAAGCCTGTACACACCATCCATTCCCAGAGAATCCTTATCACATCCTCTCTGTCGGGTGGAAACCTCATACAGTATGCCCAAAGCTGTTACTTTTCAAGGTTTCAAATTCAAAAGTAACAAAAGGTTTCATTGTTATATTGATACATGCTAAAAAATATATTTTGTATGTACTTTTGGTATGCGGTCAGGTTTAGGCCTGGCTCAGGGAAGAGGACGTCCCTGCCATGCATAGTCCACCATGGGCAGCCTTGGAGGTGCGTATAAAACAAGACCAGGAGACCTGGTTCTGCCAGACCCAGACTTCACATGACGTGTCAGCCTGTGTCTATGCCCATGTATGGACGAAAGGGGGACAGACTTTTATGGCTGGGGCCGGAGGACAAAGTGACAGACTTTTTTTTGGCTGGGGCCGGAGGACAAAGTGACCATGCCCATGTATGGACGAAACAGGTACAAAGCCTCATGTAAGCCCGACCCCTTGGGTCTGGCAATAATGCATTACTTTTTCGTCATTTAGGATAATCGTTTTTGTCTTTGGTATGTGTGTGAATGTATATATTGTATCGGTTCTTTAATTGTTATTTTATTTTTTAATTGCGCTGTAATCTTTTTATTGTACTGTTCTTTCATGATCCTTAGTATGGTGTCATCATACTTGTGGATGTCGAGGGCTTACCCTGAGCATACAGAGTGAGGACAGCCTGAATGGCCACATAGATGCCGTGGAACTGGTACGTCTCAAACATCACCTCTGTAATCTTCTCGCGGTTTTTGATGGGGTTCATGGGCGGCTCGGTCAGCAACACCTGCAAGAGGAAAGCATGACTATAGCAGTGGTTCTCAAAGTGGGGTCCAGAGACCCTCAGGGTTCCTTGATCGGGTTCCAAATGGAACCCTTTGCAGGTCTGTAGATTATACTGTACATTAAGTCATTAATCACATAAGAAAGTAGATTTGAGAAAGAAAGAAGGAAATAACAGGAATATAACGTTTAAAATGAAGTAGACAGTGCTGAATTTTGTTTTAGCATGGTTTGAAGTTCTAAATCTAAACCATACTGCAAAATAAATATATAAATTAAAAAAATGACTTTTTCTACAAATGATTTGTTTTTGTCAAATCGATTTGGTGAATTGCTTTATCTACTATTTATTGATTAATTTATTTATTACACTGCCAGTCTTACCGTACCTTGCATTCTGGCGGGTTGAGGTCCAGGCGCTCGGGGCCAAAGGTATAGTCCCAGAGGTGAATCATGTCCTCCCAGGAGCGGACCATGCCGTTGTCCATGGGGTAGGACACCTCCAGGAAGGAACGACACTCGCTGGCTTCATCCCCCACCATCAGGTCCTAGAGGAGAGCAAAGCTTCATTCATAACTACTCCATAGCACCACAATGTCGCTTGCAGACAATAACTGATTTACAGGCTAACAACGCATGGCGTCACACTGCCGAGTAAATACTACTGTAACGTAGGCAGAAGTCAGGTGGGAATCTGGTAAAGGCAGAGATGTCAGAGAATGGGCGAGCGCCCTTACCTCTTCTATATGAAATGGAAATGGTTTGAAAAACGTTGATGTAATTGTAGATAACTTATGGGACATAGTTTGGCTTGTTTAAGTTAATTAATACAAATTACTATCTGTGTTCTTGGTATGACCCACCTGCTTTAAAATGGAGGTTGCAGGTGCAGAGTGTCAATTAGCTTTGGCAGACTACAGAACAGCCAGGGGAAGAGAGCCGCTAGGGCCCTTCATGGAAGGGTGTAGCAGCCTATTACGTATGTAGCTACCTGGGTTGCTGTTCTTTTAGCCTTTTGCCTGTGTTTTATTTTGATATGCCTATTTTTGGACAGGCCTGCACTGTAAATGTTATTGCACTGAGAGGTTGGTGTTTGGAGATTTTTGGTAAATAGAAAAACAACAAAATGCATTCTTGGACAGTTTTTGGAGCCTTGAGCCATCGGCCAACCTTTACACCGACCCTATATACTGGGCACCCCCCAAGGGTCTATACTTGGTCCCTTACTTTTTTCCCGGCTACACCAAATCTCTTCACCAAAAATCTACAAGCTCATAACACGTCGCAACGCATTGTGAGCTTCTAGATCTGCTATTGTCGCTGAATGCTCAGAAAAGGGCACGTGATAAGGAGTTAATGTTTAATATTTCTTTACCGGTTCCAATAATTCCTAGTAGCTGTCCAGTAGCTCCCTGTACCTGCCACCTGATCCATTGTCTGTCCCATAAAGGGCTTCTGCTGCTCGCTCCTGCGTGGATTACGTGGGTGAGAGGTCAAGATGACCAGTGTGACCTCAGTCTGTGAGAGCACTGATCTGGGATCACTGGTCAGGTCATCTGATTAACAAAACTTAACTCTGTCTTAGGAGGCCAACAGGTGTCAACGCAACGCTCTGTTCTCTGAGACACTTTAACTCATACAAGCTTATGAGGGGTGACAGATCAGGTCTAGGTCACTGGGGGAACAGGATTTAGTGGTGGCTTTTGTATTTGATACGTGTTCTTGTACATGTAACGACTGAAATAAGTACCTATGCAGTATCCAAGAGCAACTCACCTAGTGTTTTACATAATTGCTGATTGTTGTTGTTTTATTTGTACACACTTCAGATTTGCTTTTTGATTACAAATGCATTACAAATAAAATGCGTTTTTATGCAGTGGCTCTGAAATGGGCTAGCCGTCTAAACGAGGGTCTGTCTGTCTGTTTGTCTGACCTGTATTTGCACACTAATGCTCTATACTCTGCTCTGGCAGATTTGTCTGGTTTACAGGCAACTCTGTCAGAGCCAAGCCGTCTATAATAAGAGGGTTATGAAACTACATGAAGTCTGAGATCCACATGAAGCCACACCGTCATTAGACCCCATCTTGTTAGAATGATGTGTAGAAGTAGACCTTAATAGGAGCATTCTGTATACGTCTCTGACGGGTGGAAACCTCATGTCCAAAACTGTTTCAAAACGGTTTAAAATTCAAAAATAGCTAAAGTAGCAGAACTACAAGCTCAGAACGCGTCTCTTTGCGCCGCGTTTCGAGCTTGTATATCTGTTACTTTTGATGCTCTTGTGTGACGGTGTAGTGTGTGAAGTCGGGCGTTAATTTACGAAAAAATACAAAAAGTTCAAATATGGAAATAAGATGTTTCTGCAGTCAAACTGCAGATACAGGCGGTCAAGCGGTGTGTGATGATGATGCTTTCATTATGATGTCTGAATCCTCTGCAGTGGCCTCACCTTTATCTCAATGTTGCCCACTTTGGTGGTGGATCGTATGATGGGTCGACCCACCATAGCGGGGAAGATGTGCTCTGGGAAGTTGGAGCCGGCAAAGCCACACTTGACAAACTGTGGATGAAATATACAATGTTCATGTTTAAAAGTGTGATGAGGAAATATGAGAGGGGTACAGTGAAAGCTCAAGTTGGAAGCTTTTTTCTTTTCTTCACTTCTCTCAAATAATTTCAGTTCATATTTCTTGATATTGTGCTGTCACAGCAGTCACAAAATGAAACGGTTACATGCAATTGTACTGTATTGTAATCTCCACTTTTATTGCTTTGCATTAGCCAATGACTGATTTTCTTTTTCCAATCATTGTAATATTTGAGCATTTCATGTGCAGAGAAAATGTGTGAAATATGATAGTGAAAAAACTAAGGTTGCTGAAACATTTCTGCAGCTTTGTTTGATAACAGGTGATTTTACATTATGAATGTACTGCACCAGTTTGACATCCATGGCTATTCTTTGGATTGCCTCAACTTGTCTATTTGCCTATGAGACACATTCCATAGCCTGAGGGTGTGCAATGCATTCCAGAGTGCATCTACCGTCCATCTGTAGCCACACTAAATGTTTGTCTATGCTGTGTTTGTGGATTACAGTAGACAGTTGGCCTGCTTGAATGGTATGCTGTACACACACTACAGTAACTTGAATGACACAGTGCCTATAATGGGATAAATCAAGTGGTTTGTGGACCCTGACACCTGGAATCTCTTTCTTCCTGTTTCTCGGCCAATGGAGGATCACTTCCAAGCATCACAACCATGTATGGCAGTGTGCAGGTAGGAGTTGGACGAATGACAAGTCCAGACAGATGTGGTGGAATCACTTCTATCCACTATGCAACTATACACGCCCTGTCTGTGTGCAACTTCTCCAAAGTAGTTACGACAAAACGGTCCAGTGAAAATGGTTTTCTTTTACTTAAATAAAGCACTTGACCCAAAAACGATAATATGCATTTAATATATAACTAGTTTTCTATTTCCATTAGGAAAGCTATCACATGAATGCAAAGCTTGCATTATGTTTCACCTAATAGGCTACACCAAGCTAATGTATCCTAGATTTACATGGTTATTCATAGAAGAGAACATAATATCCACTGTAGAAATGACCTGGATGCAAGAGAATCTATAGCTAGTATATTCTGTATTGCCAGAGCTGTCAGTTATCAGTGGTGGAAAGTAACTAATTAGTACAAGTTAAGTACAATTTTGAGGCACTTCTACTTCACTTGAGTATTTCCAATTTTCAATACTTTTACTTCTACTCCTAGGCTACTCCACTACTACTCCACTACATCTCTCACTTTTACATTCTGCATAATGAATGAGTACTTTCTACTTTTGGAACTTTAAGTACATTTTGATACCAATACTTTTGTACTTTTACTCAAGTAAATTTTGAATTCTGGACTTTTACTTGTAACTGAGTATTTCTGCATTGCAGTATTGATATTTTTACTTAAGTAAAATATTTGAGTACTCTTTCCACCACTGGTTATAACTTATAACACAACAAGTTTCAACTTCAAAGAGGATATTATTAAACTTTACCCCAGTGCCATTGTCACAGACCACCACCTTCCTTCCCTGGCTGTCCATGTTCAGTGTTATTATTCCCTCCAGTCAGGAGGACACGCGCGGGTCCGGTTATTGTTATGGATGTGAAAAGTGTTCAATATACCAACATTGAGCTGAATCCTCGCTGTAAGTTCTTCATGGATCAGAATGGGCGGTGTCGCACACAGCGATCGGGAGGGACGCCCCGAGATTCGAGAAGGAAGGGCCAATGCAGCTAGGTATAGAGAGGTAGCCTCACACGACGGTCGTCTGTCATGACCGTCATGGATGAACTTCAACCTTGTGTTTGCACCTTCTCTCTTTTGACCCGTACTTCTACATAAACGTTCAGATTTCAAATATAAAGTGCTTAACCCATGGCCACGGATGTTGCAATTCTGTACGGGTCCTCAGAAGTACCCGTATCTTCCGTAGTATTCAATAAAAAGCATTTTAATCCGATTGGTGGCCATTGTTTCATAGAGTTATAATGTATCAGAGTGCAGTACACCTCCCAACCGATACAGACGCGTAGTTGAAAGTATGTTGAGGAAATACGGAGAAAATGGCAGCCGATCGGATTAGAATGCTTTTTTATTGAACAATATGGAATATACTGTTACTTCTGAGGGCCCGTACATCATCGTAACATCCGTGGCCATGGGGTACGCACTTTATATTTGAAATCTGAACGTTATTGTAGATGTACGGTACGGGCCGAACTTGGGATTTATGCCTTGCCAGTTGCCAGGCAGGCTCTCTAACCATTCAGCTATGGCCACATCATCAGCAGGGATTCTAACGCAGTTCTACTCTGTAACAGTAAAGGGGTTTCAGGGGAAACCAGCAAAATGAGGAATAATATAATAAAAGACTGTCTTGCTAATAAAGCGTCATGTCTCTCATTTTTGGGCGGTGAAACCGCCCCTATATGTGAGGTTTGGACTTCGACATTCGCTGCACTGTGATTGGCCACCATTGTACCCCCCCCCACCCATTGCACCCCCCCAACCCTGCGCTGTGATTGGCCACCAGTGTACCCCCCTAACCCTGCACCGTGATTGGCCAATCACAGTCTATTCAGGACTGTGATTGGCTAGTGAAACATGACACATGTGCATAGCCCTATAAATAGGACTATGCACTTAAAAAAAAACACATTTATGTTTTTTTTAAAGTTAGGGGTGTACAATGGTTGGTCCACGATATTACTTTTCTTTAAGTGAACTTCCATCACTGTGATGACCACTGTGACCACACCGCCCACTTCACACTGGGTGTGATTTTTTACAATGTATTTGATATTACCTTTATATTATTAAATAAATTATGCATTTCATCCTCTATATATTGTCCTGCAACCTTTATGATAAAGGCGAAAAGGGATAGTAGACCAGTGGTAGGAGCGAGAATGCTCAGAAGCAGAGAATCCTGTGCTGGGATTCGATACCATGATCTTGTGGTCTGAAGTTAAGAGCTCCCCCTACTGAGCTATGGATAGTCCAGCCGCAAAAGAAGCAGAAGTCACACTTTCAACTCCCACCCTCGCCAGGGTCAAAAACTTTATATTTGAAATCCGAACGTTTATGTAGATGAATGAACGGGTCAAAAATGGAGACAGTGCAAACACCAGGTTGAAGTTCATCCATGACGGTCATGACAGATTCAGACTGCACTAGCGATTTGTTTACATTCGACCGCATGGCTCATTTGCATAAGAAGTTACCATATTGATTTTATCCCACTGTTGAGGGTTAGGGTTATGAGGTGTGTAGAGAGTGAGGTTCCATTAACTACCATAAAGAACATAAAGTAAAGCAGGCTAAAATTATTATGTCAACCATAGAGTTAAAAAATAAGGATGTCAACCGGGGCAGGGACATTAGCTGGTATTATTATTATTATTATTTTATATATAAATGCATTTGACTACAAAAGGCAAAAAGTCACGTGACTATCAAGTATTTTGGCCTCATGTTGTTGCCGCAACACCTGCTGGCTGAAAGTCAATGCAGGGCTTTATAAACGGCACTGACAACATCATTATTCATAGCATATTATTTTATTGTGTATATACATTATGTAGATAAATTACTGATAGCATTCTTACTATGTTGGTGGGGAAATGTAAGGTTTGTGCGTGATGAATCTAAAACTTGCCTTACATTTATAGGAAGGGGGGAAACAATAATTGACAATTATGAATTATGAATTCCACTTAATAAACTTACAATATCACTGGTGTTCACTGTTCACTTAGGCTACGGGGTTGGGAAAAGCCATCTAAAACTTAAAATGCAATAAAAAATCCATAATTCAAGTTGCACAAAGACATGTCTTTTCAACAGACGTCTCTACCCACTGGGCACACAATACAACAACACCCAAACGCCGTGCATACGCCGTCCATACGACGTCCGAGTCAGACGTGTGTCGACGTCGTTTCAACGTATTTTTTGCAAAAAAGCTGCTGACTGAGGTCTGACTCGGAAGTCGTATGGACGGCGTATGCACGGCGTATGGGCGTTGTATTGTGTGTGCCCAGTGGGTAAAGAGATATCTGTTGAAAAGACACGTCTTTTACAACTATGTTTTTTATACTTATTATATTATATTATATTATATTTTATTATATTATTATAAATGATATGACCTCATAAACATTTAAATGTATTATTAATTAACGGGGTTAGTTGGGGGTTGGGTGTCTTGCTCAGGGACACCTTTAATAATTAATTAATTAGTAAAACTTTAGCTGGGAAGAGTTCGTTGTCCCGTTCCGTGTATATTGATGGCATGCGACTTGAACCTGCAAACTGTCTGTAGCAGAGGCAACCGATCAAGCGCACTACACCCAGTGTTGTAGCGCTAATTTTGGAAGTGGGGGAGCGCACCTCTTTGACACATGTATGCGCGCGCATGTGTCAAAGATTTTTCGGGTCTTGCGCGGATTGGAGGTCTTTTTTTGTTACTTTATTTCGGTTTTAGGGTTAACCTCTGATCCACCCTTAGCTCTTGAGTCTGACTCTTGCCAAGTCTGCTTATTTGGCCTGTGGACCACCCCACAGGGTTTTCTAAATCTCACCTGCACAACCCAATATTATGCTGTTGTTACACATTTGTTGCTTTTAAATGTGCAAATGATTTTTTTTTAAATCATTAAAAAATATATATATAAAAAAAAGGAAAATCATATATATATGTATGTATATATATATATTTTTTTTAAGCCGTTAGAGAAGTGAGGGAGCGCCGCTCCCCCGCATCCCCCCTCCACTACACCCCTGACTACACCACTGCGCCAATGCACCTTTGGGCCCTCAGCAGGTGTCTTCTAGTGGTTTTGACTTGCTTTTTTGTATTTTGGTATTGAAAATTTCAAAGTGCTACAACATTGAAATATGGGATGATTGGGATTTGAACATGGAACCTCTGTGCTGAGAGTTTGATCACTATCCCATTACACCATCTCTCTCACTGTTTCCCAGCTGGTGTCTTCTAGTGCTTTTGACTTGTTGTTTTGTATTTTGGCCTTAAAAAATTCAAAGTTCTACAACATTGAAATATGGGACGACTGGGATTTGATCATGGAACCTCTGTGCTGAGAGTTTGATCACTATCCCATTACACCATCTCTCAGCAGGTGTCTTCTAGTGGTTTTGACTTGCTTTTTTGTATTTTGGCCTTGAAAATGTCAAAGTACTACAACATAACATTGAAATATGGGACAACTGGGATTTGAGCATGGAACCTCAATGCTGAGAGACTGATCACTATCCCATTACACCATCTCTCACAGTGGGATGATGGACTTATGAGCAGTCACCCACCAGCTAGTTAGTTACATTGGCTAGAATGTTGTGCCATACTTTACACATTGCAACTTTAATGTTTAGAGGGGAAAGAAAGAGAAAAGGGGTTCAATTCAATTCAATCTTTATTTTAGACCCAGGAAGATTCATATAAATGCTATAAAGACAGGTTATATCCCACATGGCCAGTTCTGGCCAATGTTGTCAAACATTTTCCTGCCAAGGAACCACAAATTGATACAGATTTTGTGCATAATTAAACAACTATCTGTTCTGTAGCTATGTGCATAACAGTGGAGAGAATGAAACTCTCTGAATACTGAACTCTCATTCTTATTTGGCTAACTTATTTTATTACTAATAGCAAGTTTCAACCTGGGGTCCAACCTACGTATACTATATTTGAAATGTATTTTTTTTTTTTTTTAAGTATAAAACTGTTCCTTGTTTAGCTGGAGACCCCCTGAAACCCCCTCAAGCCAAGGCCCCCTGTAGTCCCTGGACTCCTCCTTCCTTGAGAAGCACTTGCCTGCCCTAGGCAACTGAAAAATCGAGACACCCAAAAGGTTGGATAAAAATAAGTTCATTTATTTACATAAAACGTTTACAAAATACATATTTTTCAGTGAAATGCAGCGATGTGTTACGCGCTATGGTGATGGGTATATAAGACATGAAACAGTTGTAGGCCTGTGTCATTTTGATAAGGTATGACAAATAGGTCTCACTGTGAATGTTAAATAGGCACATTTAAAGTTAGTGCTTCAATTCCTCTCCGTTCCCCATCATTTGTTGAGCTGTTTCACCTTCATTATGTTCACCCTTGCAGGTCTTTATCAGTGGGGAAGCATTTGAGAAGACAACTTATCAAACAACAAAGGAGAGGAGAACAGGTAAAAGTAAAACAATGGCTGAGATTTAACTGGGGTTAGAAAGTAGCTTTAATAAGGTATGAACTGTTTAAACCTGAGATGGGTGTTATTAATGCATTGTAAAAGAGTTAGCTCTTAGTTACTCTTTAAGGCAGTGTATGAACATCAGTTCTGTTTTCGCCATTGACTTGGAGTATATAGCCTATCACTCAAGGCATTGATCACTCAATGTGTGCGCCTGAACCGCTGTCAATAAGAAATGCACTCTGTAAAGTACATGACTATTTAAAAAATATCTAACTAAAAAGATATGAGTTGAATCCAGTACCCAAACTTAATATAACGTCAACAATCAAGTCTAGAGACATCCATGAGCATTATTTCTATAAACATGTTTCCTGAGATGTACTGTACAAGTACCCACGTAGCATTGTCTATCTACAGTTTTGATTAAATACCACAGTCATTGTTTAGCTCAGTCGGCACTATAGCCTAGGCCCTTTTCACAGCGGCCATTTTGACATGAAATAGTACGGTAAAAACACAGGCGTTAACAATTGAGGTTGCGTTCATTCAGGTCAAACAGAGACAGGGTTCTGCTATAGTGCATGTAGACTCACTTGAAAGGCTCTGCTGAACTAAATGGAATATAATGAAAATGTATAGGCTATAGCATATTTAGCAACACCTGTGTTTACCCTACAATTTAGGCCTAATGTTGATATGGCTGCCATAGGAGAAAAAAAGGTCTATTGTGTATAATACAGTCACAGTCATGTGACATTGTTGTTTGTTTAAGTGCATGTCGTTTGTCTGTTCTTGTTCCCTTATAATGTTCACGTCAGCAGCCGCATCACGTCCCAGCTGTAGAACAGCTTTGGAATGTCTGCAGACAGTATGTTCTTGAATGTCAGTCCATCCTTTTCTTTGCATAGTCGTGATGCTGTGATGACAGACGCCATTAGGGTCCCAGTTGAATAGGGGTGACAAAGTCAGGGGGGGGACAAAAATCCACGCTTTCCTCAAGGCTCAAACTCACTGTCGCTGCTGACGGAGATTTCGGGGGTGGAGGCCCCAGTCCGGTGTGGCTCAGTGCCTGTGCTGCAGTCACTGGCCTCAGGGCTTCCTGGGTGGTGAGGGTAGGTAGGCAGAAGGTGGGGGTGGTGGTGGCGGTCCTGAAGGGAGCCGTCGGGGGAGCTCTGGGAGACCAGATGGGAAGGATCCTGCTGCAGTCTGGGTGAAGGGAAAGAGAGAAGAGTCATGTTTAATCACCTAATAAGCCCCATATCCTTTGCCGTACAACATAACAAAAATAGCTGATCTACAAGCTCACAGATGAACATTTTGCCTATCCTTTTTTGCCCAATATGGAGGCACCAGGTTACTTGAAAGTGATTTAAAGATCACGAACTGAATGAGCAGGTTGGTACCTTGCGTGGCTGCCTCTGCTGTAGGTGTGTGAATGGGTGAATGTAACGCACATTGTAAAGCACTTTGGATTAAAGCTGCCATACCGTACGCAGACCATCTGCCATTTATGGTAGAGCTGTACTTTAATCTCTCTCCCAGACTTTTTGTGTTTGCTTTTACTCTTTTACTACATACAGGCTAACAGTTTGATAGACAGACAGACAGACAGACAGACAGACAGATTAGACAGAGATGTTATCTTGTGTGTGTGTGTGTGTGTGTGTGTGTGTGTGTGTGTGTGTGCGTGTGTGCGTGTGTGCGTGCGTGCGTGCGTGCGTGCGTGCGTGCGTGCGTGCGTGCGTGCGTGCGTGCGTGCAGGATTTAAATCTGTCAACTCACAAGTGACGAGTGAGACACACCCATCATGATTATATGAAGGATGTTTGATCTATAAAAGTGGACACATATGAGTGTGGTGACATCTGAACGTCAGAGTCTTATTGTCACTGTTGGTTTAGTCTCGCGTAGCCAGACTATTTCACAATCTCTGAATACTATATAGCGTCTGGAACTACACCTCCTGAAATCCGAGACAGGAAGCCCTCATCTGTTCGTCATTTCCGTTCACGAAAATGTATCTTAAAATATCTTTACATTAAGAAAACTAAATTCCATTTCTGCTACGCAGCAAGCTATGCTTAGATGATTTTGATTCATATTCGGATACATTTGCGCGACTGTAAAGACTAAATGTTAGTGGGGAAGAGCCGTCACATCCGCTTTATCATTTTCAGAGCTTCCGTGCTCCAGACTGTATGACGGAAGCATTTGAAAATTGTGGGAGGCAACAGTCTGTCTCGCGAGACTACCGTTGGTTGGATTGGGGAGCGTTTAAAAGTCTTTCATGTTTCACTGGGTGCAGTGAAAGGCCACCCTAATGTACTGTACTATTTTTTTTAGACATACCTTTGTGAGACATACCTATTCTTTGCCGATGCAGCCCGGTCTCTCTGTCGCCGGTTCTTGAACCAGTTGCCGACCTGTGTGGGTGTGAGGCCTGTGGCCTGAGCCAGGTGCCTCTTTCTGGATGGGTTGGGATAGGGGTCTTGCAGGTACCATTCCCTCAGCAGGCTGCGAGTCCTCTCCTATTATGAGAAACACAGAGAATGTTGGCTGTTTAGGTTCCAGGGCTTCGGTTTCACTCAGTGTTCAAAATTATGACTGCTTCCAAAACAAGACGTTTGCTTCCATAGCAAACCACTGCTGAACATCAGTGTGAAAGTTTTGATTCAAAAGACCATTCGCTGAAAGTAAGAAGCTTGAGGGTGAAATTATCGATGTGTGGGTGTTTTTTCTCTCTTTATATTTGTTTTAATTGAATTTTTTTCAAGCTCACAACATTTCACAACGCATTGTGTTCTGACATGTAGCAGATTTTCACTATTTGACTATATACAATAAACTATTGTATATAGGGCTTAAGTGTTTAAATGTGCTTATAAAGTACAGTGGAGAGAGAGTAAAAACTCTAGAGCAGAGAGGAGGGGACGGTAGACCCACAGCAGGGGACGGGTTTGGGGACTGGGGACTTCGTCACTGTCGGGTCGAAACCATGTAAGAGCAGAACTGTTACTTTTCAGATTTTTTTTTAAAATAAGCTCTCTTCCAATCGATCCAGTAGTTAGTATTTAGTCACAAGTTCCTGTTAATACTTTTCATTGGATCAATATTTAGAAAACCCACGGACAGACGTAACCACTTAAACACAAAAGAATATGTAAAACAGCAACAAACTAAAAAAGAAATATGAAGATACAAGGTTTCTGCCCAACAGTGATGATGACAGTGATAGTTGAACGACTGAAACACAGTGTGTGTGGAAACTGATCTCATTCATACCTATAAGCCACAAGTGAGGTCAGGTGGCTCGCTATTATGAAAACCATCTTATCAAACACTGCTGAGAATGATCTCGCCGATGATCTCTCTCTCGCCATGCTGGGCGTAATCTCATTAAAGTGGATTTATAAATAGTGTGTAGCTCCTAATCTACAGGAGGAGCGGGTGTACGTAACATTGTATATCCAGTAAATTGGATGATGCTAAGGGGCTTATGGCGCTGGCGAGGCCGTCCCTTCTGAGGTTTAACCCATTAAGGCCTGAGGGTCCGATTCTACGAAATGTCTTCTAAGCTTGTCTTCTAGCTTGTAGATCGGTTTTAATGGGTTAAGGAGAAGGGAATTGATCGGCAACACTTGTCAACAATGCTGCATTCTGCCACATGAGGGAGATGATGGGCACAGCCAAATGTGTTAATCAACTCCTTTTTACATTTTCTGATTTAGACAATTTCAACATTTGATTGATTGATTGGTTGATTGATTGAATACTTTATTAACACGTTAGTTAACGGCACATGTAGTACAGTCAAAAGTTACAGTTAAAAGGATAACACAAGAAACCCCAGGGGGCTTGTTTTCATTGTTTCCACCCGGCGTCCCTATTTTGGGCATGTTGTTATAGGCGAAAGTGGTCACAAATATTAAAATATGAGTATTTGTAGATATATTGTAGATACGGCTATTCTTGCGGCTATTTTCACTATTTTTGGAAAGTATGAAATAGGACTTCACAAACTGGATTTGACTGTGCACACAGCCACGCAGAGATTTTCCATATTTAATTTTTTCAATGGATTGAAATCGAACTATTTTGCCTTGCCGCTCACCCTTACAGCATTTTACTTAAAGGTAGGGTAAGTGATATTTTTGTTAAAACAAAAAGTATTTTGTTAAAAGGTTAAAATACTATATTCTGATAGTAATCATTGCTATAGTGTTTTTTCAGTAACAGATGTCTCCCTGTCTCTCCAGCTCTTTAATAAACAGAAAATAAGTTTTTCGGTAGGTGTCAAAATCTCAGCCAATCAGGAGAAAGTACCCATTTTTAAGCTTAATTTGTATAGTGTTCCAGTTCCAATTTTGCATGCTCATTTCTTAGTGTCATCACTTCCAATTTCACTTGTTTAATCTGTATCCTGATTGAGTTCTCTGTCCTGGTTGGATAAAATTGGAAATGAAACTGAAACTGAAACGAAAATGCATTTTCTGTTTAATAAAGAGGTGGAGAGACAAGGAGACTCCTAATACTGAACAAACACTCTATAGCAATGAGTACTATCAGAATATAGAGCTATTTAACACTTATTTTAACCAACGCAAATCACTTACCCTACCTTTAAACTTTGAACCTTGAAGGCTGCCTACAGTTTGCCCTCAGAGGCAGTAGAATCATTGGTCAGGCCTTGGAAGGTCTCACTCCACAGTTGTCGAGAAGGGACAACCTACTATAGCATATCCTCCTCCAACGGATGACTATTTCCATATTTCCTTGTTAGTACTCGCTTTCAACTGTCTTTTTTCAGAACAATAGATCCTGGTATGGCATCGTGTTAACATGTTGTGTGTGGGTGTGAACAGTAAAAAAAAACTAAACTTTACACTGTAAACCACCAACAAGTCAAATTCCTTGACTCTATCCAACTAATTAAATATGCACAGCAACATCCTCAGTGTTGGTTTAACTGAGAGTGTAAAAATGTACACTTAAAGTAGGATTTTGCTATAACGGCATAGGTTTTGGGTCTTTAAAACCTGCATATTTTTAATTGACTGGGTGGTAACCGGTACAGTGGGTCCCTAAGACCTCTGGGAACCTTTTTTATATGCATTTATTTTATATTTTAAGTTTTACTTTATATTTTTTTTAAATGGGGGCCACATACATATAATGATTTTTTAAATTACGTTTAATGCCTAATATTTCTACAATTGCTACAAATTGCTACAAAACCTGTGGATAGACCAAGTTGAAGGGTACATTTAGGTCTGATAATGATGTACCGATACCGCGCATGTTCAAATCATGTATACTGTACATTATTGCCGACCATTTTCCACAGCATACATTTATTCTTTATTTCTTACCCCCGGGGGTCCTTGGGGGAGTTCCAGGGGGTCCCCAGCAAAAGTGGCTAACATAGCATCACAATCATTTTAACCACTTTTATACGTTGGCTATTCAAGCTGTTGCCCCTGGGATGAAGGCGTCTTAACGCTGCGCAACAGATGGCTGGCCTGCCTGCCTGCAGACCACCTTCACTAATGTCTTCAGAGCTCTTACTGGGCTGGCTAGTGGCTACATTACAATTTACAATTTAGGCAATGTTTACATTGCCTCAAATAAGGCTCATGTATGCTATACTGACAGTGGTGGAATAAGTACTCAGATTTGTTTTACATAAGTAAAAGTAGCAATACCACAATATTTATCATTTTTAATCTAGCACTTTTTTATTAATTTTTTTATTTGAATGAACTTGGTTCCTTCCTTTTCTTTATGAAAAGCGACTTTGGGTACTTTGAAAAGCGCTATATAAATCTGAGCTACTATTATTATTATTATTATTATTATAAAATACTCTGTTACAAGTAAAAGGCCTGCATTCAAAAATGCCCCTGAATAAAAGTACAAAAGTAGCAAAAATGGCAGATGTGCAAGCTCAAAACATGCCACATTGCAACACTTTGTGAGCTTGTAGATCAGCTATTTTCGAACAGCCGAATTATAAAATAGGACTTAATTGGTTAATGTATGTTTTGTATTAATAATCAAAATCTACAAAGTAACTAGTTGTAACTAAAGCTGCCAAACAATTGTCGTGGAGTAAAAAGGACTATATTTGACTCTGAGATGTATAGTGAGGTAGAAGTACAAAGTATCAAAAAAGGAAATAAAGTGCCTCAAAATTTTACTCAATTACAGTACTTGAGTAAATGTACTTTCCACTACTGGATCATAGACAATTGAGGTTTCAATACTCAGTCCTGCCATTGGACAAACAGTTCTTGCATGGAACAACAATAAACTATAACTATTTACGTTTTATAATCTTCATATGCTTGTTACATTTTAGATACTGGCGTTTGAACGCACAGACTTCAAATTCGGATCAACTATCGTGTCATATGGCCTACATAATAAACTGCATAAGACAGGAAGCCTTATAAATGCTTTTGGCATGTTACGCAGCTCCATAAGTAATGTATCTGACCTCCCCCCCCAGACAGGTCCTGATCACTTAACAAAATCTACTCTCCTGACATGCAGCAGATCTCTGACCTTGCAATAGGACACCAGGTCTAATGTGCTTTAACCTGCAGCTCAGCAGGCTGGCTGCATGAAGGATAACCCGGGTTCATAGCATTATCATCTTAAGAGCTCAGAAACTATAGGCTGCTTGATACACCGACCATTCACCACGGAGTCCTGGCCATGTGTTGATTTCATCGACTAAAACTATGACGAAAAATGTCTGTTGACTACTACTTTTTCACTTGGGAAAACTAAATAAAACTAAAACTATGACTAAAATATACTGACAATTTCGTCAACAAATAAAAACTAGACTAAAATGTGATGTTTGGGGGGGGACTAGTGGAGAAGAGATCCAGTGGAACCAAGACAAGTCATCATGGGTGTCACAGACCGAAAATAGTTGATCTACAAGCTCACAACGCATCGCAGCGCGACACATTGTGAGCTTGTAGATCGGCTATTTTCGGCATGCAGCTAAGTGAAAATCAATTCATGGCCCGCCAAAAATACATTTTAGTCGACTGTAGATTTAGTCGACTAAAATCTTATGATATTTAGTCGTCTAAAACTAGACTAAAAGTATAGACATTTCAGGTGACTAAAATGTGACTAAAACTGAACAGAACGTTATTCAAAAGACTATTGGCCGTCAAAATCAACACTGGTCCTGGCTTTAAAGTATAGGCTAAGGTTAGAAATATGAACCGTTGCTCATAATAAGTCTTCTTGTTTAGCTTTCATCATTCGTGACTGTGGTCGCCTCTAATCTTGGGGAGAAAACTGTGACACACACCATCAAATCTTATAACTTACATGTGAAACTTTTAACGATGTTTTAACGAAATGGGTGAGGTTGGAGCAGGTTGGATTTAAGAAAAATATATATAGGCTAGCCCACTACTACATCATACTATAGGCTGGTTCTCTAAATGGGATCCAGGGACCCTCAGGGTTCATTGAAGGGGTTCCAAATGGACCCTTACAGGACTCTGATGTAACCATTTGGTTATAAGACTATTTGTTATGGGGTTATTGGGGGTCCTTGAAATTAAGACGTTTGAGAATCACTCACTGTACTAGGCTACTGTCGCTTCCCTGATAATAACCAGTGGTGGAAAGTAACTGAGTACATTTACTCAAGTACTGTACTTAAGTACCATTTTGAGGTATTTTTACTGGAGTATTTCCAATTTTCAATACTTCCATTTCTATACCACTACACCTGAGAGGCAAATATTGTACTTTTACTTTTATACGTTTCAGCCATTTGAAAATAGCAGATCTACTATGCATAGGGAATGCATTGTGAGCTTGTAGATCTGCTATTTTCAAAAGCTATTTCGACATTTTACACATTTGAAAACTTGTGAAATGGGACATTCTGCATAATGAGTACTTTCTACTTTCTACTTTCAGTACATTTTGATCCCAATGCTTTTGTACTTTTACTCAAGTAAATTTTTACTTGTATAACAGAGTACTTCAACATTGCAGTATTGATACTTTAACTTATTAAGTAAAACAAATGTGTACTTTTTTCACCACTGATAATAACGCATTTGAACTTGAAAAAAAGAAAAGAAAACACATAATCGGACTCACTTTAAAGCAGTGGGTCTTCTGCTCGCCGTCCCAGATGGTGCGGGGCAGGGGGTACTTCTTGCGGATGCGGTACTTCTCCACGGGGCCCAGCGCGCGGCCCCGCAGCCTCTCCGCCTCGCGGTAGTGCGCGTCCAGCCACAGGTCCTGGAGCTTGGCGTGCGACTCGCGCGTGAAGCGGTGCGTCTGGAGGATCTGGTAGAGACCCTCGAAGTTCCCCCCGTGGAAGGCGACGAGGGCGCGGGCGCGCATCACGGACTCCTGCCGGTTGAGAGCCTCGCCTCCGGCGGAGGGCAGCGACCAGAGGAACCGGCCGAGCCGCTCCATGTCGCCCGTCTCCTCCAGGTTCTCGCACACGCGGGCCACCTGCTCCGGCGTGAACATGGGCAGCACGGGGAACATGGTTCCAGCTCTCTGTCTGTCGGCTGCTCGGTCAAATTCCTGTCACCCTACTGGCCTATCAGAAATAAAGGCATAAAAAGCCCCCCAGAAAAGAAAAAAAGATAGGTAGTCTAGTTAAGGAAATGTTATTTTGCTGGTTAATTTAGTTTGTTAAGGCGCATCGCATTGATTGGTCCTATACTCCTACCCAACCGCGCGTAAAAACTCGCGCCTTCTGGATTCTATGAAACCGAGAGAGGTTCGTCTACACTTAAGCAATAATCACATGTAATCGGCATGACTTCATTGTGTAAATTGCTTCTATCCCGTCACCGTGGCCAGTTCATTCGGGCTACACGTTACCGAGAAAGCCAGGTGTGTCCGAGCCTATACAGGTCCTAATACATACAGCTCCTCAGGAGTTGTGGCTATAGTAAAAAAAAGAAAGAAAAGCCAGGAGTCAATCTGTATTTATAGCTCGATACAATTAGCATGGCTGGAGTTGTTTTGAGAAGGATTATATGACTGGGCCCATTAGCCTCTTAGTGGGGGGTGGTAGTGTGTACAGAGGTGACTGTTGATCAGCTTGTTTGGCTTAGCTTCTTTAGCCCCGAGGATACGTTGACTGACTGGCGGGATGATTGTGACCTGGTGAGCAAACAGGCGAGGGTCGTTTATTTAATTGGTCCGATGCCGATCTGATGGAAATCTGCTGGAGGTATTATCCCTGGATGTGTAGTGAAGCGTTGTGACTCGTAGAAAGGGTCGCTCAAACTGGAAATGTAGCCTATATATGTCTCCTGTTGTCCAATAGGTTTTGATTGATTGATTGATTGATTGATTGATTACTTTTTTTTGCAAAAAAAAAAGCACAGAAAGTACAGTTCTATACAAAAGGATGCTGAAAGGATGAAACCCAAGAAAGCACTATGGCTTGTTTCCATAGGCTGTGTGAAACGTTGCCACCAAGAACAATTGGATACAGGCTGATAACCATATTAGATTAATTTATGCCTAATAATATGGTGGTACAAGTACTCAAAGTACATTTTTTTAAACTTAAATACAAGTACCAGTACTGAAAGTAGAAATAATAGAAATACTCTGTTACAAGTAATTAAGTCCAGAATTAAAAATTTACTTGAGTAAAAGTACAAAAGTATGGAAATCAAAGTATACTTAAAGGTAGGGTAAGTGATATTTTTTGGTTAAAACAAAAAGTATTTTGTTAAAAGGTTAAAATACTATATTCTGATAGTAATCATTGCTATAGAGTGTTTGTTCAGTAACAGATGTCTCCCTGTCTCTCCAGCTCTTTAATAAACAGAAAATACATTTTTCGGTAGGTGTCAAAATCTCAGCCAATCAGGAGAAAGTACCCATTTTTAAGCTTAATTTGTATAGTGTTCCAGTTAAAATTTTGTCTGCTCATTTCTTAGTGTCATCACTTCCAATTTCACTTGTTTAATCTATATCCTGATTGAGTTCTCTGTCCTGGTTGGATAAAATTGGAAATGAAACTACAAAAAAAAAAAAAAGAACTACAAAATACATTTTCTGTTTTATAAAGAGCTGGAGAGACATGGAGACTCTTTATATGGACAGGACACTCTATAGTAGCGAGCACTATCAGAACATAGACCCATTTTGCAATTATTTGAATAATTGCAAATCACTTACCCTACCTTTAAAGTACCAAAAGTGAAAGTACCCATTACGCAGAATGGTCCATTTCACAGGTTTCAAATGTATAAATCTTTTGAAAATAGCAGATTTTGTGAGCTTGTAGATTGCCTATTTTCAAATAGCTAAAAGTTTAAATGGGGCTAAAGTGGTTGATGTACGTTTTGTAATAATAATCCGAATCTACTTAGTAACTAGTAACAAGTTTTCTAATAATTGTAGTGGACATTGAGGTACTTATATAAATACTTAAACTGAAGTAAATGTACTTAGTTACTTATAGCAGCTCTCACTCAGCCACTAACACACAGGCTCATGTTTTAACGAGTTATGTCTCTCCTGGTCACTGTCTCTGCCCCCTAGGCCATGAAGACCTGGATCACATGATGATGCTCCTCCCATTTGACCGAGAGGCCACTTAAACCACCACGACTATCCCCGACAAACTAATACCTGGTAATTAAACTAGACACGGCTATCCTCCTGCTCATCCTCATGTAGGCGTTCTCATAGTCGGGTCTGGGGCCCCCGGGAGTTCTTAGGGCTTTGGGGGGGGGGGTTCCAGTAGGGGGTCCCCAACATATTGTGGTAATATAGCATCAAAATATGTTGGCTATTTGAAAATAGCCGATCAACAAATCTTGTATGGGGGTTCCTGGCACAAAATATTTCCTGATGGGGGGGGGGGGGGGGTCCACGGCCAATATATATATATACATTTGGGGGTCCTTGACATGAAAATGTTTGAGACTAATGAACACATCTCTGTACATGATGAGGATATGGAAATAATGATCTACTGCCATGTTCAACCACCTCTGATCTTATAGCACATTAACCAGTCGATTGACAAATGAAATTCAGCCAGGTTAAGAATCCTGTGAGCATGCTGCCTACCAGTGAAGACATTGTACACTTAATGTAGTGATATCTTTTGGTTAAAAAACGTAAAGTAAATTAAAAGATTAAAGCTATTCCATAGTAATAATATAATGTGTGTTCAGTAACAGGGGTCTGTTCAAAGGACTTGGAGGTTGACAAAAGGGAATTTATCACCATATCACCAGATTTCTTGAACAATCTCTTAGCTTTTCTCAATCTATGTCCACGCATATGGACATAGATTGAGAAATGTCATGTCATTTGACAATTAGAGTATAACATTCCCCCTGTCAACAGTAGGGAATCATGATACGTGTTGGATCTTAGCTCTAGATTAACTCTGGTTGGAACAAGGCTAATGGAAAGGGGGTAGGTGTAAGCGTGTGTGTGTGTGTGTGTGTGTGTGTGTGTGTGTGTGTGTGTGTGTGTGTGCGTGTGCGTGCCACACACTTTGGCACAGAAGGGGAGAAATGAGCTCAGAGTAGGATCATGCTCAAGACTAATCTATCCCTTCTCCCAGGCTCAGACATTTTGCGCCACCGAAATCTTTGCGCCAGTGGTCACTGGTCACACATATGCACACACACACGCACACACACACACACACAAACACACACACACACACACACACACACACACACACACACACACACACACACACACACACACACACACACACACACACAGGACCCCCCCCCCCAGTTCAAATCCCTCAAATCTAAAATCTGGTTCTAACACTTTTGAGAGCAGATTGAGTGTCAATCTGCTTAAGCACTCCCAACTCAAGCCGTATATAGAGGGGAATGAATCACGAGATGATGATGAGCTGTACAGATGAGATTTTGTATGTATGTTTGGGTGAGTGTGTGTGTGTGTGTGTGTGTGTGAGTAACCTTAAGTTGAATTAGCACTTTATTATATTAATGTCGACCAATAGTCCCACATTTCCCACATTAACAATAAATCGATATTATTTCAAAAGAGTTAAAAAAAAATAACATCAATTAAAAACAATTCCAACATGAATTGTTCAAATGATTTCATAAATAAAATGGGAAAAAAAATCTAATTTAATTTCCATGAATACATCTTAAAAAAAGTTTAAGAAGTAGTGAAAATAGAAGATCTTCAAGCTCACAACGCGGCGCAAAGCGTCGCCTTGTGAGCTTGTAGATCTGCTATTTTCACTAGTTTGGGTCCCTGGAAAACGGATAATTTCTGTTTTGGGTCTCGAGCTAAAAATGTTTGGGAACCACTGGCCTATATCGTCGCTGTCGGGCAGAAACCTCTTATCTATTCTAGCTTTTTGTGTATTTTTTTTGGTATATTAACGCCCTACTTGATCCCACTACAGCGTCACTCAAAAACATCTAAAGTAGCAGATCCACTCGCTCGAAATCTTTGATCTTGTAGATCTGCTAATTTTTGTTACTTTTGAATTTGAATCCTGAAAAGTAACAGTTTTGGACATATTTTTGTAGATATGTTATTTCCATGTTGAGATGAGGTGAAGTTGTTTGTATGAAGGGGCAGGTCTGGAGTGTTTTCTGTTTCTTTTTTTTTATTTTTAAAGTCACAGCCTTGGACCACCAGTTGATTGAGACATTCTTTTTTTATTTGTATTCCTTTTATTTGAGTGTGGCGTCCCACAAGCCTATAATATACTTATTTGTTATCCCCTTTAAAGGTAGGGTAAGTGATTTTCTTTGGCTAAAATAAGGGTTAAATAGCTCTATATTCTGATAGTACTCATTGCTATAGAGTGTTTGTTCAGTAACAGGAGTCTCCATGTCTCTCCAGCTCTTTATTAAACAGAAAATGCATATTCAGGTCCGGATACCAATTCAAATCCAATCAGGATAGAGAACTCAGTCAGGATACAGATTAAACAAATGAAATTGGAAGTGATGACACAAATAAACGAGCTGAACAAATTGGAACTGGATCACTGTCAAAATGAAGCTGATAAATGGGTACTCTCTCGTCATTGGCTGAAATTATGTCACCTACCTGTAAATGTATTTTCTGTTTATTAAAGAGCTGGAGAGACAGGGAGACCCCTGTGACTGAACAAACAGCTTTTTGTTTTAACCCAAAAATATCACTTACCCTACCTTTAATTGTGCAATTATATATGTTTTAAAAAACAATTTATTACACTGCCCATATTTGACAATAGTTAGTCAACTATGGGCAGATGTACACACTTATGTACTTTCTCTCTCATGCACGCACTCGCACGCACTCGCACACACACACACACACACACACACACACACACACACACACACACACACACACACACACACACACACACACACACACACACACACACACACACACACACACACACACACACACACACACACACAGCTTTCCGTCATGATGGAACCCCACGTGGCATAATTAATTAGAGGCTTAAATAGAAGACTCCTGCTTAAAATTTGAGCTGTTGATTTTGCCAACAGACAAAGCAGGGGGCGTCTCTCTCACTCTGCCTGTGTGTGTGTGTGTGTGTGTGTGTGTGTGTGTGTGTGTGTGTGTGTGTGTGTGTGTGTGTGTGTGTGTGTGTGTGTGTGTGTGTGTGTGTGTGTGTGTGTGTGTGTGTGTGTGTGTGTGTGTGTGTGTGTGCGTGTGTGTAGAGAAAGAGGGGGGGTATTACCACACTATAAATCCACACCAAACACAATTAACAAGCAATTGGGAGGAGAAGTAATTAGTATTATCTACTTATCACTGGCAGCTCCTATTCTAAGTAGAATGGGGTCAAAAACACACAACAAGCTCACGGACACACACACACACACACACACACACACACACACACACACACACACACACACACACACACACACACACACACACACACACACACACACACACACACACACACACACACGGGAGAGAACACTAATTCCCTCCAGGCAAATGTGTAGGGGCTAATTACAAGCTCGTTTGCAAGTCAATAGCAGCATCCTCTCAAACAGGCCCGTCCTCCTCACTCCTCCCTTTTCCTCTCCTCCCTCCCCTCTATCCCTGATTCCCCCCCCCCCCCCCCCTTCTACTGCAGTGGTTCTCAAAGTGGGGCCCGGGGACACCCAGGGGATTTTTGCTATTTGGTAATAGCTGATGTACATGCATTGTGAGCTTGTAGATCGGCTGTTTTCAAACCGTCTTGAAAAAAAAAACGTGACGAATTTTGAATGTTTTTTTAAACATTTTAACAGCACAAATCTTGTATGGGGGTACCTGGCACAATTTCTTTTCACATACAATACAATTTGGGGGTCCTCCTTGACATGAAAACGTTTGAGAACCAATGGTGTACTGTAATAGCACTTTTACCTCTCGTCCTCTATGTGCCAGGATCATTCACCAAACAAACAACATCATTCACTTCCCAATGCTAACACTGCAGGGCTAGAAGGAGAGAATGTTAAAACAATAGATACATTGTAGATGCAGGTAAGTGATAGCCAGCGCAGACAAAGCTAATATTGGCTGAGGATTTCAAGAAGAATCAAGATTATTTGTGTTTGTGACGTGGCGTGTGTGTGTGTATGTGTGTGTGTGTGTGTGTGTGTGTGTGTGTGTGTGTGTGTGTGTGTGTGTGTGTGTGTGTGTGTGTGTGTGTGTGTGTGTGTGTGTGTGTGTGTGTGTGTGTGTGTGTGTGTGTGTGTGTGTGTGTGTGTGTGTACATATATTTGGATGTCCAGTCTTAATATTCAGGTTTCATGTGCCAGTGTGCATGGTATGTGTTTAGTCCACTATCAACTTATACCATAAGATCTATGGCACAGATCACACTTGAATTGTGTTAGAAATGTAAATGTATATAAAGTACAGTATAGAATGCTTTTTTTCTTATTTTTTTTATTATCTGAGAGGAGATATTTTACTCTCTCAGACTTAAATGAACACTCATGATTTTACTGCGTATGGTCAGTATTGTTAAATTTGGTCTTAATTGGCCATCTTCTTATTACATTTTTTTTGTTACTTAAATAAGGTCTTTAAGGTACCATTGTAGAAGCATGTAAGTTCATTGTGCAAGCTCATTTACATAATAATATTGTTTTGTGATGGTGTAAACTAAGTACATTTACTCAAGTACTGTACGTACTGTAAGTACAATGAGGTATTTTTTACTTTACTGGAGTTTTTCCAATTTTCAGTACTTTTACTTCTACTCCACTAGATCTCAGAGGCAAGGAAGAGGAAATCTTCGGATGACGTTATTTCCGGATCCGGGTGAGTGGAAAGTGAACCTGATTACTCGGGTGACAGAGAACAGCGCAATCTTTTATAAAATGGTTGAAAAACAATAAGTCGTTGTAAGTTGTCCTCGGCAGTTTGGACAATTAGTCGTCATAAGTCGTCCTTGGCAAGAGAGTTAAGACCGTTTTTACACAATTTCTGTAATTTTCCCTTCCACCAGATTTACCCTTCATGTAACATAAGTATTAAATAACACATCTTTTCTCACAGGCTTTCAAGAAGCACCTAAATATTGGGTCTGAGTGGTCATTTTGTTTAAAAGGGCGTGAGTGCATGGGTTTGTAATTTGTTTAAAAGGTCCTGCTGTGACACTGCCACATAAATGTGTGAAATAATGTATTTCCTGTCCAGTTATGATGAGTATTGAAAGAAAAAGATACACAAGAAACATAACACACTTGGTGATAACAAGGGAATATATTGGTTAAAATATGGTTGAATATTTAACACCTAAATGTAGTGTACATTTGATGATTTATTTTGTGTAAGTTGATTATTGCCATTAATTTTCTGTTGACATGGTTCACTCATAGGGGGAGCTGTGGGGAAAAAGCAGTACTTAGCAAAAGTTCCAGGAAGTGAGGTACCAGGAACAGCTATAAAAGTACAGGAAATGAGGCGGCGGGGGGTTCCATTTTAGGTATTGAAAAATTGTGTTTGGTGGTGTTTGAGAAAGAGACTCTTCACTCTTGTAAGCCTATACTAAACCAAAATCAGGAATTGATAAACCACTGAGTAGTGGGGCCTGAGAACTTTGGGAACTGGAAGAAGTTTGGTGAAGAAAAATTTCGGAGGGTTTATATCTGAATCAATTCAGAGCTTTTCGACAAAGGAACCCGCTGTGGCCTCCTTGAAGATTGGGTGAGGAATATATTTCCCCCCCTTTTTTAAGCCTTTTTATTTGCTGACTTTCGGAAAATAGAAGATCTGCAATTTTTGTTTCGGGACTAAAGATCAGAGTTTGATAATTTTTCATTTGTATTTTAATTAATTTTATTATTATTTAGTTTGATTAAGATTGGGTCAGATAAAATACTGCAATTTAATTTAAAAAGCAACAGTTTTTTTGCATTATTTTTGGTCTGCATTACAGTTTGTTTACAGTATAAAGAATTACTGACGCAGGTACAGGACCTTTATTTCTTTAATATAACTCAGACATACAATTTTACGGTTCTGATTGTTATACTGCAGAATGTATCCAATGTTCCTTATTGCATGTAGCATCGTGCCATCCTATCTTACAGGGCCCAGTTATCTAACGTTACGCTATTTCCAGGGGGAATCCCTGCTGCTTGACTTAACGGGGAAATTAGCGCCTCCGTCGTAGACACATTCATTTGTGAACACACACGCACACAAGTTCCAGACAGGAAACAACACGGTATCGTTGGAAGGATCAGCTTATCGTGAGCTCTTGGTAGCCGGCAAGTTCTAATTTAAGCCTTTTACAAAATAGCTCAGCAATTGCTGCTCACTGGTTGTTTACTGGATTAATTGTGTTAGCTCACTGTGGCACCCATGTGCAGGGTTCGATTTGCTGGGGGTATGTGTGTGTGTGTGTGTGTGTGTGTGTATGTATGTGTGTGTGTGTGTGTGTGGGGCTATGTTTTATCCCTGCTTCTGGTCAGACTAAATTAAAGTGCATTTCCTTTTGAGAAATATAGACTGTATGACATGTTTGATATTTATTTATTATAATATTTAGTTTGATAATACCCTGTTTAATACCCAGCTTAATTAGCCGTGAAACAATGCAACGCAGCTTACCTACTTAAGAAGATTTAATCTATTTATTTATATCTTAAGATGTATTAAAGATAAGTAATGCTGAACACTCAAAGTAAAATGGAAAGTTTAAGTTTGATTTCATCTCATTTCATCTGTGGTGGTCAAGATTAGAGTCAAGAGCCAAACCAGAGGGGGAAAAAAGTTTAATAATCAAAGTGACTGTTTTGCCTATAATAAACAGAATGGGAATGGCGGCCCATTATCACAAAACCCTCTCCAAATCCAGAGCGTTCATTTCAGTCAGTGTAAAAGGGTCTGTTACCGATCCATTATTACACTCTCAGAGCTAAACCCACACTCCGGATTTGTGAATGCAACAGGTGCTATTGGAGTTGTGTAGGAATCCTACAGGGATTTAAAGTGGTACCTCTTCTCACCTAAAGCCATAATGCTCATTAATTCCTGCTTCAGTGACTTGCCTCCCACTCTGATCCTCTCTGGCCTGGCCAGCCAGCCACGCCTTAAAGTGGAGACGCTGACACACCTCTTGTCAGCTTGTCAGCTGGGATGGTCTATCTTTGTTATGTGAAGAGATGAACTGTATATTCCAAGATTGAGGTATTGTAGCCTATACACCGTATGGTATACTGTAAGGAGGTGGACAAAGTACTCAACTCCTAATCTCTCAAGACAGATTCAGAGCTGAGGGTGCTGTTTTTTCCTTTTTCTTTTACTATGGGTTCCCAGATTGCTCAACTCCAGGCTGGAGTTGACTCAGGTATTGGGGATGCCAGTACCTGAGTCGGAGTACCTGAGTCAAAGTATAGATATATGGTCCAATATTAACACATTGGGTGCCAGAGGTTTATTAAAATATTATACGTTGAGTGCCAGCATTTCTTCCATCCACTTGCGTTATACATTTCGTGCTGTGAGAAGCCCCGACGCGGAAATGCATGTAAACAAAGCGTGCGTGCGAGACGGCGGAGGGTCCCGACTAACGCCTGGAACAATAATATTTCCAACGCGACCCTCCATTGCAGCGTGATCGCCGATCGAAAACGGCTCGTTTCCACCACATTAAAAAGAAATGGAGATATTAAGCTTTTAATCAAGGAGATAACATTGAAAACGCCGACCGGAAGGATTTTTGACATGGAGCCTCATCCAGCCTCTTCTTCTCAGAAACTGCTTGGGTGATGTCAAAGTTTCGTTTTAGCGCCCCACGTGGCCCACATGTATAAAAATAGAATTGGGTCAAAAACGGTCCGGACCGTTTTCGGCACTTCTCGTTTGGACCCTCAAAAACGGTCCGGACAGTTTTTGGCATTCAATGTGTTAAGCAACTACAAGTGAAAGTTGGTCAGTCAAATTTGTACTTGAGTTAAAGTGCTGGAATCAGAATCAGAATCATCTTTATTGTCACACTACAGGTTTGCAGGTGTAAAACAGTGGGTGAAATTTGTTTTTGTGTAAGCTCCATCGTTTTTGTTGTTTCCAGAAAAAGAAAGAAAGAAAGAAGAAGAGGGGGCAAGGAGTACTTGTTATAAAAAAATACTTGAGTATTCTTAGCAATGATAGCAATTAAGTACTTACTATTAAAAAAAAACTCAATTATTCAAAAGTATATGCTTTTAAAAATTGTGTAGGTATGTGTATATTCAAACATATAAATTATAAAATACAATTTCTTTTTAATATAAATGCATAGCTGTATTGAAATGTAGTTGATGCATTGTGAGCTTGTAGATCTGCCATTTTCACTATATTTGAAATAGGGCTTAAAAATAATACTATTAATAATGGTTAATTCATAATGTACTTTTTCCTTTCCTAGAAATGTAGTGAGGTCAAAAGTTCAATACTGTCCACCACTGCATATCACCATTATTTCTGACATGCCCTAACTTGACAGGTCAGAGTGGGTGGGTGGGTGTTCACTGGCCGGGCACGTGGCTGGGGGATTGATTCGCTGATGGGATCCGCATCCTCCCACAAGACAGTTTGTCGATTATGGATCAAAGCTGCACCAAGGTCGATGAGTTATTCCCCCAGAGGGACAATGTTCACTGTCTTTCTTGAAAGCTATAGGAGGGAGGAGGGATGAGAAATAAGGTTTGTCCGTCCGTCCGTGTTTGTGTGTCTGTCCGTCTGTGGACAGCTAATCTCCGGCACCGTTGGCCCGATCGACGTGAAACTGTGCACACACACTCTCTGGATGCCAGCGCAGAACCTCTTTCTCAAATCTTTCACATGGGCCTGTTATAGTGCCACAAGGAGGCCGATTTTTGTAAAAACAATGTATTATATTACTCCTACAGATTTTATCCATACATCACGCAAATCGGTACAAAGTATCTCTCATTAAACCAAACCGATCTGTCCGATTTTTCATATTGCATCCTGATTGGCGAATTTCGAACGTTAGTGGCCCACAATAACCTATACCTGACCTGGCGGAGACCTGTGCTCCGAGGAGCACTTTTTCAAGTTGACTCTGCTCTGGCCTCTCTCTCTCACACACATTGAGAGAGAGATAGTTGGTAAGACAGAATAAGTTATGTGGGTGTGTGATGTCATGTGTCCATAAAAATCTTAGATATTTATACTTCTCCAGCAACCCACATCTGATCTCTCCGGTGTTCTTTCTGATCTTTGTGTTCACTTGCAACACTGTGTGCGTGCGTGTGAGTGGGCATGTGTGTGCGTATACACACTCAAACCAGTGGTGGAAAGTAACTCAGTACATTTCCAATTTTGAGGCCGATCTACAAGCTTTGTGAGCTTGCAGATCTGCTATTTTCAAAAGATTTTTATGAATGTTATACATATGATAACTTGTGAAAGAGGACATTTTGCATAACGATTACTTTTACTTTTGTTAGTTTAAGTATATTTCGATGCCAATACTTTTGTACTTTTTGTACATTTTGAATACCATACTTTTACTTGTAACAGAGTGTTTCTACATTGCAGCATTGATACTTTTACTTCAGTAAAAAAAATAAAGTACTTTTTACACCACTGGTGCGTAGACACACTCAACTGCCATTTGTGCACGCTGCTCATCGGGGTTGCTCATCAGGGTTGCACGCGCGCACACACACACACACACACACACACACACACACACACACACACACACACACACACACACACACACACACACACACACACACACACACACACACACACACACACACACACACACACACACACTAGGGGTGGGACGATATATCGATATATCGCGATACTTTCTCCCGCGATAAATAATCGTTATACTGCCGAAAAATATCGATATTAAAAAATATATATATTTTTTTCTTTATACGTTTTTGTCCTACTCTGTATTTGTGTAATGATGATTTTGAACCGTTTGGTGCTATTTTATGTGTTTATGAATTGAATACAAGGACTATCGTGATATATCGTTGGTGAATTTTCATGCAATATATCGTGATATCGCAATATATCGATATTTTCAGATATCGTGATATATCGTTGGTGAAATTTCTTGCAATATATATCGAATATCGTGATATCGCAATATATCGAACATCGTTGAATATCGTGATATATATTGTTATCGTGGGCCTAATATCGTGATATATATTGTATCGTGAGGTACCCATATCGTCCCACCCCTAACACACACACTCTGTATCCAGTCCTGTTGGGCTGAGGGGCGTTGCAGCAGGCTGAGTCGAGCCTGCTCGGTGAGAAGAGGGATTACTTATATCTGTTAGGCCTGCTTTCCTCTTCCCCGGCAGAGCGCTGTCACGTCTCATTAGTCCTGCACCCAAACCTGGATTGCGTGGCTTTAGCTAGGATGCGTTTAAAATGCAGGCGGCCTGGGTGTCCATGAATACAGGGCTTATGGGCAGAGTGATACTGTACAGTGTAACAGTATGACAGTGATTCTCAAACAAACCTTTTCACATCAAGGACCCCCAGATTAACATGTTTTTGGCCACGGACCCCCCATCTAAAAATGTGCCAGGGACCGCCCTAAAAAATCTTGTGTTGTTAAAATGTTTCAAAACTATTTTTTAAACCAAGGTTTTTTCCTGAAAACAGCCCGATCTACAAGCTCACAACGCCTGAAACCCCCTTAAGGATCCCTGGGGGTCCGCCGACCCAGGCAGTGCTGGGTCGGCTGTCTGTGTGCCTTTTGCCAGAGAGGCCACTATATGAGCAGACAGGTAAACGGCTCCCCAAGCTGGTGATGTTGGCAGCTAAGCTCCTGCTCCTTTAAGTGTAATGGATGTCTCATAGAGAGACATTGCGGATGCATGTGAGGTTCAAGTCTGTCCGGTTGTCCAGAGAAAGATGCTTAAAGAAAAATGTTACCTTAGCTAATGCATGATTTCATTCAATTGGGGGGCTTTTATGCCTTTATGGATAGGACAGTAGGAGAGAGATGGGGAGTGACATGCAGCAAAGGCCGTCCGGATCGGGACTCGAACCCACAACGGGCTGTCAGGCTACATTGAGCTTACTTGCCTGGACCGCTACGCTAGGCCTACCAGGCCTTAATTTCGGCAAAGGCAAATTAATTTGTATGGCACATTTAAATTCAAAGTACTTTACTCGAGGCACAAAAAGGCTTTTGAAAGCATAAAAAGGAATTTAAAGATACATAGAGAGTAGAAGGAATAAAGTAGATGATGAGGCTTGAAGAAAATAATGGTAGCAGTGCATGGTTTTCCTTTTTTTTTCCCACACTATTGGTAACAAAACTCTTTGTTAGGAGTATATCATTAGGTTTTCCTTTTTAACATAAAATGTTAGTGCAAACATGGTGACTTAATTATGAACCAATAACCTATTGACATCCCCCCCCCCCACACACACACACACATCATTAGCAAACAGAACTCGGCACGATGTGTTGTGAGCTTGTTGTGCAATTTTTACTATTAATATTATTTTAAGATTTCTTTAAAACGTTGAATTCTTTGGGGAAATGTCTCTACATTATAATACAACAATGCATTGATATACTTAATTTATACTTTTTAAGTATTTTAAAAAGCATACTTTTGAATACTTAAGTATACTTATAAAAGCAAGTACTCCAGTACTTTAACTCAAGTACAAATTTGACAGAGTAACTTTCACACAATATTTGACCAGTATCTATACTTTGACTCAAGTACTAGGGTTGAACACTTTATCCTTGACTGGTTGCCATAGAAACAAATGTTTTGGCCATACAGTAGGTATCTAAACCCTCTGGCATCCATTGAAAAAACTAAACACAAATGTATTAGCAAACACTACAGTCTATTAAATGTGTACTTTCATGTGGCTGATTATATATAAATTTGGGGGTCCTTGACTTTTTTGAGAACCACTGGTTTTAATTAACGGTGAGCCCTGAATTCTTTTTTGTGTGTAGCAGCTAAATCTTTTTTCCTTTTTATTTTACAAACTGAGACATGTAGCTCTAAAGCCTCGTTCAGAACCATTTGTTCTAATCGCTCGTGTTGCTTTTACAGTCAAGTGGCTCCACAAGACACAGCAGCCACCGACGCTCAGCTAAGTGCTATACAAGCATCCAATAAGGTTCCCATTCATCCCAGGACCTACTGAACCCAGTAAACCAACTGTTAACACATGCTACAGTGGGCAAACAATCTGTTTATCTGCACCCAAAACTCGTTTTGTGAAAGCCCCGCGCGGGATGTGGGTCACTGCCCGCCAAGCTCACTGACCCATGTAAAACACCCTATGTGTCTGTACGTTGACCTTGTGACCTCTCTATCCTCAGCCTTCCCCCCTCAGAAGAAGACCCCCCCCACCCCCACCCCCCCACTCCACCTCCACCTCCTTCTCGTCGTCTTCATCCTCCAGCTGGCACGCTCCCCCTGTCCGGAAGCGGTGGAGGCGTTTAGCGGTTCAGCTAATCTAGATGCATGGATTAAAGTTCTCAGTCGCGACGAGCGGTTTCAGTCATTTGGATTCCATAGAAGCCAGCATTTCTTCTATGGAAGCATGTTGCGCTGCGAAAATAGCTCTCAATGTGTCAGCTTGTAGATCGGCTATTTTCGTAGATTGGCTATTTTTGGTTATCAATTTAAGATTAGAGCATTTAAAGTGGTCAAACTAGCAACGTGTTCAGAAGCATCTTCCATGAATTCTTAATCGTCTCTGATATTCTATATAAAAGAAAAAGGTTAAAGCCTCGATCTGTGATTTCTTCACCTGGTTGGCAGTACGTAGAACAGCAGGAACAATATTAGTTTACTGAAACATCATAATCTTTACATATTGTGTTAATTGTTTAGGAATCAGAGCTAGTGTGGAGGGTTCCTTTCACACAGTTTCACAAACCAGGACTTGGTCATACAAACATTTTATTTTGCTTTAATCCATGTAGATGGCGGGAGGCCTACCCTCCTGCTAGCGTACACAAGGGAGGCCCGGGCCTAATTGCTTCTGTCGTAAAGCTCCCTGACCCAAATAAAGCCCTTGCGGCCCCCAAAGCTGTCAAGATAAACCCCACTTTACCACACCAAACCTGCCTCAAACGGCACCCCCTAAAACCACCATACCTCCCACCCACCCCTCTCACCCTATGCCCTCACCCCTCTGCTCTGCTCCTCCACCTTTTGCTATACATTAAAGGCCCATTTATATTTCCCTGAGCGCCGAAAATGATGTGCTTTCGATGGAAAAGAGGTGCTGACGTGAGGGTCACCGGAAGGCTCACCCCAAAACACGCTCGCCCCCAGTTTTTTCCACCGTCCGCGCGCTGGGGCGGTACTTGTATTTGTTTTACTAAGGATAAGGTTAGAAATACGTTTAGGGTTAGCCATAGTTTTACTGAGGTTAAGTTTAGGAATAGGGTTAGGTATTGTCACCATTTTACTGAGGTTAAGGTTAGGAATAAGGTTGGGTTTAGGCATAGTTTACTGAGGTTACGTTTAGGAATACCACGTAGAGACCATTCCGAGGTCGCCGGATTTGCACTCGGGGCGACTGTGTTTTGGGGCGAGCGTTTTGGTATTCGCCGTGAGGAGTTGGACGTAATTTAGACAAGGAGGCGAGATCTGTGTTTTCTACGAAGGGCAGGTGTTCAGACAGGACGAGAAGCAGGTGTGGTGATTTCCAAAGCAGTCAAGCATATCGGTTACAAATGGGCTGTGTGCAACCATAGGAGGTGATACTTGAGTAGGACTGAAATGGTATGATATGTTAGTTTAGAAGTGCCCTGGTGCTGGTTTCATTCGCATTGGGCCTTCTACAGTACGTTCTCAGTTTGAAATTAGAATACAAATCCTGGGGATTTTCATACCGTGTCATTTGGATGCCATGTTCTGTTACATCCCCTAGTTTGAGTAACCAATCAAGAAGTTGTTTAGAATTCATTCACACTTGTTCACTATAAACACTGATAGGGAATTGATTTATGGGCTGCCAGCTTCCCTTGCGCAATTTTGGGGCTTTTTATGCCTTTGTTGATAGGACAGTAGGTTGACAGGAAATGTAATGGGGAGAGAGAGATGCGGGGAGTGACACGCAGCAAAAGAAATGAATATTGGAAGAGTATGGAATCGGATCACTGCCAATACTCCTAACTTCAAATAAAGGTTTCAGAACCTTGAAAACCTTTTTTGCAAGACTGAAAACTCGTTTCGAACCTCTGAAAAAAGTGTTGAATCTCTGAAAAAAGTGTTGAATCTCTGAAAAAAGTGTTGATAGGCCGAAAAAAAATTTCAAAACTCTGAACAAATATTTTACAGTGTTTCGCCAACACATTTTCAGAGTTTCAAATTTGTCACAAACACACTTTCAGAATATGCATTTTGGCACTGTTCTCCCTGGGTATTATTTTGTTTTACATGTGTGAAACCTTGTAAACTCCTGACTTAAAATAAAGGGTTCAAAAGGCTTGAAAATAATTTCAAGACTGAGAACTGGTTTTGAATCTTTGAAAAAAGTGTTGATAGGCTGAAAGTGTTTCTCAAATCCTTGCAAACACATTTTACAGTGTTTCGTCAACACCTTTTCAGAGTTTCAAATTGGTCACAAACACACTTTCAGAATATGCATTTTGGCACTGTTCTCCTTGGGTATTATTTTGTTTTCCATGTTAGAAACCTTTTAAATGGGAATCGTTTTTGAAACTAGCAACTTTATTGTTGAAAGACTGAAAAAAAAATCAATGGTTAAACTTTATTTTGAAACTGTGATTTAGCGTCACACACACAGCAGCACATTCTCCTCAAATCTCTGAACACACACACACACACACACACACACACGCGCGCGCGCACGCACACACACAGCAGCAGCGGTGGCAGAGGCATGCCATAAGTGTTGAAACTCTGAAACTGCTACTCGAAACCTCGCAGGGAGGCGGGGGGGAGCGGAGGCGGGACCAGAGGTGGGGCCGTTTGAAGTCCATTCCATTCGCTCCAAATGACACACTTCAGTTTTATTCATGGTTTACACAGGAAATAATGAACTGATTACAATAATGTAAATTCTCTCAAATCAGTAACAGGTAGGTGATACATATGCCCATCAAATATGGTTTTATTGAAAGGCAATCCAGGTACCAACATTCGGGGAATATCTGACGGCTTGGAGCGCCTCAGTGCGGCTGCAGAGTTCATCTTGGAATTTGTCATTACAATTTTACTGTAATCCACATTCCTAAACCCCCCCACTCCTACACCCCCCCCCCCCCCCCCAAAGGGACCCCCCCCGAACCCCCCCCCCCCCTGGCCCAAGGGGTCACTCATAATAATTCTATATCAGCATATTTTGTGCATTCAAACAGAACAGTTGAGATTTCATTTGGCCAGATCTCTGGCAATTGTACTTGAATTCTTATAATTTTAATGTTTATATGGTCTTTCAAGTTTATATTTTCATTTGGTATCAGTCATGAATTTATTAGAATGTATTAGAATTCATTTTCTCTATTGATATCAAGCCGGATTTTCCCACGTGCGCAAGTGCATGCTGTAACATAATAATACACAACGTGTACTGTACATATATAGCCCACTGTAGGCTAACATTTTTGGGGGTTTTAGCTATGGACCCTCAAGCTCCAAGCTCCACCTTAGCGCCGCTAATGGAGCGGTTTCAGAAAAGAAAAATGAAAAAAATTAAACCGAAAAAAAGGTGTGTCTGTCTGTCTGTCTGTCTATCTATAAATCTATCTAAATATCTATCTATCTATCTATCAAACTATCTATCTCCAGCATGTTGTTCAACAAATAGCAGATCTACAAGCTCACAACAACTGTTATTGTGAGCTTATCTGCTATTTTCAAATAGCGTATGTATAAAATACGTCTGAATTGGTTAGTGATTCATAATATAATCATTTATATCTGCGAAGTGTAGGATTATTATAATTATTATTATTATATCACAATTAAAGTAAGCGCATCGGTTAGTGTGATTCGGTCGGTCTGTCTGTCGGTCTGTCTGTCTGTCTGTCTGTCTGTCTGTGTATATGTATCTATCTATCTATGTATCTTGTAGATCGATCGATCTGTCTGTCTGTCTGTCTGTCTGTCTGTCTGTCTGTCTGTCTGTCTGTCTGTCTGTCTGTCTGTCTGTCTGTCTGTCTGTCTGCCTGTCCGTCTGTCTATCTAACTATCTATCTCCAGCAATATGTACCACTTGCCTACAGCTGCCCCCCCCCCCCCCCAATAAATAATATCAGTCCAGTAATGACAGCCCCAGATGTAAGCTCCCAACGCGGTGATTAGCAACACGTTGTTCAACAAATAGCAGATCTACAAGCTCGGTTACTGTGAGCTTGTAGATCTGCTATTTTCAAATAGCGTATGTATAAAATAGGTCTGAAGTGGTTAGTGTATGGTTCATAATATAATAATTTATATCAGATAGACAGACAGACAGACAGACAGACAGACTGGTTCAGTCCATTAATGTTGTATTCAGAATAATACAAAAATATATATATATTATTATTATTATTATTATCATCATTATTATTACCCTTATTATTATTATTATTATTACCCATATTATTATTATTACTACAACTTGTTATATCCACATAATAAGGCACGCTACTAGAAGGGTGAGCTTTATAGGTCCATCTTTACTGGGTAACAAACATGTACGCTGGCAACGCACGTTACAAGCCGGTACAACAACAGAGCAGTCACACTTTACGGTCTAGTGTCGTAAACACAACGGTACACTCATACACAACATTTCCCCCCCCCCATAGAAAACCATGAAACACAACCCCACCCCCCCAATGTCTTATGCATTCAGAAATTGGTAACATAGTCCTTGAGGTAATCTGGTCGAGCCCGGTCTCGAACTGGCCGTGCCACGGGCACCACCGGGTGGTCATTAGGTGCCGGAGGGCGCACCACCACCGGGTGGTCATCACATACCTGCGGCAGCAGGCGGTGTAACAGGCATGGCAGCCTCCGGCCCCACGACAGCAGGTGGTGGCACTCGCCGAATGCGCCTGGCATGCCAGCGTGACCCATCGGACAGGCGGAAAGTGGCAGGCCCCAGCTGGTCGGTTATCTGCATAGGCGTGGACCAGAAAGACTGCAGCTTGTGGCCCCTGTGAGGGCGGCGGACGCGGACCCAGTCCAGGGCCGCGAACGATGGAGTCTTCACCCTCCGTGTCCTGTCGAAACGCTGCTTCATCTGACGCTGCCGGTGGCGGACTCTGTTGCGCCCTCGAGCTGAAGGTGGCACCATCACGGAAGCCCTCAGTCGATCCAAAGGCAGCTGCAGCTCCCGTCCCAACATGAGGAATGCTGGGGAGCAACCGGTAGTGGAATGCTGTGAGGCTCTGTAGTGCAGAAGCGTGCGGCGAAGAGCTGTAGAGAAGGAGAAGCCATCTGCCAGGTGAGCTCTGATGCCATTCTTCAGTGTCTGGTTAAATCTTTCCACCCCCCCGTTGGCCTCAGGGTGGTAGAATGATGTACGGACGTGCTTTATGCCCTTGTCCTCCAGGAAGGCAGCAAACTCCGCAGAGATAAACTGGGGGCCATTATCCGTCGTGATGGCCGTAGGGTGCCCCCAGCGGGAGAAGAGCAAGTCCAGGAACTCAGTCACCACGCGGGTGGTAACAGTCCCCGTGGAGAGCACCTCAGGCCACTTGGAATGAAGGTCGTACACCACCACCATGAAACGCTGGTGGTGTGGGACTGCATGAAGCTCCCCGCAGATGTAGAGCTGGAGGTGCTCCCAGGGCTTGTCAGGCCAATGCAGCGGTTGCAGCGGCGGCGGGGCGGGTGGGCCGGTTTTTCCACTGAGAAGGCAAGCTGTACAGTCCCTCACTAAGGCCTTGATGTCTCTGTCAATGCCAGGCCACCACACCAGGTCACGACAGCGCTGCTTCACCCTCACAATGCCCAGATGACCCTCGTGGGCCATGGTCAAGATACATGGTCTTAGGCAGTCAGGCACCATGGTGCAGAGGCCGCGGGCTATGCAGACGTCATTCCAGCAGGACAGCTCGTCCTTGACCCGGTGAAAGGGAACCAGCTGGTCTGGGACCTTAGCGGGCCACCCCGAGCGGATAAAAGTGCGGAGCTGGGAGAGCACCGGGTCCTGTTCCGAGGCTGTCTGGAGCTCTTGGAGTGAGACTGTAGGCTGGAGTGGAGAGTGGAGCATCTGGATGAGGCCCTGCTCAGCGGAGTCAGGACCAGGATCTGGAGAAGGGCCGGGGGTTGCCCGTGACAGTAGGTCTGCTACTACGTTGTCACGACCTGGAGTGAATTGCAGGCTGAAGTTATACTGCTGGAGCCGCTCCGACCAGCGATGGATCCTGAGTGGCCTATGCCCTGTGCCAGACGTTGCGAGCAGAGCCGTGAGGGCCTGGTGATCCGTCCGCAGTGTGAAGGAACGGCCATACAAGTACATATGCCAACGCTCGCTCGCTCAGATGCAAGCCAAGGCCTCCCGTTCCCCCACTGAGTACTTTTGTTCTGCTGAGTTAGAGCCCGAGAGGCAAAAGCGATGGGCCGCTCAACGCCAGCATGGATCTGGGACAGCACAGCCCCCAGCGCTGGAGGCGTCACAGGTGAGGAGTGTGGGGCTTGCGAGGTCGAAGTGTGCGAGCACGGGTGGCGAGGTGAGCTGGACTTTGAGCTGCTGGACGGCGTCTGAACAGGCGGGGGTCCAAACCCATGGTGCGTCCTTCTTCAACAGCTCGCGCAGCGAAGCTGTGGTGGCCGAATACTGAGGGAGAAAACGTAAGTAGTAGGCTGTCATTCCGAGGAACGAGGCCACTTGGGCTGGACAGGCAGGCTCAGGGAGGCGTAGCACAGCCTCCACATTAGACTGGAGTGGACGGAGCCCCTTGGCATTCAGGCGGAACCCCACAAACTCTATCTCAGGCACGGCGAAGACACATTTGTCCCCGTTCAGAGTGAGGTGCTGGCTGGCAAGGACATGGAGGACTCGGCGAAGGCGCTCGTCGTGGGCAGCAGGCGTTGAGCCATGAACCACAATGTCAATCAAATAGATCGCTACCCCAGGGATGCCTGCTAGTATGGTGGCCATGATTTTCTGGAAACAGCTGGGGGCCGAGCTGGGTCCGAAAGGCATCCTCGTGTATCGAAACACCCCCATGTGTGTGACAAAGGCGGTGAGACTCCGGCTGTCAGGGTGTAGAGGAACCTGCAGATAGCCCTGCCGAAGATCCAGCTTTGTGAATATGGTAGAACCATGGAACTGTGTGGTCAGTTCCTCCGCTGTAGGCAACGGGTACTTGTCGGGGATGACTGCCTTGTTAACTGCCTTGAGATCAATGCACAGGCGCAGCTTCCCTGTCTTCTTCCGCACAGCCACCAGATTCGAGATCCATGGTGCCGCGTTGACTGGCTCAATTATGCCTGCCTCCAAGAGGTTGTTGAGCTCTCCAGCCACCTCGTCGCGCAGGGCAAGAGGAACGCGTCGCAGGGGCTGGATGACAGGGTGTACATCAGGGTTGAGGAGGGGCTGGTGGTTAAAGGCAGTGAGGCAACCCAGCCCAGCGAACAGTCCAGGCCATTGTTGGGGCCACAGTGAATCAACATGGTGGATAGTGAGCCCACTGTAATCCATGAGCACAAAACCTAGGTCAGTGAACAAGTCCAGGCCCATGAGGTTAGCACCGTGGCTTGCCACTTGGAATGTGAAAGAGGAAACAGTCTTAGTGCCATAGCGCACCGCGGAGCTGAAGGTGCCCACAATGTTAATTTTGGAATTACCATAACCCTTGAGGGGCACTTTGGACGGCGCAGCAAGCGTGTGGTGTGGGAAAAATTGTGTGACTGTAGCCGCATTCAAGAGGGACGCGTTAGCCCCAGTGTCGAGCAGTAACGGCAGGCACACGCCATCAAGCTCCACAGTACACACCTTGAACGGCCGGCGAGCAGCACTCACAGAGTGTATAGTAGTCGTGGGTGCAGGGTCAGTAGCTGAGAAAGGCTGCCGTGGGGTGGTGGCCGGGGCAGAACGGCAAACCTTGGAAAAATGGTTTTGTTTACCACAACGTTGGCAACGCTGGCCCCTGGCGGGACAGTTTTGGGCTCTGGAAGCATGTGATGATGAGCCGCAGTTACTGCAGCGCTGACCTGGGGGGCGCTGTCGTCCAGCATAGTTTATGTGGGAAGCGTCCTGGAGAGGATCAGGGCTAGCTGAACGCGATGGGGACTCGACCTGCTGTGCTGTGAGTGCAGGCAGTGGAGATGAGGCGCAAGCCAATTGCCTGGCAAACCCCTCTGCTGTCTCAAGTTGAAAAGCTATTTCCACAGCCTTATGGAGAGTCAGATCATCTGGGGACATTATCAATTTCTCACGAACCTTTGGGTTGTTTGTGTGCTCGGCTAGCTGGTCTCTAATCATTTCGTCCTGTAATGCTTCAAACTTGCACAGGCTGGCCAAACCCCTCAGATCGGCCACATATTGGTGAACTGACTCACCCGCACGTTGTCGGCGCTGGCGAAACAAAATCCTACGGAGGATAACGCTTTGTGGGGCTGCAAAATGTCCAGACAGTAATGTGACACAGTCTGCATATTTTTCGGCGGTCCCAAGAGTGGTGAATATCCGCTGTCCTTCTGTGCCCAGGCAGTGGATTAAGATGGCCCTTTTCCGTGCATCGCTTACGTCCGTGAGTCCCAGAGCCGTGATGTAGGTCTCGAACGACCCCAGCCGGCGAGTCCATGGTACAGGAGGCTCGCCCGGGAACGATAAGAAAGCGGGAGGCGGTGAGAAAGTCATCTCCATCCTCGTCGTCAATGTTATATCCACATAATAAGGCACGCTACTAGAAGGGTGAGCTTTATAGGTCCGTCTTTACTGGGTAACAAACATGTACGCTGGCAACGCACGTTACAAGCCGGTACAACAACAGAGCAGTCACACTTTACGGTCTAGTGTCGTAAACACAACGGTACACTCATACACAACACAACTACTATTACGCTATTGTTATTATTATTATTATTATTATTATTATTATTATTATTATTATTATTACTATTATTATTATTATTATTATTACATTAATGTTGATGTTCTGTCACAGCTCACTGTTGCGCGCACGTTGATTGACAGGTCAGGGTCAGTAATCATCACGTATAGGCCTACTCAGAGACGCTCACATGCTGCAGGTTTCTCAGATGTTTTCTCGTTAATTAACCCACTTGTCACATCTCACATGAATAGTATACGCATCAGACAGACAGACAGACAGACAGACAGACAGACCCAGACCCAATCACACTAACCGATGCGCTTACTTTAATTGTAATATAATAATAATAATTATAATAATCCTACACTTCGCAGATATAAATGATTATATTATGAATCACTAACCAATTCAGACATATTTTATACATACGCTATTTGAAAATAGCAGATAAGCTCACAATAACAGTTGTTGTGAGCTTGTAGATCTGCTATTTGTTGAACAACATGCTGGAGATAGATAGTTTGATAGATAGATAGATAGATAGATAGATATTTAAATAGATTTATAGACAGACAGACAGACAGACAGACAGGCCTTTTTTTCGGTTTAATTTTTTTCATTTTTCTTTTCTGAAACCGCTCCATTAGCGGCGCCAAGGTGGAGCTTAGAGCTTGGGGGTCCATAGCTAAAACCCCCAAAAATGTTAGCCTAGTGGGCTATATATATGTACAGTACATGTTGTGTATTATTATGTTACAGCATGCACTTGCGCACGTGGAAAAATCCGGCTTGATATCAATAGAGAAAATGAATTCTAATACATTCTAATAAATTCATGACTGATACCAAATGAAAATATAAACTTGAAAGACCATATAAACATTAAAATTATAAGAATTCAAGTACAATTGCCAGAGATCTGGCCAAATGAAATCTCAACTGTTCTGTTTGAATGCACAAAATATGCTGATATAGAATTATTATGAGTGACCCCTTGGGCCAGGGGGGGGGGGGGGGGTTCGGGGGGGGGTCCCTTTGGGGGGGGGGGGGTGTAGGAGTGGGGGGGTTTAGGAATGTGGATTACAGTAAAATTGTAATGACAAATTCCAAGATGAACTCTGCAGCCGCACTGAGGCGCTCCAAGCCGTCAGATATTCCCCGAATGTTGGTACCTGGATTGCCTTTCAATAAAACCATATTTGATGGGCATATGTATCACCTACCTGTTACTGATTTGAGAGAATTTACATTATTGTAATCAGTTCATTATTTCCTGTGTAAACCATGAATAAAACTGAAGTGTGTCATTTGGAGCGAATGGAATGGACTTCAAACGGCCCCGCCTCTGGTCCCGCCTCCGCTCCCCCCCGCCTCCCTGCGAGGTTTCGAGTAGCAGTTTCAGAGTTTCAACACTTATGGCATGCCTCTGCCGCTGCTGCTGCTGTGTGTGCGTGCGCGCGCGCGTGTGTGTGTGTGTTCAGAGATTTGAGGAGAATGTGCTGCTGTGTGTGTGACGCTAAATCACAGTTTCAAAATAAAGTTTAACCATTGATTTTTTTTTCAGTCTTTCAACAATAAAGTTGCTAGTTTCAAAAACGATTCCCATTTAAAAGGTTTCTAACATGGAAAACAAAATAATACCCAAGGAGAACAGTGCCAAAATGCATATTCTGAAAGTGTGTTTGTGACCAATTTGAAACTCTGAAAAGGTGTTGACGAAACACTGTAAAATGTGTTTGCAAGGATTTGAGAAACACTTTCAGCCTATCAACACTTTTTTCAAAGATTCAAAACCAGTTCTCAGTCTTGAAATTATTTTCAAGCCTTTTGAACCCTTTATTTTAAGTCAGGAGTTTACAAGGTTTCACACATGTAAAACAAAATAATACCCAGGGAGAACAGTGCCAAAATGCATATTCTGAAAGTGTGTTTGTGACAAATTTGAAACTCTGAAAATGTGTTGGCGAAACACTGTAAAATATTTGTTCAGAGTTTTGAAATTTTTTTTCGGCCTATCAACACTTTTTTCAGAGATTCAACACTTTTTTCAGAGATTCAACACTTTTTTCAGAGGTTCGAAACGAGTTTTCAGTCTTGCAAAAAAGGTTTTCAAGGTTCTGAAACCTTTATTTGAAGTTAGGAGTATTGGCAGTGATCCGATTCCATAGAAGAGTGGTATAAATGTGGTCTCTAATGCTGCGGGAGACCAGGGTTCAAATCACAGGTATGAAAAGTTATGGACTGCACTTATAACATATCAGTTCATCAATTATTATCATTGGCAAGAGGCATTAGTTTAGCTATTGTTTCCCCCCCTTAAAGGACCTCGTCACCCATTTTCAACCCATCTTCATATAATTGGTCCTCACTACTGATTACAAGATGGTCATGGTACCATTTCCGTCTACTCGGTCAGCGTCTCAGAGGAAGGCCGTTGACAGTTCAGCAACCTGCCTACCAGTGACATCATCGGTAGGCATATTAACGCAAGAATATGGCTTCTATTTCAGCATGCTAACTTTCCATGAGGAGAATGACTGTAGTTTCTATTAGCTTGGAATCCCTTTTCATGATGTCATTGGTTGGTCTGACTCTGAACGGTCCATATCCTAACAACAAACAAAGAGAGTCAGGGTGAGTAGACGGAAATTGTGCCATCTTATAATTATTATTATAATTATATAATATATATAATATATATGACCTATAGGCTATATGCACAGCAGCCATATTAGAAAGAAATTCCTTACTTCCTTCACAGGTTTTACCACAGTGGTTCTCAAACCTTTTAATTTCAACGACCCCCATAACTCTGAGTATACAAAATTTGATTCCATTTGTACACTCTCAGAGTTACACACCTTTTTAAGGGGACATTTAAAAGGTTCACCCAAGGAACCATGACGGTCCCTGGACTCCACTTTGAGACCCACTAGTGTAGCAGAGTGTTTCCAGTGAGCCAACATGCTCAATATCAGCACCCTGACTCTGTTTGACCAGAATGGAACAGAGCCTTCATTAGTATCATTGGTAACACCTGTGAAGGAAGTAAAGAAGGGGCCCAATTTCTTTCCGAAAGGGCTGCTGTGCATAGAGCCTATGATGTATACATTTTAAGTTAATAGTCCATGAGCCAGAGCCCCAAAATTGAGCAATAATTATCGAAAGAGTGGGCAAAACCAAACCTATTTTAAATTGTTCAAAGGGTCAATACGAGTAAATAAATATATGATAACCTTTCCACAGGAGCAGCTTTTTCATAGTTATCACACATTTTGTTATTTTCCCCATACGTACATGACAGGTGAAAAAATGTCAAAATTTTAAAAAGAGTTATCATAATGAAACTTCCTGAGTTGATTACTTGCATGAAGACAATGATTTATCGTATTACAAGTTTTCTGAAATTGTATATTTAAATATGCAAATTAGGCATTTAGTCCATGAGCCAGAGCCCCAAAATGTAGCCAGATATTGAATATTCCCACGTTAAAAACCTTTGACTCCAACATCTTAACAAAATGAAATAAGAATGTTCACTCTGGCTTTGTCCAATGTTCCAATGTTGATTCTGGAAAGTTTAGCATATTTTCGTAATGCCTAATTTGCATATTTAAATATACAATTTCAGAAAACTTGTAATACGATAAATCATTGTCTTCATGTTAAGTAATCAACTCAGGAAGTTTCATTATGATAACTCTTTTTTCACCTGTCATGTATGTATGGGGAAAATAACAAAATGTGTGATAACCATGAAAAAGCTGCTCCTGTGGAGAGGTTATCATATATTTATTTACTCGTATTGACCCTATGAACAATTTAATATAGGTATGGTTTTGCCCACTCTTTCGATAATGAAATCTTGTCTGGCTCATGGACTATATGAAGATAAGGTTGAAAATGGGTGAAGTGCTCCTTTAAGCCCTATATACTTCATCATAGGAATAGCAAAAATAGTCGCTCTACAAGCTCCCAATGCATTGTGAGCTTGTAGTGACTAATTATTGCTATTTTATTTTAATGTTGATAAATTTTCACTTATCATGACATGCACAAAATAGGGACGCCAAATGAAAAGTAGTTAATATAAAGGCAAATGCAGCAGTTGTGAGGTCAAAAGGCAGAGCAATTATACCTCTAAATCCAAGGCTATGGTGTTGCGTGCTATTACCTTCTCGCGTGTCATTATTGGGCCCCAGTAATTAGGCACAAAATACCACACCGCGGGTAGTCGTCAGGTGGTGAATCTCACTAATGTTCTACTTTACAAAACAGATGGTCAGCCCGTTGATGGACACTAAATTCGTCTCAAACCCTCTCTTACAGCCAACTCTGTATTGGATTGTACATGTTATACTGTATGTCCAAAACTGATTTATTCAAATTTATATATTTTTATAATTATTTTAATCAGTAAAAGGAATGTACTGTCACTCATCTGATAGTAATATAACTTCATACTTGACAGTGAAGCCTGCACCTCTCAAAGTAGATATTTGACCACCATTAACATCTAAGTTGTCTGTAGCTGATGGGTATCTTTATTTAAGTATTTGTGTGTGTGGGGAGGGGGGGGGGCGGGGGCTGCAAATAAAACAATTTGCAGCCAATAAAAATCAAGTCCATCTCTCGTTTACACAATTTTGCAATATTTATGGGGGTAACATTAGCCAAAGATAGCAGATCTACAAGCTCGTAGATTGTCGAACAGATTTGGTGTAGATGGAAAAAAGCCGCCCAAGTGCAGTTGTAACTCAGGTCTGTTTAACTGAGAATAGAGTAACAGAGACAAAGGACAGCTCCAACACATTGAGACAAGGGGTGTTTTGAAGTAATTCTGCTGCCCCCTGGTGGCGAGTTCTGTCAGAACACCAAAGTGCAACTATGACTTTCAAATTCCAAAAGCACTTGTAACAGCACTGTGAACAGATATTGCAGTTTTATTGCGATACTGAATTACTCAACAAAATACAGTAATGTGTTGTTTCACATTCAAAGAAATAGTGAGTACCAGTCAACACATGCATCACGCACACACACACACCACATTCGCAGAATCTTCACATGTACAGTACATAAAATGAAACAAAAGGAAAAAAGAAAAGAAAAGCATGCAATAATATTCAGAACACGCCATAGCTGGTCAAATGAACTTCCTCTGCCAATTAAAAATTGTATTTATGTATCTGATATCTACCCCACGATTTGAACGATTAGATAATTTGAATTTACAACATGGTCATCAGTAATAACATACAGAGTTGAACAGTTCGTTTGTATGGACGGCGTGTGGCTTTTTTTTTGGGCCACCAATAATGGGCGACTTAGTTTACATTCAACCAGTCACCATGAGGTATGGTAAGGTCCCAGTTTATTGGCATTGGTCCTCGGTCGTCGTCGTTGTTGTCGTCGTGGTGGAATGTGGATTTCACAGTACAGAAAAGAAACGGTAACAAGAAAGAGTGTCTAAAAAGCCATTTGTAACATACTGGTGAAATCAATGCAACTTTGAATCTCTTGATCATATTCTCCCAATTTACTCGGTGCCAGTCTGCCAGTACTGCAGCTGGTGCTGCCAAATCCCAGCTGATGCTATGCAATCAAGTCCCATCATCTACCTTTATTTCACCGTGCTCATCACAAAACAACAGTTCTGGATTAATATCTAGAACGCCCTGTTTGGTATGCATTAGGCCAGTGGTTGCCAAACCTTTTAGCTCGAGACCCAAAAGAGAAAATATATGTTTTGCCCGGGACCCAAACTAGTGAAAACAGCAGATCTACAAGCTCCCAACGCATCGCTTCGTGCCGCGTTGTGAGCTTGTGGATCTGCTATTTTCACTGCTTCTTAAAGTTTTTGAGGGGATCCCCGGACCTCACTTTGAGAACCACTGAACTAATCCAGTACTTGAGCAGGGACAGCTGTGCATTCTCCTTTCTGACCAAAGACATTTGACATTGTAAAAAAAACTAAACAAGGCTATCCTAAAGCTTCTCTCAGGGCTGTTATGCACTTACATCATGAGTAAGTAGGTTCAATGTAAGACTAAACTATATACTGTATAATATCACAAAATGGTCTCCTTTGGAATGTGTGTCATATTTTGTGCGTTTACCCCTAACTGCCTTGTACTTCCTTTCTCTACCTGAAATCTTAAGGTTAGCAATAACAATCTTTACTTTCTACAATCTGTACTTTGTTGACTTTGGTATTGCGGTTTGGTCTAGGCTGTTCCAGCTTTGATAAATGAACGATAGCAATAATTCCAAGGGGGTATACTAGGGTTTGAATCCCCTAAATCCTAACAGGGGTCCACAGCCATCCGCGGACCGGTATACGATACTGTGGAAGTGAATTAAGTCAAAACATCCATTCGTCTTTTACCAAGACCCAAAGCTGTACAGTAAAAGGATCACATCAACCTCAGAGTCAATTTGGATTTCTTTTTCCGCATGCGTACAGAAACTGCTAGCTATAGTTTCCATGCAACAGTAGTATTTTGGCTCTCTTTAGGTGAAGAGAAGAGCCTGGTCTCATTTCAGTGATGCAATCCTATACATACATAGAACTCTGGGTTCATTTCTCAGATGCCAGCCAATTAAATGTTGTAACATCATAGGCTATTCCAGCGATTCCCAACCTGTGGGCCGGGGACCCCCTGGTGGGCCCGTAAGGGTATTGCAAGTGGGCGCCCCAAAGACTTGGCAAAAACACTTAAGACTTTAATGATAATATAATATTAATATTAAAGAATTCAATTTAAACATTGAGTTTTCTTTGTGACACCGATAAACAGGAACTTAAAGTATACTACGTTATAGTTCCATTGATCCCGAGCCGGGAACACAATCGATTGATTGATCATTAAAATGAAACATGCTCCGAAAAATGCCATCTGACCACTTAACTCGGCAGCCATTCCATGCAGCCATTTCGTGCCATGTTAAAGTTTTTTTTTCTATCAATTGCACACCCCATGAAGCCTTGAATACATGGATTTATTTTGTTTTTTGTCACATTCCTAAGCCAATAATATGATGCCCGGGTGTATTTCCGGTCGGAGCCTACCGGATACATTAGCCGGTAGGAGACAGGAATCAAATTATTAGCTTAGGAATGCGACAAAAACACAAATAAATCCATGGATTCAAGGCTTCATGGGGTGTGCAATTGATAGAAAATAAGATTTTTTTTGGGTGAACTACTCCTTTAAGTGGTCAGATGGGGGGGCCCGCAAACACTTTCGAGACTTGCAAGTGGGCCCTGATGCAGAAAAGGTTGGGAGCCGCTGGGCTATATACCATATCACACACGCGCACACATACACACGCACGCGCACGCACACGCACACACACACACACATTCTTTTGGACGACTACAACTCCACTTTGTGTGCACATATACAGTACTGTAGCACAACCTCTGGTTGTGGTCTCTACATTGGTGTTGGCTCTGTTCTGCACGTGGATCCTTAAAGGGCAAGACCACTTTGGTAGAGGTTTGGGTTGTGTAGTTATCTTGCCATGATGTAACTCCGAATGTGGACAAGAAATCAAAAATAATTGCTCCATTGATTAGAAATTGATAATTCAAAATATGCTCCTCACTGACTTACATTGTACGGTGAAACAGCTCTCACTCTTTTGGCACATAAACGAACACAAACAAAGCTGATTCAGACAATATAGAGCGTCACAAAACCCAGTACTGTTTATTTTTTTAATACAAATTTCAACTTCCTGCTGATTTTACTATTTGAAGATCCAGATCCGCGGATCCAGTCCGGGTTTTCTTCCTAATAAAAATAGCAAAATCAATAGGAAGTTAAAATATTTATTAAAAAAACTAACAGTACTGAGTTTGGTGATGTTCTATATTGTCTGAATCAACTTTGTTTGCGTTCGTTTATGTGCTAAAAGAGTGGCTTTGAGAGCTGTTTTACCGTACAATGTAAGTCAATGAGGAGCATATCTTTATTATATAAATATTATTAAATATATATTATATATATATTTGAATTATCAATTTCTAATCAATGGAGCTATTATTTTAGATTTCTTGTCCACCTTTGGAGTTACATCATGGCAAGGTAACTACACAACCCAAACCTCTACCAAAGTGGTCTTGCCCTTTAAGTCGTCTCTCAAGACAAACGCGTTGGCGCTCTCAATTTCCAAATGCTTCCGCCTACCCGTCTGTAATTAAGCAGCTCTGACGCTGAGTAGTAAACAAGATGGATATCCGGTCATTTCCCCACGTCCGTATCCCCCGTGCCGTCACTTAAATAACTCCTACTGGAAAACTAATTAGTAGAAGCCTTGCCAGCTATAGCTGCTCAACAAAAATGCAAAATCAAAAAGACACATCTCAAGATATTTTACAAGACATTTTCGTGAACACCGTGTCATGACAATTGGTCGAATATCTTCTGGTCTGAAGAGCTTTTCTGTTGAAACGACGATGGCTTCCTCTACTGAAATTTGAACGGGCTGAATTACAGACTGTCTCTGGGACATTCGAAGATTGTAGAAGAGACAGGCTGGCTTGAGAGAGACTAGTCCTTTCAGGGAATAGTTAACCATGTGAGATCCAACCCCTTGGTCTCAAGAAGAGCTGTGGTATTTAACAACACGTCCTCACCCATCACCACCACCAACCAGACACAACACAGCACCAAGATCACCGGGAAGAAAGGGACAGAACAATAAAGAAAAGAGAGAGAGAGAGAGAGTGAGTGAGCGTGAGGCCGACCATCCCCTTCCCCTGCTCATCCTCCTCCTCCTCCTCCTCCTCCTCCTCTTCCTCATCCCTCCGGCCCACGCTCCCGACTCTACTCCTCACACACCGACTCGCTCAGGTCCACGGCGCCACCTCTGGTGAGCCTCCGCATCTTGCTGAAGTCGTGGTCGGTCCTCAGGTAGGAGAGCGAGGGCCTCCCTCGCTGTGGCCGGCCAGGTCCTGGGGCTGCGCCTCCGCGGGCAGGGCCCTCATCTCCCCGCCGCTGCGCCAGTAGAGCGCGTAGCGCTGGGGGTCCGACACGCCGAACGTGTCGGCGCACAGCTGCGCCAGGGCCTCGCTGCTCTCCCCGGCGCTCCACTGCAACGTACGCACCGCGCTGCGCTCGCCGTCCTGGAAGAGTATCCGAACGCACCTCTGGGGAGAGAGAGAGAGAGAGAGGGAGAGAGGGAGAAGGAGAGAGGCATTATCAGACGTGGAAAGAGAGAGAGAGAGTCAGAGTGATGGAGATACCAACAGACACACACAGATGTTTTCTATTGATGCAAGGCTTGTACTTTGGAGATCAAAAGAGAGACAGAGTGACATCGAGAGAGAGAGAGAGAGAGTGACATCGAGAGAGAGAGAGAGAGAGAGAGAGAGAGAGAGAGAGAGAGAGAGAGAGATGAGAGAGAGAGAGAGAGAGAGAGAGAGAGAGAGAGAGAGAGAGAGAGAGAGAGAGAGAGAGAGAGAGAGAGAGAGAGAGAGAGAGAGAGAGAGAGAGAGAGAGAGAGAGAGAGAGATGAGAGAGAGAGAGGAGAGAGAGAGAGAGAGAGAGAGAGAGAGAATATGCTGTGCAGGTAGTGAAACACACTGATACGATGAGCAGCTCATCTATATTGATCTAGAAGTTTGATCTTTGATATTGATGCTTTGGTCAATACTGATCTTTACTTTCATGCCATTAAAACACATGGTTCAAACAGACAGAAAAGAGCGAGAGAGAGAGCTAGAGAGAGAGACAGAGGGCTAGTGGGAGAGACACGTGAATACATATTAAACACGTGGGTATATACTGTAACTATGCATACAAACAGAGGTCAAGAGGCTTATGGAGGAAGGTCAACAGAGGGGTAGGAGGGAGAGGGAAAGGCAGAGAGAGCGATGCCAATATACAAACTGGCAATATGAATGCCAAATGTGAATAAAACCATGCTCCCATAAAGAGTTGTTTTACATTAAAAAAGTGCAGAATCCTCTCAGACACACACACACACACACACACACACACACACACACACACACACACACACACACACACACATTACGCTTTTGATTCAAAACCCCTCAAAACATTTCTGTCTGTATCGTGAGTCACAGCACACACGGCTTCAGAGGAAATCTTTCACTATTAACCCATTGCTGCTGGTTTTCGATCATACCAAGTTAATTCGTCTAAAAGTCTAACTAGCCCTTGATTAGACACAGGGATCCGGAACCGGAGGAAGCGGATCAATCGTTAAGGAACCAAAATTGTTAAAATCTTACAGGATCCCAACCCTAAGTACAAGGGGGTCCGTGAGCACCAGAGACCCCCCTGGTCATCAAACCATGAAATCCATTTCCAAGCTGCCCCCCGATCTTCAAAACAAAGTTCATGGTCTCTTAAGTAAAGATTTAAATCTCTAACCAGAATGCAGCTCAAAAAGGTCAATATAGCATTACTTCCCAATCCAAATGTGAAAAAGTTCACTGAGTTGCGTTTCTCAAAAGGAGATCAAACGTTCCACCGTTCACAAGCCTTAACAAAACTAACACATACGACATGATGCTGTTATATAACAGCCTGGCACCCACAAACGCCTTCACCACACACACACACACACACACACACACACACACACACACACACACACACACACACACACACACACACACACACACACACACACACACACACACACACACACACACACACACACACACACACACACACACACACACACACACACACTCCACTAGAAAAATACCCAAACTTGCCAAAAGTCCACGCATGTACATATGTCCCCCCCCCCCCAACACACACACACAACACACACACACACACACACACAATCCACCCTCCTTCACACTTTCACATACACCTGGCCAATTACAGTATCTATCGACAAACACCACCGCCACCACCACACTCATTATCAACAGGTGCGCGCACACACAAACACACACACACCAAAAACACCAAAATATAAAACAGCCAACAGCGTTTTTTTTTTAAACTTACAGAGTCACTCAGCTCCTCACCGTCCGTGTGCATATTGTGTTTGCCTGCCTCGGTGTGTAGATGCGGCTCAATAAATTTCATGTTATCTGACCGCCCACTCCTCCATAGCACTTAGCTCACTGATCCCCGCCTGTGTCAGAGAGAGAGAGTCGGTATCTGGCTGCCGGGCGAGCTCTATGGGGCTATTTGAAGGCAGCAAGACAGGAGAGAGAGAGAGGAACCCACGTGACAAGAAGACCCAAAAAAAAAACAGAAGCCCGCTGTGGATGAGAATGCCATCCATTGGCATGTTGTCAGCCTGTCAGGTCATTAGAACCAAACGAAGGCCAGAGGAGTGGCACGGCGGAAGAGCCAGAGGGCGCCGTAATAGGGCATGCGCGCTTGCGTGTTTGTGTGTGCGTGCGTGTGTGTGTGTGTGTGTGTGTGTGGGGTTCGATGTGCTGGCGGGAATGGGGGGCATGTCTCTGCTTTTGATATCCCCCCTCATGGTCATTCATTATTATCTCCAGTGGGGGATAGGTTTTATCCCTGCTTTTGGTCAAACTGAATTAAATACATGCGTTTCCTTTTGGGAAATGTGATCTGTCTGATATGTTTGATAATATCACAATTTAGCAATTACATACTAATGTATGTTAACAACGTTAACCTCGGCATCTCTATACTGGGCAAATTTGCTAAATGTGTTCAACATTTTCAACACAGAGAAATTTGAAATTCAAAAATAGTGAAAAATAGCAGTGAATGCGAGCTTGTAGATCTGCTATTTTTGCTATTTGTCACACAAAGAAGAATAGGGCTTAAGTGGTGATTCCCCCCCCCCCGTGCGTGTGTGTGTGTGTGTGTGTGTCCGTGTGCGTTATGTGTGGTTAACAGTATAAGCCAGTGAGCCCATCAGTGGATTACCCCTAAAGCTGATCCTCCAAAATGAATATTAAATAATGTTGAATATAGCACGCAAAGTAAAGAATGAAATGCAGGCGTATTGTTTTAAGTGTGATTACATAATATTGTAGTATGGTCTCGTGTAGCCAGCCAATTGGAGATCTCCTCTTATTGATATGTGTGGTGACAAGTGGTGGAAAGTAACTAAGTACATGTACTCAAGTACTGTACTTAAGTACAATTTTGATTGATTGATTTTCATGCCAATACTTTTGTACTTTTACTCAAGTACATTTTTAATACCGAACTTTTACTTGTAACAGCGTATTTCTACACTGCAGTATTGATACTTTTACTAGTAAAGTAAAGTAAAACAAAGTAATACTTTTTACATCACTGCTCTTATTGGCGATATGTGATATGTGTGGTGACATCTAAATGCGATCAATAGGCTAAAACTTGGTGGAAACTATTAATTAATATTTATAAAAAATAAATAACAGCAGAACCACTGCAAAGACTTTAGGGAGGTCCTTCATATACTGTAAGGACGGTGATGAGATTCGCTATTAAAACAGTGGCCATAGGTTTGCTATAGTTACCGTTCTCTCACTCACTGAATATATATTTCCCCAGTAGGCAATGCTCACTGATTGACAGGCTGGCAAGACTATATTTCAGGAGACCAGATATTACGCTTCAGAGCTATTATTCCACTTAGACCTGAAGCCGATTCGACATTTTCTGAACATTTTTACTTGAAAGGTATAACAACGTATAGGTTAACATCAGAAGAACTTATGATATGAATGTGACTGTGCCTGAGAAGCAGGGTAGTTGTGGTAAAACAGCACAAAAAACTGATGTAATCTAAAATGGACATTAATTGTGTTGTTCAAAGTGGTTAAATGTCCAGTACTGAGAGGACAAAATAAATGCTCTTTACGATGCTAAAGCCAGAGTTTCACAGAGTTGTGTATGGGTGTCATGCACCGGGAAAGGCCATTCTATAAGGTCAGCATGTTGCCATTTTTTTAGCTTGTTGATCTGCTATTTTTGATGCAGGACCCCGGTGCGCTACCACATACAGCCTTATCAGCAAAACACTCACAATGCACCAGCACACAATGTAAAGCTTTCCTACTGGACATACTGTACACTTTACCAATACAGAATGAGAGGACTGGGATCTGAACCATCCCAGAAACAAGCAGCCCCACATCTCATCATCATCCTCATCATCCACACGGTAGCCGGAACACTCGCCACAAAACACACTCGCCCCATTTCTTCCGCGGACCGCTCGCCCCCATTGGTTGTTGTATTCGTTTCACTGAGGTTAAGGTTAGGAATAGGTTTAGGTTTAGGCATAGTTTTATTGAGGTTACGTTTAGGAATAAGGTTAGGTTTAGGCATAGTTTTAATGAGGTTACCTTTAGCAATAAGGCTAGGTTTAGGCATAGTTTTAATGAGGTTACGTTAGCAATAAGGCTAGGTTTAGGCATAGTTTTATTGAGGTTACTGAGGTCGCCGGATTTGACCCGGGGCAAGCGTATTTTGGGGCGAGTGTTCTTGTATTCATCCCACCCATTCAACCCCAGACGTACAGTAGGACAAAGAAGACACTGCATGCTTCAACAGCAGCTTTGTATCTGGTGCTATTAATAACTATTAATATAAATAATGTAATGGAGAGTCCTCTCTGACCTGTACAGTATGTACATGCGTGCGTGTATGCATGGGTTTGTTTGTTTGTTATGGATTATCTATCAATACTGAATGTGAGTGAAAATGTGCATCTAGTAGCAACCTGAATGAAAATAATTAGTAGTGCTGCTTGCTGTTGGGAGGGGTTTACCTCATCTGGTCATAAGACAAAACACAAGACAAACCAAAACCAAACAATAACAAATAACAACCCCCTAATAAAAAAGTAATAATAATAATAATTATGATTATTATTATTGTTGTAATTATCATTATCATTCTCATTCTCATTCTCATTATTATTATTATCAGTTGTGTCATATAATCCAGAATGGGATGGGCCAAAAATGGTGGCATGACATTCATTCATATAAAGATCGTTAGTGGACCGTTTGGAAGAGGAAGTAAGGATAGAGTGGGAGGGGAAAAAACTAATTCATAAGATCAATGGACCGCTTCCTGTCGCCCTCCCTGCAGTCATAAAGAGGTAACTGCAGAGAAGGCGCCCGCCCCCCTTAAACACACTATCCACCCCATAGTTAAAGGGTCTACACCATGAAAATCACTTTTTTCTTGGTTTTTTGTATTTTTTGGGGTCCCCAGTGTCTCTTGTAGCCAAAAAATTTTTTTTTTTTAATTCAGTCATTCCTTCTCATTTCATGGATTTCCAGAATGGGCGTGTCTGAACAGGCGATCTCAGAATGGAAATGTTTATGATGTCACAAACATTATTGATGGCAAACCCAATGTTAAATGAAAAGTGCCCGAATCGCTCCGAAACTTTTTCTACCCCCCCTAAGTGGGGGTCTACGAACAAATACTTCGGGCTCGGATTTTGGCTCCGCCCCCCGGAAGTGGGTGAAACAGGCACCGCAAACACTTGGTGGAATTGTTCAAAAATGTTCAAAGTGTTTTTTTTTCGATTTTGTATTTTTCTTAGATGCTTCTTTTTATGCAGAATTTTTCATTTTTTTTCCTATTTTTAAATATTTGTTTTAATTTTTTTTTTGTATTAACAGACAGAATTGCTCAGTAGCCCCCCCCTGCCCAAGAGGACGTTTTGGTATTGCAGCTGAAAGCGCTGTATAAGCCAGAGACAATTGACTTGGGATGAGTATATCTGAGTGATGATTTAGGCTCAAACCTTTTGAAAAAGGTTTGAGGGACATACACCATATGATATTAAATATCAAATATTTTTTTTAAATTCATGGTGTAGCTCCTTTAAGGAATTATTGAAGATACCTGACTGTGCTGGTTGTCCCTGTGCCTCTGGGCCTCTCGGCCTCGCCTGCGGCCCCACTCCCTCAGCGCCTCCTGGGCCTCTGGGTTCAGACGACCCGGGGAGGGCTGCTCACCCTCCAGGCTCTGGATCAAGCAAAGGCTGGCGTACACACTGGTCAGGTAGTAGCCGCCTGGAAAAACAACAACACAGAAGGCTTCAAAACACACCGAAAAGCAATATTAGATTAGAATAGATTAGATTAGATCAGATCAGATCAGTCTCCATTGGTACATGACCAGGGCAAGTGGAAACTGCTTTCAGTACAGCGTGATGGAAGGGAAAAGTACACACGCATGCTGGAAGACAAAGAGTAACGCAAAATGGAGGAACAGGAGTAGATAAAGGACAACGTTGCTTATTTTCAACCTAAATCCCATTGTTGTGATGCGAGGAGATCAATAATATGAATATATATAATCGTAGCGTGTAAGGAATGTATGCTTGATGAAGTCGTTGATATGATATATTCATTGCCGAACCATGTGTGGGGAAAGAATGTTTAGTATATGCTTCTTGGTGTCATATCTTTGGACAAATAGTATGTAATGTCCTCTATTATTTTAGTGTTCCTCTATTAGCCCGATGGAAGGAACTTTGGGTTGTACATTGTTCTGGTTATTTACTCTGTACTACTGAGGAGAAGGAGGAGGCTATTAACTAAAGCTAAAGTATCATGATTATAGAATTGCGAAAGTAGTATTAAATTGTCGCTGTCAGGTGAAACCTATTACAGTATGTCCAAAAATGTTACTTTTCAGGAAATCGAAAAGACAGACATAACCCCTTTCACTACTTTTGAGCGACACTCTTGTACAACAAAGTGGGCAGTTTTACCTAGGGTTGGGATCCTTTAGGGTTCAAAATGGACCCTTACAGGTTTGTAACTCTGAGAGCGTACAAATGGAACCAAATGGACCCGTATAAGGGTCCATTTGGTTCTATTTGTGCACTCTCAAAGTTATGGTGGTCCTTGAAATTAAAACGTTTGAGAGCCAGTGGTATTGTAGTTGTATAGCAGACGTGAAGTCCACGTACCAGCTCTGACAGTGTGATAAAACCCGGTTCCGGAAACGGTTCCAAATGTGACGGAACCGATTCAGGTTCCTCAATGTTGGATCCAGGTTCCTCCGGTTCCGGATCCCAACCCTTAGTTGTACCTACGTACCTTCTCCACAGAGCCAGGAGGGCTCCAGCAGCTCCATCATGTACTCCACCTCCAGAAGAATGTGAGGCCTGTTACACTCCACTATCACGTAGGACAGCCATGGCAGGAAGTCCTCCCAGCTCCTTTCCTGTCCTGGGGGAAAAAAAGGAAATAGAAAACCTATATATAAAAACATTATGTGGAGAAAAATGCATAGACGTATTTCTTGGGCCAGCTGTCAGTGTGCACCTGAAATCTGGTGCTGATCAGATCCACGGGTGTTTGCAAGATTAACTCCAGATACACACACACACACACACACACACACACACCCCCACACACACACACACACACACACACACACACACACACACACACACACACACACACACACACACACACACACACACACACACACACACACACACACACACACACACACACACACTCCACTATTTTACTCTGTAGCACTTTGACATTTGTTTCAATATAAATAATAAAAAAAATATTATTATTACTGAAGGCCAGCCTCCTACAGAGCAACAGCATTAAAACAAAAGCACATCCACTCTTTCTCCCTCATTGACAAATTAATTCTGGCTCTATGAATATTCATTAAAAGCAAATGTCACAGGTCTAGCAGCACACCCAGCACTGCTGCTCACAGCGAAGTGATTTCAGCTTACAGTAAGTGGCCAATTTACATATTAGACCGTGATAGGTTCATAGGACCGCTGATGTCACAAAGCCCCCCACCACTCATGTGAAAAGTTCTGTACAATCAGTACAGTCAAAGTCTATGCATCCTTAGAAAAAACACATTTTGAGTGGAGTGGGGCTATAACCCATTCAATCTGTATTGGCTGACAAATGAAGTTTAAACTTGAACCTTTTTGGCGAATGCCCCCCCCCCCCCTCACACACACACAAGAATAGGCATGCAGGGGTTCAAGTGGTTAAGTTCATCTGATTGTATATCGTCTCTGTCGGGTGGAAACCTCATATGTTCAGCTTGCAGATCTGCTACTTTTTATGCTTTTGTGTGACGCTGTAGTATGATCAAGCAGGGCATTAATTTACGAAAAAAACACAAACGGCAACGATATTCATCTCGTCCCATTCCGTCACCATCTACAACTTTTTGACCAGGGCACGCATATATAATGGCCACTCACCGTGCGAGGTGCACCCCATGGCGTTGTGGACACACTTGCACAGCTGCAGGAGCAGGAGAACCTTGTCGATGGGCGAGTGCGTCCGCTGCATCAGCGCCAGCTTCTGTCTCGCTCTCTCCACCTGCTGGCGGCCGTCCGGGACGACCCCCGTCCCCCGCACGCCCAGCCGCTCCATGGCCGCCGCGTCCCCCCTGTGGCGGAGCAGGCTCTGCGCGAGCCGCTGCGTGGAGCCGTCCTCGTGGTGCAAGGCCACGAGAGCCTGGCTGAGAGGGGACTTGAGGGGCCTGAGCACACAGCTGAACATGGCTCTCTCAAGAGCCAGGTCTGCAGAGACATACGTAAAAGAATAGAACAGAGACTATATTTCTCTACATGTATAGGTAGGTAGATAGATAGATATACAGTATGTGTATTAGACACACACACACACACCCCCACACCCACACACACACACACACACACACACACACACACACACACACACACACACACACACACACACACACACACACACACACACATGGAGTGCGGAAGTGCCACAATATCAGTCACAATATGCATTTTGGGGAGTGAGACAGTGTTGGTTGTTGAATTGCCAGAAAAGACTGCACAATTTACACAGGCAGCAGCTCAAATCACTTTGAGCACAACTGGGTGAGAGCGAGAGAGACAGAGCGAGAGTCATTTATCTTTCCATTCCCACAAAAATATATAGGGAATGGGCATATTTCGGGCACAGTTACGAATGGTGATTAATCATAATTAATTAATTATTAATCTGGGATTAATCTGATACAAAATCTTAAACAATTGACAGCCCTAATATATATACTTTATCCTATATTAACCCATTAAGATTTAGATTTTAATGGGTTAAAATTGCCTTGTAGGTGGACAGTGCGTGGACCGTGGGTGGGCATCACAAACGTACACTAGATTTTCGGGCCGCAAAGTCCTGAAAATCAAGTATTATATTCAAAACGGCAGTCTGGTCAGAGGTCAGTTGTTGAAAGATAAAGGCAAATATAGTTTTCATCATCGCGATCGTCAGGGTGATGTAATTCTGAGTATGTTTGCATGCCCGTCAGCACTGCAGTTGTCATGGACACTCGTAAATGCCACATGTAGGTTAACCCATTAAGACCGGGAACGCATCCGTGTAACCACTTTATCCATATTTTATACTTTGGCTATAAATATACAAGCTTTGGCAGATATACAAGCTCATAGTGCGGCACCGAGTGCCGCGCTATGAGCTTGTAGATCTGCTATTTTTTATCTTGAATATCTTGAACATTTGTGCAAATATTTGAATATATATTTTTTTCAAAGGGAACATTTCTGACTCAAATCTTTGCTTCTGGGGGGGGGTCCCTTGAACAAAATATTTTTGAGATGGGGGGTCGGCGGCCAAATACATGAAAACGTTTGAGCACCACTGATATTATAGCAACATAGGTTTTTCAGAAAACTGATAGGATTTAGAAGACATTGTAGAATCCCCAGAAGCAAAGATTTTTAGTAACAAATGTTCGCTTTAAAATATACATATATATTCAAAGATTTGCACACATTTTCACGATTTTTCCCAAAATAGCAGATCTACAAGCTCGATGACACAAGATGCGTTCCCGGATTGAATGGGTTAAAATCTGTCTGAGCTCATGTGCCAGTAATGAGAATTCTACGATGGCCAAGATGTGGGACGTGCTGATAATAGCAGAAGGCATTTTTTTTCTTTCCCCCACAGGCAGCTTAAGTTTTGTTTCCATGGAAATATTCACAATATTCAGTCTGTCCCTATACAGAGGGATATTTGGAACAGGATATGAAAATGAGGTTTAAAATAGCTTTTCATGAGTACGGCCTTCACTGAGAGGAGAACGATAGATGACATGTAACCGCTACACCCTGTATGCTGTACAGCTGGGGTCTTCAACAGGGGGTCTGACACCCCTAGGGGGTCCTCAGAGTTACTACAGGGGGCACGCCAAATCTTTGTGTGATAGTTTTTTTTTTTACATTAACCACTTGAACCCTAGCATCCCTATTCTGAGAAGAACTTTAGCCAAAGAGGTTTAGTGTAAAAGGAAAAAAGAACAAAGTACAGAGCCAAAGGTTAAGTTTACCAAGTATTGAGTGTTTAAGTGGATAAATGTCTGGACAAAAAAAATAACAACAAAAAATAACACAATTTCATACAATATGTAGGGTGGTCCCTGCTTCAGCTCTCTCTCAGCTAAGAAAAATATTGTAGACCCCTGCTGTACAGGGTTCCAATTAAAACATGAAAAGATATGAGTGTCGCGCTTGTCACAGACATGCGCAGAGCAGAGTTCTGTCAGGAAACTCAATGCAGTTGTTGGCGGACGACCATTGGGCCGCCTCAGCTCCACGTTCACATCCAATCACACACTCATTTCATTCTCAGAGCATCTGTGTCATTTTAAGATTTCTTTGGCTATTCAAAAATTGCAGATATATAAGCTCATAGCGCGGCACCGAGTGCCACACTTGAAATCTTTGCTTCTGGGGATTCTACAATTACATGATATGTATTTGGCCGCGGACCCCCATCTCAAAATATGTTGTTCGAGGGATCCCCCAAAAGCAAAGATTTGAGTTAAAACTGTTCGCTTTAGAACTAAAATAGCAGATCTACAAGCTCTTTTTGAATAGCCAAAGTATAAAATAATGGTTTAAGTGGTTGCACAGATGCGTTCCCGGTTTTAATGGGTTAAACTGGAAGTTTGCACTACTCCTCCCTGCTTGCTTTTGCTGCTGCTCATGCTGATGCTGATGCTCTCACCACTGCTGTCTTGCTAAAACAATTGCTGCTCGCCCTCCACCACCCCATGCTACCACCTGTCGTTTTGGATCTGCTGTTTATGTACGGGGGATTCAGAGTCCCTATGGTTGGGAGATGCGCTTTATCAGAGTACCTAAAAGCAGATCCAATTCATTGCCAAACCATAATAAATATATTGCAAATTTTATATTAAATTTGATCCATTCATGAGTTGTCCTGACTGAAACGAGTCCTAAACCACTGTTTCCACGTCGGGGGTCCTTGACATATTGAACAAGTATTTTCCATTGTGCAATGCACAAGTATACATTGGCATACTACATTGTAAGAAAAGTTATTCTTGAACGTTCCATTCTTTTTGCACATCAAATTGAGTAAAATTCAAGGAGTTCACAAACAGACATTTGCACATTAATTACAACTGCAAATTTATTTAGAAGAATCACATCACATGTAAAGCAGAGGATTATGCTTACTTTATACTCTGTCATACAATGAAGTCATGCAGTGGAAATAGCTGATCTACAGGCTCAACTTGTTGCACAGTGAAATACACTGACTACACTGACAGACACAGTCTAATCTGTGTGATTGACAGGAGAGATGATCAGAGGAGCAGAGTTTTTACCGCTATCGGTGCTACATGGATTGAAGAATGGATAGAGTTTATCAGTGAAGGTGCAGCCATTGAAAGAGTAGAGATGAACTCTGGCCTCCACATCATAAAAGGAGACCACACCCTCCTCATAATCCACAAACACTCCCACTTTCTGGACCTCCTCTCTTACAGGGAGGAGGACAGCAGGGTTAGTAGAGGCCTTGTACTGATTTCCATTTCTCAACCTTATAGTCCAGTAACCATTGTTGGGGGACACTGCGAAGAATCCCTTCCTGTCGATGGACTCTCTGGCCACTCCTAGAGACCAATCAGTCTTGCCTTTAACCTGAACCTCATAGTAAAACCTTCCTGAGGAGAAGCTTTGTTTTCCTAAGACAAAGAGGCAATAAGAGAATCTATCTTTGTTGTCTGGGAGTTTCTTCTTCATGTCTCCATGACTCACTTGTTTTCCATCCTCAGACAGGATGAGGTCACAGTGTGCTGTATCAGGGTCCAGAGTCACATCCACTGCATATTGCTGGATCCTCCTGAGCTCAGCATCACACAGCCTCTTCTCCATCTCTTGACTGAGTGTCTTCTCCAGCTGAGCCACAGCTGTCTTCACAGTCCCCACATATGAAGACGTATGGACATTGAACTTTGTCCAGTCCTTGGTGGGTGGAGGGGTGTTGATGGATGGGAAGTTCTGGAGGAGGTGGAGGTGGTCTTCAGTTTGTGAGAGCTGCTTCAGCTCAGAGCTTCTCTTCTCTAACTGAGTGATTTCCTTTAGCAGCTCTTTAATGAAACCTTCAGCCTGTTTTTCTGTTGTTTTCTGCTTCTCTTCAATCACATCAATGAGCTCAGCCTGGCTTCTCTCAATACAGCTCACCAGAGCAAAGAAGATCTGCACACTGTCTGCAATCTCTCTGTCTGCTTCTTTCTTGCTGAGCTCTACTGAGTGTTTGACCGTGTGAATCTTCAGTTGTCTCTCCTGGATCATCTGCTGAACTTCAGCCTCTATCTTTCCCAGCTCAGCCTTCTTTCCTTCATATTCTTCTTTCAGAGATACAATCTGATGGGACTTGTGGTCTACCTGAGTGCAGAACTGACAAACACACATGTGGTCAGTCTTACAGAACAGCTCCAGAGGTTTGTCATGTTTTTTACACATACGGTCCTCCAGGTTCTTTACAGGGTCAATTAGTTTGTGTCGTTTTAACGTTTTGACTCTCAGATGAAGCTCCAGGTGAGTCTCACAGTAGGAGGTCAGACACACCAGGCAGGACTTCAGGGCCTTGAACTTGGTCTCAGTACAGACATCACAGGAGACTTCATCTGGTTTTGCAGGTTCTTGGTTTGTGCTGGAACTTTCTTTCAGCTGCTTTGACTTCCTGAACTGATCAGACATCTCTGCGAGAACTTTATTAACAAATTCTTCAGGTCTCCTATAGAAGGTTTTGTTACATAATGGACACTTAGACACATCAGTACTGTCCCAGTGATGTGTGATACAGGTTTTGCAGTAGTTGTGTCCACATGGAGTGGTGATTGGATCAGTGAACACATCCAGACAGATGGAACACAGGAACTGCTCTTCAGAATGGAGACTGCTGGCAGAGGCCATTTCCACACACTGAAAATATGAATGAAAATATAAATTGAAAACAACCTTAGATTATAAAATATAGTACAGTATATATCATGGCCTGGTGACCTTTTTCACATGAACTGCCATGTTTTTATTTTCTTAATAGTATGTGTGTCATATCTTCATTAATTATGACACCACATCAAAAACAATTAATTCATTAAATACATTGTCCATATACATAACACCTGATAGATATTTTCATAATAATCATTTGTCTAGTATCATATTTTAGTCTAACTCAGCCTAGCTCCATATTTCTTCTCACTGTCAAACTGACATGTTTCACCCACGAGTCAGGGCATTGCTGTATATGTGTGACCTCAGTATACTTGCCTACCAATCTTATGATTTTATTAAGTTCGAGGTTGTACGGAACTAATCCTAGTATCAGTTCTCTCCTTTCCTCTAGAGACTGCATGTGTTTTGAGTTGTACAGAACACCGGCCCTCCGAGGTCACTGATTATCTCTGGAGGAATACAATAACAGCTCATTGGAGTTAACTTGACCATCTATGACAAAGCAACAACACCTCCAGCGACGCCGGTCAGAGCCGAGGTCAACGTGTTGTTTGAGACATTTGGACGCTGTTTGTCCAAGATAAACTGTCACACCATCTGCTTGCCATCTTCTCTCTCAAACTACGAGCAGGCTCCTCATGGCCAGCTGTCATCATCAGAGCTGATAACAACTTCATTTGTGTATAACTATTGTGATCATTGACTGTTTAGTCAGAGAGATATTTTTGCTGTACGGTGCCTCGTATTGATTCTTTCTCTTAATACGATGTCAACTTTTTAATTTGAGAACCGGTGTGTCTGTCTTTGATTTCGTCGCATCGTTTTACACTGGGTTTTCAGCTGTTTAACTACAAATAGTTTTAATTAACATAGAGCAGGATTTACGACCCTTATCAGCTCCCTTATCAGCTCTATCAACACCTATTTTAACATTTCCTTTCACATGAAGTTATCTCCCAGACTCTCACCTTATTTTATTATCAGAGTTCAAACTTTGCATACCTGGACACAGCACGTTTGATAATGACCCTGCCTTGTACTGCTTGATCTACTGTATAACCCCTCGTTTTTAGTCTCAAAGTATTTCTAGCCTGACAGTTGACTCAATTCAATGGTATGAGGAAACATGTTTGCGTTGGCAATATAAACGCATGTTTCCTCGTGTCAGTTGACTCACACAATTTTTAAATGCTTCCGTCATACAGTCCGTGCAAAATAAGCACTGAAAACAATCCTGGAGTAATGAGGATTTCCCCTCCCCCCTTCCGTTTTGTCTAGTTTGCAGTCGTGCAAATTTGTCCTACTGTAAATCAAATTAGTAAAAGCATATAGCTTGCTTCTTAGCAGAAATGAAAATAGATATATAGACGGACATATGACATCTTCCTTTCTCTGCTTTCAGGGGGTGTAATTCCAGATTACAGTATATAGCCTATAGCATTCAGAGATTGTGGAATAATCGTTTAACATTTAATGTTGGGCAAAAAAAATTTCAAGGCATGAACATAAACAAAACCATATTCATCTTTGAGGGCTGGAATGCCCAAACATCTATGGGCTTTCTTTGCCTTTTTGCCGTTGTTCTCTGAGCCAGAACTGTGTGATTGAGCAACATAGTAGGCTACAGTATGCTCCAAGGTGTACACAAAACTAAGTAGGATAGGTAGTGTAGGTCCTGAATAGGAGGAAGGGTTATGTGCAGGAGGTCATTTGCATACAAATATAAGGGGACTTAAATTAATTGACTACATTTTTTTAAATACCTTCTTTTAAAAGAAAATGCTCTCTCACACTTATACTGTACCAGTGTGCCAGTGATTACCCTCCCCTGTGCCAATGGTGGCACATGTGACTAAGGTTGCCTATCCCTGGTATATACAGTAACAAACATAATGGAGACACATATGCAGACTCGACATCACTGAAATACTTATTCAGACAAATAGAGCAACCGTGGAATTGCAGGCATTTCTGTTGTGTTGTGTACTGGAAATCATATCTATACTGTACTCACCTCTCTGTCCTTAAGTCTTCTCTGTTAATTATTAAATCCTGTTGATGTGAGGTTCATGTAGAGAATATGATCTGAGCTGTCACACTGCTGTGGCTGTGTTGTACTTCTGGTTCTGACACATCATAAAGATACCAGTCAGCATTCTTTCATACCTTGTAAAAGTTAACCCTTCGCAGGACTCTTTCATGCTGTCAATTGCAGATTGCAGTAGGAGGTTTATGATTTGTGGTAAGTATGAAGAAATCTGACCGATACATCTTGATTACATGACTCCAGAGTTCTGTAAAAAAAAGTGTGTTTTGAAGAACATACAAAATGACAGAAAATCGAGTCAGGCGGAAATGGGCATGGAGTGGACGTTCTTCCTTGGCCTACTGGGAGTGTGCACCGTGCATGCAAAGTTTAACACTGACACCAACATTAGCTTCTTACAAATCTGTTTGTTCCTTTTTTTTACTATGGGTTCCCAGATTGGCTTCTCACAGATACAGACACACATGAACAGGGGCGAAAACATAATCTCCACCACCCGAGATAAATAAATAAATGTGAAATATAAATGTATATAATCTTATGTTTCACAAGCAAGAATTAGTTTTTTCCCCGAATTGTTTATGCGTTCAAAGCAATCTGTGGCAAAAGTTGAAATCAGGGGTCATCACCATGCCAGCTTGTCATGGACATTTTCATAATTATTAATCTATTTGCCACTGACATACAAAATAAGAGGTCAATAATATTACCAGAAACATATACTGCAGACCTAGCCCTAAATGTACGTTATATTGATGGACTCCTAATGTGCCATAGTGTTTCTGCCAATGTGCTAGAAGTATTTCTGCATTAACTACTGAGCCACTTAAAAACAAAAAAAATATCTACAGCCTATCTACATGCTCACATGTTGTGAGCTTGTACAGGTAGGTAGGTAAAATGAAATTGGTGCTTTTTTTTAAAGAATTATTTTTGGCTTTTTATGCCTTTATTGATAGTATACAGTAAATAGACAGGAAATGGGGAGAGAGAGACGGGGAGTGACACGCAGCAAAGGTTGTCGGGATCAGGATTATTCTAACCTGTGACAAGTTGTCAGGCTGCATTGCAGCATACTGCTCGGACCGCTACGCCAGCGGTCTGGGTTTTCTGTGCTTTGAATTACTTTTAATGACATGCCCAAAATCCAAAATTGGGATACCAGAGTTATAGTGGTTAGCTATTCTAAAAAAAAGAACTTTAAAAAAAACTTGGAAGTAATCCACTGTATACTGGCAGGTGTCATTAATTGCAGCAAGTCTGTTTGGAATTTCAATAATTAGGTTATTGTACTTATCAGTACATACAGTTCTTCCATCGCACATTCTTCATCTATCGCACATTACATGAACAAAAGGGGCACTTAGCAGAGTGTTAAGTGTTTTATACAGTAGGTATGGTTATAGAGATGGCTGGCTTTTCAGGGGACAGTGTTACTTAGGACAGGAGGAGATCAAGTTCTACCAGCTAAACAAGTTTTTTTGTTAGTCATTGTAGTTTCAATAGTTGTGGTTTCCATTAAGGTGAACAGGTATTATACAACAGGTAGTTCCGACCAAGCAATCTGATTGGCTGAAATAGCTATGTAGCCGTGCTTCAAACCAGCATCATAGCACAGGCCTAATCACATTAATAAATCACTCCGCACTGCAGTCCGCACCTGATTAGACCATATATGGCACGCTGTCCCACGGTAGGAAAACAAACAGATTAGCCTGACCCACCGCCGCCACCGGAGAACAAACAGCTATGCAAAATGGTCTATGTTGTTAATTTTGACTTATTTGGTGGACTTACGGTTGATCAATGGTTAGAAGGTTATAAATATCCTCCTGTGTTAAAGTAAAATTACTCCCATTTCGTTAACAGTCCAGTGTATGTTATACTTTATCGTACGAAGGTATCGCACTGCGAAAATAGCCGATCTACAAGCTCACAACGCGTCGCCATCGCGACGCGTTGTCAGCTTGTAGATCAGTTATTTTGGCCAAGTGACACGGTCGTACGACGGAGCATATAGCCTACTGGAATTCATTCCACTGCGCAAGCATTGATAGCTCAGCTGTCACTGTTGATGAGACGGTGCCTCAGGCTCATAGCGCTGCTACAGGGACTATTTAATGTCTCAGTGAAAAACTCTTCTCTTTACAGGGAAACGGATAATAGCAAAACATTTTTATTATGAATTGCTCCACAATATGAATACATTTGGATGTGTTTTGTTGGTAACTGTTGTATAATCGCAATATTACACTCGAGGGTGTGCTTTACCTTACATTATTGGCACTTCTGTGATGCTCGCGGAACTCGGCTTCGCCTCGTTCCTGACCGCATCACAGGCGTGCCAATAATGACGGTAAAGCACACCCTCTCGTGTAATATTGCTTAATTCTATCTTGATGAGAAAGTCTTAGGCCACGAACATACTTGTCCGAATGTTCAGTACAAGTTGATGACCCCTGGTTGAATTATATATATATAATATATATATAGTATAGAAGGTGAACGATATCCGATCCTCCTTCCCTCCTCCCCCGGCTGGTGCCCTGCGCACTACCCAAACCCGTCTGCCTTCCACCCCCCCCCCCCTCTCTACCTTCATCTACTCCTTCCCCCCCCCCCCCCCCCTCTCTATCCCACTTTTCTCCCCTCTCCCCTAACGAGGTCCTTCTCCTTGTTACCTCTAGTCGCCCCACTTCATGCTCTCTGGACCCGGTCCCATCCACTCTGTTGCAGTCCACTGCACCTGAACTTCTTCCCTTCTTAACCCACCTTATTAACACCTCTCTGACATCTGGTTACTTTCCCTCTGCTTTCAAGACTGCCAGAGTCACCCCCCTCCTGAAGAAACCGACACTTGACCCCTCTGAAGTCAAGAACTACAGACCGGTTTCCCTTCTACCCTTCCTATCTAAAACTCTCGAACGTGCTGTCTTCAAACAACTGTCCTCGTACCTCCACCAGAACAACCTCCTGGACTCCAACCAGTCTGGGTTCAAAGTGGGTCTCTCGACAGAGACTGCCCTCCTGGCAGTGACGGAGTCGCTCCATGCCGCTAGAGCTCTCTCCTCCGTCCTGATACTCCTGGACCTGTCTGCAGCGTTCGACACAGTGAACCATCAGATCCTCCTCTCCACCCTCGAGGGGATGGGTGTCTCAGGCTCTGCACTCTCCCTGTTTGCATCCTACCTGACAGGTCGCTCCTACCAGGTGATGCTGAGAGGTTCTGTGTCAGAACCACACAGGCTCACTACTGGGGTTCCCCAAGGCTCGGTTCTGGGTCCTCTTCTTTTCTCTCTCTACACTACATCTCTTGGTGCTGTCATCCACTCCCATGGCTTTTCCTACCACTGCTATGCCGATGACACCCAGCTGATCCTCTCAATCCCCCCCTCTGACACACAAGTGGAGGCACGCATTGCTGCTTGTCTGGCTGACATCTCGGAGTGGATATCGACGAACCACCTGAAGCTCAACCTGGACAAGACCGAGCTGATGTTCCTACCGGGGAAGGGCTGTCCGCACCGAGACATGGCCATCCCCATTGATAATGCTGTGGTGACGTCAACTCGGACTGCAAAGAATCTGGGTGTGACCTTGGACGATCAACTGTCGTTCTCGGCTTACATCGCATCAGTGACACGGTCCTGCAGATTCCTCCTCTACAACATCAGGAGGATTAGACCCTTCCTCACGGAGAAGGCAGCCCAGGTGCTCATCCAGGCTCTTGTCATCTCCCGCCTGGACTACTGCAACTCCCTCCTTGCTGGTGCTCCGGCATCTGCTATCAGACCTCTGGAGCTTGTTCAGAAAGCTGCGGCTCGTCTGGTGTTCAACCACCCCAAGTTCTCCCACACAACTATCCTTCTCCGTTCTCTGCACTGACTCCCCGTAGCGGCTTGCATTCAGTTTAAAACCCTGGTGCTAGCCTATAGGGCAGTGCAAGGAACAGCTCCTTCTTACCTCCGGGCTATGGTCGATGCCTACACCCCTGCCCGACCACTTCGGTCTGCCACCTCGGGGCGACTGATTGCCTCGTCACTCAAGGGTCCTTCTGGTCGATCGACACGGTCACGACTTTTTTCTGTTCTGGCCCCACAGTGGTGGAATGAACTTCCCACTGATGTCAGGACAGCAGAGTCACTGCCCATCTTTCGCCGCAGGCTGAAAACCCACCTCTTCAGGAAACACTACCCTTTGCCTGGCCTACTTGTTGTTAACTAGTTGTACGAACTCTTGTTTTATTTTTGTATTGTTTTATTGGATCTTGTTTAGTCGATACACTTATTTGTTTTAGCTCGTGCTCGTTTGATTTAGCTATTTTGTCTCATCTGTTTAAGAAAGTAGGTAGCTGATATATTGCACTTTTACCTTAGCGCTAGGTATGCGCTAGGTATACTCTTGGTTGCTTGTTTTTGTAGGAAATGCACTTAAGACTTCTGGTGATTAGTAGTTTCGTTCCCTACCTATGTTGAATGCACTTATTGTAAGTCGCTTTGGATAAAAAGCGTCTGCTAAATGACTGTAATGTAATTGTGAAGAGGACCGTCTTAGCGGCTGGAAGGATGTACAGAGGCACTTGTAGGGTGTAACCCGAAGGTGTATTTATTTCACCAACACAGAGCAAACATATACAGCACCAAGACATTTAGCTGAGGCACTCAATCCTGGTAGTGTGTAGCTTCTCACCCTCTGCTCTCTGATAAAATGGCAGCTGCCTTTTATACCCAGCTGAGGCTAATCAGTCTGGACTATACCATTACTGCACCATTCACAGGGGTGTTCTAAGACATTATAAATATCTAACTAAACATAAATACATGTACATAAATAGCCTTAAAACACAAGTGTTACAAGTCTCATTAACTACACAGGTTATTCAATAATTCCTTCTTCACACAACATAATTCCTTCTTCACACAACATCATTTACCACTCACACCAGCACATCATAACCCCCCCCCAGCTATCCTAATATGGTCCAGCCCAATCATTCTGAAACACACAGGCAATTGTTAGGCATTCAATCAAACCTTAACAATAAAACTTACATTGCACCTCAACCATATTGCACCTAGTCTCTATTGCACTTATTACACACATTACACCTGCCCATCATGATTGTCACACTTTGGTCTCCCCAGGTGGAACTCTTTGGCTGAGTGGCCATCTCAGTCATCAGGGAACAAATCAATGTATTCAACAATAAAATAATGACTGTGCAAAATACGCTGTGCAAATGACTAAAGTGCCAATATGCTGTGCAATTAAGTAAACTCTGGGTTATCATATATGTACCACATTTGTAACAGAGGTCCTCTCTGTTACAGTAATATATATATATATATATATATATATATATATATATATATATATATATATATATATATATATATATATATATATATATATATATATATATATATATATATATAATGAGAACATCTTTGTGGTCAAGTAGTTACGTTTGTCATAAGGAGAGCTTGGTAACGGTGTAATGTTCCATAAAGGGCTATAAAATGACCATACAACGGTATTATGCTACTTAACAATCTGATGTCCAACTCCAAGGTACAATATAATATAGCAATTTCCTATCGTATTTTAATTTGTGAAAAAAAATAAAAATAATATGGAGATAAGAGGTTTCTGCCCGACAGCGTCAAAATCTTAAAGCGAAACCCGATTGGTTCCTCCATGGAACTGATGGGAATAAAGCGAACCCTCCACGGAGACTCTATCCAGCGGCCTCGCCAGTCATCTCCAGCCTCCATACATCTGGCTAGCTCTTAATAGCAGTTCCCAATCACGTCTCAACATTGCCAAACCCCGCCCCCTCCCCCCCACACACAGAGATTCAGTGCGTCCTCCAAGTCTGCGTCATGTTTGTGCCACTGCACAAACGTGACGCAAAGCATGCCCAATCCGTGAACCGGTGGTTTGCCTACTCCCACCCCCACCCCCCACACACACACACAACACACACTGATTCAGTGCGCCCTCACCCGACCCGCGGACAGACACACACAGACAGACACACAGACAGACATATACAGACATTCTCCACAACCGCTGGTCTGATTGAAATCCCACTCGGCACAAACCATCGAGGTCATCGAGTGTCATCTGCGACACACACACTCCAAGTCTCAAGTCGTTCAGTCGGACGGTGGCCGAGTGTTGCCCCGGCACAATCACACAGACACAGGTTTCTGGAATTTATAGATAGATCTGAGAGCACTGTGCCCACTAGAGTACACGCACGCACACACGCACGCACACACGCATGCACTCTCACAACTACCCACATGAACACAAACAGAGGTACAATTTGAGATTCACAGCAAACACGATTTTTATGTTGAGCTACTGAGCTGGAAGTCACTTACACTCATTGAGAAACAGAAGTAAACAAATAACTATATTTAGATCTTTCCATTACAGCAAACCTTCATTCTTTGGAAACATAGTTACTCACATGTGTAGAAAATAAATGGCAGCACATAAATTACCCCTCAAAACCGCCCATTCCAAATCACGTCAGTTTGTTGCGAACGCAGCGGAAGGAGGCACGCCGAAGGCGCGCCTCCGCGCAAGTGGGGCTTACTATGAAACCGTGCTCGGCTTGTGTGTCTGTGTGTCTGTGTGTCTGTGTGTCTGTGTGCAGTATGTGTGGAGCCTGCCCCTGGGTGAAATATAGCAGCTACAGTCACGTACCATACATGAAAGCTCTTTGAAAACTGAACACACCTGTCAAGGTTGCGTTTAAGCCCGCCCCTTCCCCCGGAAGCCACGCCCCGGAGAAGGCTCCTAAAAACTCCCCATTGAAACCCTATGTTAAATGAAAAGTGCCCGAATCGCTCCGAAACTTTTTCTACCCCCCCTAAGTGGGGGTCTACGAACAAATACTTCGGGCTCGGATTTTGGCTCCGCCCCCCGGAAGTGGGTGAAACAGGCACTTCAAACACTTTGTTGAATTGTTCAAAAACATTAAAAGTTATTTTTTTGTGAATTTGTATTTTTCTAAGATGCTCCTTTTAATGCAGAATTTTTTGTATTTTTTGTATTTTAATTTTTTTGTTACTTTGTTTTTTAATAAAAATAATTCATTCAATTTTCTATTTTTTTGCGTTCGCTTCCTGCGTTCGCGCGTCTTACTTGTATTTATATCACCTCCCGAATCAAAGTTTGGATGTCGGAAGGAGCATGTACATGTTTTGGCCTTTAAGACATCTAGGTGTGCAGGAGCGACCCCCGAAAGTTCTGAGACCACCCATAAGCACTTAGTTATCGTTTTGTAGTTATAATAACCTACCCTATCCAAACTAGTTCAGACGTCAGGCGGTAAGCATGCAGTCCCCTTAACCCTCAAGTCTGAGTTTAATTGCGTGCTGGTGTCGTGCACCCAAAATAGCCGATCTACAAGCTTTTGGGTGGTCAACAAACAGCAGTATAAATCAAGCCTAAATCTAACATTTTTATGACCATAAAACAATATTTTTTCGTGTGAGGACCAGGAAAATAGTCCTCAATTTCATTTCAACCTTTATTTAATGCTTGGAAAACACACTGAGGTCTTTTCCAGTGGGGGCGAGATAACAAGTCTGAGAAAAGCACAAACAATAGAAAAATAAATGTAAAATAAAATGACGTGATTTATCAACATCATTTAAAACGGGTGCAACTATACTTGTGGGGACATTTGGTCCTCACAAGTATAGTGTTGAAAGCACACACACACACACACACACACACACACACACACACACACACACACACACACACACACACACACACACACACACACACACACACACACACACACACACACACAATGGCCAGTCGAGTCCTGACAAAGCATGCAGGTGAAAATTGCCCAGTGTGCAGCCTGTGCACTCTTCACTAGTCACCGTTACCACCATCCTTCACTACTCAGTATCATCTCCTCCTCCTCCTCTGTTCTTCTCAGCCTCTCCACCTCCCCCTGGTTCTCTCTCTCCATCTATTCCACTTTCCTTACAGTACGTGATCAATCATTCATGCACAGATTCTTCTACCTCTGCCATCCTTTCATCTCTCACCCTAATTATCTTTACTTTGTTTCTCTGTCTTTACTTTTTTTCTCT